>NW_024609836.1:84487715-85087715 GCF_016920785.2 Ixodes scapularis | reverse complement strand
ACGAGCGCAGCCGTGGATTTATCTTAATTCTGCCCCATCAATCAGCAAGGAGGTCAACGAGTTGAAGGCGTTGGTCACGTGAGAGTGACGTCACGGAAGGGCGTCTCCCGACCAATCAGAAATCTGTGTCCCCCGACAGCTTACGCGTGCGAGCGAGTGTTTCGAAGGAAGACGAAGGTGGTGACAAATTGACGAATTCGTCATTGAGGTCGACCCATATTTTTGCGCGCATATTTCCGACGCGATTCAACGCGATAAATCGGGGTAAATTTCGTAATACAAATTGACTCCTATCGTTATTTTTTCTACACGGGACGCGACTCCAGAGCGCAAAATCGGTGGGAAAAATTACGTAAATAGTCAAGCAGCCGTGCTCACTTCAGACGAACGAACGAAAGTATATATATACTACGGTGTAAATAATAGAGATGTCTTTTTGGGTGCTTAAAACTTTTTTTTTTGTTCGCACATTTTCGAAAAGTGCAAGGTCATCATAAAAAGTATGCCCTGGGGCATATTCATATAAACGTATATATATATATGCAAGCAGCGATGCGCCTGATGCAGTAATCAAAATCGGTTAAAAATTTAACTCCAATAAATAATTAATTAATCGAATAATCGGTGTCATTCATTTCCACTCATAATATTTAAAAAAAGAAATTTTCTTTTTTTTTTTACTGTGTTGATTATTCGATGAACGGTATAATTAGTGTACAATTTCGATTATATAAATCAACCTCGGTGTGTCGATGAGAACAGTCCATACACATTCACACTCGCGGATCGTTACTTCAGCTGTAGCGCAAAGAGCTCCTTTGATTGTTCACAATAATCTGTCTGCCACGCTAAACGGAAACTCGCACGGCGCTAAAGTCACCGAGACATAACCTCCTACACTCCGAGTTACGAATCTCGTCCCTACAATTTATTTTAGGCCGAAATTTCACCTAAAGTTCGGCGTCTCTTTGGCGTGTACGTCTCGAAATCGTTCATAGTATTTCATCCAAATTTAACCGATTAACCGGTTAAAACTATTCATCGCGATTAAAACATTAATCGATTAATCGATTCATTGCCCAGGCGTAGGGACGCTCTAGTGCCACTAAAGAAGCTACACGTCAGAGTAACGACGCTTGGCCATATTGTGTCTTAAAATCATGATTGCCAGTTATCTGAAATACCGGGAAGCGCTTTTCCGCCCTCCACAAATGTTTAAACAGTTCGCGACAGAGCGAATCAATATTACATGAGCTTCCTGACACCGAAGTCGCACTTTTGAATCATGACTATCGACAGTTGCATCTGCTCAGCACCAGCACCAAAATGGCGGCGCCCACAACAATGTCGGGGAAGGGAGCGGTGATGCTCTAGGCGCAGCTCATTTAGTGGCTCTAGCATATCCTCGAATCAGTTTGACCAATGAGAATGACGTTCGATTTTGTGCTCCAACCAGGCAGTTTCAGCGTCAAGCAGGATTGTAGGACACCGCGTGGAACGGAGAATATGGCTGTGTTCAGGAGTCGAAAGTATCCGCCCAGTAGACGCCGTTCTTTGTCCTCGTTCCGAATGATTGACGATTAAAGTAGCGGCAGAGCCCACGCTACACGATTTCGCCATGCCGCTTCCGCTGGAAGCATCGTCCATCAAAGGCGTCCGGTACATCCACGCTCGGCCACTGGGCAGAGTATTCTTCACCAGACGCCGTTTCTTGGAATTTATGAATTCATTCTAAAAGAGTCCGGTAGACGCTTTTTTTTACTAGCGTTTAGCGTTGTTGGTGTTTATACGCCTGCGTAGGAGTATCCGTGGATTGCTATTGACCAGGAGAGATGTGCGTTATTCTTTTTCCATGACTACTCGAGGTCACAAGCCAACATTGATGAATGACGCTTTCTATATAATAAAGGAGGCGATGGCACCACGCATCCGATACCACCCAAAGCTCCCCGTAACCAAACATAAGAAATCACAACGCACGCACGTTCTATGGTCTCCGGGTCTATCAGGATAGTCGAGACAAGTTTAATTTTATTTTGAATAGTTCATTTACGTTATGTACTAAAAGTTCTATATATATATATATCATTCTGGAAAGTTTGAAATGTCCCCACGCTCCTCGTAAACGCATACCGGCGAAACCGGCCTCGCTCCGGTCCTATATAGATTTTCTAAAAGAGCGTTCTGGATTCTTCCCATTACCTATACCTTATCGCTATTAGGTGCATCGTTATTGGGGTCAGGAAACGACCTGCCGACAGACACCCTTTGCTAACCGCATCAAAGATGGCATCAAAAAGACACTGTGACGTTTTGAGGGCGACGTATCCTGGTGTATTTCCTTCGTTGAAGCAGTCTACGCATGACTCCCGATTCAAAGTATCGGCTTACATTTCCGGGGCTACATATTACGCGGATATCTGCACCCGACATGGGCGGCGCCGACGAGATCCACAGTAGTCCCCGTCGTGCTAACTTAGACCTCTCGTAACCTGGTGCATTCACTGGCATTCCAGCGAACATGTTAACTATAGACCCCGTTGTTAGTTGCCCACTCCCCATAATATAAAACAGCGAAAATTCGTAGTTTCGTTTATTCGCTTCGTGTATTGTACATATACACGTGTGCTCACGAAGGAGAACGAACGATCTCGTGCTAAAACCGAGCAAATACTAAAACCAAAGTCACACTATTCACACATCGTACAAATTAAAGTGTTCACTGCAAACATCAATCAATCGATCAATTTCCTTTTTTTTTCACCAGGAAAGATGGTAGAGAGAATTATCTGCGTATGCGCCTTGAGCATCTTCCGAGCATGTTCACTTCATGCACATGCTTCGATCATGACTGCAGACGTGACCCATGTCACAGAACGCCTCAAACAGTTGTTGCAGACTTTTTTTTGTACGATGTAATATGGCAGAGTAACTGCGGTTTAAAAGACTAACTATCGACCGTGAGTATTTGAGTTAGTAGTTAGTGACCGACTAACTAAGCAAACCAACAAACTAGAGCGCCTCAAAGTTGGGACGAAAATCCCGATCACGGCCCGAGCAAGTTTTAATCGAGAAACGATTAGTCGATTTCTGACACGGGAACGACAGACCCTGGTACTAATGAGGTACTATAACACGCAACTACACGCCCGATTACCCTGATTATCCGAAAGCGCCTGGCCTTGTGTAAGTGCTAAGCTCGACGACGCTGTAGACATGCACGCGGAAAATTAGCCGAATTACTAAAGACAGCGTATAATAATGGGGTAGAACAACGTCCTAAAAACAAAAACTGGCGCATAAATGTCGGTTTTAAAAACGACACCACAAGACCCCATATTTACCTCACCGCAAGTGTCCGCCCTCATTAAGGCCATTAAGGCCAAACATCGTCACGCCGTTAAAAGTGTGTGCCTAAAAAATAATAACAAAAAGACAAATAAGGCGATATAAGGACTTATTTTCGATGCAAGCAATCTTGTAAAGAGGGTAGTTGAAGTGCTTTTGCTAATTTACTTAGCTCAAGCCATTCCTTTCCACAAAAAAGAAACAGACAACAAAAATGTAAACTGAGAGGCGGAACAGTTTATAAAAGGATAAAAACGGAGATTGATTTTTTTTTTTATTGTTATTTTTCACTTCGCCAGATACACGACCTTATGGCCTCGACTGTGTCGGTTCCGCCTAATTTGGCGATGCCACACAAACGAGGTGGCGCTGCGAATAGCCGACCTTCAACTAAAGCAAATGCAAAAACAAAATTCCATGCTGCTTGTCATTTCCATTGAATGAGAAGCAGCATGGCTTCAGAAAGGGTTTATCTACTGTAACGCAACTAACTGAGGTCGTACATTTTCTTTCTCGCGTTTTAGACACCAGATACAGGTGGATTGTATCTTTCTAGATTTCCAGAAAGCCTTTGATAAAGTAAACCATGAGAAGGTAATGATTAAATTAGTCCGATATTAAAAAAAAACAGGTGTTGCTAGGTTGGATTGAATCCTTTTAAAAAAAAAATCGTAGACAGTATTTAGGCATCAAAAATGGATATTCAGATATGTGTGATGTTGTGTCGGGGGTTCCTCAAGGGTCCGTGTTGGGCCCGTTGTTGCTCTTAGTATTTATAAATGATCTAGTAGGGGATCAAGAAGTGCATGCTAGGCTCTTTTGCGGACGATTGTCTTATTTTCACTGAAGTTCATGCGGCCTCTGATCAGGAGAAATTAAATAGATTTTTTACTAGAATAGATGAATGGTGTGCCACTTGGCAAATGTCTCTAAATCCAAAAAAACAGCATGTATGACAATCACTCACAAACGTCAACCATTAACATTTCCCTACAAACTTAATGGTACTTTGCTGTCTTGCGTGAATGAATTCAAATACCTTGGCGTCACGATCACAAACGACCTAAAATGGAGTACGCACGTCCATAATATAGTTAAGAAGGCCAATAGTAGATGGGGCTTTCTCCGAAGTTTGCGTCCGTACAAACGACGTACAAAACGCTGATCAGGCCTTTACTTGAGTATGCGTCAGAAGTGTGGGATCCTCACGTGGTGTATCTTGAGCGGGAACTGCAAAGAGTCCAGCGGCTTGCAGTGCGCTTTATATTTTTTTAGTTATCACCGACTTGAATCCCCTACCCAGCTTTGTTCGCAAGCCGGC
Organism: Ixodes scapularis; assembly: GCF_016920785.2. Classification (NCBI taxonomy): domain Eukaryota; kingdom Metazoa; phylum Arthropoda; class Arachnida; order Ixodida; family Ixodidae; genus Ixodes; species Ixodes scapularis. Next base: position 85,083,046 of record NW_024609836.1, on the reverse strand, counting down.
CTTCCATCGCTTAGCAGTAGGAGAAAAACCAAGCGTTTAAAACTTCTCTTTATAACTCTTAATGACCTTGTTTTTATTGACAAATCATCTTATATTACGCCTCACCAATCTAGAATTTCAAGGAACAAACATAGTCGACATATACAAGAATACAGATATAACAAGAAATATTTTAAAAATTATTTTTTTTTTTACGCACAATACGCGAGTGGAATTCCCTGCCGGAAAGTATAGTAGCATGTCAAGATGCAGAAAAGTTTTCTTCATTAAGCGTGTTTTAGATATTTAGGTATATTGGCATGATCTGTATGTGAATGAACGGATGTGCTTTTGAACCATGTGTACCATTGTTGAATTGTTCTTTTTTTCCACTCCTGTAAGAGTCCCGACTCGGGGCTGACAGTATGTGAAATAAAAAAGAAAAAAAAAATGGCTAGGTGGCGTAAGCTACCGCCCGATCCAAAGGGCTCAGCCGGATTCAACCATCCATCCATCCGTCCTTCATGGAGTTCCTGGTTGTCTCAAAGTGGAGACATTCTTCGACGCGTGGACTATCACCGACGCGAGCCAAAGTAAAATACGGGAATGAACCTTCGAGGGGTACATTTCGCGGTCGACATCCGCGTGCTTCTCAACGCGCATCCAAAGCAGACGAATTCGGAATTTCGACCGCAAGGTGGCAACCCGGTTCGATCTCCAGGTCAATAGGTGTTCGGATTTTTATTTATTTATTTATTTGTCTATATCGCCTCTATTAGGTGTGAACGCCGAGGCAGGATATACATACAAACATAACCGCAAATAAAAAGAAAATCCAAACAAATATTTTTAATCAGTTGAATGTCTGTCCATGTTGTACGTCCTTGTCCGTGTCTATATTCGTTGGCATCTTAACAAATTACCGGGCGTGATGAGTCACGAGCTTTTTTTATCACTTCTTATCAGCCAACGACATTGCGAGCCAATTAAAACGCAAAATAACAAATCAAGAGACCATAAGCTTAAACATAATAAAGTGGCAGTGACTACAGTTGACCCTTTCGAGGTATTTGAAATTCATTCTCTCGAATCACGTGCGCGCATCTCGGCCTATGAAACTCTCGGCTGAACCCCTGAAGACTGGATCGGCCTTACCGCCGATTTGAGATACTTGATCCGAACTGAAAATACGAGCTGAACTGATAATCGAGCAAACACGAAGAGTTCAGCAAAGTTGAGAACTTTGGCCTAACTGAGAATTAAGTCGAATTGCAATGTTCACCGGAAATGCACCTTTCAGCCGAATTGAGATTTCAGCCCCTCGCCGTTACGTCACGAGTTGTGATCTTGGCTTCTTATCGTCAGTTGCGACATGTTCGACGGTTTGCGCAGAAAAGCACGGTGGAAGCTATGAAGTCACCGTGTTCTTCAACCGACACCATCGAAGTTGACTGTCTGACAATGTCCGTGGTTCGGCCAATCCTGGAAAGCCGACCACTGCGACGCTTTTGACCGGGCACTTCGCTAATGGTCATCAGCAACTGCAAAATCTCAAGAGATGGAGTTAAAATGGGGGGATTTATATCCTTTAAAAAATAATAACCGTAATCTTCCAATTAATATTTCCGGGATATGCCAGCCGACGCATCTATTCAGGGCACGCATTCTACCATGTTGAATGCGCTTAAGTAAAATATTGAGAGCCGTCATTATGATCACCGTTGCATATATTTCAATAATTTACAGGAAACTGGGTATGTGTACAACGCGTAATTGCGATCTAATACCTCAAAATACAAACATAAAAGAGACAGAAAAAGAAAACAGTCGCAACGTTAATTTGCACTAGAACTAAAAGAGCACGCAGTGAAACCGAAGGCGGAATGACTTCGTGACTCACGATTTCGGCCGCGCTGCGCGGCGCATGCCGGCTTTGCGACGCCTACCGTCGATCTTCAGCGTGTCTCGGGGCGGGGTCCACTAGCAATGACGTCACGCAGAGGCCTTGTCTCCTAGGGTGGCATCGGCAGACTGCTCGACGGCGAAAGCAATTACCGCGTTTGTTCGGCGGCGAAACGCGTGTTAATCACGGCTCATAAAGGCATTCATTATTCAACACGCACGCCCTACCGCGGCGTGGAGCCCATTTACGAGCGCTGTCCTCCTCTCCCCCCGCCACTGCCCGACCCCGCACTAATTGCTCCCCGGGGCCATCGTGTCTGTGTCTCTACTCGGATTGAATCGACTACGCGAACCATCACGAAACTCTAAAACTCTGAGAAGTTCCTTAAGCCGCTGCCTCACTGTTGATATATCCTGGAGTATGCAGACATTGCCCAAGGCCTTCGTCGTATGACGGTCACATTGCAGAGTGCACAGCCGTTTTGGTGCTTAGTACAGAAAGCTGCAAGTGAAATCGCTTTGCTCTGTCGCGGACGGTTTTAACATTGCTGGAGGACGGAACACTTTTTCGTACGATTTCTGAGAGGCAAGAATAATCCGAGGCCCCAACTTATGGCTGAACTGTCGTCCCTCTGGCGCGTCTACCTTCTTTAGTGGCTCTGAACTCCCTGATCGTCTGCGAAGAACGACGATCTTGATTGGCTGCAAGGTTTATCAAAGGAGCGCGTGATCGTGCGTTTCTCTCAATCGATCTGATTTGTTTGAACGATCAGTGGGCGCTCATAAACAAACTAAGAAACGCCTAAAGTATATCAATGATGTATGGTTTGTGATCGGCTCTTCGACGTTCTGCGCTTTTGAAGCTACGAGAACAAGGACCAACAATATTCCGTGATATCGCACCAATGATATCATCTTCCAATTCTATTATGCTCCAGCGATATCATGCTCTGTTCCAGCACAAGTCCAAACAAGCGCACGCGCAGGCTAGAAAAATAATATCGAGTTTCCTTCAGTCAGAAACGCTGTCTTATAAGGTAGAACAATAGTTACACGGGCATCGTTAACCGCAGTTATAAATGTCTGAGGTCAGACTTTACTGTGGTTAGGGCCGCCCGTGAAACTAGGACGTAGTTGGTATCAACGAGGCCTATCGGACACCCATAGCTGCTTCAGTTTAATCTCGCCTCAGTGATACCAAACTGCGGTTAAGGGTGCCCGTGAAACTAGGGTATTAAGCTGGTTTCACATGCAGCGATTCTGCGGCCGAAATCGCTTCCGCTAGCGACGCGGATCGCGAGGTTTCATTTCACATGAGCGTTTCCTGCCGCTGCGATGGCCGATGCTGCTTGCAGCAAGCAGATGCGCACAGTCGGTTACAGCGGCTTTAGCAACAATTTTAATGCCTTAGTTTTCAGTTTCCCCTTTAATTTCACTTTAATAAAACAACCCCCGTCTCCCCCCAAAAAAGCGTACTTGTTTATGATTTTTTTTTTTAAACTTTGCTGTCACAGAGGATGAAACCTCGGATCATCCTCGGCAGCTTCACGGGTAGCGCCTTCCCCGGATGTAAGGAATCCAACTAATATGGTCGACCCCACCTCCAAATAACCCGACGCCTCGACACTTCACTGATAAGCAGTCGATTGAAGTGAGCGCAGTACATTTTGTTTTGCTTGGTGTGACGATCTGCGTTGGAAAAGTCACGTCAACGTCGCTCAGGTCTTCTTCTTTTTCTTCTTTTGTTTTTCTCACTAGCGCTCGCACAAGCCGCTTCCGATTAGCGTCTTCTGCGCTCGCTACAGTTGGTACTCAGGCGAGGAAAGTAAAGAGGAGCCGCGTAATTCATTGAGAAAACAAATTCCGAGGAAGGGCACAGCCAATCCTCTTCCTCCGTAATTTCCCGAACACTCCCGACGCGACTGCTGAAGCAAAGAAGCGTGACCCGTCGGAAAAAAGAAACCGCAAACCAGTCGCTTGCGTACTTTTTCTCTGCTTGTCGTCTGCTTCAAGAACGTGAAAACGCCGCCGTCCTATGCGCCAGCTTTCCCTCAATGTTTCTCCTCCTGTCACGTGATTTCCCGCCGCGCTGTGAGTGGACAGCGCGGAAGCTGCCGCTCTGCCGCGACGAAAACTTTCCAACCTGGTGGAACCCCGCCGCTTTAGGGCCAAAATCGCTGCACGTGAAACCCGCTTTACAGTTAGATTGTCGCGAGTCAATGGAAACGAGGTGGTGTATCTATAAACCGATGTGACATTAGGTTTAATGAGCCCTCGCGCGCAAAGTGGAGTTGGTACGCTGCTTCGAAATAAATAAGCCCGTACGCCCACAGCCACGAGTTCCCCGAGGCTGACCGCGAGAAAAGTCAATGAATACGTTCAGTCGAGTTCAACGGCACAGAACTTGGGGCGGAGCGGTCTATCATTGGTAATTCGTAAAACAACCGAGAAAAAAAAAAATTGCAGGAGTACAGATTATTCAAGAAAAGTGCTTCTGCTTTGCAGGTACGATGTCAAACATTTCTGCGCATGTTCGAAGCACGCGTTCGCTTCGCACATGTTTGCAGGCAGTTAATATATTAGCATATTGTCATTTTTTTTGTGACGCTTACGAGACAGTTATTAGAAGGCGCACATGTAACGCGTTTTCTTTGTCACGCCATATCACGTGACTTGCCAGCCTCTTTCTCTCGGGTGTTCGGTGGTCACTGGGGCAAGGTCAGCCGATGCAGAGGTCGTATTCGCGGCAGACCCCACCACAACTGGGTTAACGCTGCCCACAGGCTGGACTCCGCAGGCTGGGCCCGGTGATGAGCCAACACCGCCTATAAAAGACGAGGCCTGCACCTTTGCCCCTCACACGTCATCGCTAGTGGCTCCACGCAGCACCGCCTAGGTTGCGTCGGCGTCGCCGCCAGCGCGCGACGCTATAGCAGGCAGCGAAGCCGAGATGGACGCGTAACCTGCCGGAATGCGGCATCTCTCGTCGAGCTTCCGCGCGATTGCTGCACGGGGTCGGGGATCCACTCAGGATGACGTCATGAGGGCAGGCCTTGTCTTCTAGGTGGTATTGGACGCGCACGCGGTACTTTTTGACCGACGTGTTTCGCGAGCCGTCTGCAAACCGCGTATTGCAAAACCTACACCGCCAGAGGGACCCGATCGGTTATTGTGGATGCGGTGTTTGCGACAGCGTTGTAGGGGTTGCAGAAAAAAAAAGAAACAAAATACCTTACTCGTCACTTGGAAGAAAAAGGAACGCGTTACGGACCTACGTTACCTCAAAATAAAAAGAACGCGTTATCGACAAAAAGTAACGCGAATTACTTTTGCGTAACTTTTTATTTATAAATTGATTTATCAACTGAGTTTTTGACACTAAAACAAAAAACGTAAACGTTAAGCTTTTTTTTATAAAACATTTTGCGTAAGGAAGAAAAAAAAATACGGGCAAACTTTCGAAGGAACGTGGAATGAGTGCAGTAATGAATGCACTGCAACTCACTGCAACTTTCTTTTCTGTTTATGGTTCGTTAAGCGATGGTAGAACACGTACAGGAACATGGCGGACGCCATGATGGTGTCCTTTTGACGCTGTCCGATTGTTCCCATCAGCTCGTAGCATCGGCGGCGTCTGGTCTTAAGCTAAAACGAAGTAGAAAAGCAAACAAAAATTTAAGTGTACTTTTCTTCGGGTCTTGGGAAGAAGATGTAACGTAACTACGTTACCCGTTACTTCAAACAAGTAACGCAAGCGCGTTACTTGTTGTTACTTAATCTTTTGTGCGACGCTAAGGCGTCGCACAAAAGATTAAGGATTAAGCTAAAACGAAGCGACGGGACAATTTTCTTTATTTATTTCATTTATTTACACCTTAAGGGCCCGTCAAAAGCATTACAAAAGAGGAAAGAGGGAAAGGGGGGGTCTATTCAAGATTTATACAATAAAAAGAAACGCAAATACATAAAAAAACACAAAGGGAAACTAAAAACTTAACACACTTAGGACTGCTCAGAATTACACAAATTATGCTAGTAAGAAGAAAAATGAAGTTTAATGCAAGATAGAAAATTATTCGGGTCCACATTGGTCACAATGGATAATGGGAGGCTGTTCCAGTTACTGATGGCCGGAGGAAGAAATGATCGATGAAATGCGTTCGTAGAGCCTGAAATACGTCTGATGGCACGTATGTTGTTAAAGCGCGATGATATTCGGTCGGCGGGGTGATAGCAAGTCATTTTCAAGGTCTGGAATGTGCTGGTAGATTGCATGAAGAAGGCAGAGCTGAGATATTTTCCTACGGAGCTGCAAGGGGAACATGGTTCGTTGGCTTTTCAAGGCAGAAACACCGAATGAAGGATCATAGCAGGTAGACAAGATGAAACGGGCAGCCCTGTTTTGAACTGCTTCGAGACTGTTAATTAGGTCCATTTGATGGGGACGAAAACTCACGACGGACATTCAGGCACGATCCGAGGCTACAGCTATAGCGATACGTGCTCCCCGCAGGGGATGTATACAAAACACTCTTCGATAACGAAGGTTTTGCCGTCCCCTACCGGAAGCCAGCGTGGGCCGCATATCGGAGACGAGTGATGACGTCAGCGTTCGGCTGAGACTCGGGTCCAATCCGTGAGGGCCGAACACTGACACACCACTCGGGCTCAATCTGTGCCCCACGCTGACCTCCGGCAGACACGTTACAGAAATACTATATACCCTGACTCGTTACTATCTCGAAAAGAAACCAAGTCCGTTACTTCGTTACGGCCATTCAAAGCGAACGCCTCACTCTAGCATCGACGTTATGTTCTCGTTTTCTTTTAACGGGTCGTTTTCACGAAGCCGTACTTGTCGCCCTAAATATTTCCTCGTTTTTTTAACGCCTTCCGAGTAAGGCGAGCGGGGTGAAATGTGGATACTTAAAATTGAAGAGAATAAAAAAGTGAAAGCCGTTTACAACTCCCTGTAATGCCGAATTAGAGCGCAGCTCTCGAGGAGGAGGAGGGAAGGGTACTGAGGGTCACGTGTTCTCGGGGGGAGGGGGGTCACGTGACCTGGGGAGGGGTCACGTGACCTCACGGTTACGCCGACGCTGCCCAAGCCGGAAACGGGCGCCTAAGAGCTGCGCTCTAAAACGCCAAAGTCGAGGACGAGACAACGACACGTCTTTATTTAGCAACGACGTCTGCTTATGGAAACAAAAATTCGCGCTGCGCCCGAGAGCACCCCGAAGATCGGGGTAATCTCGTACACAGAGCGAAGTCTGGTATCCATAATCACACGTCGTTGCTAAATGTAAGAGTGCTGTTGTCTCGTCCTCGTCCTTGGTGTTTTTAATTTTTCAATTTTAAGAAACGCCTTCATTCGGGGATAATTCTTTAGTGACACACCCTGTGCACATCGTTTTATAGTATATAGCTAGCGTTTACTGGTCGCGTAAGTTACGGGCGCGACCTGACGTGAAAACTATAATTGGGTACTTGTGTATTACACGTTCCCCTTTACAGGCAACTAAACACCATTACTGGTTACTTCACGAAAAGTAACAGAAAAAAACTTACTGTTTCATTCTCTTGAAGCGGCCGTGCAACGATATCCGCTTGGAATGTTTTTCACATTACAAAAGCTTACTGGCGCTAGTGGGACCCAGGTACACTCGCACGAAACGCCACAGACCAAAAAAACTCCTTTGTTGCGGTGTCATTTCAAGAACAAAAGCGAGCGTATTCTTTCAATCGCTCCTTCGCGAAACTTGATAACCTAGTTGGGGGATCGCAGTATCCTCCAGAGACGGTATTTGAATGCGGCTCATAGATTGCACCCGAGCATTGCGTGAGCACTCGATTTAAGCTCGTGACCATCGATAGCTCGACAAGCATTCGGGTAGTGGCCCGTGTCCAATCGCTGCAATGACCACAATATCCGAACCCTAACAATATCTGGAGCTCAACGCGTGTCCTTTGCCTTGCCAACCCCAGCGCGTGGCTATGATCAACGTTGGCGGCAAATAATCGGCTCCAGATCACGTGGCCGCTTGTTCTGGCTGCGAGTTGAAGGGGTGAACTAGTGCCACTAAATAAGCTACGCTTCAGAGTAACGACACTTGGCCATATTGTGGCTTAAAATCATGGTTGCCAGTTATCTGAAGCTTTATCTGAAATCACAGGAAATGCTTTTCCGCCCTCCACAAATGTTTAAACCGTTCGCGACAGAGCAAAGCAACATCACATGACTTTCCTAACACCGAATCCAATGCTGAGGAAGTCGCACTTTTGAACCATGACGATCGGCCGTTGCGTCTGTTCTGCATACGAGCCAAAATGGCGGCGCCCACAACAATGTCGGGGAACGGAGTGCCGATACTCTAAGCGCAGCTTATTTAGTGGCTCTAGGGTGAACGTTGCTCGTTTTTACAGCGGAGCTGCTAAGGGCTAGTTTCCCCAGGATCGTGTCCGTCCACAAAGAGATGTCGACACAACACTCTGGTTACCGCCGTGGCTCATAGATGGCGGTAGCTGTCCAGAGTGTAGAAATAACCAAGCGGAGGTTATCAGACTGGTGGCTAAAATCGAGGCAGGGGTGAGATTTAATCTTGGAATTCAAAACATATAATTAGATTTATAATGTTGGCTAGGTGGCGCAAGCCACCGCCCGATTCACAGGGTTTAGCCAGATTTATCCATCCATCCATCGTTGTGTTTGCCGGTCGTCTGGTTGCGCCGTCGCTCGTAGATCGCCCCGACAACCTTTCCAGCCTCTGGCTTGCCGACTTGCGGCCGGCCATTCCTTCATTCCCACCATAGTAAACAGCTTCGCTGGTCTTCCTTCTTCACCAGAGTGGAAAGGCTGGAAGTTTTTTTCTTTAGTTCTTTTTTTTCAACTTCTATCGCGTGTGGTGAAAAGCGAACGCGTGTTTCATAGGTCATTGACATCAGGTATTCGTTCTAAGCAGTATGTTGCATGGTCCCTTTAAAAAGTAACAAAGTACAAGTAAGGCGTTACGTATAAGTCTGGCCTCCGATAGGTTGCGTAGAAAATCCAAAACTGCGGCCTGGCTCGATGTATCGTGTTTTCAAGATGCGAAATCTTGCGTATACGCGCCAAATTCATCGTCAAACGAGCGCCGCGATGAAGAAACAGTTATGAAAAAAAATTTTTTTTTTTTTTTTTCACGTTCCGACGTCAAATTGATGGCTTCGTCTAATTCACCCGGATGGCCAGGGGCACTGTCTTAAATGGGCGTCAGTTTCGTCCACCGCGTCCTTCGAACGGACCGCTGCTTCTATGCCCAAACCGATCGTGTTCTTCTAAATGCCTTCGCGCGTCGGGGGCTTCGAAAGGACGCCATTCGAGATGAGGACAGTAAACAAAAACCCGGAAAACTCTTCGTTTCTCCTCAAGTTCAGAGAGAAAAAGAGAGAGAATATACTTTATTTTGTAAAAGGCTTAGGTCCCTGTCCAAAGGGCCTGCGCAGCCGACGCTACGTACAGATGTGATCAATCAGACGCCGTGAAAAGCGCACCATGATGTTTATGTACAAGTTCTATCATCGCTGGACCAATCATGTACAGGGAAGGCCTAGTGACGTGCACTTTTGACGCTGTTTGATTGGCTTCATTAGCTTGTAGCGTCGGCTGCGTTTGTCCATTCTTATTAGGGTCATTACGGGCGAGAGTTCTTCCTCATTTGATCTTGTGGATCAACAATAAAATAGTAGCATTAAAAAAAGAAAAACACAAACGCTCACATCGACAAAATATCACGCATAATTCTAGAACAACGCTTCCAGTTGAAAAATACCCGATAATAAAATGAGAAAAAAAAATGCACATATATAAATTTCCAGATTAAAACAAAAACAGATATTTAACGCAATGCTGCTAAGAGCATGCAAAAACTAGGTATGCGAGCACTCGAAATTGAGAAGAAATATTGCGAGTAAATTTGAAACAACAGTGTATCGGGGAAGAGGTCTCGATTCATCTATCGTTTTTATCATTTTAGGAAAGAGAGAACGATGAAGCGCATTAATTTTACTTTTGAATGTTTTGATCATTTTAATATGGATATTTCTTATAGGACAGATTACCCGAAATTCGGACTACTATAGGTCTGGTCAATGTTAAAAAGGCCATGATACATGAAAAAAAAAAAAAGAACTTTAACGTAGAGTACGTTTCTATTTCTCCAGGGGTGATTCTGAAGACATGTAACATTACGGACGAGATCCATGTAGCGTTGTGCACTGTCAGGTGTAGCGTCACGTACAGATGCAGCGTCCCGCTGTTTGATCGTTACATGTCACAGACTTTCTTTATTATGCATACACCAACGAGAGGTGCTAACATCACACCTCTGCGGTGGCGGCGCTGTTCTCAGCAGGGCGCAGTCGCTTCTTCACTCGTGCAGTGCAACACCTGGAAGTATATATATAAGAAAAAAATTGATATCTCGTGGGGTTCGAGATCCAGAATTTGAGACGACGTCGTGTTTTGATTGACCACGAGGGTCCCACCGTCCCAGGTATATAGTGTCGCAGTCGGATACTGCATTCCCACGGGCAGGACGGCGACAGCTGAGCAAACATCAGCGTAAAGGCCGTCTGCAGTGGGGCGTCCTGTAAGAAACTCGGCGCGTGAGCAAACGCCAAGAAGGGGGCAGAAAGCCAAGGAAACGGTCGAGGTCGAATTCACGGCTCGTGATTGATCAGCGTGGACACACTGCGCTGCCCTCTGCTTGCCCAGAGCGCAGCTGAGGCGAGCCAGCTGAACGTCGCTCTCTTTTCACAACGAACGCGTTCGGAAAAACAAAAAAATCGTCAATGAGCTTTGACGCCGAGGGCGCGTTGCCGGACACCACTTCGAATGGGAAGCGGAACTCTTTGGACAAACAGAAACTAGAATGTAACAAAAAGCTGCCTGTTTCTTCGGTATGATGTCCGAATACATCGTACAAAAAGACAGTTTGCACACACTATATCTGATGTTGTTCCGTAACACGAAAACGCAGACAGGTTCGTTGGAAGCCCGTGCGAAGCCGACATGTTCGGACCATGCTTGACGGCTGTGCACGGATTCATGGTGTCTGCAGCGAGTCTTTTGTGTCATGTTACATGACACAAAAGACTCGACTCATGTATGACTCATGTATAACATGACTCATGTATAGGGAAGTGGGACTGCGTCTCCTGCGACGCTGTGCTGCCACCTGACGTCGCAACGTCACGTGACCATCAGGAAAGGACGCGGTCGACCTTACGTCACCTGACCACGTGACGTCACGGCGATAAGGAGAGCAGTACAATGTACCTCCTGCGCACGCTCTCGCGTTTTGCCGTGACACCCGGAACTTTCCAGGGACGGCTGGAGGGGTTACCTACCCTACACGCGGTTGCATTTGAACGCGTTTGACTGCGTTGCGGCTGCGAGGAACCGAGACATCCCTGCTTCTTATGTCGCCTGCCAAGCTACTCCTTGAATTGGGTTCCACACTTCATACGAAACCCAGATGTTCCGGTCACTCGCTTCCGTTTCTCGACTCAGCGCAGTCGAACGCACTCAGACGCAAATGTGTTCAATTAGAAAGTTTGGCAGCGTCGTCGGAAGCCACTAAATCCGTAAATCTTAGAAGGACTTGAAGAGGGTGGGTAGCGTGCTGGTGCGCCAAATTTACCGCTATACTGGCGCGTGACTGGCGGAGTGAAAATGCGGCTGATAAGGGAAAAAGCGCGCGGGTGAGTTAAAATGGGATGCATTTTCAGGATGCAGGAAACGAGGCACGCGCTTCGAATGCTCCTTAAAGGGACAGTTTTCACGCGAGAGCGTTTTAAGGTGCTCGTGTCGCGGAAAAGTCGGCGTCGGCGTCGGTGGGACGGGAGAATCCTGATTGGTCGACAGGCTCATGACGTCACAGCTACATGACCTCGCGCGAGAATTTCTAACGACCCACGGCACTTACGTGAAACGTGACATCACGATTGGATTGAAAGTGACTCAAATGTTACATGTATACCGCGAATCAAAAATGTCCGCGTGTCTTAATAAATTTCACTTTATAAAGTAATTCAATTACTTCATAGAGAAAAAAAATTCAAGAATTTTAGGGGGATTCGAACTCACGACCTCTCTGTTGCGAGGCACGCCGTGGCGACGAGGGGGAGTTTTAATAGGGAGTTTTCGTAGACCGCGCTGCCCCCTCCGATAAGCGTTCCGCAACGAAGAAGTTGCTACTGCGCCTGCGCGCCGATAGCCTTGACTGTGGAGTTCCCGCTATCGTAGCGGTTGCGGAGGGCCTTGCGGGACGACGAAAACGATCTACGAAAACTCCCTAATGTCTAGCTCTCGCGTTCCACTCTTAAAGGCGAAGCTTAAGAGTCCTCCCGTAATTTTTAACAGAGTTATTGGCATTGGCTGATTTCCGTCAAGATTATAATTTTGTCCGTCCCTCCGTCCGCGCATTTCCCGCTAAATTTAACGGGGAAACCTGACCACGTGACCTATATACCAATTTAGTCTCCAGGGCAAATTAGCGGGAAATCTCCCATATTGTGACCTATACCCCGATTCAGTTTTCCCGCTAAATTTAGCGAGAACATTGTCGTTACGCGACCTGACGTCACGGTACTCATACACCAACTCACTTTCACCGCTACATTTGGCGGGGAAATTGTCACGACGTAACCTATGTACCGTATCAGTTTCCACGCTATATTTAGCGGGGGAAATTGGTAAAAAAAAAAATACAGGCTATTTCTCGCTCACCGAAACCACCGTTCAATGTCTTTTAAACAAATTTAAACGATCGCTCCTTAACTTACCGCCTTCCGTGGATTATAGAGCACTTAAAAGATAAGAATTCGCTGCCAACATTTATTTTGTTTTCTTTAACGAAAATCGCTGCCGATGTTTGCTGAAGCCCCCGGTACAGCAAAGGGCTCGCGTGATCCCTCGTGATGCGACGGGCTTGCTCGACACCTTATCGGGTGTCAAGTATCCCGTATCACGGACACTCCAAGTGTCGTACGACGGGGGTTAGAACCGGGCAGCTTCAATTCGTTCGGGCATTGCATAAGCGAGCTTGTCCATTAGTGCTCCACTTGTCCATTAGTGCTCCACCGTAGCCCCGACAGTTTTATCACGCCAGCGTTACATCGCGCTTCTTCTGATTCCACAAGCGCGTATCTACATACTCGTTTGCGCAGACGACGATTCGATGAATCTAATCACGCAGCGTCAAAACTGCATCGTCACGCTGCTTGTCATTTCAGCGACTTAGGCGATAGCCTCTTATATTCTGACGAAGCCTGGCAAATCGCCACGAGAAGCGGCCGCCGAAATGGAAAAGGTGGAGCCACAGACAATGGATGAGAGGAGAGCAACGTGACTGGCGCCCCGCTGCGGAGAAACGCCGAAACACTTCCCCCGAGCGAACAAGTGTGTTTCGGGTCCTGGCCGCTGCAAAAGCTGCGCGCTGACGTCCAGTTTCTCCGAGAAATGGCTCTTTGATGCTCTGTGCTACCAGATCCTCGCGCTCCAAATGTGCGACCGGGCACTCTATGGCTCCATCGTCGAACTTCGAGGCGTTGTGAGTATAGAGGAAGCTATAGTTGAACCAATCACGCTTTTTTTTTTTCTTGCGAGTAATTGGTTTAGGTGGTGCACGGTGCTTCAACAACGAGCAGCGTGACGATTCACTTTTAACACTGCTTGATTTGCCACATCGAAAGAGGTTCTCGAAAAGAAAACGAGTTTTAGAGTTGAATTCTATAGCATTTTAGGGGCGAAGCTACTTAGGGTCTAGCGTTGTCCGTCCGTCCGTCCGTCCGTCCGTCCGTCCGGCGTCCGTGCTCACATAAAAAGAAAAAAAAATGTTTGTGCAGTCGACAGAATTCGAACCTGTGCGGGGAGACCCCAATGGATTTCTAGTCCATCGCCTTAACCACTCGGCCACGACTGCGGGACGAGTAGGGGGCTCTGAGATGAGGTAGTAACTCAAGAGCTGGGGATCATGGATGAAACGTTGCATGTAGCCGCTCAACGTCTATACAGGGGAGGGCGCTTCGGTCAAACGCGTATATAATCGCGTTAAGCTTTGCATGCATTGGCTCAACGTTTATAGACGAGAGGGCGCTGCGGTCAAATGCTCAAATGCGTATTTAACCACGCTCCATACCACACGTTCTCTTTCTGACATGGACCGTTGACTTAAGCGGTGGAGATGCGTTCCCACGGCTTCTGGCGGATCCAAGCTGATCCGCTAGAAGAACCACTGGCTCTACATTTCACCGACCATAAAACAGTAATAATGAAGTCGAAACACAACCCGGAACTCAGCACTACCTATGAGCAATAAAACAAAAATCATCACTATCAGCACTACCTATGAACAATAAAATCAGTATCATCAGCACCACCCGAGCTTCGCCCCAATCAACATCATTCACCACGTGGAGATGCGGTCATTTTTTTGTCCTGTGAATCTGAATATCACATTCGTTTTTTCCCAAAAATGGAACTATACTTTGTTTCAGCTTAGGTCTGAGCTTGGCCGATGTTATGAGCCGAAGGGCCAATCTAACGGCGAAAAGGGCGCACCGTCATGGCGTGCTCTCCGCAGTTGATAGGACCAGCGGTGCTCGCCGTCTTTCAGTGCATGCATGCTTCTCGGCTGGGTCGTCCTGTCAAGGGCAGAGAACGCCATGACGCTGCGCTTTTCGTGCTCTTTGACTGGACCTTGGGCTCATAATAATGGCCACGCTCGGATCTAAGCTGAAACTAAGTATGAAAGCCTGTTTCACATGCCACGACTGTGCGAAAAAAAAAAAAAATCGGTGCGACATTTCGCTATCCCCAGAGAATATCAACGAACCTGCTTGCCCCTGCCGTTGAAGTAATAATTTAGGAAGGTGGGTTCCAATGTTCTCAATTATTTTCGCCTCAAGAACCGTACACTCTAAAAAACTCCCGTGCGTCTGCTTTCCCGCACGATACTCGGAGAGCCAATCACCACAACCTACGGAGGCAGCTCAGCGAATGACGATGCCCAAACATATGTTTAGACCAAAGAACGCAGTCTGAGTTGTGACATTAATCAATGCAAGCGTGACGTTTTGCATTGCTTTATGTCACAACTCAGTCTGCGTTTTTTTGGTCTAAACAGATGTTTCGGCATCGTCACTCGCTGAGCTACCTCCGTAAGTTGCACTGATTGGTCCTCCGAGTGTTGTGCGTGAAAGTAGACGCACAGACTTTTTTTAGAGTGTAGTAAGACAAGCCCGGATCCTCGCCGAGCGTTTCTACTTTTCCCCTTTATGTAGAGAATTAAGATATGCGTTTTTAGATTATATACAAATTATTTTATGAAGACGTACACGTTCCAAACGCCAAAAAACACCTCTTCTTCCTCCGAAAACCAAATCTCGCAAGAACTTTTTTCGCACGGCGTACGAACAATCCGCAAAAGTTCCTTTTTTCTCGAGGCGAAAATGAGTACGTCGAGGTTGCTAGAAAGAAAATCCAAAATCGTGCATTTCGCCACATATAAGCGAACAATTTAATTTTTACTTTAAAAAAAACTATTATGCGTGGATATGAACAAAAACCGATTAATCGATTCATCGATCGATTTAGAGTGCCACGATGAATCGGTTCAAAACGTTTTCATCGACGCCCAGCCCTACAAGTTTGCCACGGAAACCGCCACAGTAACTTAAACTCTCCGTATAACCGCCATGGTCCTCCCAACGCGGACAGCAAGTCTTCTGCTTCTTCTTGCGCAGAAGTTGCGGTGACATCAGAACAACGCCGAGCTCTGATTGGCCGACTATTTCTTTCGATCAGCCAATAAGAGCTCGGCATCGTTCTGACGTCACCGCGACTCCCATGCAAGAAGCAGACGGCTTGCTCTCCACCAACGTTAGTAGAACCCCTCAGTTGGGAAACTGCCATAGAGCCTGCTCTGAAAAAGTGGCACCGATCCGTACTCCAGAACCGAGCTAATGGCGACCGCAACGCCGCCATTTTTCCCGCAGCGGCCACTCGAGGAACTGCGCGTGACTTGTGTTTTGGCTTTAATCGGCCATCTTGGCGCCGAAACAGATACGGTGGAAGGGGTTTCAGGGCTGCCACCCCCGTCTCCCAAGCGGACGCGCCACGAATTACTACCGAAGTTAGGATGCGCCGTCGAAACGTGCTACCTGAAAGCACCGCTGAGGCATGGTTGTATAAAAACAACATTAATTGTGCCGCAAAACTTTGCAAACTAAAGAGTAAAAAAAAACATCACGCGCCTTCATTTTGTACAAAACTCCAATAAAAGTTACTACAAAAAGAGTCTGTTCTGTTTGTTTTTACGCAAAAACATGCGTTTTTAAAAGCTCAAGGTGACCACAGTACAGACAAATGATAAAGAGTGGCGCTGTTGTCGTATTTAGCTCGGTCTCGATGGACGCCAGTGACCCGGGTTTCAACGGTGAGTTTCCCAACTGAGTGTTCTAGTACCCTTGATATCCACATAGTGCGTCAGTTGGAATTACATTCGATGGCGAACACACTCTACTAAAAGACGTTCGCGAAATTCATAAATGAAACCATTTTTTCTTCCTTTCGTTCGTTGAACGGGCAATTTGACGTTTCTGACAACAAGATTGCTTCTCCACACTCCCGCGGACGAGTCATGCAATTGCACCTCGAAACGCCGCGATCTTTTAAATTGACTTATCATCTGGGACGATCGTCGAAAGCGGCGACTAGACGATCATTGCTGTCATCGTCGTCAAAGCACGTCGTCGATTGCTGCTTCGACCTCGCCTACGGATGTTCATCGTAGCGTCAGTCGTCGACGATCAAAGCTACGTTTGCCCAGTCACATAGCAATGGGCGAAACGACGGCAATTTAAAAGTCTTTCCAGAGAACTCGGAATGGTTCTTACGAAGCTAACACCTCTTTCATTGTGTGGAAGATAGTTAAGACGCATAAAAAAAGGTTGTAAAAAAAATGACGCACTTGCTTATATCGGACGTCATTATGAGGAAAGCCCTTCTTTAGAACGACACGTTAGTAAGTAGGTACCCACACTCTTCAAAAAAAAAAGTCCGTGAATTTACTCTTCCACAAAAGACGGACACGGCCAATCACGGCGAAGAATAGAAAGATCCAAAGGAATGAAAAAAGAAAAAAAAAAAAAAAAACGATATACGTATGGAGAGAGAACGAGTCCTGCTCACTGTCCCTGGCATCGCATATTTCAGGTCCAATTAACTCGCAAGCTTCCTCGGATCCTTTCATTGATCGACGTGAATCGGTTGCCTCCGTGTTCAGCAGGAATGCCAACTCACCAACATTTTGTTTAGTACAGTCATCTGGAACGTATACTACGCGTCACTGTTAGCGCGAACAATCAATAGCCAGGTTTTTCTTTCTTCTTTTTTTGTCTTGCTGTATTTTTCTTAGATGTGATTCGTGAAGTTCTACAATCAAAGCTACTGCTCTGGTTGAGGCACCAATCTAAGCCGTAAACGATAGTGCACCTTGGCGAAAGGCGAAAAAATGCCGACGTCGTGTTCGCGCTCACTGTGTTGCGGCAGTGTAGTACAGGGTGTGCTAATGGTACGTATAATTACTAATGTAAAATTTAAGAAAAAGACAACATATTTACACCATGAGGCGCAATTTAACTATGATGTTTCCTACACAGCTGTCGTTTTATTTTTTTTTTTTTGCAAGTATACACGATTGTATTTACACAGCTATATTTTTTTTTTCAAGTATACAGGATTGTTAGTCTTCGCAACTAATGACGCAGTTAACGAATTTTTCTAGACCTTTTTCTTGTTCAAACGCTCTGATTGGACAAAAGAGCGTACAGATGTGGAGCTGGCGACCAATCAGGACAGTGCAGCCAGCCGTTTCAAAATCACAAACCCCCCAAAATTGCAAAATATATATATATATATATATATATATATATATATATATATATATATATATATATATATATTAATACACGAAACGATGACGTTCACGGAATAAACGGGTAATTATGAAGTGACGAAGCACGGTGAAGGTCGAGGTGACTGTCAATCAAATAATACGCCAGGGATGGTGTAGCAACTTATAGAAAAGGCGTCTATTATATTCATGTCTTCGTTGTTCGCCATTCTTGTCGGCTGATGCCGCAATCGTATTGAGTGCGGAATTATAATAAGATCAATCTCCACGCCGTACGTTTCTTAACGCGTCTTTTAAAGCGGCTGCTTTTTTTTTTTTCTTTTGCTATTGATTTTTAGCAGAGCTGGCAGTAATGTAATTACTGTAATGAAATTACAGTAATTTAATTACTTGTTCCAGTAATTAGTACTGTAATTCATTACTTTTTGTAGCAGGTAATTTAGTAATGTAATGAATTACTCCAGCGACGGTAATTGTAATTAAATTACCTAATTACTTTTTCGCACCAGGCATATTTTTGTGTCCACAATACACAAGAGCGCTTTTCTTTTTATTTTACTTTTTCTTTTTCCTCTACACCTTTCCAAAAAACGCTCTTCGGCCGCCGCTACGTTGCTGATGCTCATGCGGCTGGTGCGACTCTCGCGCCCGCCATCAGCTAGACATTTTCTGCCACTCTCTTGAACTGTGAAAACCCGCTCAGCGCGATTCTCTACCTATGTTTTGCGGTTTTGCATTCGACGTTTTCTGGCCCCTCTTGAAAGCTTCCGCTTACTTTTTCTGATGCATACTGCGTACCCTCTCTGTGTTATCTTCCACTGTGAGAAATATGGCTGGTAAGTGCCTGCCATTCGAGCTTTTCTGCTCGACATTCTCGGGAAACGAGAATGTCGGGAAGGAGGGGAAGTACGTCGAACTAAGGCCCCTGGTAGTTGTCCGGGTTGGGGTGGGAAACGGATCAGTCGCGTGCGTTCCTCTGTCCATCGGTAAACATGCAACAGAGAGTTCTAGCTGTGTGCCGTGAACTGTGTAAATAATGTAAATAAAGTTATCTGTAAAAGGAAGTTATCAATAGCTCCTTTATATTTAAAAGTATACAAAAGTAATGCGAAAGTAATGTCATTACTTTTAAAAGTAATTTGTAATGGTAATTAATTACTTTCTGGCTGTGGTAATTTGTAATGTAATTTAATTACATTTCAGCAATTTTCAGCAAAGTAATTAGTAATGTAATTTAATTACAAAATATGAGTAATTTGGCCAGCTCTGATTTTTAGGCAGGCCTTTAGCTAGAGGTTTTCTGAGTCATGTGTACAAGATCGTGACTTTGCACAAGCGCGTGTCGGCATTGTTTCTCAACACAGTCTAGAACGAACAAACAAACGGTGAGATACGGCGTGCAGTTCAAATTTTCATCTTTTCCTTTTTTGTTATAAAAGAAAAATTGTCCCGGTCAGAAGTACCATTTATTCACTTGGAACTCAAGACAGCGCGAGCTGATGCGATTATACACCGACGGAAGACCATTGCGCACACGGTAGCGCATACGAAGTGCGAATTTCGCCCCTCTCGCTATCGTGTGAAGCGAAAAAGCACGCCATCGAAGGGGGCGACGTGGGGAATAAAATAAGCGTAGCAGACGGATAAAATGCCTCCGAAACCTTAACCTAGTTTGCCACAGAACGCCCCAAACGGAGGAAACAATTAAAGGCAAAAACCGCACGGATAACTCGAGCGCGTCAGACAAACCCAATGTCCGTCGAGCCATTTTGGCGCGCGTAAAACTAAACGGGCGCACATGTAACGTGGAAAAGAAAGAGCTAAAGGACAATAAGACTCGTTACTGACCTCCGATCTCGAAGAGATGCCCTGGGGTCAGATTTTCCTGTCGCGGACTCGATACGCTGATCGGAAGAAACGGTCGCACCAGATCTAGCAGGCGAGTTCGAGGTTGCAGACGACACTCGGAGTTTGAGGTTGCAGACGACGCTCGGAGTTTCAGACGAAGTTAAAGTCGAAGCCAAAGTTCAAGTCAATTACGAAGCCTTAAGTACCACTTCAAAGTCGGGGACACCACATCACAAACCGAGACATTTTGCCCGATCGCACCGCGGAAAGCCCCGCGGTACTACGTGAGCAGACGACGCGCGAGCACAGCTGACGCACACACTGGAGCCGACTTGCAGGACGGATCCCACGTCCTAGGCCGAAGCCAAGGACGATTCCTAAGTCGTAGATTCAAGCCAAGTCGAGTCGTAGACAAGATTCACGACGGTTAGCAGACGACGGCGACGTCGCTGACGCCGAGTCGACGAGTAGGGTAACTTGGAGGCAGCGTTTGAGAGTAAATCGACAATAGGATGTGGGTCAAGTTGCAGACGCAAGTGTCGTGCAAACAGAGCTGGGCACGTGGGTGACACTCGGCTCGCATTCTGCACTCAGTTCGCAGACGACACACGCAGACGACATCCAAGACGCAAACGAAACTAAAAACGAAACAGACGGAGTAGCACCGGTGCCGCGAGCACAATATTATTCCCCTCTCCACCTCCGCTCTTCGCTCTTTCAGTCCGCTGTGGCCATATCGAGAAGATCGAGAGCAGGCGGCGAAAAAAAAAAAAAGCGAACAATGGTAAAAACTGAATAGATGGCTTCCCTCTCCCCGCCCTGCGGAGTGTGTATGCAACTGCCACCGTGCTACCCTCAAACTAAAGCAGACACATGCAAAAAGGACAGAGTCGCAATCTTCGCAATTAAAATGAAAGCGATCTGCGCGACCCGCTGTGGCAGATCGGGGCGATAACGACGTTGTAGCACCGCGATTTATTACCGGTGCTTCGATTGGACGACGCGAAACCGAAACGGGCTCCCCGATTGGACGAGGACAGTCACGTGGTTTTCGCGTTCGGCACGCAAAGGCGGGTGGTTGTTCCGTCGCAGCCCGCCGCGAGGTGTCCCGGCGTGGTTGAGCAGGCTCGATTATAAATTGTGTCAGGAGCAGATCTAATCTCGAAGAGGCGTAATCACAAGTGGAGCCCAAATGGGCTCGGATAAGCCGACATCAAACATCACCGACATGGACGCTCGACGGGCCGATCTGTGTATGTTTGGAGTTTTATCTCATAGGACCTCTCGACTTTCTCCAGTGACGACGATTTGGTCTCGTAGGCGGTAGGCCTGTATCACGCGCAAGCCGTCACCTGATCATCCTTCGCACACTTTCATGACCTACGATGACTCAAATAAGGATTACTGCGCAGGCGAACTAATAAACAATCATAAGAAAAAAAAAAAAAAAAAACTTAAAGCAAGGGAAAAAATAGAGAGGGTTGGGGGTTGGGAAAATTTAATATTTTTTCTCTCCCTTGTTTTAAGGTATTTGTTGCTATGAACGACCTAGAATGTTTCTATTAAAGTACGTGTGAACACGTGATGTCTTCTCCCGGCCGGCAGTAACGCAGATGCACCCGAGGAAGTCGTTCGGCTGGCACCGGTATCCAATCAGCGAGAAGACGAGCGCTGCGTCGGTGTTCGGCTGGCAGTCGGCTTATCCACTTCCGTTCCCGCTCTGGAAACGGAAAAGGTTAGGTGCCAGCCACAACACACTGTGCGCCAAAACAAAAACAACGAGACAGCCAGTTGGCCTGAACATACGCGAGGGCAGACAATAATTTCAGCCATCCATGATTGGGCAAGTGTGTTAAAGTAAGCGGAAAGTGACGTCCGTGCTATGCAGAGCGTTTGTGCGGTTTCACCGCACCTGCCGTATGTAAATGAGAGCTCAAGATGCACAGGGCCTGGTTTGTTATGTTCACGCATCTCGCTTCGTCATTGTTCGTTGGTGACATTGCAGCGTTCAGCGTTACAAGATGACCTCGCCACGCCCACCGCTTCTTAAAGTGACTACAGCAACTCTTGCTCGCTGCTCTCGGTTCAGGAAAACGGGTCGAGTAAACTAATAAAAAAAAAAAATCTCGCACAATCAAATATGCGTGTCTGTTTGAGTTCCAGCGCCACCACGCGGACTGCGATGAAACTATAGCACGTCGTATGCCGTCCCATTTGTGCAGTTGAAATTGCACATTCTTGCTGTGGCACAATGCCAGGAATGTTAGCCTTCAAAAAATGTATCCTTCTTGCGTCCACCAATGGTTATTTGCAATGCGAAGAACCCGTGAACCAGAAACAGGACCCACTTTGGTTCGAACGAGATTTGGGAACGTGCGATAATTTATTTTCTAAAATATTTCGCTATTCCATTTTTGTGCCGGGAAGGTTGGAGGAAAATGGACTGCACAAAGATGGAAGTTTTGACCATTCAAAACAAAAACCTGCATTTAAGCGGCATTATCTCCCCATATGTCTCGGCGTTTTTGCGTTATTCTATTTTGTATTATTTCTATTTTATTTTTAGACATTCGCTCATTTATCGTTAGTTAGAGCTAACATTTTTAAATATTTCTTCCAAACTCTTTTTTTTTTGTGTGTTTTGCGATTATCTTGTTACAAATACCAGGTAGCCAGGACATAAACCAGAACTTGTCAGTATACATGAAAACATTTCGCCAGAGCCGTAAAACTCAATTCTATAAAGTAGCTGAGCTACCGTCCGTTTCGAGATGAGTATGGCATGAGGCGTTCCGTCCACAATAAGTGAAATTACCGGTTAAACGCCCAATGAGCCAAGTAAAAATGCATATTACAAGGAGATTTTTTTTTTTGTGCCAATTTTGAGAACAAAATGCGATGACGGAAGTTCCCATCCCTTTCCGTGACGTCATGGAAATGATTCGTTCCCGCTGTGTGACGGAGTGACACATTTCTCATGGGCAATTCGGGGCCGAACATCTCCCGCATTACATGCGTTCTAACGTGCGTTTCTTAGAAGAAAAAAACAGAGATCGAACAAAGTTAAAAAAGTGTACCCAAACTACAGTTGCGCAGTCACCAAAATTTCGTTGTAAGTGTAGAGAAGCATTATTTGATCCCGTGGGCTTGCCAAAAAATATAGGTAATGGTTGTACACCATTACCTATATTACCTATATTTACTACAGTCATTGTGACTGTAGTAAAGTATTATTCTATTGCACGGGCTGTTTTTTTTTTTTTTTTCTTATTTTTATTTTGTCTAATTGTTAGCATACTTAACGTGGAATACATCTTCATTTTACTCCGGGGTCATTCCGACCGTAAATGCAACGCCACGGACAGATAATTCAGTGGAATTATTTTACCGCTTAGTTTAGCGCGAAGGTTTAGCCCGTCACCACGTGTCACGTGATATACTCGCAGGGGTTGAGTGGGAGCCTAGAAGGCACTCTCTGTTTTCTTCTTTCTCTCTTTTTTTCCCTCGTATTGTTTGACGCTAGCGAAATTGTAACCGATTGTACTTGAGCTTCGATATACTTTAAAGTACTACGCTACCGCCACTCGAAGCGTCAATTCAGACGAGACGGGGAAACTTATAAAGACGTCCCTTTCCGCACCGCCTCCCGACGATTCGTCACCTAAACGTTGCCTCCGTGTCAACAGCGGGAAGGATAAAGAGACGCGAACAACGCAACAGCGAAACAAACGAAGAAAACGAGCGCCACTTTTGCGTACTGTAGATCCACACGACGGCCCGAAGGGCAAACCCTCCACCGACCTGACTCATAATATTCCCATGCCATTTCGAAAGGGGACCCTCAAGAAGCGGGCCGCCCCGATCCTTCCAGGGAACCGGCAGTGTGTCGAAACAGCCCGCATCAATCACGTTCAAGGCGAGGCCCGCCTGCCGATGAAAACAACAAGAAGAAAAAAAAAAAGAAAAAATGAATGAATCGGGAGTCAATTGCCTTCAGGGTGGCATTTCTCAGAGCCGACTTTCACTCAAGAGTCAAAACCAACGATAGACTGACTTTTTTTTTTTTTTTTTTTTCAAGATGTTTTGAATGTAGAAGAGAGTATGCACAAACGTGCACCAACAGGCGGCAGC
The DNA here is from genome assembly GCF_016920785.2 of Ixodes scapularis. Classification (NCBI taxonomy): domain Eukaryota; kingdom Metazoa; phylum Arthropoda; class Arachnida; order Ixodida; family Ixodidae; genus Ixodes; species Ixodes scapularis. Next base: position 85,059,230 of record NW_024609836.1, on the reverse strand, counting down.
AGCGCTCTTGTCTGCATTGGGCGTGCGCGGAAGCTTAAAGGGGGAACCGGCTTTCTGCGCACGCGCAATGCTTCGTGAGGGCAAACGCCGACTCGCTCGTAAGCGTGCGCACTTAGAATAAGTGCGCACGCCATTCCTCGACTGTCGTGTGGACGCCGCCCCTGTGTTACGTACTCCAGAGGGAGACGAGGGTTTACGATGAAAAAATCCCAGTTTTCCAGCTTTATAGATACGGTGTCGGGAAGATCGGGGACTGTTCTGACATTCAGGGAGGGCGGAAAAGCGTTTCCTCCGTTTTCAGATGAAGCTTCATATTGCTGGCAACGCTGGTTTCGAGCACCGCGATGGCCGAAGTGGGAAATTGGTTCACGTGCAGCGTTTATCGCGAAAGCTTTTTCGAGCAACGCCTCGATCAAGATGCAAACAATGTTAACGGAGTCAAAAAAAAAAAGACGCTAGAATGTTTAATTTCTTCCACGCTTACGGCATTTTTGAGCGAGCTTGGATATCTTATGGGCTATGGGTGGGTACACTCCTCTTTCCCGTTTGTCACCTGCCAAGAACGACATTCTCGACGATTTATGAAATACACGTTCAGGAAGCGCAGCGGGAGTTGGACGCCAGCACGCGCCCTTGCCAGCTCCGGACTCGGCATGCCAGACCAGCCACTAGACCTGTACTAAACAATTAAGATCCCTGCAGTATTTGTTTTTCCGCTGCATCTGCCCTTTATTGTTCAGGTCGTCCACTGCATACCTGCTTTGCTATTAAACTAGGGAGCAGGGATTCTTCAAACTGCTCAACGTCATCTTTTTTTTTTTTTTTTTTTTTTTTTTGTTTTACAGTTTTTTTTGTTTTTGTTGTAAGGTAGAAAAATTAATTGATTTGGTTCAATAGTAAAAGTAAGGCGTTATTTTAGAGAATCCAACGCGTTCCTTTGGGGGTCCAGTAACCGGTAACGTACTTATTATTATTATTTTTTTTTTTTGTTCTGCTCTGCTAAAGTTTACAAAATAAGACGAAGAAAAACGACACACACACACGAAAGGCGCACGATAAAGATTAGGTTTGGGCTAATCGGTTTTTCACCAAAAAAAAATCATGAAAACCCAACTAGCCCAAACCCAAGCTTTATTTAACTTCATTTCTAGTACATCCGGCCTGCATGTTTATATTAATAAAAAAAAATAATGAAAAACAAACTAGGCCCAAACCCAAGCTTTATTGAGTAATTTACAATCGGCACTAAAAGATTAGCTAAACGAGCACTTTGTGCCAAGACAGGCTGGCGCGTGCTGCCGCCCGATTAGGGGTGTTCAACTCCATCCATCCATCTATTATTGTTTATTTTATTTATTTATATTTATTTACCAATACTGTCAGCCTTCTCTCGAAGGCTATTACAGGAGAGGGAGAAATAAAAGGGAAAAACATACAATCTTAACGTTTAACAGCAATAAGGACACACAAAATACTATTACATTTTCAAATAACAACAATCAACCACAATTTCTTTTAATTTGAAAACAGCTCTTCCAAGGAAGATTCAAAAATGACACGCGTCTGTTAAATTTATGACATAATATCTATATCTATCCACAGCGGGAACGAGACCGCACGATGAGGTTGGCGAGTGTCATGATTGTAGCACGGGTAGACACGGGAGTAAGCGCGCTTTAGGAACGCCGGAGTTTGCCTCAAGCTTTCCTTGGCCCGTGCATGAAGAGCATACGAGGTCTTTTTTCGCATGTTTCTTGAGAACAGCGATATCCTCTTTTTTACTCGCACTCTTATCTTCATGGGTAGTTCTTAAGACACCGAAGTAGCATAGATCATAGATTACATTATCCATCTATCTAGTAAAGACCATTCCTTGGAAGCGATAACTGTCTGCCGATGCACACCGCGGAAACAGAAAGGTTGGAACGACCATTCTCGCTGTGTATAATATAACACTAGCGGGCTCAGTTTCTGATCGAATCCATCTCAAACCATGGGAAGCGTTTTGCAATTTACTGGCGTCCGCTTCTTGCGGAGATTGGTCGTAAGTGCGCCTGTGCTACGTTGTCGCCTGGCGACGAGGACACATGGCGAAGACGCTTGCAAACGATCAACGCCCTTGCCACCCCGTCGATGATCGTACACCAAACGCTGCCCATAAATCACGTGACCTCGATTGAACACTTGAAAACTGTCTGTAATCTATAGGTCTGTGGAATATGTTGGACAACGGCAGCGCCGCGTAAGACAATTTTACCCTTCCGGTCGTCCATTACTCGCGCTAATGTTTTTTTTAGTGCCGACTGCACGTATACTTACATTTTGAGCGAGTTGCCCACCCACTAGAAACGGTTCTTACTCGCTATTTTTAATAACGTGTCTAGGGTTGCTAGCGAATAGCGCGTCGTGTTGCAACCATTCACCGGGAGTGCGTGTATGGCGCTCCAAATGCACGTACAAATCCCTGTACGTGGGTCGGGGGGCCTCAGACGGTTTTCTCGGGATATGCGCCTACTCGGCTCAAGCACTCACTGTCAGACTGAAACCGCGAAGAGAAGAACGGAAGTCTGGGTCGATTGCGTGCGCCAGGTGGGTATAAGGTAGTTCGTGCGAGCAATGTGCACTGTACGAATCGCACGATGGGAGTCAATGTGTCCAGACCAGGATGTGCCATGCGTATACGTTATGGGAGGAGGGGGGTGAGAGAGGGAACCGGGTGCGGTAGAAATACAAGAATAAAAAAGAAAAATAGGCACCCCCAAGCCTGAGTACTGACGTGGGGAGAGTTTGCGATCCCGACAAAGCTCGTCGTCACAGACACGAATCACAAGCGCCACTCGCTGTGTTTGTTGCCTGTCGCTTGTTGGCCAACTTTTCTTACGCCGAATAGGCCGAACAAACTAATTGTAAAACAATGTTTTTGTTTTGTTTTTAATCACAAGTACTGATTTTTTTTGTCTGTTTTTATCATTAGCGTGACATACTTGAGCTGCCAAAACATTATTTTTTTAGTTGTCACGTCACGTCATCATACGCACATGGAAACAGCAAATGATATCATAGATGATGCGGAGTTAGCTACGCGTCTGGCGGATAATTTACCCAGAAAGCTACAGAAGCCACCAACAGGTAAAATGTTCTTCTTGGCCGTACTTATAGTCCACATATATGCAACCGCGAAAGGAGGAACATTTGCTATGGGTATGCAGTAAGTACCAAACACAGTGATAGAACACACGAAAAGGGCGCTTCAATAGCTATAGACCCACGACCGTTTACTGCGGCAAAAGTCTATGGAAAAATTGGCGGTCTTTAAAGCCCTCCAAAAAGGACGTCGAAGACACTACCCTTCAAGATCAACCTTATGTACTGCGTGTGTGACATGATTGTATGTGCATTATTTTACTCTTATTCGAAATGTCTTGGTTCCCCTGTACCCTTCCCTACGGAGTAGCCAGTCGGGGAACGAACTGCGACTGATCTGTCTTTAAAGTATCTATCTATTCTCGGGGTACTGTACTGGCTAAATTTCTCGTCTACAGCCGAGACACCAGATGCTTACTAAGGCCGACTAACTTCCGACTGTGTAAACATGCACGCGACACGATTATGATTATACTCGTATTCACCTCAAGAACCGTGGCTAATTTCCCCTTTCCTCGCGACTAATTTCCCCTTTCATGCGTTGAATCAAGACATCAGTCTTAGGTTAGCTTCATGATATTCTATCAAGACGTTCGCGTTTCGAACGTGAAAACCTTAGTTTCTTCCTTCGACAACCAAATCTGGTAAGAACACCGCGCAACGCCTTAATAATGCGAAGAAAAAAAAACGTAATTTTGTTCTTCATGTGGCAACACGTATTGTTGTTTCTTACGGCGAGACCAAACAGGTTAAATTGTTGCTGACGCCCTTCTACGGTTGGGCAAGCGCTCCTCCCCATGATGGCTTTCGTGCGAATAATTTTACTCGTCGGAAATAAGAGCAATGTCGTTAATTTTGAGCGTGTTGGTTGGAAAACGCAAGGAGTCGGAGCTTCCAGCGTGCTTTTCGCACGCACCATCGAACTTGTCATTCGCAGCTGATCATCTCGGTTGTGACGTCACTGGTAGGAACCCTAAGAGGGAGCCACCGAAATATCTCGTCGTCAATGAAGATGACGGGCTAGAAGAGGTGATCGTCTGCTCCTTGCACGGTGTCCTGCGTTCGAACGACGGACACCGGCGTTCGGCGCTCGCACTGCGAGCCCGTTCTCAAACCTGGCAGCATTGACACCAAACATATAACCTCCTCTATACTCACAAAGCCTGGCAGTTCGATGACGGAGCCATAGAGTGCCCGCGGTCGCAGATTTGGAGCGCGAGGATCTGGTAGCACGAGGCATTTCTCGGGGAGTCTGGTATTCAGCGCACAGCTTTTGCGGCGGCGAGGGCCCGAAACATGGTTTTCAAACCCGACGAGAAAAGAAGCGGTAGCGCGAGGAACGCGAGGAGCACGAGCGGACATTCCATCGCTCGGGAGAAGTGTGTTTCGGCGTCTCGCCGCAGCGGGGCGCTAGCCACGTGGCTCTCCTCTCATCCGTTGTCTGCCGCTCTGCCTTTTCAATATTGGCGGCCGCTTCTCGTTGCGATCTGCCAGGCTTTGTCAGTATAGAGGAAGCTATGCACCGAATCAACACGTGTACTTAATCAGACACTTGTGTACTGGAGGGTCGTACCTCGTCGTACTCAATATGGTACTCAAATGCTACAATATACTTACGGTTCTTTGTTTTCGGGTAAAACCCGATAGGCCCCGATTTTACACCCCGAACAGTTTTTATGGAAATCGGGTTAAACCTGATTTGTCCCCAAATACCGGTCTCGAAATCAGCTGAAGTTATGGAAAATAAGAACAATTCTGGATCTGTTTCAGAACTGCTTCCTCGGTCACTCGTTTGATGGTAAGAAACTTCTTCGATTTGCGTTACCTCTGCATATACTCGCTTCAGAATGAGAAGACGTAAATATACTCTAAGATTGAGCACCATCGCTATATCATATACATTGCTGACTTTTGTTCGTGTAAATAGCACACTTCAGGTACTTGCAATTCATAAGTAAGACCCGAGAAAACCGGATTCCCTAATGGCTTCAGAAAGACCCGATTTCTCCCCGATTATCGGCCCGAAAAATAGAGCGCCCGATTTTTACCCCCGATTTTTGAAAAATATAAAACCCGAAAACAAAGAACCCTAGATATACTATACTGTTAAACTTGCTTATAGAAAAATAACTTTACTTAGACACTATCTCGTACAAAGCCCTGCGTTTTTTTTTTCTTCTAGAGTTGATTTGGGCAACCATTTCAACTTTTTGTGCATGCTTTGAGTATGCTAGTGATGTCTCTTAGATAAAACGTACTCTTCCTGCGTTTTTTTTTTTTTTTTCTGATTTCTTGTTTGAAATAACAGTTCAAGTACTTGATATTGTTACTGTGCAAGAATAAGGCAGGCCTCCACGGAGGCCTCCTTTGTTCCATCATTACACATGCAAATAAACTCATTATAATTATTATTATTATTATTACTAAACTATCCTTCCAGTCAGAGCTGGGCGTTCACGTCTCTTCGTGTCCCTGAGTTTCCCAGGAAGCGTGTCCCGCGAAGGGGGGGCATTCGATGTTCAGCGTTCACGCAAGACGGCGAGGGACGCGTCATACGCGATAAGGGTGTCGAAACCCGCGCGAACATTTCGTCAAACTCACGAGAGTCTCTGCGCGTGAAACCAGCCTCAATTTCATGCAAGTGGAACGCCAATCCGCCCAAAACTGCCGTTCGATAGATGGGGCAAGGCAGGAGCGAGCCAGGTATATACCGATATGTCCTTCCGATTTCCAGTGGAAGCGTTTTAACTATACGCGGGCGTTGCATGGTATGCCGTGTTTACCGCGACTGCCTGGATCGCGTCTGGGACCGCGGTGTGCTCAGAGGCGTATGCGGTGAGCAAGTCGTCTGCTTCTGGCAAAGGAGTGGCGGTGACGTCAGAGCGACGCCGAGCTGTGATTGGTTCTGATTAGAGGATAGAGACCAGGGTGTAAGATAGACAGGTGGGGAAACGGCCCATAGAAGCCTACCGCAGCGCCGTGACCGGATTGTGTACTCGTCTGCTTGCGGGTACCCCCGATTTGCGACAGATGGCGCTGCGGCGAGAGGAAAAAAAATTGGAATTGAATTTGCGTGGAACTTTATGGGAGAACGCGCAAAATAAACCGAGAGCACGACATTCCTTCATTGAAAATCCACGAGAAATCATCTCCGTCAGTTTAGCCGGTCGCCACCGGTCGCCCACCCGGAGTGAGAGTTCGCGGTGCTCCACATAGATGGCGCCACAGAAAAAAGAGAAACCCGAGGGGGACACAATCCGATCGCTCATTTGGCTCTCGTTTCCCCACCTGTCTATCTTACACCCTGATAGAGACCTCGAAGCAAGCTGCCTCGAGGTCTACCCACTATCCTCCAATCAGAACCAATCAGAGCTCGGCGTTCTGACGTCACCTGCAAAAGAAGCAGACGAACTTGCTCGCCGCAGATGCGTACCGGGTATCGAAAGGGGTTCCGGAGTTGGAACAAATGGCGTTCCGGAGTGGCAACATGTAGTGTTTGCCTAGATTTGAGTGTTTACGGCGATGGGGGTCGGGTGTTTACGGGCCGCGTTTGGGCCGGTTCTCCTCCGCCGACAATTCGCGCATGCGCATAAACCAATCTGCGCGTCATGGGCCGAGTTGCCCACGCTGTCGGACGTCGCGATCCTGGCGGCTGGTTGCGTAAGTCCCGGCCGAAAGGACGAGGGAACGCGAGTGTCGCTGTCGTCGTCGCTGTCGTCATCGCGTCTTGGCTGCTTCGGTGGGCCGTCGAGCTGGAGAGCGATCCTCGGCAGAACTGACGTCCGCGCTGCCTCCGCTGCTCCGTGCCAACGCCACAATCGCGGTAGACAACAGCTTGACACAAAGGGGACGTCATAAGGGGGAAAGCGAAAAACTACATTCCAAAACGTGGATAAAAACAAAAAAATCTAAATTGAATACGCGTTTTAGGCGCCGTAGCGCAACGCTGATCAAATGAGCCGCGTCTGACATGGTGAGCTGTAGCACGCGACTTGCGGCGACCGTATTGCTTCAGCGTTAGCCTATACAGGTAACTTGCTTTCCCAGAAATACCGAACATGTTCTGTGTACCGAAAATAGAGATTGTCTAATACCACAGTTTTGAACGCCCATGGATACGAGTGTTAAAACTTGACTGGGAAGCGAAAGAAATATTATAGAATAAAAATATTTTCGTTTCACGTGAATCGAGCCAGGGCAGAAATTGTTTCCCACCAAACGTGGCTATGTATAAAAAATAACAGCTATGTTACACAAGAAACATTTTCAAGAGGGCCATAAAAAGACGAGCTAGGAACAACACAATGCAGCACACCGAGCAATGCAATGATCACTCATTTATCCGAATATAGATGAATGTCCTTTAAAAGGAAGAGGGAAATGCCAAACGTAGACAAAGAAGGACGAAATACATGATAGTGAGCAAAAGTTTCCGAGCCCGTCGAAGCACCCGAGATGCTCCGATAGGTCAGCCGTTTCTCCGGTTACCCCGGTGCAAAGCAGTGAAGCTCCACGCGAGTGCGGCGGAACCAAGCGGAGAAGCTTCAAGCGAGAGCGCTGCCCTGGTGCGAAGCAGTGACGGCGACGCGAGAAATCAGGGAACGCTGAAGCCGTTATTCGTAATTTTCGAACACTCAAAACAACACTCGAACAATTGAAAAAAAGATGAGTGTACACTGCGAATCAAATAGCATAGCACTCTTCGGGAATTATTAAAATTTCCTCATATTTGCACACCGAAAAACGCTTTTCTTTTATGTTCAGAGCACGTCTCTACTTTTTCTCCAGCTTCTTCGGTATCGTCTGCAATGTTGCGCAAGCAGTACGGAGCAACCGCTGCTCTTATGCTATCGTACGAGCTTTCAGGCCTCGTGGTTCATAAAAGTGTGCTACGCCAGAAGGTTCAAGTTACAAACAACAAATGCGGACACGTTAGGTGCGCCTTGAATATATAGACACAGGAGTTCAACGCTACTTGTTGCTAGAGTATTCGGTCCGTGGTACCGAGTAAACTTGTACGCGCAAACATTTGTCCACTCTTTTGTGCTCGTCTTCTGCGTTTGCGCGTACAAGTCGTCCTTGTCTTGCTTTCGCCTCCTACACGTAAGTAGTCTTAAGTGAATTCGTGTATTTTTATTTTACTCTTCCTTTTTGTTTTATCGTTATTAAAGTACCAGATGCTTTTTGACGGAACCCTTCAATCTCAAAATTGTGTGCGCTCGTGCATTTCCCGCTAAATATAGCGGGGAAATCGACGTCACGCGGCATATACGCCAATTCAGTTTCCCGTTAAACTGGGCGGGGAAATTGATGTCACGTGACCTGACATCACGAGACGTATACACCAATTAAGCTTCTTCGCTAAATGTAACAGTAAAATTAACTTCACGTGATCATTCTAACAAGTCAGCTTCTCTGCTAAACTTAGCGGGAAAACTAGTGAAAATGTAGGTACTTTTTCACTCTCAGAAACGACTGTTTAATCTCTTCGAAACAAACTTCAAACGATAGATCCTTGGATAGTGCGCTTAATTCATTTTAGGACTTTAGGGATACAGGCAGCTGTTAGTTTTACGGCGGAGCTGTTAAGGGCTAGTTTCCCCAGTTTCGTGTCCGTGGACAAATAAATCTCGACACAACGCTCTGGACAGCTACCGCCATCTATGAGTGATTGCGGCAACCAGACAACCGGCTTGCCGATTGTCTGCATGGTTACCGCCGTCGCTCATAGATGGCGGCACGTAGTACAGCCACCAGTAGGGAGGCTGTAGTGAGGGTGGGCGCAACTCAAACCCTGGAGAGCGTTTGCAATTTAATGGCGGCGCCTGAGGGAGAGGATTCGAGAAAGGATATGCGCCAGTGTGGCCTGCACGAGAGCAGGCGCCCGCTCTGTTGCAACTCTGTTGCTCCATGCGCCTTTCCTCCTCTCGCCTCCCATTGCAAGCAACGAGCGCCTTGGCGCAGCCTCTCTCGCTTCCTTCTCGCTCCGAGAATTGCAAACGTCGAGCGGAGAAAGCAAAGTTGCCAGACAAGCAGCAACGTCCAAGATGGCGGAATTTACCATTTTTCGCGTTAAAAAAATACTTAACCTATCGCAACAAAACTGGTGGCTATGGAAAAGTAATCATTTATACCTTGTGTAAATTATTCAAGCACCTTAATGGGCTTTTATGACCCGAGTTAGGAAAGAAAACGATCTTTTGCCCCATAGACTCCCAGCAAAATTGAGCAATTAAATGGCGTCCATGTCCCGTGATCGCCGATCTAGCAGTTGCACCCACCCTCACTTGAGCCTCCCTAGCCACCAGAGTGGAAAGGTTGCAAGTTTTTTTCTCTCCATCTCTCATTTCTTCTTCGTCTTCTTTGCTTCTATCAAGCGCCGCATTAAATTAGGTGACGGGACATCTTTTGGCTCTTTGCACCGCGGCCAATTGACGACAGGCCTCGGGGATGACAGAGGACTTCAAACAGGTCCCGTCGGACAAGGAAATAACAAAAACAATGAACACCCTTCAACTGGATGTCAGCCCTAGTCGGTGCGACGAATGCATGACCGAACATATCTCTTCCGGCACGGCCGCTGTAAATCATTCCATTTCACTGTCGACGCACGGGCGTCGAACGGGGCGTAAAAAAAAGTTTGATTCATCTCCTCGTCAATGAAGAGCGTCGAACCATTCATTATGCATTGAAACAATGGCCGCTTCGTCTCTAGGCTGATGCGTAGCGTCGTGGAAGGCCGATGGTGCCAAAGCATGCGAAGTAGGTACACAAGAACACGAGCATGCTGCTGCGCACAGCGCTTGCGCTGCAAGGACGCGCGTGCATGCATGGAGTATTGACGTATCTAAACTAAACATAACGAGGGAAAAACATGGAAGCGTGCATACGTTAAGTATAGAACAAAGTAAAAGCTGAACATCCAACCCTGGAAAACTAAAGTAACTAACAGCGATGTACAAATGAAGACACTGCCGGCACAGACACACGTGTCAGGAAAGACCCAGCCTCAAAGAAGTGCAGCATGCATGCAGTCCTTCGGTGCTCATGAAGTGAGCACGAATGATTGCAAGCCTGCCAAAGGTATTCATTCGCGCGCGTGTTGCCCGTGTTTGAGGCTTGTCGGTGCCGGTTGTTTCTGTTTGTCGCTCTAGTTGGACTCGGCCATTATAAAGAATCGGCACCACATTCCCCGATTTTCTTGTGGGCGCGCCGTTATTTTGGTGCTATCGTCACGATTCGAAAAAACGACTTCCTGGCGCTGTCAGAGCTGCTGTCGCCAGCATGGGGCTTGATCTCGCAGAACATTTGCACGAGTTCTCGCGCAAACAAAATCATATAGATGAAGCCACGTTCTCGCGCCAGTAGCTTTGACAGCGTTGTGTGCTAAGTATGAAATAAAGTATAATAGCGACGAGATGTTTCGGTGGCGCCCTCTTTAGGTTCCTATTTCTTACGTCACGACCAAGATTATTAGAAGCGAGCGACGAGTTCGATGGTGCGTAAAAAGTGCAGTGGAAACATCACACGTTCCTCAATCAACACCGTCGAAGTTGAAAGTTTGACTTTGCTCTTATTTCTACCGATGAGAGCAGAAATAGGCTCACTGAAGACGTCATTTGGCCAATCGTGGAAGGTAAAGTCCCTTCATGTTTTCGAAGTAGCGCAAGGTGCGTCGACGCACGAGGCACGTGCAACGTGTAGCCCTTGGTAAGATCATGGCGGCACAGCGCAGCACTGAGCTAGATTTCAGACGCCACGTTCTTCCCAGAAGTAGCGCGCGGCACGTGTCTCGAGCATTTCCACAACAAAGAATGGCACCACTTTTCCCAGGAGAGAGGGGCTTTGGTGGAAGGCCGATCACAGTGACGCTTTTAGTCGCACACGTCGCCAATAGGCTGGGTTTACATGGATGCTATCGTAGGGCGTTGAATCGAGCAAAAACCAATCAGACGCGACCCGTCCCTTTACTTCTTCCTTGTCTACTACCAATCAAAATAGTCGAATCTTCATTCGAAGTACTACGGCCGCATTCACGTAAATGGAGCCATAAGAGCGCTAGACCCCAAGACCCGCAATTCTTAATTTGCCTTATGAGGGATGTCCTGATTCTTCGCCAGCCCAAGGCGAGGCTCCCAATACTGTGGCTTTTGCTTGCCTGACTCCGCCATCATAAAAGTTGGATTATTCACCACCGTGCCTAACCTCCGACCATCCCTACGTCGATGCAACGAGTCTGCTCAAACAATAGACAGTTTTAGTATAGCGTTGCTGGACCTTACGTACGCAATACGCAATAGTATAGCGTATGCTTAAAATGACCTGCTCGGACCAAATTTAGTTGTGCGTTACGTTTTCGAGTGAACACCGCGCATGATCTTGTTTAAATTTCCTAGAGCCGTAGAATTCCGCGTGCTTGTAGCGCAACCACGCTCCCGGAAAGAAATATTGAAAATGAAAACGTGTCCAATCATTTTATTTCAAATTAAACCAAGCCCCAGCTGCCTCGTCAAGCGCGCTTTTCTGCGGGGTACAGAGGCTGCGACATGGATGAGAAAGAATAAAACAATTAAAACAGGGGCAACACAACCACATCTTTCAACTAGCAACAGACGAGTAAACTTTCAACAGCGAGCAGCCGACTATACCCAGGAGGAGTAGGGGAGAGAAAAGGGGAGAAGGAAAGATAAGAAACGAGAAGTGCAAGTCAGCTGGTGGTGGGGTTATCTCGGATTCTAAAATTTCAACCTCAGTTTTCGTCAGCAGGAGGGAAGGGTTTGACACGTTGTTTTTTGCTGTGGTCATGGCGAATGACTCTATGATCTCCCTGCCGAATCTGCTGTCATGACCCCCCCCCCCCCCCCCCCCCAGGATTTTTGTGTCATCAATTGTTTGTTTTGTTTGTTGTTTTATTCTTTCTCATCCATGACTTAAACCAACACGCTCTTCTCCCAAGCAGAGGCTACGAGTGTATACGAGTGCGTAGCCAAATTCGATCACGGAGCCTCCGTCAGTCGTCCCGTGGAAACGGCACCTTTTATCAATGCTATCGCGGAATGAATTTCATGACCTACTGATGTCCAGTGCATAGCAAGAACTTCGGCGATTTCTTTTAGAGTCGTTCGCCCGTCGGCGATGAACTGTGCGAATAGGCTTAGCGTTGAGCAGATCGCAGCGTTGACGTACATTCCGAGCGGCGAACATTTTCACTGTACACTCCTTCAGCTGCACGGCGATCTGATTCGACCGCGGTGGTCCCAGAAAGAATGGCCGAGCTGAACACCACGCAATTTCACGTAACACAGAACTTTGAAAACACCACGTCGCCCTTACTGCGCCAGTCGAGGTAACCGCCATCTTGAAACTGGCGCTCTCGTTGGGCCCGAGATCTCTCGAGAACGTCCCGCAAAGCCCGCTAGCCCGCCACGCAAAATCCCCAGCGTTGCGTGCGTACGCAATACGCTAGCCCTTCTATTGCGTTCTGCGCATGCGCACTCATGACCCACAATTTCCTTGCGTACGCAAAGCTATAGCGTACGGTCCACTAAAACTTTCTAATAGCTATTGACATCCCTCTGGCTTCATGTGCTGTGCATTGTCTGCGATGGGGTCTGCAACACTGACACCAGCACAAGATCATCGGTGCCGTCTGGTTCCGGTGTGGTGGTGTTGGTGCGGTTTCCTCCGTGCTCTGTGCCCAAGCGCAGCATCATCGCTCAAAACCCACTGCCATCCCAAAACTAACGCAACCTTTTCCAACTGACGCCTTTTCTTTTCATGGGCGGGCCTAGATCTGTTTCTTTCTCTTTAGTCATAATCACGGTGTTAACCTTCCTTTTTTTCCCCTCATTCTTATCTTTGACGCAAATCGGTTATCGTGGCTACACCCGAGAATTGTGCTCTATGGTCCGATTTCATGCCAAATGACGGCCGCTATTTAACTAAAGTGCGATGGTTGCACCAATGTTTACCATCGAGGAAAGAAGTGCTCCGGTATCTCTGAATAAAGCACATTTAAGGAAATGAGCGCTTTGAAGGTAGACAAAGGGCGCTGTCCTGCATGCCGCGGAAGGCAAAGTCTTACTTAAAAAGCCCCGATATTTCATCTGCTCCAATGGCCAACCTATATAGTGTCGTGATCAGCACAGCTCGCAGCAGTTAATGACAAAACTCGACCTACTTGTGTCTTGGAAAGACTGTCGGTGTTCTTCATGAATTGCTCTGAAAGGTCGATTCTCTGCTGATTTTGACGCAGACTGTAGAACTATGAGAGCTAGCCCGAGCGAGATGCACCAGTCATTGAATTTCTTTTCATCGGGATATGACTCGCTAGTGAAGTCAAACAAATCTCAAGACAACGTCATCAAGGAGCTCCAAACCGAAATTAGTACATCGCATTCTGCACTGTTAGAGCGAGCAAAGTAAATTCAGCAGCTCAAATCCAACCAGAACGACGAAGATCAAATCAGACTTAAAAAGTAATCCGCTACAAGTAACGGATTACTTGTAATCCGTTGCTTTTTCCAGTAATTTTCTAATTGCCACGTTACTTTTTAGGAAGTAATTTGTAATGTAATTTCGTTACAAGATATTGGTATCGGATTACTTTCATTACTCGTTACTTTTTAAAAAAAATATGAGCATAATACAGTAACTGGAGCAATACGACCAGAACATTCAGCAGCATAAAGAGAGCAAGTTCAACAAAATAGAAAACATCAGGAAGGGGAGAATGGCCTAAAAGAAAACGCGATTGTTCGTATGACCCGGTCACTATAGAACCACCAGAAAAACGGTCAAGGCATGTACAAATATACGAAAAACAAAGATCAAGTAAGACAATGCCGAGTAGGCTTTCCGTCGCCATCCATGGTGTTTTTCTTCTTCTCCCGGGCAGGAGAAAGCTCTTCGTGTTTATTTGTTGTTGCTTTTTTATCGTTTCTCCCTTTCCAACTTCTTCGACGTCTCCCGCCACCTGCACAGACATCAAACCTGAACCCGTACCCCTCGATTCGCGGGTTCATTGCACTAATAACCAAGTTCCAGGCTGTAGAAACATACACACAACCTTCTCTTTTTTTTGCCAGGCTAGGTGTTTTCAGCGCTGTTAGGGAGTCAAAGAAATTTGTATAACTAAACCAATGAACGGAGTGCATTAAAACTTTTCAGAGGTGTCTTCAGGTGGTGCGCTTATCATTAAAAAATTTCCCGTGTAGGTTTCGGAAAAAATAAAATTAGGCCTAAAAAGAAACCTTTTTTTCCCCTATGCACACGGTGGAGATCGGCACAAACCGTCTGCTTGACATTGCTGCACAATAATAATAATAATAAAAATAAACATTATTTCCAATTCGAAATACGTGAATGGCGGAAACAAGGGGAAAAAGCTGTATAACAGCTTGACGAAGCCCCTTGCAGTTCCATGTGCATAAAAAATAAACATACAACAGCATAAAATATATCACAATACAGAATACAGCTTAAGAGGGCGCGGTACCTCTATTTATTCGTCCGTTTCAGCCACCAGATGGCGCGCGGCTCGAAACGTGGTTGAACGCGCAACTTCTAGATGGCGCCAGTATCGAGGTGTGAAAAGGCCCGCGTTATCCGCTGCGTGAAATAGATCCCGAAATCTGCCGTGTTCTCCCGGCGGAGGAAGTTTCTGCATCCCTCGCGCGCGCTTGGTATGTACGCGCGGTGACCGAGTCCGGCCTCTGCGCTGTGTGATGCAGTGGGTGGCGCTCGTTTCTGTTCGGAGGTAGGAATAAAAATGCCGGTCCCCTTTTTTACGACGCTCGTTTCTATAGCTTGTTTTTCTTTTTTTTTTTTTATCTCAAGTGACCTACAGTACCGCCTGTTCGAAATCGTCCTTTGCGGTGAGCGATTGAGAGTCAGGTTAGCATTTTATTTGGGTCAGCACTACACGTTTAATGGAGACCTCGGGCGGCGATGTAAATATGCATTGCTCTCCAAAGTGTGTCCAAGGTGCGCAATGACAATTGGAAAGGGTATTGAAGGCGCGCGACCGTCGGTTGGTAAAATACGTGCGTTAGATTCACTTATTCAGTCTAATCATTTTTGCCAACGTCTTATATCTGTTTCGACAAATGACATGGTCGAGTCTATTGATAACCTTAGCTAGATTGGACGTACGGAGTGTCCGGGCTTTAAATAAATTTGCTTCGTTTATGTGAATGAATAACTGTTTTCTCTTTTCCGTGCTCGGTGCTATGCAAAAATCGCTGAGATGTTATGGTAGCTCAGTGTGGCGGCGTTTTGCACGCTGACTCGCTATTGCATTCGCTGTGCACAATATGTGTTCAGATGGAATGTGCCAAATCGTATTTCCGATCGATATGATAGATTTACTTTGCTACAGTGTTAATTATATTTTCCTGATTTAAACTGGTTCGTCCCTGATCTGAGCCTAAGTTTAAATTCGAAGGGCAGACAGACTTAGCGTCGTAACAGCCGTAATGCGCAGAAAGAAATTAGTACCATGAAAGAAAAACAAAAGGATACGAGGTGGCTCAGTGTTATAGAAGTAATGAGTGTGCAAAGGATGGGATACGGTCCATTCGTCACATGCACACTCGTCACAGGACGATTGGTCACAGGACGATTCGTCACACAGGAACATTCGTCATAGGATGACTCGTCACGCGGCCAACCGGTCTCACAATAGTTCGTCCCCCCAAAAATGTATTGTTCAATTTGGTTCGGGCGGACAAAGGCGAAGAATTTGTAAGGAACGTTTTAGCTTCTGATTCGGTCCCGAACATTGAATGTTGGTTGGGCCTCAGAAAGTCGGTCACCTCTTATCTTAGCATGTCTTTCGCTTCTCGAGGTCAAAGAATTTGTAACAGACGTTCTAGCTATCTGGGTCCGTCCTGAACGGTGAATGCGGAGGCCATAGAAGAGCGACTATTTTTGAACTACATTCAAAAGGATGGAGGTGATCGCAACAGAGAGAGCCATGATGCTGCACGAGGGGTACTCGTACACATTCGGCAGAAGGAATTCCGATACTTGTTGGTTTTGTCGAATAGGTGTATGCAAGGCAAAACTAAAAACTAATTTGGCTGCCAGTCGGATTATTGCTCGTTCAAGCCTGCAACTGAGATCAACCTGCTGAAGACCCGTAATATAATGAAAGGAAAAGCGGATGAGTATTGTAATATTAGTTTATATAACCATTGGTTTACGTGACAGTGGAAAATTGTGAAACTCCTCATCAGGGTATGTAGGCAGATGTTAAAATTTACAATTTACTATCGTCCCCTGCTCGATCAATGAGACCAGTTGCCCGCATGACGAGTCATTCTGTGACAAATGTTCCTATGTGACGAATCATCCTGTGACCAATCGTCCTGTGACGAATGCGCATGTGACGAATCGTCCTCATCCCGCAAAGGATGCCATCGTACGTTTTTTTTTTTTCTTTTTTTTTTTTTTTTAACGCTCCGCATTGCTGGGAAACGCTCAAGGTACCAGCAAAGACAGCGAGCTGGCGTGAAATTTCCATCGAGCGGAAAACGAGTGTGACTTTTATTTCATCATGCGCTTTCATTTTGATATGGCTCAAAATGGGCGCGAAATAGTAACAGGTAAGGCAACAAAATTTAGATGTTAGGTCTGGAGCACCGCCATACTCAGCCGTGTTGGGGGCATCTCTCGCGAGTCAATACGGCAAAGGTATTGCGCGTCGAACTGTACGTGAGAGTTATCCATTTCAGCGAAACCTTGATTTCGCAAAACTATTGTGGCTCGAGTCGTGGCTTCCAGTACTTGAAAGCCACGAGCGAGAAATAAATGACAGTTGATTTTGAAGGACAATCGCGACGTGGAAACCCATAAAAGAGAGTTCCAATAAGACGAGAGCTTCCCCTTCTCTTCAAGTGCGTGGGTTACGCTCTCAATCCTGCACCTGTGGTAACACCGCAGGCTCCTAAAATGGCTTTGAAAACGTTCCTGATCGCAAAAACTTTTTTTTTTTTTTTTTTTTGTTGAGGCGCTATTTCATTTTTTTTTTACTTTTTGTCTACCTTGATATCCCATCAGCGCAAAAACTACCATAAACTAAAAAAAAAAAAAATAGTGGGCATACAACGACAACGCACCCACTGGGACCCGAGTCAAGGCAAGAACAACTAACTACTAAAAGGGGAAAAAAATCATGTTCGCATACACAGACAGAACGCCTCCATCGAAAGAAATGAATCATGCGCTTGTTCTGCCAGTCTCGTTCTGCGTGTGTCAAAAGCCACAAAGGAGGAAGACAATCAGCGCCTACACCACTCCCCTCCACTCCCCCACCACCCCTAAAAAGAAAGGTTTCTTGGGCGCGCGCGCGGTCGCCCAAGCGATGACCTTGGAAGGGTATGCGATTGTAGCACGTTTGTCCCCCGGTTGTGCCCCTGTCTCAAATGCCACAGTCCGTTTCTCCCAAGTGCCCGTCTTATCTTCCCGAGTATCAACTCCGCAGTGATTCTGAATCATTCCGATGCTTTCCAACGTTGCAAAACTGTTAGACGAATATTTGCACAGAAGTATACTCTGTTCGCAGAACTATCTACGGCGCTAAAATTCAAAAGCGCCGAGTTGGATTCGGGAACTCGTGTAGGTTTAGCTCATCGTTGGAACATTCTTATTCGCTCGATGAACTCCACAAAACGTGTAAATATTAGAATGAACTTTCCAGAGAACGATAGTTGTTGTCGGGGTTCCAGGCGACCGGACAGGTCGCAATTATTGGCTGATTAAAAATTTTATTTCATAATCACAATCGTATCATCAAGGGCACGCCATTTCCTCATCACTTCTTCTACGAAAAGAGTTGCTGTATTCGTAGCACACACAGACGGAAACGGTTGAGACTGCCCAAATAATATCTTCTTTTGGCAGGTACTGCGCAGCGATTACACACAATGCCTCTAACATAAACATGCTGCTCCACATATCTATTCACAAGATGCAATACATCGTTCTCCCAACTTTGTTGAAATGGGCATGAAAGCGCGTAACCGTCACTTTTTTGAAGTTCTACTTAGAGGTGAAGTGTTTACCGTAAAAAGTCGTTAATTATTAATTTTTTTCCGTTTACTACAAAGCTCGATTCCCTTAAATTTTTGTTTTTATATCGTCTCTACAGCGCTTTTACGTCGGTACTTTCGTGTTAGAGGACATCACATAATGTGCGAAAAAAACAACAAAAAAACGGTAGGATCGATGCTGCATAGCCTTTTTTTTTTTTTGTGGACATCAAGAAAAAAAAAAAAGATAGTAGTTGTCTTCACTTCGCACTGCATGTTTTGGCACGGAAGTTCCTATTTGGTTATGATGTCTTTATTTTCTTAAAAATTGTATACAGTAATTTAAATTACCGAATTACAAAAACGTCGAAATTGTATAATTGCTTCTCGTTGGGACGCCATCACGACAGCGACACTCGTGTTCCCTCGTGGTTTTCGCCAGCATTTCTACGATGAATTGCCACGATCGCGAGATGCAACAGCGTGACACTCCGTCTTCTGTGACGTCATTTGTTGCACTTCGGGACCACTTTTGATGTATGGCCAGCATAAGACGCTAACCACACCAGTCGGAGACGCGCTGCAGGTGCCATAGTACTGCTCGTAAAAGTAGCTGTCAAGTGCTTTGCTCCGCGACTGAGGGTTGCCAAATTACGGTGAAACGGAGTATAGATAAAACAGACTGGACGACATTTACCGGGCATCTTTAGAGCTGCGAAGCTCAAAATCACGCGTACTCATAAGATTTTTTTTTTTCTCGCGTGTTTGTGATTTTTATGATGTCCTGCAAGCAAGAAAAAAAATATATATGGTGAAGTCACTCCGAGGGGGTACCGATAACTGCGAGCCACGAACATGAAGGACTCGCTAACATCCGTCAGGAGTGTGAACGGTAAATCGTCACGCAAACATATTCTCACAAGCTGCAAATATTTATTTGGCTTAGCAAGTAGAATACTAGTATACTAACGACATGTGATTATTGTACACAAGATACCATTTCTCGGTTCTTCAAAACCATTTCCCAAGTCTGAACGGTCGCGCTACGGGCCGCGGCTAGCCGTGCCCTCGATAGACTACGGAGCTGCGTTGTGTCGTCTGCTACTGTACCGCCAACAGGAGAGCGATAGCTCTGTGTGTTCCACAGATGCGTGTTGCGGTATAACTCTGTACGTCTGTCCTAGAGGAAGACAAAGAGATAGGCTCTGTGACCCCCTCCTAAGCTAACAAAAACAAACAGAAGTATACTCGTTTGGACTGAAAGGTTTACAAAATAGTGACCAGACATTGGAAAAGCATATGTCACAGAACTTGGTTTATGAAATGGCATCATTGTTTCGAGCAAGAAATTACCTGCTCACCACTGGGACGATGAAATCGTCACTATTTATTGCATCAGGTATATTTGCGCTCATGAAGAAAAATCTGAACACATCCTTCTCCCAAAGTCCTATGTCGAATAATAAACACTTTTTTAAACATCTATGCACAAATAACTCATTTTTTTCTACACTTGTATATGCACGTTAATTGACGTCAAACCGCATTTTTGATTAGATCTTGATGTCTACACCAACTACATTCACATTTTTTAGGGCTTTATTGAACGATAACTTCAACTATAGTTAATGGAACACGATGGCTCGATCTCGACAAAAACCTCAACGTGCGAAGCTTCCACAGACGGTCGCTAGCGAGTATTCTCAATGTGAGACTTCAGAAGCTTTCGCTTGCCATAGGGAGCTTGCTTTCGACTACAGCACTGCACGGGCCCGGAAAGCGCTGCTGTGGGGAGAGGTTGACTTACAAGATGACGTGTTACGTGGTCACGTAAGATGGCGTCATTTCGTGCAGCGTGATCACGTAAGATGACGTCATTTCGTGTAACGAGATCATGTAAGATGACGTGTTTGTGTCACGTCATCACGTAAGATGACGTCAGTTCGTATGAACTGACGTCATCTTACGACAACGCCAACAACATTAGTGCCGTCCGGAACCATTGACCTTAGAAACGCGCTTCTTCGCTTGAAGAGCTGATATGCGTTGATTGTTATTTGTTTCTTTTGCCTACTACAGACCATTCAAGAACTCGCCTTCTGGGTGCCACCAACTTCGTCTACTGGGCTGTGAAGCGAGCGTGCGCAATACCTCTCTAGGCCGAAAGATTGTACACTGAGTATGCGTTCACAGCTCAATGACTTTGGCATTTTTCGTCAGGATAGATGCTCCCACGAGAAGAGCGTAATGGATATGTGAATAGAATTGGAAATTTGAAATGTTCTTGTCCAATCACATTTTTCTTTGGTTATCAACGCTTTTTAGCGTCATCACAAGACGTTCAACCCATAATACACTGGTGATTAAAAAATAAGCACCGAAAAACATACACCGATTTTCGCTCAAAAATAAACACCGGAAAAAAACATACCGTAATCATTACCCATGTCACCTTTTTGGGTGATATGTGAATTTCCAGAAGAACAGCGAGTTATCACCCTCCCCTAGGAATACCCTGACTACAGAGCAGGCGACCCGTTTTTCCCCGCGTTAGATTGTGGTGACCACGAACCGTACGGAGGTCACAGGACGTCCGTGAAAAATAAAAAGGAGGCAAACAACGATCTACTCTGTGCACGCTTCATCCCCAATTTCCACGACCCCAAGGCCGAAGGAAGTTTGTGTGAAGGATAACGATAAAATAAAACTTTGCGTCAAAAAAAAAAAGCCCGTTTTTAAAAGAAAAAAAAAAAGTAGAAACAAGCCCAACGCGTTGACGGACCGCGAGGTTGTGGAACACCGCGCGGTCCGCTTGCCACAGGACGGTTGTCTTCGAACCATAGCTCCAAGGTGAATTTGCCACTTGCGAAAACACGGAGACCTACCCAGCGAGAACCAGGAAAGCAAGACACGCACACTGACGCCTCGGCGTGCAGAATGAAACAGGATACGGGCGCGGAATACGGCCGCGGAAGAACACCTCGCACAGTGCCGATCCGGCCGATCTCCGAACGGACGATTTCGCATTTCGTGGACAGCGAGCGCCACCGTACGGGAGAGAGAGGTACCTTAAAAACGATGAAAACAAGCACCGACACCTTGGTTCTTTATATTTGCTGTAGTTACGGAACAAATCGACTTACATGAATAATTTGAATATTATTCGATTCCGTAATAAATTTAGAAGACATTAAGCGCAATTCTTCTTATGTTTGAATTTAGATAATTTTGTAAATTCGCTCCGAACGCAAGAGTGCCGAATTAGCCGATTTTGACCATTTTCATGATTTTTTTAAAGAATATAATTAAATTTATGATGAAACATTTGTTGCGCTTAGTGTCTTGATAATGATCCAATGTCTTTAAAGCCGAAATTTTCAAGAAGATCCGCGCAGCCGTTATTATGTGAGAATTTTTTTAATTTGGTGAAAAACCTCATGTATTCTCTATGGGGCTCTGAGGTGCGCCCCCTCTTAATACGCAAACAGAAAACGTTTGAACTTATTTCAATTCCAGGAAATCTTTATTAGCGTATCGAGTGAAGTGGGGAGTGTGTATTTTAGTCATTGCATGGAATGATTATTACGACAAAACGGCACAGTCCAATGCTCCACCGAACGAGTTGGATAGATTAATACACGAGCTGTTAGCTCGTTAAGGTATTCTCATTTCTTTTCATTCCTAACTTGAAAGAGACCACAAGTTTGCACTCGTGTGTACTGAAAACATGCAATAAATTATATTACGTAAACAAGTCTCGGGTATAGGAAGTGCATGCATGACGCGTTCTCTATCAGGCGAACGAATTTCTTTCGCAATAAATGCATTTTTGCAAAATTTGAAGGAGTGGTTGTGTTCCATACTAGGGGGCAGTAATTTACGCGAGAAACGAATAGGGTCTGACGTTTCATTGCACTCAATTCATTAGTTTATTTATATTCATTTTTGACGCCCCATTAGCGATCAAAAATACTGTCTGATCCTCTCATTCCAGCGTGCAAGAAAACCACAATGGACTAGTATTTATTTCCAAAACACATTCCTAGGAGATCCGAGTGTCACGTGGACTTGTTCTTCTGCCGTTCCTCCAGGAGCTTGTTGTACGCGTTGTCATCTTCCCAGGGCCTCGGACCGCGGACGTTCTGCCAGTTGTCGATGTCGATCTCTTGGATCTTCTGCGGAATCAGAGACGAGGTAGGGGAAAGAGAGATGTTTCTTTTATCGGAAGGTTCATCTGAGGTCCCAAAGTTTGACATTGGGTGTACACACCGGGCGTTCCCGACAAAAGAAAACCGTGCATTTTGGCACGCGTTAACAAGCTACTGTCGAGACCGGTAAACCCTAAGCAGTTTTGGAACACTGTAAACAGTAATGATAACGGTGATATATCTCTAATCTTCCCTGATGGGCAAAAAATTGAAGCCCACGAGTGTGCCTCTGTGCTGAATGATGTTTTTGTAAAGTCCTTTTCTGTTCAGAGTAATGTAGGTGTACCTTCATTACCAGTGCATGATTTCTTGCCCATGAATTCTGTCATTTTTGATGTGGTTGGCGTTTCAAATGTAATGCGGAGGGCAAGTTCGTCTGCTTCTTGCCATAGAGTTATTATAATAAACGCTAGAGGCTCAGCTGGCGCTAGTGTCTATGGGACTTCCGGTTGCAAATTGAAGCAGACAGCATGCAGTCTACTTTTCCAGTCTTCCTGTGCATTCCTATGGGAAAACGCGCGTGAATTTTGTCTCGTCGCCGAAAAATAACATGAATAACGCTTGTTTTTTCGGTTGTACCGGATAGTATGCACCTTTATTACTATTGTGAAAGTGTAATCGCTTTAGTTACAGCATTTTTCTTTTACCACTGAACGATGTCATACTTCGCTATAGTTCAGGCCCAAACCTCTGTTCCATGGCAGGTATGTAGAAACGACCGACGATTCTAAGCAAAATAACGATCGAAAGGAATGTAGAGTGTGTTAAAAGTCCGCCAGCATTCCGTTGGTGCTTATATATTGCTAATATGCCTGTCCTTCCACTATAAGAAAATAACCCCGTCGTGCATCTTTACGAGTGGCTAAAAAAACGTTCGAAACGTAAAGAATAAAGTACGTGGGCCACGAAAGGTGAGTCTTCTTATTATTTCCTCTGTCGGGCAATGTTTATCGCGCACCTGTTCTCTGGCTTCCCCCTATTTGCAAAGATTTGGAGCGCGCGGGTGATGATATTTTGAGCACACCACAAGCATCTTCGCACATATTCACGAGCAGAAAGAATAAACCAGTACTTATTTATTGCAAATCGGACTATATTACGTGACTTTTCATTTATTTTGATCGTCTGCAAGCGCAAAGAGTTACTTATCCAGTGTTACTGCGTAGTTATTGCCGTCTCTCTTGGTTTTCCACGTTTTCTACATGTCCTTCGTTTGTTTGGCACGTATATCACCCATGCTGGAAAGCGCCGACACCGTGTTCGCGCTAACAGTGTCCGACAGTGCACATAAATACATGTACCAAACAGTTTTAGCACCGTTTTTCATGACACGATTTTAAAATAAAAACGGCGTAACTGACCAATTATTTCATCTGCGTGACTGGGAAACGTTCTAATGTGTCTAGTAGGTACGAAATATTCGTGATATTTGCTCTTATAATCGAGCGCAGAGAGAAAATGCACTCGCTTTTTTCCATAGAAATACATTACCGGAAGTCATTTTCGGACTGCTTGCTGTCTGCTTCAATTTGCAACAGCACACTAGCGCCAGTTGAACCTCTAGCGTACATTATAATAACTCTATGCTTCTTGCGCAGGGGGTAGCGGTGACGTCAGAACGCCGAGCCCTGATTGGCTGATCGCGACCCCCTATCTGAGCGTCGTCTGCTCCTCTGCAACGTCGTCTGCTCGCAACGTCGTCCGCGTCTGTGTTACCTTTCCTGCGACTTTCGGAAGGCCAGATTCACGAAACGATCTTACACCAAAAATGTGCGTAAGACAAAACCTAAGAACAAATTCGTATTCACGAAACGAAATTTTCGTAAGTTTTGCGCAGGTAACGGCGAAATCCTACGACAGCTCCGAAGCTGTCTTACGCACTTCTTACGATCAAGTCAGCATGGCCGACAGCGTCGCGGTCGTGACGACCCACGGACGTTAATTTTTCTACGTGCGCTTCTCACGCGTCCCGACTTCAAGCAGCAAGGAAAAAGTAAAAAGTACTTGAAACAGACCATGACGAACAAGAACGCTGGATCCACAAACACCGGGGAAAAGCTCCAACGGCCACGATTCCACCGAACGCGACCAAGTGAGCACGGCAGTTAGGCCTAGCAGGCACTCCGCGACTCGGCGACCGTCTGCCCACGACGGGTTGGCGTTCTGAATGGAATATGCCCGCGCGACCCTTGTGAACCCTTCCCGTATTATACTTTGATCGCTGACCTCAATTTTAGATTAAAAGGTCAATTTCTTCCTCTTGTTATATCCTTGTTTCCCGAGGCAACGGTGACTCTCACCGGTGAAAAGGCGGTGAATCTCCGACACACACAGGAAAGGTAAAGCAGCCATCGCTTTGAGTAGCAGACGTAAAGCAGACGACGCCGTTAAAGAATGAGGGGTCTCGCCGCACACGAAAGGAGGGAAAAAGTATTTGGGAGGGAACTTGCGGACACCAGGCTCACCTCTCGGTTCGTAGCAAACAAACCTCGGCGCCTCGGGTCACCTCGCCAGTGAGTCCTTTGACTTCTAACCTTGATGCAGGTCTGCTAGTTGTTATTTCCTCTGCCCTCTCTGAAAGGCGAAGTCGAGCTCGCTCGTAAAGACCTGCACCTCCGAAAGTCGCAGGAAAGGTAAGACAGACGCAGACGATGTTGCGAGCAGACGACGTTGCAAAGGAGCAGTCGACGCTCAGATAGGGAGTCGCGCTCAGCCAATCAGGGCTCGGCGTTCTGACGTCACCGCTACTTCCTTTCTCATGCGCAGGAGACGAAAATGAGCCCACTTGCGAGGCGTATAGATGGCCTTAAGATGTCATCATCTACGGGTGCTGATGATATTAATTCAAAATTTCTAAAAAACACCAAAATGTATTCGTCAATAATACTTCATCAGCTATTTTCTCAATCACTCGAATTCGGTATTGTGCCTAATGACTGGAAGATCGGGAAGGTGGTTCCGTTGCATAAGTCAGGTGTCAAACATGATCCATGTAATTATCGTCCTATCTCACTAACGAGTGTTCCATGCAAAATATTAAAACATATCCTCTCCTCTCATTTGGCTACCTTTTTAGAATCTAACAACTTCTTTACATCGGCTCAGCACGGATTCAGAAAATCATTTTCATGTGAAACTCAACTCGTCTCTTTAACCCATGACGTTCATCGCTTTCTTGACTCTGGCTCTTATACTGACTGTGTCTTTTTAGATTTCTCGAAGGCATTCGATAAAGTTTCTCATTCGCTACTGCTTCAGAAACTCCGCGTCTTGAATATTGACCCTCACATACTCGATTGGATAAATGCCTTTTTAACTAATCGTCTACAGTTTGTACGTGTTAACAACAACAATTCTTCTTTAGCGTCTGTTCATTCAGGGGTGCCTGAAGGTTCCGTCATTGGTCCTTTATTGTTTCTTATTTATATTAATGATTTAGTATCTAACATTTCTTCACCAGTCTGCTTGTTCGTTGATGACTGCGTTCTCTATCGCAAGATCACTGACCAATCTGACATTGTTCATCTTCAAACAGATCTTAACTACATTGCTCGCTGGTGCGATGCTTGACTAATGGAATTAAATACGAATAAATGCAAGTCCATGAGAGTATCGCGCTCTAACACTACATGTCCTACATACTACACTAACAATGCACCCCTATCACCTGTTTCCAGTTACAAGTACCTCGGCGTCTATATCACCTATAAGCTTTCATGGAATACCCATATTGAGCATGTTGTTGGTAATGCCAACCGTATGTTGGGTTACCTAAAACGCAATTTTTCTCAAGCGCCTTCATCGCTAAAACGTATAATGTACAAGTGTCTAGTCCGCTCTAAATTGGAGTACGCTTCATCTGTGTGGGATCCCGGCCAACATTGTCTTGTCACTGCATTAGAAAGCATTCAGAATCGAGCAGCTGGATTTATCTTATCTAACTATCATCGTACTTCCAGTGTAACATCTATGAAAATAACTCTGTCATTACCTGACTTATCTTCCCGCCGTAAATGTGCTCGTCTCTCTTTATTTCATAAAATCTACTATCACAACTCACTTTTACGTCAGTGCCTCATGCTCGAACCATCTTATCGCTCAGCTCGCCTTGATCATGCTCATAAGGTTGGCATACCAAGTTACAACACTAACGCATTCAGTATGTCATTCATACCTCGTACGTCAACAGATTGGAACCGCCTTCCCGCTTCAATTGCCTCCGTCACTGACGTTTCTCTTTTTAAACAAGCACTTTGTAACAGCACCCTTAGTTGACTGATTTAATTGCCATCATTTTTTTTTTTGTGTGTTCACTCCCCTCTGAAATGTACTATGTACCTTGAGGGTAAATAAATAAATAAATAAAATAAATAAATACTGTCGAGACCGGTTATAACGAAGTCGGTTATAACGAAATAGCGGCTATATCGAAACGATCACGATTCCCCATTCCCTTTTGGACTTCGTTATAACCGAAGTTGGTTAAAACGAAATAGCGAATATAGCGAAGTGATTTCCGATTCCCGTTGACTTCGTTATAACCGGTCTCGAAGTATGCATCGTGGAAAGCTCAAACTCCGTGGGAATCTGACGCTAGCGTTTAGGATAGAACGCCTGAGAGTAGATTGCGGGTGCAATCTACTCTCTTGAATAAAAAGGTGCAAATCAGGGAGAAATTTGTTCTTTACAAAGAAAGATTTGATTTTCACCAAAGATCGCTTTAGAACGTTCTATCTCGCAAATGCTGTCCCTAGAAAAAGTAAAGGATGCAGGAGCATCAGCCGTCTTGGGTAAGCGTGTTCTTGTTTGGCAGGGAAAGAGCGGAAAAGGTTCTTGGGCAAAGAAACCCCAAAACTTACAAGGCACAAGAGAATAGAAGAAGCCTGCAAGTAGCTTTTTCGCCTACAGGAGATCGAAGAGACTAAACTCATTGGGACCGTTTCTTGGCCCGCATTATGGCATCCGCCAGTGCGGCACTGAACGCGCCACCGGCAGAAATCGGAGGCGAGTACTCAAACTAATACATCGGTTAACAGCAGTTGAATTTCCCTTAATTATGCAGTACATCGAGAATATTTTGCCTTGTCGGATCCCGTGCGCCATGCGGACGCCCTCAGATAATATTCGGACTTCCATGCGAGCGCTAAAACGTGTTCAACGCCACTTGGACAAACTTTCCAAAAGACGCTGGAGGTCACTTAGTTCCAACCTTGACTCGAGAAAACCACTCAATCGAACATGGCAGACAATGCGAAGCCTACGTACAAGGCCACAGCAAGTTCACCCGTTCTGCGCCATCAGTCTGAGTCACCAAGTATCAGAAACAGTCGTAGCCAAAGAGTTGTATCAAGATCACCTCCTGCTCTTCAAGGCCCCAAAGTCAGTGTACAGGAGGGACATGTATCCGTAACCGTATGCAAGGCTATTGATGCATGTCACTTGATATGGCGCTCGAGCCGTCTAACGTTAGGTCCTCCCAATGCAGGCAAGGTTGATATACGGTATTCAGCCTTACGCCACTTGGGTGAGGGGTCGCCGGACCGCTACTGCTACTAAGATTTAACTCCTCGTGGGAAACGGGTTCTGTACCGAAAATTGCTCGGGTTCTACCGATCTTAAAACCTGGAAAATCTCCTTTAGGCATTAACTCCTACCCTCCGATAGCATGAACAAGTTGCATAGGCAAAGTAATGGAGCGAATGCTGCTTACCCGTACGGAATGGGATCTAGATAATAGAGATCTTATATCCTTTGTCTATGAATGGATTTCGACGCGGAAGCAGCAGCATCGACAACGTTATTAACTTAGTAACTAGCACTGAACGAATGAAGGTAGTAAATAAAAAAACAACAGCTGTATTTGTGGACATAAAATCGGCATTTGATTGTGTAGAACACAACGCTATTCAAGATGTGAAGGCCATTGGATTTGCAGGACGTGTATACAAATGAATAGCCAATTACCTAAAAGAAAGAGAAGTGTACATATCGACACAGGACCGCAACACCGATCTTCATCATATTAATAGGGGAGTACGCACAAGGAGGCGTCCTCAGCCCCATGCTTTTTAGCATTTCTCCCATAGGTCTCCTAAAAATTCTCCCAAAAACCGTTCACGTGTCTATATACGCGGATGATGTCTGCTTCTGTACTTGCAGTAGATCTCTGTACATCAACAAAGCAAGACTACAGAAAGCCATTAACATTACCGCACGGTACCTGCACCTCCGAGGTTTCCACATATCGCCGGACAAGTCAGCGGCGATGAATTTACAAAAAAAAAAAACAAAAAAAACACGGACAAATATTCAATCGAAATAGACGGAAAGAAATTCCAAATGTCACGGAACATACTTTCCTGGGTATCACTCTGTAGGCAGCCGACCTGGAGACCCCATGCAAAACGCCTTAAAAAGAAGCTCTTCTTTCATCAATATAATCAGGATGATTAATGGAACCAAATGGGGATGCTCTGTCTCCGCACACCTTGCCCTTTATAATACCTTATTTCTCGAACTTCTGCGCTACAGCCTGCCTGTTATGCATAACATCTCACGTACTCTTCTAAAAGAACTCGAAAGTATTCAAGCACAAGCTCTTCGCACATATTTAGGGCTGCCAAAAGGCACTTCTAATTTGGGATCTCGTGCGGAAGCACAAGCGATTTCACCAGCCGTTTTAAGAACGCAAGAAACGTTAAGAACGATCATCTTCGTCACAAATATCGTACATATAAGCATCAGCTCACAAATATTGCAACAGAGAGACCATCATCTGGCTTTGCACAAGTTATCACACTCTTGGAGGATTACATCCCCGCTTCTTTTAAAGCTGCGGTAATTCCAAGCTATCCACCATGGAGGTATACCACCACTTAGAAATCAGAACGAGTATTCCGGGAATCGCTTCGAAGAAAACAATGCCCGCCCCCGTGATTACGCAGACAGTGCTGGAGCCGAACTTATGCTTCATTTGGACATGTCTTCATCAACGGGTCAACAATGTAAGCATCATCAACCCCTACATTCCGTCTCAGGACGCATGCATACAAGAAAGGTTGAGCCACGTTCCGTCGTCAACAGCGTCGGAACTCGCAGCAATTCGAGCAGCTGTTGCTCACGTGGGAGCCGAGAGTCCTAGTTTGAGGACTATCTTTGTAAACTCTAAATCTGCTCTACATACCCTCTCTACGATGAAGAAATGTAGCCCGAACTTGCAACTCGCACATGATATTCTGGAGGCAGCTCGCCAACAGCTTCATGCAAAAGGCTCCAGTTTATTACAGTGGATTCCTGGTCACTCTGGTATAACCGGAAATGTTACCGCTGACAGAGCCGCTCGAAACGCTCATGAGAGCGCTATTATACTGTGTCAATTCCATCGTCTGGGTCACATGCAAATAACTTGATTAGAGATATTGGCCAAGAAATATCGTCTTCTCTCTGTAGAAATCCTCGATATCATTACTCCTATCTTTACAATATCGATCCCAAACTTAAATTTCGGGCACCACGAGGGCAGCCGAGACGGTCCGACATCGCTTGAGACTAAATGTGGCATACACCAACAGCTACCTTGATAAAATCGCTAGAGCCGAGTCGTCTGAATGTGCTTCGTGCGGAGTAGCACATAACATCGAACATGTGCGAATGCAAGGACTACGGCCGTGAAGGGGAGCTTATGTAGACAGACCTGAAGCTACAAAATGAACAAGACGTAAGCATTCGTACTCTGCTTGGTCCATGGATTTCTGCTGCTGAGGGGTATAAAGCTACGAAAACTCTGCTGAAATTTCGAGCAGCTACTCGCTTACAGAAGAAGCTGTAGGGGAGTATATAGATGAACAGCAATGGCCAATGACAATCTCCAGTGAAACATTTTCGTTAGTTCTTTTTTTTAAATTCTTTTATACTTTGGTTTTGTGTGGTTTCTCCCTCTATCTTTCTCTGTTTACCTTTCTCTCTTCTATTTTTATGATTTTCGCTTCCGTTCGTTTCACAATGTAGCAAACCAGCACCAGGCGCTGTCTGACATCATTGCTTAACAAACGCCTACCTCTCCGATAATATTGTGCACTTTCGGTTGTTATTCGTGTAGTTTATCATCGAACAACGGCATCCCTATGACCAGGGGATTGTCTTCGTTGAAAGCGCTAGCTCTAATTAAATCTGGAAGTCAAGCAATGGAGGAAACCGCAAAGAAAACAAGCGAACTTGGAGCACGCGTTTAAGGCGTTCATCCGGGCCTTCCGCTCGTACCTATCTAACCAGAAAGGAGGAAAGCGCTTGTAAACCCTCTCCCCCTTTTCTCTCTTCCCTTCTTTCACTAAAACGGTCGATAACACACGAAACTCAATGGCGCCGGTTACCAAAAACGGGCCCCAGTTTTCAATTAAAATTTTCCGAAAATCACCTTTCAGTTTTGACTGATGATGAGTAGTTTATATTTCGTGATGCGTAGTTTATGATTGCGGCAAAAAACA
Organism: Ixodes scapularis; assembly: GCF_016920785.2. Lineage (NCBI taxonomy): Eukaryota > Metazoa > Arthropoda > Arachnida > Ixodida > Ixodidae > Ixodes > Ixodes scapularis. The sequence goes on along the minus strand of NW_024609836.1, from coordinate 85,028,363 downwards.
ACAACTAATTTTTGTTTTTTGACGTGTGTTGACCCCCCCCCCCCCTTTTTTCTCTCTCCCAAACCTTTTTGTCAAAATCGGTGAAAACCAAAAGACGCCGAATTGGCGCTGTTCTTGAATAGTTTCACGAGCAGAAAATATTTAAGCGTAGCAGAAGCTGCAAGAGCGAGCTCCGAGCTTTGAGCGTCCCTGCCTGGCACGCGCGCTCGTGCAGTGCAAGCACTGTTCAGGACCACATGCTCGTGAAGCGATGTGTAGCAGCTTTATTTTGTGTTGACTCGCACATGGCTCACTGTGAGACAACGTTACTTTGCTGTGAAATGTCAGCGAGGCTGCTTCTTCTTTCGAAAAAGACCGATCTCGAGCCATGCATCGTGGGGTCTTTGAGCGTGGAACACTAGTGAGATCGGTGTACTCCCTTCTCTTATCCGTACGGGGTCGTTTTCCAAGCATTCGGGTCACGCGTATGTTACCTGGCCGTGTTTTAACTTTTATTCCCCAATTCTTTTTCTCTTTTTTCAAAAAAATTAATACCGAAAAACACAAAATCGGCGGGATAATTAGACTGCGAAAAAACACCTCCCGATTCGGAGAAAAATAAACCCCGTGGAACCATACATTTTTGTGCACTACCGATTTGAGGGTGTCGTGTGAATCTTCGGAACACTCACTTCTAGCGCGGGGCCGACAGCTCGTGACAACAAAATGGTGGACGAAGGTTTTGTCACCGAAAACACCCTATATCCATCAGCCCATGGTAACGAATACGTCGGATATTGCCCTAATCGCGACATTTTGCACCCGGAAAATATTCCCGAAATCTGTCCTTCGCAAAGTTCGCGTAGCCGTTTTCAGTAGTCCCAGAAAGAGAGCTACCGCGTACGCTCAAAACGCCCTCCAAAGTTCACTTTTTTTTTTTTTTTTTTGCGAAATGAACGCTGAGGTTTTACGCTGTACGCGAGTCGAGTCCGAAGTTATCGTCGTAAATCGGGAGGGACCGCGTCGAAACTCGAGTGCACTTTGAGCGCACAAAGGGCTGCCCATCTGCCGGGGCCGTGGCGACATCTGGAGGGAGTCCACTTAATTAACGTGTCCACAAGCCGCTCGCGCCGGTTTGCGCGGCGTATTCAAACTCGCACCGGAACTGCCCTGAAATCAGGGCAGTGCATGGCACTCCTCGGTCGTGCAGCGCGAAGTCGGTGCAACATCGAGGACCAACTGCGCCAAGCCGGGCACCGCACTGAACGCCACCTTGCGTCACCTCACGTTTTGTCTCGCGTACGTCCGCGCGCGCGGTGCCCGTTTGCTGTTACTTTCTCCCGTTATTTTTTTTTTTACTCGCAGATTTAGCGGTTACACAGAAACGAACACCGTGGACATGATTGTCGATGGGGTCACGAAGCGGGTGAAAATTCCGCAGGCATATTTCGCCCACCATTGTTGGTTCAAGAAAAAGTAGCACCAGATGGTAACCGTACCCAGGGGCAGATTTAGAGAGAAGGGGGGGGGGGGGGGGGGGGGGGGGGCGTATGTCCTGACCCTCCTCTTGTTTTCTGCATGTGTAAAATTTAGGGCGTAAAACGAGGGGGAGGGGGTTCCTAAACATATGGTACGCTGACCAAAAAAAATTGGTATCATATTTATTTTTTTTAATATTCAGTGTGTGCCTTCGATCACCCACGACTTTGATTATATTTAGTGATAGTGTCTAGACTCTTAACCATAGAAAACGGCACGTGACCACGAAGAAAAGAGTGAGTGCGACTCAAACCAATGCTCAAACCAACCAGAGGCTCGATCGGCGGTTTACAGCGGAAAGAAAACGAATTTCGAGCAGCAAAGTGTGTTCTGGGTAAGTGGGCTCTCATGTGTCACGTACAAATGAAAACCTTGGCCCTGACAGTGTCTGATTGATTACCCGTGCAGTTTCGATGGTCGCGGTACTATTTAAAACAATCCGGCTTCAGGGCGCTGCCACCCTGCTCGGCTGGGGTGCGCTTCGCAGCGGCCATAATCCGATTACGGCGCCTTAGCAAGGCTCCGTAATCGGATTATGACGCGTCCAAGCGTATTCCACTGAGCAAGAGGGCGGCGCTCTGAGACCGGACTTGTAAGGGCGCAGCCTTCTTGAATGTCGTCACTTCTGGTATGCGTTAAAACATATCGGTGTGACCTCTCCACGCCGCTAGAAGGTGTTCACTAAACATGCGTGATTGCCACATATTCTTGTTTTGCCTCGCCTGTATTTTCTCCCACATTCCAGGTTGAAACGTCTTATTAGTTTTTACCCACGTGGCTGAGAACGAAATGAAAAGAAAAACGTCTACAACCCAAATCAGCCTTTAAATACAGAAAATTAAGCCAAGGCAAAAATTCCAAAAAGAAATGTAAGATGGGTGAATACATATATTATTTTTAAATGTTGAACTCATCAGACATAAATCAAAGCGCACAGGACCTTTGGCATGTTCACACAGGGCAAAAGACACAAGACACTAAGCCCGATATTTGTGAGAACGCCAAGGAACTGTATCGTAGTTAAACATAAAGCAGAGAACTACGAATAGCACTGCTGGGGATGACAACGTACAATGCTGTGGCGAGAGATCCCGCGTTTTGATGCAGTTTTTTCTAATTCTTTCTGATATCTTCGTAGTCCGTGTCGCGATGCCTCCAGAGGTCTCCAAACCCTGCTTTAGAGCATGCGCCCGTGAAAACCTCGTGATATCTTGGAGACATTTTCGCTACGATCACACATTCGCCATTAACCCCATGCTATGCCCCATGTCTTGTTTATTCCCGCTAGTTCGCATTCAGAACATCTTTATAATCATCTTGACAAATCGTTTGAGCTTGTTGACATGTTCAATGATGACCTCTCTGTTTGTGCATCACCGTAAAAGGTCCATGGTTGTTGGTATCAATTAATTCCTCCTTACCTCGTAGACCGATTCTGTAGTGACCTCTCCAGGAGCCTTCATTTTGATTCCTTCTTTTTCTGCGTCTTCTTGTGTGATCTGTGGGTAAGGGGATAAGGATAAGCGACACTTGGCAAAACGGCGTGTTTGAGTTGTGTTGCTGCAAAAAGAAACATGCCCAGAGTTCGCTCACCTTGGTGGCCCTAAACTCGTACCGAAGCGACGTGAAGTGTTTGAGTCCGAATGATCCGCCGACTACGAATATCTGTGGAGCAATTAAAGCGTTTTGTAAGATATCAAATCAAAGGAGTCTTAAAAATTGCCGCGACCTTACCATGAACGGGACCCCCAGCCTGAAGAACCGGCGCCGATACACAGACTCAAATAGCGATTTCAGGTAAACGGCAGCCATGTTATGGGTTTTTAAAGCTGGCACGCGATGTCTAAAACGTTACATTTCCAGAAGCGGACTTGTAGTATTCAACGTTAACGATATGTTTACGAAACAACGAAAGCTTAAAAAACAACGCGAAATTCACAGCAGACAACACAACCGCAACATGTCGCTACCGGAAACGAAAGTTGATTTTTGACCTCCTGGCGGCTAAAGTGGCTAAAGTGCATAGATGGCAAGGTAAATGTGTGTTGTATTTTTATTTCTCCGTAATCTTGTGTATTTTTAATTATTTTAAACGAAACTAGCTTGTTAGTGTCCTTATATTTTCTTCTTTGTTAGTAATCTTTGTTATAAGTGGCTAGATGATGCGGTCCGCCATCCGGGGTCCGGTCCGCCGCCATCCAATTTACTTATCTATTCATTTGTAACTACAAGAAGATGGCGGGCCTCGTGCGGCTTTTCAGTGGGCTCTCTCTTCACTGTAAATCAGGTGATTTCTCTTTCCACGTTCAGTGTTCACGTTACGATTTCTGTACAGCGTATGTGTCAGATCCGTACCCTCACAATCACTATGTACCTTCAACTGGGAAGGCGTTAGTTGCCACGTCTATAGACCGCATCGCCCGGCGTCGAATAGCATCGTCCGCGTGCGAATGTTTTCGATTTGTGCTCTCCTCGATTCTGCAAGCGTAACGGGAATTCAAATGTTTTCAGCGACCTGTCTGACGCAAGCGAAGGCATCGGGCGTCCTGCTGCGACCACTGGAGCCCATAAACACCGCTGAATGCATTCGGGGCACCAGCTTCTTCGTGAAACGTGAGTTGTGCCTCATTTCTCCACTGGAAGAGTCCAGGCACCGGGTGCCGGAATGTATCAGAACCATTTTTTCGAGCGATGCATACTTTTGCGATCGTCAGGACGCTATCACAGCACAGTGTTTGGAGGCATTTCTGGAGACACCCAAGTGCTGACACCTAAACGGTACCCGTAGAAAGTATTGGCACGAGTGCCGGCTGGAATTGGGTGTGCAACCGAGGTACAAGCAGCTACAAGCTTTGCTCGCTGCAGGGAGTGGTGGCTTTTTTCTGCAGTGCTTACTTTAGCCACGAGTCTACACATCATGCACACTCGCAACGCAGCCATGCAGGGAGGTCACGAGCAGACAGTCATCTTTTTGGGGCAGCGCGGTCGAAGCTATGCACGCACATTATTTGCCCTAAATGTCAAAAGCAAGTTTAAGTATTTCTACATTGGGTTAAGTGTGCTATGTGCTACACATGCTACCTGTTGTAGTAATGCTGTTGTGCCTCTAATAGGCTCCACTACCACGCACACTGGTAGGTACTCAAACTTTTCTATTCTACGAAAATATGTAGCACATGATAAAAATAGTTTCCACAGGAACTGGAAGGTTCTATACACCCCGGTTGTTCTCACGGCACAAAGCACTACCTTCAGACACTTCGGTAGCTTCGAAGCAAAGCTCCCACCCACAGATTTCGATTCTGTGGTGGTTCGTTGCAAAGAAGGTGCAGTCTAATTGAGCTTTCAAATCCATATCGAAAGACGTCGATGTGGCTTCAATTAGCTCTCAGTCCTTCGCTGTGACATGCCAGATGCTCTTCCTTGGTGTGTCATATAAACCCCTCAAACGTCGTTTTAACACAGAATGTGCTCGAGGACTGGGATCCTTGAAGAGAGTGGGATGGAACGCCACTGAAATTGTTATGCAATGTGTAACACGTCCTCCAGAGGACAATCTGTACAAAAGGGCATATAATTAAGAAGAAATAATAATTAATTGGAAAGGAAAAACAAAATTCTGAACGCAGGCACTGGTAGAGTGTCGGCACCAAAGGGGCAGTAGCGAACTCTAAAGCCCCAGACTCCGGTGTTCGAATGCATTTGGACAGTGAGTAGAGGCAAAGACAGCTAGCTTTGCGTCCTCCCTCTGATCTTTCCAGTCAGAGCTCGGTGCTTCAATGTCTCCGCTCAGTCTCATCTCTTTCTTTCTCTCAATATCTAAGAAGAAAAGAAATGGCTGCGATTTTTATTTTTAAGTTCTTATCATGCATGAAATGGTTAGGAGTGATAATTTCAATTGTCTTTTTATGTTGCATCACTCCCTTTTCTTTTTCCTCGCAGTGACGGCGGAACAGCTGTGGAAGGGCGTCACCAGTGTAAGCAACGCAGGGAGGAAGCGGGGGCGAGCGTCTGGCCATTCTCGGAAGCTGTCTAAGGACCTGAACAGAGGGCAGGTGATCGGCGTGGGTGAGTGACTCCTCCGCGTGCCAATCGCACACACACTGCCGCATTCGACGTGGAATACGGAGCTTGTGCCAGAGACCGTTTGGGGCTTTCGGCGTAATGAAAACGAGCCATAAGTTGGGAATGCTGATACTTTGCTGGATCGCAGTCTTAGCAGTAAAAGCTGGGCCTGAAAGTTTTAGGAATTTGCAACAGCCAAATCAAAAGATGGAGGAAAACGGCGGCAAATTACTAAAGTGGCAACTCGGTCTTGAAATTCATATGATAACGATATTGCTACCTTTTCTTCCTCAACAGTTTCAACCAAGCACCTAGCAATACCTTTTCTTAGTCCGCTTTTCAAGTGTTTCTCGTCATTTATGCATATCACGGGGCACTTTTCATCATCTCATGCAGTCTTCGAAGAGGAAGTGTTAAAAAAAATTAAAGCCGTTCACAATTCCCTGTAACGCCGGATTAGAGCGCAGCTCTTGAGGAGGAGGAGGGAAGGGTACTGAGCGATAGGTGACTTCCTGAGGTCATGTTACCTCAAGGGGGGGGTGTCACGTGACATCAGGAGGGTGTCACGTGACCTTAGCGGGGGTAACCCTCGTGAGGGTAACCATTATGACCCTCGTGAGGGTAACCCTCATAACCCTCGTGAAAGTAACCCTCGTGAGGGTAACCCTTTTGAGGGTAACTAACCCTCGTGAGGGTAACACTCGTGACCCTCGTGATCCTCGAGAGGGTGACCCTTGTAACCCTCTTGAGAGTAACCCTCGTAACTTTCACGAGGGTAACCCACGTGACGTCATTATGGGAAATTTCCAATAGTGCAACACGCGGTTACGCCCATGACGACGCCGCTCAAGCCGGAAACGGGTGCCTAAGAGTTGCGCTCTAATATGCAGGTGACCGTACCATACTTGATTGAATGAAACTAAGGTTATGAAGCCGCCAAAAGACAAAATCTTTGGCAGCGCCGGGATTTGGATTGTGAGTTTCCCGATATCTGGTCGGGTTGGGAGACCCGGTGTTTGAATCCCTGCACCACCAAAGGTTTTGGTTTTCGATGGGTTCGTAATTTTTGTTTCATTCGATCAAGTACGGATCAGTCATGCCCATATTTTAGAATTGGTTTTTATGTAGTTATGTACATAAACTGTACCATTCCTACTATGGCTGTCAGTTGAGAGCCGTGGTATCTCTCTAATAAAATAATGACTAAAGGAATAAATAAACACAGTTTGTCGGTAACAGACTTAAGCCATCTACATGACACGGCAGCTCGTAGAGGACACTATGTTTGTGCCCTAGGACGGTTTCCATGCAGAGCCGCCATCATGTAGAAACAACGGCAGGGGCATTGCAGACTTTTGTCGACTCGGAGGTTTGACTGTTTACAAACTTTCAAACGTTTGGCAAAATTCTCTCAAGTTAAACTTTTTGAATGGGGTTGCCCGACTTCTACAAAACATTAAAAATTTCGAGAACAGATCATTAATAAAATTCCCCGTTTTAAATTTAAAAGTGTAATTACCCACGTTACTCAATATAAAAGCAAACATATATGTTTTAAATGATTGAGTTTGTATAAATGCCGCATCTTTCCTCTGTCATGTGGTGCCAATTTACGCACATGCACATAATAATCAAACTTGTGTCGAACCTTGACTTTGAAGTTCGACAAAGTCAAACATGGTCGAATTCAAACCTCGGTGGGTTTACGACGTCCCCATCCGACAGCTAGCGCCATCTAGGAGTTGCAGTGTTGGGCACCGCCGCGTCACGTGTCTCAATCGCGTGGTGTCCGGACTTTCGGCACAAGCGGTCCGTATACGGTGCTTGGAATGTGTCTCGAACCAACGCGTTTTTTCTGTGCCAAAAAGTGGTTCCTCGATTTCCACCCAACGACGTCGTACGAGCGTCACGTCGTCGCCTGCCGCGATACTGGTGGAGTTAGAGCAGCAGTGGTGGTGCACATGGCAGCGGCCCGTTTCGCTGCTGGTTGTTTGACAGTCCGCGGAAGGTTCGGTAGCCGGGAGTCGGGACGGCGCAACGCTTGCATTCTTTCGCGCTTTCTTGCTCGACTTCTACGCCGAACCAGCAGGATTGCAACATCCGACAGCGTGACAGTTCGGCTTTTGTTACGTCGTCTGTCGCCGCTCGGGGCCATTCTCGATGTGTGGGCGGAGTAGGACGCTAAACGCATCGGTCGGAGACAGGTTTCAGGGACTGTAGACCGAGGACCCGTCCACTCCCCCGCAGGCAAGGTGAACATGGTCTGGCCGGGCCTGAACGCTCCCGTGGTCCGTGGAAAGGAGGTTGTGGAGAGGGTGCAGCTTCCACCGGACAAGCAGCGCGAGGAGAAGCTGCTGCAGCTGCGAAACGAGATGCACGGCTTCCGGCCCCTCAAACTGACCCCGCTGGAACGCGGGTGGTGCGGCACCAGGGCGCCCGGCCGCAGCATAGGACCCCCGGACCCCGTCGGAGATGGTGAGGCGGCGCTGCTCTCACCGGTCCGTTAAAAAGAATGCGAGACAATTTTGTTTGTCACTCCGGCTGCGGTCAGCGACAGCTCAAGAGAGGCAGGGCATGGCGAGTTCCGAGCATTCTACTGTCGCTCCGTAGCCGGTTTGACAAGAGCCACTTTTAGGAGTAAATGCTACACGCTGTGAACAATTCTTCCCAGGCACTCGATTCTAAGTTTGAGCTTGCTTTGCTTTCCAGAAACCTTCGAGAAGTTTGATACCATCGTAGTTGAGGTGAGTGGCCATGTCGCGAGGCTCGTCTCGGCTAATCCCGGAACGTGCCGCCTCGTCGATCCGCCTCACATCCGCTCGCGTATCTGTTGCGCAGAGTAGAATGGTATCGAGGATGACTGGCAACCTGGGACGTACACGCAGGCATAAGGCAGTTGTGGTGGTCGGCAACAAGAACGGACTAATCGGTACGTTGATGCTCATTGCGCTTTTACAGCCTCGGTCGGCACGCGCGAAACCGTTAAGGTCCGTTTGCGCACTTGCCTTTGCTTAGGGTAGAGTTTCCTTCACCAAGCGTTAAAATAGTAGTGGATGCTAACGACAGTCGCAAAGGCGTTGCTTTAGGCAGTCGGCTTTGTCAAGCTTCCTGCTGTGTGCACGCTTGCTTTTTTGAGATGAAGGAATCTCGAGGAGCTACGTATAAAAAGTTAATTTTGGAACTGACAATGTCATGGAAATGACGCTTTGAAGTATCAGCTTGGAAGTATTCACCAATTGACTAAATGGTCACTCCACTCCCGTCTCAGGCTTTGCGAGCGGAAAAGCTCCGGAAGCAAAGGCGGCACTCAGAATGGTGAGCTTTTGTCTGCTCGACAGCGCGCAAATCATAGAAATTATAAATGCAAGCCGTACTCCCTTTTCACTGCAGGCTAAGAACAGGGCCATCCAGCGGCTGCGATACATCGACAGATTCGAAGATCACACGGGTAATACAAGTCTCACATTCCTTACATTCCGTTCTAAAATGGCATACTGTAATGGCGACTGAGGGAACTTTGGAAGTGTCGTCCACCCATGTTTTTTGGTCTGACTTCTTTTCCTTACAGTATACCACAACTTCTTCACTCAGTATGGACCAATGAAGATGATGGTCAGGAAGAAGCCCAGAGGTAGCTCTTGGAACATCTGCAACATTGTTACGGCAATATGTATGATGTGGCAGTCCCGACTAAGCAGGTTATCTATCGTAGTCGGGAAGAAAATCGATCGGTCGGTGCTCGCCTAATTCGCGCTTCCGCTCTCGATTCCACTCTCGTGCCGTCGCCGTCGAAAAGCCGATTGTGTAGTCCCTTTACCAACGCTCGTTCCGTCGTGCGACCAGGCTATGGCCTGGTGTGCCACCGCATCTTCAAGGAAGTGTGCAAGCTGGCTGGCATCACCGACATCCACGTGAAGCTGATGGACTGCAGGGCGGGCTCTGCCACGGTGCTCCTCAGGGCCTTCATCCTCGGGCTCCACAACCAGGTGCGCCACTTTGCTCAAAGAAAGGCTCCGTGGCTCGTATTGTGCGATCCACCTTTTTTGAAATTGAGGTTCACATTCCATGAATTTGTGAGCGACCATGGCAGAGCTCAGGATGTGCATGTGCCTTCTCTGCCCAAACACCTCGAACCGGTGATTACAAAAAAGGTGGATTCCCTTTAATGTGCAAACCGTAATGTTTTTTTAGTGCTTACTTTTAAAGTTTTCTACAAAGAAAGGCACTAATGCTATATGCACAACTAGTAAAATCCCAACCTGCTTCTTGTCATTTCTATTGTTTTGCAGTGGGTCTATGTGCATTTTAATTGATTAAAAAATGTATATAATATGCAAAATAATTTTGGTATATGGTGTGTGTATGCCCTTACACCCAATTCTTAGGCGGCTGTTTGCGTTGCTTATACAAGATTTTAGGCTGGACCCCTTATTTTTACGATACGAGCACTCGCTCGCCAACCTGGTAAAATGGAGTGCTCGTACGCAGAGAAACTTGGTATTCTGTCATCTTGTTGCATTCAGTAGTAGAGCAATTGCACAACATTAGCTCGAGCTAACTGGTCCTTGAGGACGGCTACTACACTACAAGCTCTTTATTGCAGACTGATGTAGTTGAGACTTTTACTGGAGAAACTCGTTTTACTATGGAGAGGTTTTATACTCTCCGTCAACTTCTTTGCGGTGCATTGTCGAAGCTAGTGTAGCTTCCGCAGTGCAGAAGCCTTGCAAAGCCGCTAGAGCACGTGACTTCGTCTTGCATTCTATTTTTCCCAAAGATTCCCAAAGGGAGTCACGAGCCAACACCACCTTGAATAGTCGAAGCCTGTGAATTTTGATGTCATCAAAGGCACATATTGGACGCATCAGCATTCTGCTTGGCTTCATGTCCAATCAGTACGTCGAAGGATGCTAAGGTTCATCTGCCGAGTTTGCACCATCCGACTGCGATTATGTTCCATGGAGGAAGAGGAGGATGTTCGCAGGCCTCGATTATTCTATCTGGCTTTACACGAGCTCGCGCAAGTAACCTTGAGGGTGTTGGAGCACTGCAGAAACTATGCCAGCTTTGAGAATGTAGCACGAAGAAAGTTTGCGTCAGGTACAAGACGCTCCATTTTAAAAAGGAGCACGAACCCGGGGTCCATTCCAGAAAACGCACCAGCAGCTTGCGGACGAAAAACGGCTCCACCTGGTGGAGTTCAAGCGCGAGACGGACAACTTCCCCCGCGTGGTGGCTTCGCCGAAGAACGGCTGCCGCACGGCGGAGCAGATCGGCACAGACGAGGAGCTCGACTTCGACCTGGTGGTGAGCGGGGGCCGGCTGGTCAAGCCCCCTCCCAAGTACGTGCCCTGGTACATCCGGCACAACACCAAGGGCTGGCAGGTGCACCTGCGCAAGGTGGACCCCTACCGCAACGCCTACAACACCCGGCTACAGCTGATGGCCCGCTACGGCAAGCTGTGCAGCTTCGTCAACCCGGACGGAGTGAGCCTGTACAACAAGCCGCCCAAGGACAAGGACGCCTCCTAAGCTATGCGCTCTCATTCTAGTGCACTTGTTGGTGGAAGTGTTAGGTTTTTGGAACTAAGGATGGGCTCTGCATCTGCCGTTAATAGCTTATTCGCGCGAGATCTTTATTTACGGAGAAAATCGAGTGTTCGACAAGTCTGCGAGTAGCAACGGCCGCAAGGAGCTGGTGGTGCAGAAAATTAAAGCAGACATTTACGCAACAAAATTGCATGTACGGCGTCAAAAAATTCGTAGGGTTTTATTAACGCAAAAATAAAGTATGCGTTGCCATATGCTCGTTCTCTGCCTAAATGTAGTGCTAGCAATCGAAATTAGATGCCAAAGCTTAAAAACTAACTGTTATCTCATTAAAAAGTTGCGTTTTTTTTTTAACTTTTAAGGGGAAAATGGGCCCAATTCTTGGTAACTGGCGCCAACCAACTTTGTGCATTCGAAGGTTCAGTTGGCCGCCATTTGCCCATTTAAAATTTCAGAAAATAACTTCTGAATAAGAGAACGGTTAGTTCTGAAACTTTGGCATCCGGTTCAGATCGCTAGCGATACATTTGCGCGGAAAACGAGCGTTCGGGAACGCAGTTTACTTTTGCGATGAAAGAACTGTGAAAATTTTTTTGGGGGACTTCCGGTATGATATGTAGTTGTCGTTGGGAATAAAAAAAGTTAGGTTTTCAAAACTGGCAGCCGAGTTTTGCATCCATTCAGTCAGTGAATCCTGGGAAAGTAGCGCATCTTCAAGAAATGTTTATGAAGCATTCTGTCACCAGGAATTTGGATCAGCTCATTAAGAATGAAGAGGTCAAGGAGGGACTGCTCGTTCCATGGGCCAGCACGACGACCACACGGGGAGCTTGGCGCTACCTTCCCAAGAGTCGGTGACTTTACATGTACCGTTAAGGGAAGCTCCACCGATTTTGGCGCAGAATGTTTAAAGGGCAAGGAGCATGCAGCGCTTTGTGTCAGGTAAAATAGATGAATAAATGTTTATTACAGAAAGTTACACCAGCCCTCTAGACTTGAGTCGTCTGAATTGGGGGATGGGGTAGGACAGGGAGGATAGTTTAGATGAAGAGGATGAGACCTGCCAACGATGGGTCAAAGATTTCCTTGCAACTCTTTGCTCCCCCACTTGGGGTAATGCATTCTGACCCTCTCGCTTGTCATGCTGGATGTTTTGTTCAAATGTTTTCTGTGCTGAAGGTGTTTTGGTCATTACAAGAATATGCGACGTGTCCTTACCATGTCTTGGCATTTGTGGTGTGGTCATCTGGTGGGTGTCCCAGTTCTCTCCCATTGCGTAATCTTTTCCTCGCCGTGGGTGCCTTGGCCGTTTCGGATTCCGTGTATACAGACCCTGCTCCACCAACCGTAACTGGAGGGTGCAGGGCATTGGTCTATAGAGCCTTTGCTTCTTTACGATCTCTCGAGCCTTTGCGTTGACCAGGTCACTGCGACTCAGTGACCTGGTCATTGAGGAACTCGGTGGCAAGGAAGAAGTAAGACGTTAATGGGGCATTAATTCGGGGATGAACCAAGCATACGAGAACAGACCTTTACATCCAAATTAGCAAAAAGGGTTAATTTATTTATTTTTTTTTTTTTAAATCTTGTTAGCAGACAAGATTTTAACGTGAAACATTCTTTGGCTCGTTGAGGGTCGCCAGATTTAGTGAAGCTCGACGTCGATTGGCTGGTGGAAAGGTCACGTGATGGACGCTTGTTGGCCGGTTCCGGCAAGTATGGGAGGTTCTGGAAAACGGCCAGGCTTTAAAACCCCCCAGCGCCAGTATCTTCATTCGAGGAACTGCTGTCAAGCTTATATGCCACTTGTCTGGCGAAAAGTGCCACCAGCATAGGTACCGGGCTCAGCAACGTTCCGGTGCGATATCGGAACACGGGCAGAGGACGAACGTGCACACGGAAGTGCTGGCACAAGATCTCGCTTTAAAGCCTGCCATGGTCACTCGTGAATCCATGGAACACAAACATGTTTTCATACCTGAACTTCCGGCACCACAATTTCTAAAGGTGTATTTGCTACACAATTTTTTCAGGTTTTACTTTAAGTCCAGACTTTACAGTCTGGACCGGTGTAATGTATTCACATTTGTCCAAGTGTCTATGTACTATTTACTTTTGTGCTTGGCGAATTTATTTATTTGTCAGCAACTATTTCAGTTGCAACTTCCCAGTAGTTGAAGTATCAAGGGCACTGCGACAGCACTTCTCTAGAGCTTGCTTGTCATCAGTGGCACATACGTCCGGAGGGGTTACTCAATCTCCCAAATTTATTTGCCTTAATCATTCCTTTTGCGTACTGCCGCAGGCTCGTAAGCCACCTGTTTACATTTCATCCAGCTACCGCGACTGTGAAGAGAAATCTAAGCGAGAAAATGCACACAATGCCAGCTGGAGGTTTCTTTCAGTATATTTAGAGTACACCTACATACACATCACACACAAACTTAAAACAAGCAGTGTGATTGGTTAGCACTGCAGCGCTGAGAGCGGAGAGATTTAGGCTGCGATTTGGGACTCGAAACGGAAAACAGCATCAACCAACAACTTCAACAAACACCTTTGGCAGTTTTTTTTTTTTTTCTCTCTCAACCAAACTTTGCCTCTCAGTGTACCTTCTCTTAGGAACACTCGAAGCCTTGCCTTTGCATACGTACAGACGACTCTAGCTGTTGAAAGACCCTTTAATTTATTGCTACCTAGAGTAGTAGTCGTACGACTCCAACACTCCGCGGAACAAAAAGCGGCGAGCAGGGGAGAAAGGTGCGCCGAAAGAAAAGAAAAAAATGTTTTTGGGAACAATTTTTTAAATGCCAAACTTGCACCAAATGAGGATTTCCCCCAGAGTATATTGAAGGTTTACAGCTAGAGGGCATCACACGAAAAAAGTGAAACAAACAAAAAACAAAAGGCACCCTAAAAATGTGCAACGGGTAATATACAAACAAGACGACCCGGAAAGGCATCTCGCGAAGCAAAGAGCGCAAACAAGAGCAAGGAAGTCGGGGGAACCATTCATCGTCGCGTGGACACTGCAATATATATTACTCGCAAAGATGAGTCTCCTACGCGTTGGGGTGCCGCCGAAATTTTGTACGGGCCGGCTACGACCGGCTACTTCTTGGTGGGCGACACGGGGGCCGGCTTGGCGGCCGGCTGTTCATCACCCTTGACCTCATGGGGTGGCGGCAGCTTTTCCCAGGACGGCTCGACGCCCCAGATCTCGCGGGCGTACTCGGCGATGGTGCGGTCGCTCGAGAACTTGCCCGAGGAGGCGATGTTGAGCAGTGCCATCTTGGTCCACTCTTCCTGGTTGGTGTACATGTTGGACACCCGGTCCTGGCACTTGATGTAAGACTCGTAGTCTGCCAGCAGGAAGAACCTGCCGGGGAGGGAGTGTCTTTTGCGACCACCGTGCGACAGGGATGTGTGTAGTAGAACAGTGTCTCGCATAACCGAAATGTACCAAGTGCCACGTAAACGAACTAGCCACATAACCGATCACTACATAGCCAAGTTTCAGCCAGCCAGGTGTCCTAGTTTCGGCCAGCTAGTTGTCTATCAGCCAACATTCTGTTAGCCAAAATTACCCTAGCCAGGAGCCAAGCCTCGGTTTAAAGAGCCCCAGCTAAAAAATGCAAAATATTAGTCTGCTGAAAGGTATTGAAAAAAAGTATCAGCCAAAGACGTCCCGGCCAAGGACGTCCCCGGCCAAAGACGTCCCCGGCCAAAGACGTCCCCGGCCAAAGACGTCCCCGGCCAAAGACGTCCCCGGCCAAAGACGTCCCCGGCCAAAGACGTCCCCGGCCAAAGACGTCCCCGGCCAAAGACGTCCCGGCCAAAGTCGTCCCGGCCAAAGTCGTCCCGGCCAAAGTCGTCCCGGCCAAAGACGTACCAGCTGAAGTCTAGTCTTGTCAACTACTCCCTGTCCATGGCCCCACGTAACTATACATAAACCACTTACCTGTCATGGTTGAGAAGGACATTTGTGAGATCGTGGAACAGGCCAGGATTGTGAGGACTGAACATTCCACTGTTGATCTGGTCAATGGCCTGCTTGGCTTCTGGAAGCCTGTTGTAGTAGTCCCAGGCGTTGTAGCTGCAAGACCATCCGTCGCCACACGTGAAACACCCAGTGTTGTTGACGATATTGCAATATTAATGCGGTGGCGTTAAGAAACTTGTTTTGCAGAAAAGCCGGCGGGAGTTGTTGCGATTGGAAAATCCTGATTGGTAAATCGGGTCATGACGTCACAGCCACATGACCTTGCGCAGGAATTTCAAACAACCCACTACGCTCATGTGAAATGTGACGTCATGCGTAGAATGAAGTGATTTAAAATGACGTGTAAGGCGATTTAGAGGTCGCTGCATGTCTCAAATGAATTCACGTCATAAAGTAAATAATTTGCTTTAAAGAAAAAATTTACGAGGGATTGAAACTTATGACCCTTCGGTTGCAAGTCAGACGCACTACTGATGACTAGGCCAGGCAGAGATGCTTGCATGGCTTGGGAACAAGTGGGAGCTCATATGTTTAGTTTTCGCGTTTCACTCTTAAAGGGAAACTGAACCGGTTCTCTATTTGAGGAAAAACATTTCAATGGCCTTCATTCTACCTCCAGGATGAGGAATGAGGAATATCAAGATTATTTTTCAATTTGGTGCACGGAGGCTTCAGAAATTAATTTTTAAAGTATCGCCGAAGCCCCTCCTTCCCGGGGCGTGACGTCACACTAGGAGCCTTCGGAATATCTGCTCTCGCGCATCTTCAGCGCCTGTCAAAGCTATGCACGCGCACTCTTGCTATTTTCAGAAAGGTCAGAAAGAGACGTCACGACTGGTGTCAGTGCGGGGAAATATACCTGGCAAGCTTGCGTTGCACGCGCTGAACACACGAGCGACACGCGCTTGGCGGCCCGAAGATCCTAGTATGACGTCACGACTGGTCGAATGTTTTTTCGCTTTTTCTCGCTTTTAGTTGCATCTTCAGGGAAAACAAAAGTGATATTCAGATTCACGGGATAAAAATACGCCAGAATTCACCTCTAACTCGTTTTTTTCAAGTAGTGTTTCAGCTTCCCTTTAAAGGCGAAGCTAAGCGTCCAAGTTTTAGTAATGTTAGCTCACTGACAGAAAGGCGGATAGTGCTGAGTTCGCATGGCGAAGTACAGTCTTCTCCAACATGAAAGACCCACTCGCGGCGCATGGCTGAGGCTGCGGCTTGTAAGGGTACTGCTTGCGCTTTGGGCCATTCTACGTCACTCCGAGGGAAAGGAAGGCACTTCGTCAGTGTGCGCCGATGCAGTTAGGCTGCGTTATCGAGTTTTACTCCCCTCAGAGCAGTATGATACTGACCACAATGCGTGCCGTGCCCCCATCAGTAGTCTTCTCGGCACTTGCTTCGAGTGGGTCTTTCATATTGGCGGAAACTGTACATCGTGGCCAAAACCTATGCAGCATGCCAGAGCACTGTGAGCACATCACATGACAGATGTGCTGCATCACTGCAACAAATGCTTCAAACGTCATAGTTGGATCAACAGTGCTTTGGGTGTGCAAAAGCTTATGGTTAAATGGGAATTCCGGCGATTTTTTTAGCAACCCCAACTCACCATATTTTCGAAATTGTCGTCCTTTACTCTTTCCAATATGCTATTTAGTATTGCGAAATTCAGAGTAGTTTTACTTCACAAATTGGTATGTTATATCCAAATGTATGTTGTAACCAGGTCTGTTGTAACGAGCTTAGACTGTATTGTGAAATCGGCAAATGAAAATGACGCCAAAACGAAGGTTTGAATACTCGCGCTTTTCATTGCCGTGACGTCACGGGTGGGCTAGCTTGCGGTTTGAGCGGGCAGTCTAAAAATGAACTATGCCGAGCATTTGTATCGTGCTGCTGCACGGGAGCTGGAGCGATTTTCCAAAGCATTCATTTGACACCATGAAACTGTTTGTAATCAGTTGGGAACAAAGTCTACAGCCCAAAGAGTGAACCCCTGCCTTCCCATGACTTCACTTTTTCAATGTTGCCAGCAGAGCTTTTCATTTTGAAAAACACGATGAGGACCAAAATTGTAAATTCTGTAACTTCGCAAAAAAAGGTTATTGTCCAAGTATTTGGGTTACTAGTTCAGCGACGTTTGTTGGTGTTTTTAGCAAGTTTTTAGGCAAATCGGGGACTATGAAGAAAACGGCAGAGTACCCCTTTAATACCCAAAAGCAGTGACATTCTACGAAAATGCGATCTGCTAAAACTTTGCGAAGTCGTGCAGTTTCTCTGGGCGCCGAGTTTTCTCTGTGCATCATTCTAGGTGGCCCTAGGACCACCTATGCTCTTGTTCACCTCAAAAACCGCCGTTAAAAAAGTCCGGCTCTTTGCGGAACATTGTTAATTCCCCCCTTCGTTCATGAAATTAAGATGCCGTATTTTCCGGGCTATAGTCCGCACCCAGCGCATAGTCCATACCTTGCCCGAACGTAAAAATTATACACAGCACACTTTGACAAATGCCTCTTGTATTAGCTCACTAAGAAGCTTGCATCATACATAAATGCACATTAATATACTTTGTTATCCATTAAATTCTCCACGACTTGTCAGAATGAACGACCTAGGAAAAAAAAATTGTATAGTCCGCATCGGGTAAAATTTAAACTTCTAAACATGAATAGTCTGCAGACTATAGACCTTTCCAGCGGCAGTCTCGAACCAAGCGATTTACAGTGTGCATCACTGGTTTTAAGAGTGTATGACGGTGTTGCCCGACTGTGCTGGGCTGCGGGTTCTCCCGTCAGTGGGCTGTGGCAGCCTGCGTAGGCACGATTCTGGATGCTGCTGGTGGCTAAATTGCTGCATTTCGTTGTTTCTTTTGTATTCTATGGCAAATAGAATTTCTCGAGGTCTTCAAGAAACATTGTACTATTTTTGAAAACAAAATCAAACAAATAAAAGCTATTTTCGGCGAGTCTGTGCGCAACGGAAGAAATGCAATTGAAATGTTTGTTTCATTTCACACCGATTTTTTCACAGTGTCGTACGCCCATCTGTATCACCCTGCAAAGGTTTTAACTGTTGAAATTATTTGACCACACAGGATAGCCGAACTGCATGAGTATTCCCCGCTCACAACACGAAATTCAACGAGTCTCATCGATCGTACAACATATATTGTACATACCCCACGGTGCCGCGCTCTCCGAACAAGATTCGAGAAAGGTCTCAAATAACATAGCATATCCAATATAGTGTCGACGATAGTGGCTTCACAATGATCGGACGGAATCCAGTTTGTTTTGGGACACGTTTTGCAGAGAGCTGCTTTTTTGCACCGCACCAAAGCAAATGCACGAACCTGCCTATTCCGCCTTATACCCCGACCTGACCCTATCGGCTATTTTTCGCAAAGACCGGGAACATAGCTGGGAAGTTTTTTTGGAAGATTAGTGTGATGGAAATATTCCTCGAAGAATGTCAAACAACCCGCGCGCCGCGGGCTGCTCGACGTTTTGCTCTCTTCATTCGTTTCCTGCGAAGGCCGAGCAGGCTACAAGCCCTAGAATTCCCTGGTTCTGACAGTGAAAGATTACACAAAAATGATAAGCATCCTGAACAGGCAAATAAAGTAAAATCTTTTAACGAAAACCGGCAAACTCCGCATGGACAATGCAGGTGGGGAGTCACACTGACCGGGTTTCCACAGTAAAGTAGTGATTTGAGCTAGTTGGTACTTCAACATGATAAAACAGCGCACAAAACACTGAGGAAGAGAAAAGTACAGATCGAACGGAAGAGCGCCGTTTGTTCGCGCTCTTTCGTTTTATTTGTCCTTTTCTCTTCCTTCATATTCTTTGCGCTGTTTTATCATGTCGGGTTTTTACAGCTCAGGCGGGTGGCAGAAATTTCTGACTGACGGGGGTCGCTCAAGCCCCAAAACGGCGGCGGCCAGAGAGCACTTTTTGAAAACGCCTATAGCCTGGAAAATACGGTGTATGCATAGGCATCCTAGATTGGCTTTATCTTTTTGTCGAGACATACCCATTTCAAATGCCAAGAGCATTGTTTCTTTCTTTGATGACCAAACCCTGGAAAAACGTGTAGCGCACGAATAATGTGCAAACCTTTCCTTTTCTTGATGCAACGAGCATAGATTTCGAAGTGTAAACCTTGGAAAAACGTGTAGTGCACGAATAATGTGCAAACCTTTCCTTTTCTTGATGCAACGAGCATAGATTTCGAAGTGTAAACCTTGGAAAAACGTGTAGTGCACGAATAATGTGCAAACCTTTCCTTTTCTTGATGCAACGAGCATAGATTTCGAAGTGTAAACCTTGGAAAAACGTGTAGTGCACGAATAATGTGCAAACCTTTCCTTTTCTTGATGCAACGAGCATAGATTTCGAAGTGTAAACCTTGGAAAAACGTGTAGTGCACGAATAATGTGCAAACCTTTCCTTTTCTTGATGCAACGAGCATAGATTTCGAAGTGTAAACCTTGGAAAAACGTGTAGTGCACAAATAATGTGCAAACCTTTCCTTTTCTTGATGCAACGAGCATAGATTTCAAAGTGTAAACCTTGGAAAAACGTGTAGTGCACAAATAATGTGCAAACCTTTCCTTTTCTTGATGCAACGAGCATAGATTTCGAAGTGTAAACCTTGGAAAAACGTGTAGTGCACAAATAATGTGCAAACCTTTCCTTTTCTTGATGCAACGAGCATAGATTTCGAAGTGTAAACCTTGGAAAAGTGTGTAGTGCACGAATAATGTGCAAACCTTTCCTTTTCTTGATGCAACGAGCATAGATTTCGAAGTGTAAACCTTGGAAAAACGTGTAGTGCACAAATAATGTGCAAACCTTTCCTTTTCTTGATGCAACGAGCATAGATTTCGAAGTGTAAACCTTGGAAAAACGTGTAGTGCACAAATAATGTGCAAACCTTTCCTTTTCTTGATGCAACGAGCATAGATTTCGAAGTGTAAACCTTGGAAAAACGTGTAGTGCACAAATAATGTGCAAACCTTTCCTTTTCTTGATGCAACGTGCATAGATTTCGAAGTGTAAACCTTGGAAAAACGTGTAGTGCACGAATAATGTGCAAACCTTTCCTTTTCTTGATGCAACGAGCATAGATTTCGAAGTGTAAACCTTGGAAAAACGTGTAGTGCACGAATAATGTGCAAACCTTCCCTTTCCTTGGTGCAACGAGCATAGATTTCGAAGTGTAAAACCTTGGAAAAACGTGTAACGCACGAATAATGTGCAAACCTTTCCTTTTCTTGATGCAACGAGCATAGATTTCGAAGTGTAAACCTTGGAAAAACGTGTAGTAAACGAATAATGGGGAAACCTTTCCTTTTCTTGATGCAACGAGCATAGATTTCAAAGCGTCTAGGTAGTCCCAACTCCAATGGATCCTACCATACGAGGGATTGTGCCAATTTGGTTTCCCCCTGAGCCAGTTGCAAGGCCCAAGGCAAGAAGGCCTCTGTGCAGTTACCGGGGTGAAGACTGCACTCACCCAGACTTGGCCAGGGCGTTGACCTCGTCCTCGTTCATGCCGAAGATGAAGATGTTCTCTGGCCCCATCTCCTCTCGCATCTCCACGTTGGCTCCATCCAGAGTGCCGATGGTCAGTGCTCCGTTCAGCTGCACTCACAAATCATGCATGTTAAAAAGCTAAATTGTTCTTTACGATTGTACTACTTACAGCCACTCTCAAAACATATAGTTAAGTTACACAAAATATTAGCTGCAAAATGTGCTATGATGTCAAGGTACACTCGCACATCCTATGTGGAAAAAGGTATCAGCACAATTTCGTTATCGGTCTAGTGTTTGGCTCATGGTAGATTTTGAATTGGGAGCAACAACAATTCGACAATATTAAGACTAACAATTTGCATTTCTGCGTATCAACACAATTTCAACAAGTAACAAAGTGAACCACGTGACAAATTGCATCATAAAGGTAACTATACTACAGAGTTACAGATACTAAAATTTTCACTACTATAGCTTGAGAAGTATTTAGTTAGCAAACCGAGCAGCAAACGAAATTATATTTAATTAGTTGCAACATAACTGTCGACAATGGTTGCCCTTTAACGGTTCTCATCGACGATTGTCTCGATATAATTTAATTGTTGACACTACGACTCCCGTGAGCCAATCGGAGCAAACATGCAAAACACGCAACAGCCCTTCACCGGACAATGGTACATTGTCACGTGCCTCACTCCAATTGGCTCGCAGGGGCCACAGCTTTTGCCATCTGCCAAGTTTTGCCGCTCAGAGGCTGCATTTCAAATCTTGCTCCAGTAGATCAGAGTTACTCCTGCTGGTCATATCGCACGACAACACAGAAAGACACCGGCTTTGCCTTGCTACCTGGAAGCTCCTGGAAAGGGATAAAACTTCAGTGGAGAGGGAGGCCGCGAGGGTGCGCACCTACTCTGAACTCTCCCCCCACCCCCTCTACTTAATTATCAGTTCTCCGTGACCTCCAGGTAGCAAAGCATGTGTCCAAGGCTACATGCACCTTCATTTGCATTTCATTCGTGCTTGATAGTACAAAACCTTTACTCTGGAGCGAGATTAAGTAAATTTTGAAACACATCAGTGTCTGCAGATAGAGGAAAGGAGCTGGAGAAATGGATAGATATTAACAGCTACATATAATGGGCAGTAGCTTGTGCCACCTAGCCTAAAAGCTAAAAAAAAAAAAAAAAAAACGCACCATGAACTTCATGTTTCCTGTGCCGGAGGCCTCGGTGCCTGCGGTGGAGATCTGCTCGCTCAGGTCTGCGGCAGGGATGATCTTCTCGGCCAGGCTGACCCGGTAGTTCTCCAGGAAGATCACCTTCAGCTTGTCCCCCACCACAGGGTCGTTGTTCACCACATTGCCCACCGCTATGATCAGTTTGATGATCTGCTTCGCTATGTGGTAGCCTGGTGCCGCCTGGAAAAGCACCTCGTTGTTAGCACGCGCTCTGTTGACCGCCATTCTTTCTTATCGCCTGCCAGCGCAGTCGAAAAGCAGAGTTACTCGAACTAAAATGCAGCAGTTTCAAGTAGCTATACTTTATTTCATGCTTAGTATATGCCAAAATTTCAGAAGTTGGTTATCGAACTCAATTGTTAGAAACTATTTCATTTTTCAATTAGGAATTTGTATTGGCTCTTGGTCACAGACACTGCCTGCGTGTGTAAGACCTGCTGACCACCATTTTCTCATTAAAAATTTCAGAAAATTGCTTCCTGACGAGTTCCAGCCGCTTAGACTGCTATTCTGAACCTCCAATGGACCGTAGCTTCAGAGATTTGAGCCGTGCACACATACCTTGCCACCGATCATGATGGTACGGGGCACCATGGGGGCAGAGGGGTTGGCCTTGATGCGGTTGTACAGGGTGATGATATGCAGGCAGTTGAGCAGTTGCCGCTTGTACTCGTGAATGCGCTTCACTTGCATGTCAAACATCGAGGCCGGGTTCACCTTTACTCCCGTCTCCTTTGTCAGGTACTCCGCCAGGCGCTGCTTGTTCTCCTGCACCCAATTCACCCCCCAATCTTACTCCTAGTAGGGAGCCTACAGCGCATCTCCGATCGGCGCGTTTGCTGCTGCCTCAAATGTGGACCCTCAATGTCTGCTTGGTGACATCCTGGTGGTCGCACAACAGCGGAGGCAAGCACGGCAGACTCCCGTTTTACCGTGGCTCACTCTTGGCTCAACAGTCTACCAAAGTTTCTGCGGCAACGAGTTTGCACACTGTGACAACGGCAACCCTCTCTTGCTTTTTCCACAATATCTACACCTAACTGCCAGTATCGCCACATTCAACAGCATGACACTCCAGCTTTTGGGACATCATGTGGTACCACTTTGCATGACCGATATAGGACACTAAACACACTGGCCGAAGACGTGTTCAAGGCATTGTAGTCCTAGAGTTACGCGCGGAACAGCACCAAACTCCCGAGCAGCAAGTCTCGTCGGAAACGGCAGGAGAACCGCAGATTTGTTAGGGATTCCATACGTGATACGAGATGCAGAACGGTGCACTTACAGCCTTGACCCTCTGCAGGTCCCTGAGAAACCCCTTGTCATTCACCAGGGGCTTCAGCTTTGTCAGCTGGTCCAGGTGCACAATCCAGTCCTCTCCGATTTTCTGCAAAGATCCAAACACAGGAGGGAGCGCTCAGCACCCATCAGCAGACGGGGATGTGCAGTGCCCGTGAATCTGCGAGAGGAGCTCAATGTGCCATGGGGATCTTTTTCGATTTATCTGCACCGGCCATCAGCGATGCAGAAAAGTGTAGCATGCTGCAGAAAAGTACAGGGCAACGTACCGTAATAAGGCACACTCGTAAATCGAATCTGGTGGCATGCACCAAGTGTAGCTGATGCAGGAGGTGCACGAAAATTGAATGCAGCAACAGCCAACCACAAGTTTGCTGTTCGCACATGCCTAGAAAGTTACCATCAGGCTTCCCTATGTGGTTCTTCACACAACACCCCATTTGACATAGGTAGTACTAATCTGCATGTTCTTCCTTATTCCGAGAGACGGTGTGCAGTCATAGGCGCATCTACGCACATCTGCAATGAGGTCGGCCAGGCTCGCGTTGCACAGCAGCAGCCAGCGACGGGGAGTGATACCATTGGTCTTGTTCAGGAAACGGTCTGGATACATCTCGTAGAAGTCCTTGAACCTGGACGCAAACACGCGCAGTGTTTACCTAAAATGGTCAACCACAGGAATGTTGCTCCAAACGACATTACTAAAACATTTTGCACTTCCAGTTTCTGAAACTTGAGTAAACTGCGAACTACCAGAAACGTTGAAATGGTGAATTACCACTTTTGCCAGCATTCTACAACCCTCGCAAACCGAGAATGGCCATTTTAAAATAGCCCATTCTGAGAGCTTCCCAAACTCTGAGCCCATGTTACAAAGAACTACTAGCTGAAACCCTCCGATGTTACAGTGTACAAAAGCAGACAAATTTGCATACACACACAAAAAGGGACACAGAAAAGAGTTCCCTCTTTGTGTGCCTATGCAAATTGTGTCTGCTATAACATCGGGGGTATGAACAAACAACTTGCCCAAACCCAAACTATTCTGAAAGGTGTTCCCACTATTGGAATAATCAACTCGTGACAGTCTCTCCAGACTCACTTAGAGACTCGCTCAGTGAATAGACAAAGAGTACTTGCAGTCCCTTTTTGAGGATCTCGGAGTGTATGCGAGCCACGCCGTTGATCTTGTGCGAGCAGACAATGGCCAGGTGAGCCATGTTGATGCGCTTCTCTCCTTCCTCCTCCACCATCGACATGCGACGCAGGCGGTCGTTGTCGCCCGGGAACTTTTGCGCCACTTGCTGCAACACGTCCACTCGTTACAGCACGCAATAGCTCCCCATCAAAAGCCTCAAAAGAAAATGACAACTTACCCCGATACTGCTTCGCATAAAGCAGACTCACGCGGAATGCGTCATGTTTGTGCCTGTCTGTTTTAGTCCATTCGAATCTGTTGTGTACTGCCTATTTGGCTTTTCGGGTAATCTTAGAGAATGAGACTTCAATACACGCATGATGCATTCTGCGTCATTCGGTTTTATGCGAAGTATCCAGGAAAGTTACCATTTGTTTTGTCCTTTTCCTCGCAGTAAGCTTAAAGATGTTCCAACCATTTCTTAGTTGCCATATTTTACGATTGCAGAAGTACATCTATAAATGAACTGAAATAGTATTTTAAGCCGCTCCGGTAGCACTATACCCTTTTTTACCCCAAGAAAACGGGAAGTTTTGCGCACTGTTCATACACTACGTAAAGTACAGTAATCCCGTTGTAACAAAATCACTTTTTTTCGAATTATTCCTTTTATCGAAGTTCAACGTGGTCCTAGCCGAGATGCACGCATTTTGAATCAGATTATTCGAAGTGTATCGGCGGCCGACCACGCCTATTATGAAGGCCGCGGTGCCGAAAGCACGCGAGTCTACACGAAGGCGCACGGAGACCCTTGCGTTCTTTCCCCCTTCACTGAGGCAAACGGCAAACTGGGAAAACGGCAAACAAGAAAATGAAGCAAATGGGTGACGGGAGGCAGAGCGCCGCTTCCGATGCCGATGCGCCGACGCAGGCAGGGAGCAGCGGGACCAGCGTCCACGTTTCGACGCTCCTCATGGCCAATGCTGCCCGACTTTTGTCGGAATCTGGTTCAAGGAAGCGATGGAGCCTGGAGGAGGTCATCCCTTTGGGAGCCCCCGATGTGCGTGCCTGTGACGTACACGCACACGTGCGTAGTATGGGAGGGTGGGAGTGTTTACCGAAGTCGCTTAGATCTGCGGGATTGAGAAAAGTGGCCGGGCCAAGTCCGAAATCGCCGAAGAATTCACCATTCCGGCATCGGCTGTTCGACGCTGTTCACCATTTTGCAGAACAACCAAGGCATACTGGATAGGTTTGAGAAGTTTCTTATGCAAGAGTAAGCGCACCCGCAACCCAAAGATAAGATTGTCAACTGCATTGCGCACGTCAAATTTTTTCTTACGAGCGCGCTTGCCGAGCCGGTGCACGATTTCTAGGACTGCAACGAGTTTTACAGGAGTGTGTGCAAACATGTTGGCAAAGCCACCGAAGATAACTTTGATTTGTTCGCACTTGTATGCGGACGTTACCGTTTCTTCTGCCATGAATGCTGCGATCGTAGACCTTGCGTGCGGCCGGGGTAAACACCAAGCAACGTCGGAGAGGCGCCTCGAAAAAGGCCAATGACTGCAGAGATGCAGAACATTCTACAGCTGTTTCGAAACAAAGTGGAGCGCAGCGGCGGTGAGAGTGTTCTTGCGATGTCTGGAACAGTTCGAGGAGAACTGATGCCCAAATTAAATTATCAGCAAGCTCCATTTAATTTTTTTTTACTCGGTAAAGCAACCGCTTGTTCATATCTAAAGTTTTTTTTTATTAGGATACGGTCAGCGTTCCCACCCACCTGCAAGGCTGTTGGCGCTGTTTCTATGGTACTATTGCTTTTACCAAATGACCGCTTATATCGAATTTTTTTGTTATAACGAGGGATTACTGAATATTACAAGATTTGGTTGCCGGAGGTAGAATGCGTGTTTTTGGCATTTGAAAAGTGTATGTCTTGATAAGATAACACGATCGTAATCTAAAATGCACCTACATATATCTTAATTATTTACATAAAGAAGGAAATGAATGCTCCGCGAGGAGCCGGAATTTTTTTTATTACGGTTCTTGAGGTAAAAACGAGCGTAGGGGGTGGAGCATAGGAATAGTGACAGAGTTCGTCGATTCGATTCTCGCCAAGGGGCAAAGTGATTTTTGCAGAGAAGCCTGGCTGTGCTTTTATGTTTTTTAGGCATGTGTGAATAGTGTATTTTGAGTTTGGAGCTAATTCAAAGCGGATAGTGGTTTTGGTTGAATATTTTCTAATCAAATATTGAATAGTTTCTGCAACATTTTAACTATGGTTTTAACTATTTAACTAAAATTCAGTTGAACTTGTGAAAGTTATTTGCAACCTTCCACATCTCCACTTATAAGCTCAGTTAATTTTAATATAGATGAACTGTGGCATGTAAACAACACATTTGTTGCAGCCATCCTAATCGAGGGGATTCATATATCTGCTTGCTATATGCAAGCATTCTTTTCATTTCAAATTAAAAAAAAACACGAATGATGAACGCAGGCTCTTAAGACATTGCTGCCTAATATACCTCCTGCATAACTGCAGCAGGTTAGCCCCGTTGAGTGCGCTTCACGCCGAACACTTGTGCACTGTGGGGAAGCAATACCCACAGAGCCCACGAGCATTGCTTCCCCTCATTGCACAGGTGCTCCGTGAGAAGTGCACTTGGTGGGGCTAATTTACCGCGATCAACACTTCAAAAAGTAAAGGCCAGTTCACATATACAGTGCAGTGCCGAATCGGCGCTGTAGAGAGCCGGTGCAGCTCAGACCTGCACTTGACTTATCACCAATGTGGTTCCACAGTGGTGCACGTGACTTATCGGCGACGTGCCGTTCCACAGTGGCGAGCAACAATTATGTATTGCTGCTTAACCGACAACTCGGCACAGCACCAGTGCCGCACCGGCGTCTTTTCCAGCGCCAATTCGGCGCCGCGCTGTACGCGTAAACAGGCCTTAAATATTGCAGTTCACCTCGATGCGAATATCGAATAGCCCATTTTTCTAAACTATTATTCGAATATTCGGACAACACTAATGTTTTTGTTACAATTTTTCGCAACGCTTTAGACTTTGAAGTTAGCCCTAAAATGCATTCTAGATTAGAAGAAGTAAGGAACAGCAGATTCCATTAAAGAAATCTATGCAGGAGAGCGGTCTGCAAAGCACATTGAGGAAGAAGGGCAACGCACGTGCAGGAAGCGTGCATTGATCTCGTAGATGATCTGCAGGTGGCGTGGCAGGAGGTTATGCAGCATGGAGCAGGGCCAGCGCTCCAGGGCTTCAGGCAACACCGTGTGGTTGGTGTAGGCACAGATTTCGGTGGTCAGCTTCACTGCCTGCCCGAAAAAAAGGAGGGGACTGTGTAACATCCGGAAAGGTCACGGACCGGTTGTCACGGCAGCTGCCATCAATGTCGTCCCCTTCTTGGTTGTCAGTAGAGCTAGAGCCACCAGACAAGCTATGCTACAGAGGAAAAACAGTTCAGCCATCTTAGTGCTTAGAATTATGGTGGCCAGTTACGTGAAGCTTTATCTAAAATTGCAGGAAACACTTTTTCGTCTTCCACAAATGTTAAAACAATCAGCAACAAAGCTAGGGTGCCACATAACCCGAGCTTCGTGGCACCCTATCTGAAGCTCAGGAAGACCCATTTTCGAATTGCTACTGTACTGCCAACTGTGCCCACTGTACGCAAAGTACCAAAATGACGGCGCCCACAAGGAGACAGGGGAACTGAGCGCTTTTTCTGCTTTCCCGATGCCCAGTGTTTGGCCGAGACTCATGCTTTAGCCAAACGAACGCGTGTCGCAGCCGTGTGCCGACACAGCGCTCATGTTCAACGAGCGCGAGTCGCAGCCATATGCCGACACAGCGCTCTTGTTCAACGAATGCTTTGTGCCGGCTTTTGGTAGGTCGCTTAGAAAATCCGGCACCGTGGCCCCGAGGAAGGTGTGGCGTGTGCCTACCCTATCAAAGTCCAAGCCCTCGATGTCCACAAGGAGGCGTACGAGCTCGGGGATGGCAAGGGCAGGGTGGGTGTCGTTCAGCTGGATGGCCACCTTCTCGGGCAAGTGGTCCAGGCTCGTGCGTACGGGGGCCCTCGTGCCGAACTTGGACGACTTGTAGCGCCGCAGGATGTCGTGCAGCGTGGCAGCCACCATGAAGTACTCCTGCTTCAGGCGCAGCTCCTTGCCCTCAAACATCTGCACGGGGAAGAAAAGGTTGTATCGGCTCGTATTCCGAATGACAACCTCGTTCTTGAAAAAGAGTGGGGGATTCTGCTCAATTTTTCCAGAGTGGAATGCTTTTATGGCTCGGTTCTTAAAGGCCTGACCACACACTTGCGTTTGCTTAGGACAGAGTTCTTGCAATCTTTTATGACGAGAGAACACACTGACATGCTGGCGCCATCTATGAGGTGACTTTGGGACTGCATTTCATTAAAGCGAAGGTTCTGCGGTGTTTGCGAGATCGAATGTACATACTGTATATGAAAAATGGTCGAACATTGGTGAAAGTTTTTCGAGCCAAGAAAGAAAGAATGATGTCCCACAGCTAGCTGATAGAAGGCACCATGCAGTGTGTCTCTTCAGAAATTTTAAGAGGTTTTAAGGCACACAGTTGTAAGCGGACGCAAGCGTGTGAACCAGCCTTAAGTTTGAAACATAACGAAATGTTCTTACAAAAAAATTATAATACGACCAAGTGTACTTACAATCACCCGTGCCGTAGCCCCATTCAGCGCTTTTCGCAGCCTCGAAGTGAAGTAGGAAAACAACTCGATCCTATATGCATCACGTCAGAAATGTGCAGAATGCTTTTCTTGCTAAATTTAGCGAAAGGAGGTCTCGCGACGTCCTAAGCGTGCCAAGTGTAGTGCAAGCTGTGGCATCACATGAGACCACAACGCGACACTGCGACATGACGTGACCACCGCCCGCTTTGCAGGAAATGCAGTCTGCATATTTTTTACTGTACACACAAGATCGAGGCATTTGTTTTCTGCATTTTATTTTCTCTTATTTGTTGGAGAATTATCTCTTCACCGAAAATAAAGCAGAACCAAGTTTTTGTGACTTACATTTCTCTTAGCAGCATGTGCACCACGGGAGACATACATAACCACCAGCAGGGGAGAACAATTTTGAGTCCTACATTTGTTAACGAAATAAGTTCTACAACCAAGTTTTTTTTTTCACGCATTGTATTGGCAGGCGACGGCATTTTGATTTACAATTCCTAGTACTTTATATGCCACCCCTAATTGCATATGTAGTATGAAATAATGTTGTAATTGCACAAGCCACAAAAAATAACTGAAATAAATAAAATTAGGGGACTATTCCCATTTTAATAAATCAAACCTTGGTAGAGTAAAAAAACCCAGACACCCATTGCTATTTTAACACTGCACAAAAGTTGTATTGAAAGAAACCAACGTTACTAAAACACTCAGTTGGGAAACTCCCATAGAGACAACCCTAAAAATATGGCCCCAATCTGTCTCCGAGCACCGAGCTAATGACGAACACAACGCCACCATTTCTCCCGCAGCGGCCACTCGAGAAACTGCAAGTGACTTCTATTTTTGGCTTTGACAGAGGTGAACCTCCGTCTCCCCGGCGGACGCGCCGCGTTGAACTACTGAAGTTAAAATGCACCTAGGTCGGGACGCGCTACCTGAAAGGCCCGCTGAGGCATGGTTTTATAAAAACAATATTAATTGTTCCGCAAAGCCTTGCGAACTAAAGATGATAAAAACATCACGCGCCCATCATTGGGTACTAAACTCTAATAAATTTCATACAAAAAGAGTCTTTTCCGTTTGTTTTGACGCAAAAAACAGGTTTTCAAAAAGCTCAAAGTGACCACAGTACACACAAGTGACAAAGAGTGGCGCTGTTGTCGCATTTAGCTCGGTCTCGGTGGACGCCAGCGGCCCAGGTTTCGACGGCGAGTTTCCCAACTGAGTCTTTTAGTAACGTTGAAAGAAACCAAGCAATTCACTCACATTGTCATTAGGATAGAGCACTCGGGAGATGTTTTCGGCCAAATTACGGTCCAACACGGCCTGGATGTAGTCACCGTTGTTGACTGGAATGAAGGGAGACGCGATACAGATCAACAAATATGGCATCGGCGCAAGTGAAAAGACGTCCGTCTAATTAAGTGCAACAAAACCGCATGCAGACTCACAGAAGCGGAGGTTGAAGTTGACGGGGGACTTTGCCGACCAGAGCCGCATCGTGTTCACGACGTTGTTGCGGAACCCGGGAATTGGATTGTCGTAGGGCATCGCAAACACCACCTGGCAAAAGCGAGCGCAAGAATAGATATACAGCAGTGCGATGGGCTGGTTTGTTCATACCCATAATAACAAATGCGACCGAGACAAAAAAAAAAAACAACGCGTGGACGATCACGTGATGTGATGCGAATGGACAGCGTCCGATGGTGCAATATTTCTACGGTATTGCACAGTGAATGAGTAGAACTATTTCGGTGATATTGCGTGCATTCCATCCTAACGTACAGGGTGAGGCCGAGCGAATCGGGGACCAAAGGCGAGAAAGAGCAGGTGGCGCCCCCTCCCGGGCCAAAGCCAACTGCAATAAGTGCGCTCATGCTCCATTCGTTTTCAGCAAGACGACACTCGCCCACAACCAGCTCAATACTATAGCCGACGCTGTAAAAAAGGCACACATACGACAAGGATTGAAAGGTACAAACAGCGCAAGGACATTGACGAAATAAAGTGGTTTCTCACACTTTCGACTAGTTATGACCGAGTGCCTTAAAATTTCTTACTTAGGATCTTTTACGACGAGAGAACACACTTGCGGTATCTGTCGGGTAGCCGTGGAACTCTGCATTTCTTTATATTTCCCGCTTTTTTTTTGCGCATTATTCCTTCTTTCTTGGCTTGAAACTTTAGACAGTGTTAAAAACAACCACTTCTCATAGATACCATGTTCATTTGATCTCGCTGATACCGCAGAACCTTCACTCTAGTGAAATGCAGTTCCGGGTCACCTCATAGATAGTTTCGCACGCCTGTGTGCTCTCTTCGTAAGAGGTTGCAAGAACTCGGTCATAAGCAAATGCAAGTGTGCGTGTGAATGGGTCTTAAAAGAAGACAGACATCTTTTACTGTTTTGTTGTGCTGTATGTACTTTTAAGAATCATGACCTTTCAGCAAACAAAATCGTCAATGTTAGACAAGGACTGGCCAGTCCTTGCTATATGTGGATCTTTTTTTCCGTCAGTCTTGTTCGCATTATCGCGTGCCCACTAACTGGTGCCCTTAAGCATCTTCACACTCACGTCAGTAAACTCACAGCAGTAGTGTTGTCAAACCTGCAGGATCCTCAATCTCATTCTACTGAAACTGTGCACGAGCCCCGTGCAGGTAGATGAAGTGAACCGAACCATTATCCGACCTCGTTTAGGACAGCCAATCAGTGACTGACCTGTGTGTCAACCCACTTGAAGCCCTTGTCCGTCTGCTCCACGTGGCCATAGAAGTTGACCGGCAGCATGTACTCTGGACGGGCCTTCTCCCAGGGGTTGCCGTACCTCAGCCAGTCATCTGGCTCTTCTTGCTGCAAGCCCAGACGTCGGCAGAAATTTGCCAGATGAGTGTGCACGGCCCCCGAAAACAATTTTAAATCAGTTCGTGAAACATGGTGTCATAATTATCCTCAGATTCTTATTCGTTCAGCTCCAATCAAGCATTTTAACACAATCCACAGAAAGTACCATTACCATAATCAACGTTTTGGCAAGACAGCCCTAATAGAGTATTTGAACACTGAGGAATGAATGGCTATAAAATATGTGGTTTTGAGGATCTTAACACAGGCATTGGTGGGTTCTCATAAAAGGTTCCTCTGAGCATCTCCCACCGTTCCTCAAGCATCCAAATTCTCTCGGTCATCCCAAATCCTAAGTAAGCTGTTTTCTAAGAACTCTTAACACATTTGTGCCCCACACTGATGCACAACGACGAGCCAAACATGACTAAGTTTGTATATTATTGCTATCAAGGTGTCGATAGCATCTGCACTAGTTTATTCAAAAAGCACTGAGCAGGGGAAGGCTTCTTCGGCTGTTATTTAGGGCAGGTAGGTGCCTTCCAAGGTACAAAATTTTGAGATCCTTTCAGACAACTGTGTGGGGGCATCGAGGTTCAGTATAGAAAATCTTATTATACCTCGTCTCTTGAATGGGCAACTGTATCAATGAGGTAGTCGAGAATACCACATAAAAATTAGATTTTATGTTATCGCATCTCTTGACTTCCTAAGTTCATCAAACAGTGGTCAATCATTGCAGGAATAGAAAAGAATAGGAATAGAACAGAACCGATTTAATGTTGCTCAAGACACCCAAATATAATCAAGTTCAATTGACATACAAAATTTCAAAGGTCATTCCTCCGAGAAGTCATCCCTGAAAGTATTTCAAGAACCAGTATATAGAACAGGGGTGGCCAAGCAGACCCGGCCTAAGAGCCGCAAGCGAAATCACGAAACTTCGCCGCGGAAAGGGGGGCGGGGAAGGGGGGGGCAAACTTAAATTTCTGTATGTATGGGGGCACAAGCTGCACGACTGTACGTATGGGGTACAAGGCTACCAAACCGCGAGCCATGCTTTATTCTGAAATCCTTTCTTTTTTTTTCCTGAGGAAACGCAGAAAGGGGCGGGGGGCCCTTACGAGGGATCCGCGAGCCGCACTTGGACCAGCAAAGAGCCGCATGCGGCTCGCGAGACGCGGTTTGGCCACCCTTGATATAGAATACGATTTTTCATGACTACATGGCCTGCATCGGCAGACTAGGTAAATATTCTATGCAGCCTAACGCATGGAGCTCGACCAACGATGCACGAAGCCCGTAGGGCACTTGCCTGCTCGTTGTTGACAATCTTCTGCGAGAAGATGCCATACTCGTAGCGGATGCCGTAGCCATAGGCGGCCATGCCCAGGGTTGCCATGGAGTCGAGGAAGCAGGCTGCCAGGCGCCCCAGGCCCCCATTGCCCAACCCGGCATCCTCCTCCACTTCCTCCAGCTCTTCAATGTCCAGCCCCATCTGGTCCGATACGTCAACATGTGTCTCGTCACGCTTATGCTAAAGCTCAATGCTGGGGAATGTAACAAGTCAAATAACAATACAGTACCCCAAGTGGTCCCAGGTCACCCCTTAACTGGTCCCAGTTCACGTCCCTCATCTGGTCCCAGTTCACGTCCCTCATCTGGTCCCAGTTCACGTCCCTCATCTGGTCCCAGTTCACGTCCCTCATCTGGTCCCAGTTCACGTCCCTCGTCTGGTCCCAGTTCACGTCCCTCGTCTGGTCCCAGTTCACGTCCCTCGTCTGGTCCCAGTTCACGTCCCTCGTCTGGTCCCAGTTCACGTCCCTTGTCTGGTCCCAGTTCACGTCCCTCGTCTGGTCCCAGTTCACGTCCCTCATCTGGTTCCAGTTGGGCCTTCAGCTGATCCAAGTTTGTACGAACTGGGATTAACTAGAATCAGCTGAATCCCAGTTTGTACCAGCGATTCCCAGTTTGTACCAGCGATTCCCAGTTTGTACCAGCGATTCCCAGTTTGTACCAGCGATTCCCAGTTTGTACCAGCGATTCCCAGTTTGTACCAGCGATTCCCAGTTTGTACCAGCGATTCCCAGTTTGTACCAGCGATTCCCAGTTTGTACCAGCGATTTTCAGTCTGTACCAGCGATTTTCAGTCTGTACCAGCGATTCCCAGTTGGGGCCAGTTAATTCCCAGTTGGGACTTGTTAATTCCCAGTCGGGACCAGTTAATTCCCACTTGGCACCAGCTAATTCCCACTTGGGACCAGCTAATTCCCAGTTAGGACCAGTTAATTCCCAGTTAGGACCAGTTAATTCCCAGTTAGGACCAGTTAATTCCCAGTTAGGACCAGTTAATTCCCAGTTAGGACCAGTTAATTCCCAGTTAGGACCAGTTATTTCCCAGTTAGGACCAGTTATTTCCCAGTTAGGACCAGTTATTTCCCAGTTAGGACCAGTTATTTCCCAGTTAGGACCAGTTATTTCCCAGTTAGGACCAGTTATTTCCCAGTTAGGACCAGTTATTTCCCAGTTAGGACCAGTTATTTCCCAGTTAGGACCAGTTATTTCCCAGTTAGGACCAGTTATTTCCCAGTTAGGACCAGTTAATTCCCAGTTAGGACCAGTTAATTCCCAGTTGGGATTCCAACTGGTCCCAATTAGACATTTTCACCTGGGCAATACAGGCTAAACATTAAGTAAAGCTTTGCATCCCAGCATGTACGTGCTCGCTACCTTCCGCTGGGCTTTGGCTACATGTGCAACAATTCTATTTAAGACAAAAGACACGTGCTGGAGACTGAGCATATTGAATTCTTAACTTGTCGTTGGCTATAGCAGAAGGCAGAGAAAGGGATATTTTCTGTCCACTCATCCCTTACAGTGCTAGTTACGGCTAGAGTGGGAAAAGGCAAAAAAACAAAACAAAAAAACTTGTCATCACCATTCTTTTGCAGAGGTTTTGGATGCAGAGCTGTGAAGACTATGCCAGCATTTCATAGAAAAGCTGGTGCAAAGTATATGAAGAGAAAAATCAGAAGGAGAAATGCTACTTTATCGTTTTCAAGCGCATATTTTCTTGATTAGGAAAACAAATATTCTAGTTGATAAATCAGCATAAAAACATTTCTTTCATTTGCCTGTTACCGACTAAGGTCTTCATATAGTATTGTGACAAACAAGCTATTTCTCTCAATTCTTAAGTTGAGAAGTCGTCTCAAAGCATGCGTTGCACCACATTGCCTTGGTAAACATGTTGCCAATTAGCTCTAGTTCTGCCAAATGCGGAGCCTCACCTGATAGAGGGCCTCATCGCAGGCATTCTGAATTCCCAGGTTGACCATGGTGTTGGTCAGGGAACGCCCCATGTAGTACTCCAGGGACAGGTAGTACACCCTCTGCACGAGGAGGAGTAATTGCACAGGTTGGACCCTTTGGCATGCCAACCAGTTGGGTGCTATGAAACACCCATTTGCGTGTTGGCATCCGTGCACTCCACCAGTGCAACATTTAATTTATACTGCTTGAAAAGCGATTTAGCTCTTTAAAAGTTTTCATTTCATCAGTTCGAATTTGCCCGTTCACACATCTTTATTTCACCAGCTCAGAGGTTCCACAGTATGTTCACTTGTTCTAATAGGGCATTCACTGGTGCCAAAAGATGTTCACTGGTTTCAATGAGTTAGTTTCAAAGTGTTTTCACTAGTTTCAAAGTGTTTTCACTAGTTTCAAAGTGTTTTCACTAGTTTCAAAGTGTTTTCACTAGTTTCAAAGTGTTTTCACTAGTTTCAAAGTGTTTTCACTAGTTTCAAAGTGTTTTCACTAGTTTCAAAGTGTTTTCACTAATTTCAAAGTGTTTTCACTAATTTCAAAGTGTTTTCACTAGTTTCAAAGCGTTTTCACTAATTTCAAAGCGTTTTCACTAATTTCAAAGCGTTTTCACTAGTTTCAAAGCGTTTTCACTAGTTTCAAAGCGTTTTCACTAGTTTCAAAGCGTTTTCACTAGTTTCAAAGCGTTTTCACTAGTTTCAAAGCGTTTTCACTAGTTTCAAAGCGTTTTCACTAGTTTCAAAGCGTTTTCACTGGTTCAAAACAGTTTTTAGCAGGTTGCAAATAATTGACTGGATCAAAAGTTCTACACTAGTGCAAAATCATCCTGTCTGGGAATGAACATGCCAGTTCACTAGTTGTCAGACCAGCAGTGTATATGCTTAAAACCCGAGATGCACGGTGACACATAAGGAAACTGGGCATTGCTCGACTGCAGTTAGAAGCAACAAAAATAGAAGGGACATTATGCCAAAACACTTTCTTGAAAGGAACAAACAAAGTGTCGTCAGAAAAGAAAAAAAGAAAGTCTGCAACCGCCGTTGTAAATCATGGTCCGTATTCTGGCAACAAGGAGTTACTACCTTTTCTTTTGCTTACTTTCTTATGCCATATCAAATTCCAAAGTTCAGCGACCTCAGAGGTGCATCAAGACTTCCTTGTAGCCAGGTGAATACGATGCTCAGGACTGTCATTACAGTTAAGTTTATATATGGGTACAGTGCAGCACTTCAAATGTATACAAACCACACAGTACAGTGCAGCAGCACAACCTTAACAAAACTGGCTACAGCATTGCTTACCGATTGTCTCACTTTTAGCCCAAACAAGATAGACGCCAGTAAAAAAATTATTGTCCATGAGTTACAGGAGTGGGGGAGTCATTAAATAATTTTGAACCATATCCACAGACTTCATACTTTAACGACAAGCCTTGAACATGCTAACAGTCAACTATTAAAACAAAAGTCATTTGTCACATATAACTACTCCCGCTCCTCCCCACATGCAGATCAGGATCTGGCGAGTATTGTACTGTCGGCTAGCTTAGGGGTGAATAGAGTATAGTCCCTAATCCTAGAAATATCATTCTAGACATTTCCCACCTTCAAGTAGCGAATGACTTCTCTTCAAATTATTCGTCAATACTATACATAAATTTGTCATTCCTGGGCTTCTTTACTTCGCACAAGTACGCATCCAATAGTTCAGTATTTGCTGTATGCAGAAAATGCATGGCAGTACTTCAATTTAGTGTGCAAATAATCACAATCAAGCAGCCAAATATGGCATCCATTTTTTTTTTTTTTACAAATCTCCATACCCTCATGCTTTTTTTTATTGTCATTCAATTTTGTTACAGGGATTGAAGCTGAAAAAATTCAGGTTCTAAGGTAAATGCTACGTTGTGCTCAGCGGCTCTGAAATCAGCCCGACAATGGCGCAGTAAGAGAAAACTGCCATATCATGTTGGCAGACCCACGATGTTTTTTTAATACAACTTGTGAGCAGCTACCACAAAATGTTGTGCAGTCTTCAAGCTGTCATCACAGCTGCCAGCTTTGACAGTTTATTTAAAGGTGTCAGGTACAAAGAATATTGCACGTCTACTTAGAAAGGCCACTGATGATACCACAGTGAAAACGCCACTTGCAACTTTATTAAACATATTTTTTATTTATATGCAAGTCGAAAAGTGAATCCTACTTTCTGCAGCTCCGGACAGCAAAATTAGTAAAACCATGCATTTTGCTTTTTTAATGATCTAATTAGGCTATGGCCAAATATAGCTCAAGCGTGAGCACTACTCATGGCTACAACTCTGAAATTGTAAACAGATAATAAAGTAAGCAACTGCGTAGTAGTTAAATGTTTTTCTCCATCTTCTAACCAATTAATTGGTTTCATGTTAAAATTTTTCTTGTCCACAGAGCAAATAAGACGAGGGAGAAGAAAAAGAGGAAAGAAAAAATGTCTTTCCTAGGGACTTTTCCAGATTTATGCAAAAGTAGGTTTAAGGCAGTAAAATGCATACTTAGGCCAGTTCATTTATACTGCAACCATTTTGAAGCACGACCTGCATGAGCCCTCAACCGCGCTTCAATATATAATGCAAGTTCCTACATAAAATTAAACAATTAAAAGTTTTAAATTTCTATGTCTTTCAAGCACATCCAGCGCTGAGTGCACGCAGATGTCTTTTCTCTGTCCCCATCATCAGCCGTCAGCTGTCCCAGAAATTCCATCCAGCGACCATAACACGGTGTTTGCAATCCCCCCCCCCCCCCCCCCCCCCCCCCCCCCTTCGAGCCGATTGTTACAAATATACCTACAGTCAA
This sequence comes from Ixodes scapularis, assembly GCF_016920785.2. Taxonomy (NCBI): domain Eukaryota; kingdom Metazoa; phylum Arthropoda; class Arachnida; order Ixodida; family Ixodidae; genus Ixodes; species Ixodes scapularis. The sequence continues at coordinate 84,990,240 of NW_024609836.1, read as the reverse complement.
GGCTATAGAGGACGCAGTGCGGCGCAAAGCGGCGCATTTCCTGCGCATTGCCTTGGCAGGGAGGCCCTTCGGGAAAGACAAGGGGTGCAACAAACCCATAATAAGAAACAACCCTGGATCAATGCCAGCAAAGATCCCCGCCGTGAATTGAAGCGACACTGCGCCGCGGAAGACGCAATCAGAACCGACTAGACGGAAAACTTTAAGGTAAACAAGCAAAAGAAGAAGGATGAGCTAGTAACACCCTCGGTTACGTCGCGGCGAAGGAAATTACAAAATAGTAATTGCGGTCGGCAGGCGCGCTTCGGCGCAATGCACCAGAGCGTTGCACAAGAGCCGACCTTACAGGCGGAAGACACCGCGCGCGTTGGTTGCCCGGCAACAAAAGGCCCAAAAACGTCCTTGGATCTGTTATATTAGAAACGTATAATAGAAGTAAGAAGGCACACTCAACTTTCTATTAAAAAAAAAAAAAACGTAAAAATAAAATAGCACACAAAAAAAATTGACCGGCCGGAAGAAGGGAAGGTAGGTCAAGCAGAGGTCAGAGTTATCCGGCTCATTCCAACATTAACACGGTTAAAAAGAAAACTTTCACGGCCAGTCGGCTAGACGACTAAATAGTACTCCCGGTTACGTGGAGATAGTAAAGGACCAAAACTCGCGCTGTAGTCTCAAACGATAACGGCGACTTGGCATCCCAAGGCTGTGCGCTAAATAGGCTGCGCTTATCGACTTCACAGCCGATAACGATAAGCCAGAAAAACACACTGACCCCGGAATATGTGCTACCCGCTATCGAAGAACCAACGAATGGCAGCTTAGCGCGCGCGCAGCGCATTCAAGGAGGAAAACACGAATCGCACAAACAACCAAATCAAGACGCTCCGGAACTTCGCAACCGGGGGAGGATTTCCTTGGCGTAATCACAGTTATCTAATCCTTTCTGTGCACACTCCTTGCAGCGGTGTTTTTCGACCCTCGACTAGTCACGTAACCGGTCGTCTTGCACCAAACGAGGATGCACCTCAGAAACCCAAATTCAAGAACGAAAAAACCGTTATTTACCGCTCCTATTGGATAGCAGACGACTGCAAAGACCGTCTGCTAGAAAACGAAACCAAGAGCGCCCCACTCCGCAGTGCACCGCTGACCAAACCTCGTTTGACGGGTCCGGCCTTCGCAACGACCTCAATCCGGCAACACCGCTCCCACCCCTAAAACCCAACGTATCTCCCTTTGCGTACCGAACTGTCAACGCTTGATTGATTATACCGAAAACGCGGAAGCCGCTCGTCAAAAAAACACAGCGATTAGGAAATAATGATTCGGCGTACCTTGGGGTCTTTTTCGTAGTAGTGCTGCTGGGTCCGGATCCATCGCCCAACCAGGTGATCTTTGACGGTGTGCGCCAGGGCGAAGTAGTAGTCCCGCGGCGTCGCCACATTGCGGTCTTTGACCAGGGTGTAGTGAACGTGCCGGTTGAAGGCCTTTTTGACGTTCACCACGTTCTCTACTTGGGCGATGCCGCGCACGCTGATCTGCTTGCGCTTCTCGTGGTCGGAGGCCGGCACGGCGGTCGTCATGTTCGGGGCGTTCTGCTGGCCCACCTGACCTTTGGCGACCGCTGACGGCGTGAGAGCGGGGAGACGGTGTTAGGCCGGTCTGCTCTCGGCGGGAGAAGCAGTTAACCCGGTTTGCGGGTGAAACACTTGACTCTGCACAACGGCCGCGCGCGCTACGACTCCCGCTGTTGTGATGTGATGTGATGTGCGCGCCTGAGAGCGGCTTTAGCGATTCGACCCCTCGAGCTCTCGAGCTTATCAAGGTCGCGCAGCCGCAGTCTCGAAGACGGCGCAACGGCGCGTTCGTTTGTTTTATGTGCGCTAAAGGGAATGTCGAGCTTAAACTCTTAGTGGGTGATAACCGTTTTTAGTTGTCGCGTTTAAAACTTTGATAAAAAAATAAAATATATAGACGTATTTTATACAATAATCTACACCATATAATATATTAAATTTTAGATGTTTAAAGTTATAACTTTCTTTGCTTGAGAATACCTGCAATCACGTGATTATTTACGTGACGTCATATTTGTATGTACGTGCTTGTGCGGGAAGCCCGACACACTCTCAAGAGTTCTGGATTCAGTTTGGCTAATTTGTGGATTTTATGTTTGAAAGCGAAACTAGAGTCAAGCGGAACCAAACCCAAAGCGAGCGCCTCATTTAGATTAATTTAAATTTATACCTAAGAGACAAATTCCGAAACAAATAAACAATTTTGCATTGATTGTGACGCAATATTACACTTCCAAGATTATCCTGGTTTGTATTTTTATCCGGAGTCACACAGGACGCTTTGGAAAATTACTGTGGAGACATTGGCGGTCTTGGTATACATGCAACATTTTCAACATCGCAAGCTGCAAACGTGACGTGAAATTGCTAGTATTCTTCCACTTACGCCGCTTTGTTGCCACATACGACGCCATTTCCCCAGCTTGGACCGATGAAGTTGGCGACACACCTTGTTTACCAGCTATTTACCAGCTGCTGCTGGAACATTCAGTCGGGTCTCCGCCATCAGGAACGCTAGGTTGCTCATGAAAACGGCGGTCTGACCTCGAACGTGCGTACCTGCTCACGAGGTGTGCTAATAACTTAGATATTTTTTCTTCTTCACTCTATGACAGGGAGAGCGCGTGCTTGGTTTGGAAAAACACTGCAACACCTCCAAGAACAACCTCTCCCTCTACGACGACCCCAACTCCAGTGCGTGCTCGGTAGACTAGCGCGTGTGAGGCGACCGGTTTTAATGCTGCGATGGTACTGTATTGAGATAAAAACCACTGTGAAAGTGGGAATAATCGACATTGTGGAGGTATGTGAAGTATGTATGATGTCTATGTTGAAGGCTTCATTTCGTTTCGTTTTGCAGACGACGCTTGTCGTCCGCTCGCGATCATTGTTTGACAACGCCACTAGATGTCGCAATTAATTCTGGTATTTGAAAACCACAATAAGCGATCCCATTTACTTACATAACTTCGAATAAATTTATTAGAATAAATAATAATTTTTAACAATTGATAACACTAGCCAAACGTTTTGTTGTTATTTTTGCACTTTCGGCTTATGGCGCTTCCGGTGTAAACAAACGCGCGTGGCCGGCAGGGAAGTCGGCGTTACTGTAGCTTTTCCCAATTTTTCGGCGTGTAAATTGCGCCCATTTACAACACACTAAACAAAAATTCATTCATTTTTAACTGTACGTAGTGATATCTTACCAACAAGCTCGTGCACATGTTGTCGACGTTGTTTCTTAGGTTTTACCAGCGATTCAGAGCTTTTCGACATAGCAAGGGGTACGTAGAGAGAAGATAACTTTGTGATCGCGTACTTGATTTTTTCGTTTCTTTCTCCTTAGATTACTTCAGAGACACCGGCTCGCTATCGCCAATGCCGGCACGGCAGCACTTTTGTGTCGAGCTTGGAGCGTTCCTGCCACCGCGCATTGCGCAAACAGCGACCAGGTAAGCGACCAATTCTGATATAACAGAACAAGTGTCGGTCAGCATTTATAGGCATACACTAGCCCGAGACCGCAGGACGCAAAAACGACACACACACAATGTCTTCAATACAGCTGTGTTAAAGACTTCGTCCAAATTCCCTTTTACCACATTCAATGCAAGCCAGGGACCGAAAATGCCTCTGGCATATACCTCACTTGGCAAAAAGGCTAAAGCTAGAGCTCACATGCAGAGAGCAAATCGTGTGTTTCTTGCGCAGGTGTTGAGGCGGCGTCAGAAGCGACGCGAAGCTCCGATTGGCTTTGATTGATAGTTTAGCAGACTTCAAGACTTTGTAGTGTTTGTGTCATTTTTTGCCTGCAGTCTCGGTGTTTTTGTCGTGTAGTAAACCCGATGATAGATGCCTTGAGGTCTACCCACTATTTTTTTCAATCAGCCAATAAGAGCTTGGCGTTCCGTCATCGTTGCAACCCCTGTGCAAGCAGATAAACTTGCGCTCTGCACTGGATGTGAAGTATGCAACAGCCCTTTACGGGAGTGCGCAACAATATGTAATATAGTGTCACGTGCCTCGTTCCACCATACTCCGCCTGACTTGCTGGGGCCGCAGGTTTTGTCTTTGCAAATTAGGTCCTAGTGAAACAGCGCGACGCATTCTCCAGGTTCAAGACCTAAATCCGGCAACGTTGTCCCACGAATTCCTCATCAAGCAGGCTAGCATCGCTGCCGTCGAAGCAACATCTAGGATCTTGATGCAGCTGACGGCTGCTGTCTTGGACGCACACGAAGCATACTGCAAGGTGAGGAGTCTAATTTCGGAGCCTGACCAACCAGGAGTTTGTCTCGTCATAAATTAGGGCAGCGTCCTAGACGCAATGATACAGGACACAAATGCGCAGATATGTACGGAGGAAATGTAGACGAGGAAACTTTTCTCCATGAGTAAGACAAAAAAAACAAAGAAGCACCGATGTCTTGTTTGCACTGTGTTGCATTATGTACCACTCGCCACAACAAACCAAATTTAGATCAGTCTTGCGAGGAAGGGGAGAAGTTTTAACGAGATTCCTCGAACAAAACGCAAGTGCAATGTCAGCATGCGCTGGAACAGGCCGAGCGGTGGCTTCAACCCCGCTTTCCTGGCTTCTGCAGAGCCTGAACCGGATGTGCTCGTTGATGAAGACCTTCGAGACCGAGCTGGGACGGTGTGCCGGCAGCGACGAGTTGTGGCTCGAGCTCATCGCCATGAGAGAGGAGGCCAACCGTCTCAAGGCCAACCTCGTCGTAAGTGGCGCCGTCGTGATGCCGCAGCTGCGAGTTAGGGAACGAACGTTTACGCTGCGTTTGTGCTCGGCACAGTTAGATTAGAAAGTCTGCCGCCAGTTAGAAAACTTCCTAGAGGTGTGTGAATGTCACCACAATTTTGACCGCAAATTGAATATGAATATTAAAATTGTGATGTAAATAAGATTCAATATTTTTTGATATTAACATTTAATGTGAATTGAACGGATACTTTAATAAACCACGACTCTTTTCTAGAAAACCTGCCGAACGAAAAGGAATACTTGCATTAAAGACATTAAAGACGTTCAAAATACCCTGGAACGCCCCCTGCAATGCGGAATTAGAGCGCAGCTCTTGAGGAGGAGAAGGGGAAGGTACGGAGAGGAGGCTATGCCCCTCGCCTTCTCCTGCTCGCCTCCCACTCAGGGGAAATTTTTCCGCTAAATTTAGCGGGGAATTTTTTCGCTTAATTTACGGGGAAATTTTTTTCACTAAATTTAGGGGGGTTATTTGTTCTGCTAAATTTAGCGGGAAAATTTTTCGCTTAATTTTGCGGGGAAAGTTTTTGCTAAATTTAGCGGGGGAACTTTTGTGGCATCGTCCTTTAATGGGCCCATTTCTCTCGACCAGGGGATGCTGTAGCGTCCCTGAGATGCGACCACAAGAGGCGCTTCCGCTAGCGTCCGTGAGACGTGACCATTTCATGCCTACATGAAGCGCCGTCTCATCATGCACGATCTACGGGCATAAACTAGTCTGTCAGCGTCCCTTGGCGTCTGTCCATGACCACTAACAATGCATTTGAAAGGGTGCAACGCTATGCAAAACGGAGAAGCGACCTAAACATATTCGGTTTTGCTCGCAAGGGGCATTGCTCAAAACTTGAGGGCTACGGGTCTTTGAGAAGTTGAACTGTAATCATAACCAAGGAATGCTGACCTATAATAGCAAACAATATAACCGAGCCCATTGAACCAACCAACATGCTCAGACACGTCAGCCGTTTCCCCCAGCACGCAGGTGCAAAGCAGTGAAGCTCGACGCCAGTACACTGGTGCAAAGCGGCGAAGTTTGACGCGATGGAAATCGTTGAGTTTTAAAGAACCTCATTCATGGTTTACAAATATTTGAAAAATACGCACCAGGTATTTTTGAGGAAGATATTTTTATGTATTTTTTTGTTGCCTGCCCGACGACGACTGTTCCACTATATCTTTATTGTCACCACCAATTTTTGGGGAGCAGTACACTTGTATAGTGGTACTACGCTTTTCTTCCCAAGTACTCTAAACATGCGAAAATCCGCGTTGCAGAACCTGGAATCCCGGATGCAGAGCGTCTCCAACCTGGTCGAAGCCATGGCGCAGACGGCGTTTGTCAACGGCGCCGAGTACGCGGGCATCAGCGCCAACGAGCGCCTCCTCTCGGCACAGCGCGAGATCAGGAGCGCCGCCAAACGCACCGCCAGCCTTGAGGCGGTGCTCAACGAGGCCCAGAAGGCCAGCATCATCGCCGCCCTAGACAACGACGACTACGACGACCTCGACGACAGGAAAAAGCCGCAATGACAATCCTCGTCCTACTGGCATTTGCAACGGGAAGTGAAAACGGCTGGTCAAAAGGATTACCAGCTGCACCGATCCCGGATATCGCATGGTCCTTAGGTAAACTACTTACTGGCCTGGAATCTTCGGCAGTATCTGCCCTAGTCAGTTTTGTCACCACGAGCTGCACCGATCAATGTAAGAGTAATTCCGAAATCATACGACACCTAGGTCTGGAGCGTAGATGCCGTTCCTAATCATTCATCTTTTCGAAGGGCCAGTGGGGTTTTATGAAAGGGCAGACACATCTAGCGACTTTCGTTGTGGCAACTTCTCCGAACCCTCGTCAGTTCGTTAGACACTCCGAGTGATCCGATTGGTTGACTCCTAACGTCGGCAGCATGCCTCAGGTGCTTCAACTCGTCCCTAGGGAAATCCTTCCCATAGCATGCAGAAAAAATTCCGGACCAGGTAACCGAAGGACCATGGCTACAGTACCCAGCTCTTTCGGACAAAGATGAAGCTCAAGCATTATCCTGCCTATGAGATACAGCCTGCAACATTTTTTTCGGGCCGTCTTTGGCCAACCACGATACTTAGGACAAGAGAGTGCACGGCGACGTCTGCTATCTTGTTGATGGAAGAGAGCCTGCGATTGTGTCTCTGTTATCCTGTCAGCCGGGATAGCAAGGACAAAGAAGAGGATATCCCAGCGGCATCCACAGACTTGTTGGTGTAGGACAGCCGGAATCACTCGCTTGGTCATCCTGTCTTCTGTAAACAAGAATGACGACTATCCAGGACAAGCAAACAAGTGCCTCAAAGTTATCCTAAGCACCCAGGGGCGATTCCCAAGGACAATAAAAAGCCGCTTCAACACTTGGTATCATCCTGCTTCCAGTTGGTATAGATGTGCGCGATATCCTTTGTCCGGTCTTTCATCGAAAATGGCAAAACTGACAAGCAAATGTTCTCCTGGCTTTGTCCTGCGCCTGCCAGCATGGACAATATAAAGAATGGTTCACACACTTGCAATGGTTTGAGAGTGTCTTAAGACCTCTCAAGATTTTTTACGACGAGAAAGCACACTGGCGACATCTATCCAGTAGTCGTGGAACGCTTGGTATTTCCATATATTTCCCTTTCTTTTTTTTTGCTGTCTTGAAAACTGTGGACAATGTTATAAACAACCACTTCTCATAGAAAGTATGTACATTTGATCTTGAAAATACCGTAAAACCTTCGCTCTAGTGAAATGCAGTTCCAGAGTTACCTCCTAGGTGGTGCCACCATGTTCTCTTGAGCGACTATCTTACAATTCGGGGGAATGTCATTGAATTGTATCCTTCAAAATGGCCTGATGTGCAATTTTGAGCTGCCTCCAATTACGTGCTTTCTGTGTGATTCTGCTAATTGAATTCGATGCATTGCAATCAGCATGCACTGGACACTTTATTTGAACCTTTGCGTTAAAGCAAATGTTGAGCCTGCTGCTCACCAAATGCATAATGGATCTCTGCCGTCCTTCGGTTTTTCCTGTTGTGCCACTAGTCTATTGCCAATAGAACAAAGACGCAGCATTCTTTTAGTGCAATCGGTTATCGGTGCAAAGCTGTAAAAATACATGCTGCATTGAAGCGTAATTCGGAGTTCTCCAATTACCCAGATTCGTTCACTTAGTAGGATCATCTTCTAAATCCGTGGGGTATCGGAAGTGGTGCCTGACGATTAAACTCGTGTTCTCTTCTGGTAAACCCCTCGTGGTAACATACGCTCATAATTGACTCGTCTGTTATGCCACATTGATTGCCGGAACAGTGTACCTTCAGGCTTCGTGCAGTAAGACTCGTTACTTCCTTAAAAAGCTCGCACAATGAAGTTTTTTTTTTTTATTGCGTTTCACTCTGCCTTAGGTCAGACAAACAATATCTTGTCAAAGTCTGTTATCTGCTTCAAAAATTGTATAGTTTTGATCGTCAAATGTGCTCGCACTGTTGCACCGCGATTCGACGAAGCAAATTAACTATGCGGGAACCCGGAAACAATGCGGCTCTCGGTCATTACTTTGCAGTAACGACAGCGACCCACAGTGTTGCCGGATTTTATGGCCATATCCCAATTTGCTTTGGGGTTCTCGAAGCTCCCGTTTTTATACATACATCCGAGCCTCGACTAAACTGGTGAACTGGAATGATGTATCTTTCCGCGTCACAGCCCGACGTGTGTACACTCAAAGCGTTTGTGCGAGGTGGTTCGATGCTCCGCCGGGCGTCACGTTGAGTTGTCGACCTTGATGCCCGTGAGCAGGTAGCCTCCCCCGCCGCTCATGTTGATGGACGGGTGAGTGCGATCGGGCAGCACCTGGGGTGGAGAGTAGAGCGGCTCAATAAGTTGCTCGCATTAACGTAAAGGCAAAGAGGCAATAGTCCAATCTTTCATTGCTACAGTCGCGGAGAGGATGAAGATGGCAGCTGCCTCTGGCGCAAGATCCCTACCTTCAATAGCAATTTCGGTGGCTCGTGTGGGCACGTGCTCTCCAAGCACGGCGGCAAAAATAGGCACGCTGTTCTCACCCTGTAGACAACTATGCTAAATGTAAACTAAATAAAAAAAAGCTGCCTCTTTCGCCCACACTGCGCGAAGAAGTAAAAGCAAAGCCGTTTGTCGCCGTGTACGCGTGTCCACCCCGTGCCAGTTGTAGCTCTGAATGCTCGCGTCGTTGTGTACGCACCTCCGCTTTGCGCGTTCGTACCTTGGGATTCTCGTGTCGCCGTCTATGTGCGACACGGGCGAAGGGCGGAGAGGGGGACACGTGCGGCGAAAGGAGGCGAAGCTCTGCGGGGAATGTGGAGGGAAGGCAACGAGTTTTGCCAGAACATATATTTTACGTTTCGAGAAGTAGGGATGTTATGGTGAGTGGTGGGAGTTTCTAAAGCCTTCCTATATTACGCATAGCAAATGTATACTACTGCCAAAGTGGAATTTTGTATAATGCGAAGAATGTTTAAAACGCCTGTTTAGAAGTTATTGTTAGCAGACGACGGGGGAAGGTGCTCCGCTGACGCTTCCTCGGCGTTGCGTCGTTACAGGCGAGTCGTCGGGGCTTTCCTCTCTTTCCTCTTTGTGGCAATGGGAATACCTAACCTCTCTCTCCTTGCGCCATGCAAGGAGAGAAGGGCTCTTCCACCTCTGCTGCGACGACAGACAACAAATGCTAACACTGAAATCCTTGCAAAGTGTCGCCCGTAAACTAAAATCTTTCGCTGTAGCCAAAGTGAGAACGTTGTTTGTAGCTAGTTGAAGTGAAAGAATTTTTACTAGTAGCCAAAGTTAAAATAAAATATTTCGTGATAGCCGAAAAGAAAACGTTTTGGTGTAGTTGAGGGAAAATATTTTCAAGATAGCTTAATCGCAAAAACAAAAAGTGTGGTGATAGTTGCAGCGAGAAAATGGTTTGGTGGTAGCCAAAGAGAGAAAACATAACTAGAGATAACCAAATTTTAAAAAAAAGGTATGTCATGGTAGCAAAGGATCAAATGCTTGGTGGTAGCCAAAGCCAATAAAGAATCGTTCAATAATAGCCAAAATGAAAATTGAAAAAAAAAAAAAATAAAAAAAAAATAGATACAGTAGAACCTCGTTGATACGTTCTTGGTTGATACGTTTTCCTGTCCGTTGCGTTCAAAAACGCCGGTCCCGTTTTACTTCCATAGAGATACATGTATTAGTTTCCTGCCTGTTACGTTTGCTTTCCCGGTTGTTACGTCCAAAAGTGCCGGAATCGCGGCGCCTCGGCGCCTCGGCGCGCCGTGCGCCAAGGTGCCACGCCGGCTTGAAGCGAAGCAAAGCAGAGCCGAACAGCCGAACCACGCAGCGCGGAGGCGCGGATCGCGCGGCCGCGCACGCGGGCGCCCCCCTTCCCTTTACTCCTTTCCCCCTCTTTCCCGGTCTCCTCACTGGGCTTTGCTTTGCTGAGCTCTGCGAAAACGCTCGTTCTCTCTTGCTCTTTCTTTTCATCTGTCCTCTCTCTCCGGCGCGAGTTGTTCACGCGCCGCACGCACGCCGGGACGCTGCACTGGCTGCACTTCCAGTTTCTGTTCCGCTCGACAGCTCGACTGCGTGAACAGTGCCGTTTCTGAGTGCGTGCGCGTTGACGACGGCCATGACATCCCGAAAGAGAAAAGCACTCTCTTTTAAAGAGAAGTTTGACATACTTCGCACGGTGGATCGAAATCCCAGCCGGAAGAGGTCTGAGGTCGCAAGAGAGCTTGGACTCGCGCCGTCAACTTTAAACAGTGTCGTCGCGAGACGAAAGGAGATCGAGGCGAAGGCTCCTTTCTACCAACCAGGCTTTAAACAGGCTCGGGGGGCAAAACACGCAAAGTTAGAGGAGGCCCTGTTGGTATGGTTCAAACAAGCCCGGGCATCTTGTGTCAACATCGACGGAGGCATTCTGCGAGAGAAGGCGCAAGAGATTGCTGATCGTTCGGATATCGAGCATAGCGGACATTGTGGCCGACCTCACTACTGCCGACAACGAAGAAAGTGATGAAGAAGACGAACAAAAAACCAACGATTACGCTGCACCCACGTTTGCGGACGCGATCGCTGCGTTGGACACCTTGCGCCGCTACGTAAACGTTCATGACTGCGCGGAGAGTGAGAGGGGACTGCGGCTTCTGGAGAAACGATTTTTACTGCATACCATTAATTCGAAGCGGCAGGTGGATATTACGCGTTTGTGAACGTGTCTGAGTCCAAAAGAGTTCGGTAAGTGCATAAAATAAACCATTGCATAAGAGCTGCTTTCTATCTTATATAGAGTGCCTTTAAGTGCGTTATCGGTTGCTGCGCTTTCCCGGTTGATACGCTTTTTTTCCGCGGTCCCCTGAAAAACGTATCAACGAGGTTCTACTTATACACGAAAAAATTATTTCACGGTAGCCAAGCGACAACAATGTTTGGTGGTAACAGAAGTGCGAAAAGCATGTAGTGGCCAATGTAAAAAAAATACTTTCATTGTGACAAAGCTGAAAAATGTACAGTAGCATATACACACAAAAATAATTTTGTGCTAGCCAAAAGAAACAAAAAAACAAACATGCGCTAGCAACCACAGGCATCCGCAGAACTTCTTTCAGGAGGTGGGGGGCAAACCTTATATTTTTAGGGGGGAAGGGGGGGTGCAATTTTAGACGGGAGCAACCCTGGAACTACAGGACAAAAACGCTGTTGAGGCATAACGTTTCAGTAGAATTGGGACCCACTGGTTGTATTATTCTGCTTTTATTGACGGGAATCAAAGTAACGTCAGACTGCAACTTTGAGAGTGTTGGTTAGCTGAACATGATGGTTTTGAGCTTCCGCCACCCCTCTTTCACCCACCATCGAGCATGGCGTCCACATTTGATAATGCTGCAGTTGTACGCTGTCGCGAGCATTTATCGTAAAGCGGCAGTTACACCGCTCGCACATCGTACAAATTACCCAGTATTCGCCGCAGACGAGAAGACACAAGTATCTGCGGCCAAACCTCAAGCACGCTCAAAGTATGTTTGCTTCACGCGTAAGTATGCCTAGAACATGCCGGCAGGGAGATGCGACGTGGCGTAGCCACCGACAAGGTGAGAATGCTCGTCTCCGTTGAACGCCTCCAGCACGTGTTGGATGCCTTTCGCCGTGCTTTGGCTGCATGTACAGGGTTGAGGCTCGTGAGATGCCGAAGCGGCATCGAAGGTAGCGAACGTGCAACACGGGGCGGGGCAACTGAAGTCCCTTCCTGCTACTCTCATTCTGTCGGCAACTATGGGTGGCAGCGGCTCGCACCGCCCAGCCAAAGACGGGTGCCCCACCTGGTGTGCCCTGAGCCAGCTCTCGGACAGCTTGAGAAAGACGGCATTGCCGGCGCTCTTCAGGCGGCCGTAGAGGTCCACCAGGGGCTCCTGGTAGGTGCAGAACACCGCAAAGGGCCGCGAGGGCGCCAGGAACTCGAGCAGAGTGAGCACCACCGGCGTCGGGTGTTGCTTGCTGGCCACCAGCAGCCTGCGACGGGAGGACGGGACTCGGACATCGAGGACCGGACTTGGACATCGTCGACGCCCCGAAGAACTGCTAGTGTTTAACTCTTTCGTGTCCGAGTCCGGGATGCGGTCTCGATAGGCGTACGGCAAGGAGTTGGCCACAGCTCTCGGAGCGGGGACTTTTCTCGGTGCGTGATCGGCGGCAGTGAGGCGGACTATGTGTACTTTGAAAGCTCTCGCTCGTGGGCTTTGAGTACCACCAAAGCATTGCAAGAATGACAACGGCGGACACGGCAATGCGAGGAGGGAGGGGCGAGGGACGTGGCTGCAAAACGAGAGCGCCGGGCCAGGCAGCAATAGGAAGTCAGTTGCCATTGCACGGTGGCCGACAGGCAGTTCAAGCGCCAGTTTAAGGACAGTCTGTTCGATGCGGTTCGAAAAGGGTGCGAAAGATTGTGCTTTCGAACGGACGTGTGCTAAAACGTTCCGAGTGTTACGCATTTCAAATACCCCTAGAAAGTGAAAAAAAAAAAAAAAAAAAAAAAAAGGCCAATAAGTTTTTAGCGAAATACTAGAACAGAGTAATCAAAATTTTTTGATCTCGAGGAACTCTGCCTCGAATGGCAGCCAAGGAACCCTTCCTGCTCTCGACAATGCGGCAACGAAGCGGTCCGGCAGACCTTTCGTGCAACCGTAGCGACAACGAGTGGCGTTCTCGTTGGAAGACTCGGTATGATGCTCGGTAAGTAGACAATTGCACACTGATTTACCGACCCAAAAGCATATTCTATGTCTTACGATTTTGTAAAATAAAGAATCACCGGGGTAGTTCGTTAACTGACATAATGAAAGGAAGCGATAAATGATGAGACAAATTTCGTGAAACACACACACGGGACAGGCACGACATAACACTTGTCCTGTGTGTGTCTTTCTCCAACTTTGTCCCATCCCTTCGCTCTCCCTTTTATTATGTCAATTCAAGATTTTGCACGGCATAACCGAAGTACTGGCACAAACCTTTTTTTATTATTTTTATGATTTGCTACTTCCCCTCCAAGAAGTACTCCTGGTTACCCAACAAAGGTACCGCTGGGGAGGCTTTTGAGGAAACAGCTAGGTTCCTGAGGATTCCTATCTAGAGCCCATCATTCCGACCATGTTTGGGCAGCCATTGTTTTGCCGCCCTACATGAGAAGACGGCTGCAGTCGTAGCTAAATATGCCGTCGAAAGGGGTCGGCCGATTGGCTGGCTGCGTACCCGTCGAGTGCCTTTGTCTTGAGCAGATCTGCTGCCTTCTGCTGCTCCTCCAATCGCCGTGCTCTCCTCCGTGTCCTCTCATCCTCCTGAAAGAGAAACAAGGTACCACAGTTTTGAGCCCATCGAAGCACGTCTAGGATGCAACAAACGGAGCACTTTGGTTTCTGTTGCTTTGTACGGCTGTGCAATGGCTATGGTAGCTTTTACAACCGAGCACTATTAGCATCTCGAAACTGACACGTCAGCCCCAAATTGCTAATCACGCTCGAACAGTTGCGTGCTTGTCCGTCTGTTGATACGCAATTGAGTAGGACAAAGCGCGCTCAAAATGGCACAGTTAACTGGGACGAGAGAGCAACTCTCCTCTTTCCCGATGTAAAAGCCTCTTAGAGAGACATGGCAAGTGGGCAAGTTATTGACAGGTAAAGTTAGTGCAGAAAAAAAAAAATCCAGATAATTTGAGACGGCGGGAAGTGCGACACGAAAGACGTGGTCGTCTTTTGTACGTGATCTTTTCACCGTTTGAAAGCATGTCACTCCGACTAGCCTAAGCTTTAGTCTAAACAGATATTGAGGTGTGGCCATTTTTTTTTTTTTTGACAGCTGGGTTCTCAACAGGCCAGGTTTCTGTGAAAACTTGGGCATGCATGAGCACCTCATCAGAGACGGTTTACAAGATGTTTATGGCGAATTCAGGTGGTCAATCGTTGACAACTTATTTTGCCGGAAAACCGGCAATAGTGTTCGCGTGATCAGTTTCTTGCCGGCGCACACTGTTCGGGTAATGGTTCTCTGGCAAGTGCTGGCAACTTATCGGCGCTTTTTCCGCCCAAGCTCCAAACGGCCGGGCGAGTAGACACCAGACTGTATCCGGTGTCGTCTCTTCCGAAATGGGAGAGAAGGTCAGTGAGAAAAAACAGAATGAAGGAACGAAACTGATCTGAAGTCACTTCAGCAGCCACTACTCGAGTTAATCCAAGCTGTTGGGACATGGGTCGCCATGGGTGCGACAGCCTCTCGCTAGCGGTGTCGTGCAGGCAACAGGCGAAGTAACCTGCCAGCGTCTGCCGTTTCGTGTTCGGGTGCTGAGGGTAATGTGGTGTGCCGCCGGCGCGTTTCTGTCTGCCGGTTCCGCCGGCTCGGTCTCGCCGGCGATTGACCACTCGAATTTGCCATTAGAGTGGAACATCTCAAACAGGTTTTAAAAAGCGTATTACTTTCAGTCGGAGAACGTGAACAGCATGAGACGAGTGAGAGTATCGCGCGAATAAAAGGCCTAAAAAGTAATGCCCACCTTCCACTCTTTGCCGGATGGCTGTCCGTCGCTCGGGGTGTCGTTATTGCTTCCCGCCACCGTCGTCTCGGCCTGATCTGCTGACGCTGCCATCGAAGAGTCTCCGTCCCCGTCTTCCGCCGTGGAAGACTCTCGAAGCAGGTCGAGGGCTCGCTGAAAGGGCAGCTCCAGAACGGTCGAGTGCACAAAGTTCTCATCCAGGTTGAGAGCATTCACTGCCTGTCGGTACGAACTGCGGGGAAACGGTCGGGGACAGTACGGTTAGGAATCCGCTGTAGTATGACCGAGATTGAAGGAACGTGTTGGTGAAAATGGCGGTCAGCTTAAAGGCCAACGCACACTTTGCGCCTTCCACTTTTTGTAGCTTCCTCCTTTACCATATCCCCTCGACCTTTCAGCTAGTCCCAACCAGTGTTGCCACTCTGGAGTTGGAATGATTCCGGAATCATTCCTCACTTCCGCAACCCCGAATAGAATGGGAATGGAATGGCCGCAAGATGCATTTTGCCCGGGATGGAGTGGGAATGGAATGGGCTCGGTCCTTATGCGAGGTATGTCGACCTTCAGCTAGGGGTCTACGGGCTGCTGGTGCACTGTTAGCGCGTGGTCGAAGTGGCTCTTGAGCAGTATCATTGCACTGAAAATGACTGACGTTTTGAGTGTCTCAATGGCTCATGCTTCGTCGAAGATTAATGGTGCACACTAAGCAAGAAAACTGAAAAGTTGTAGATGGACAACAAGGTGTCGTTCTTGGTGCCACGAGACGCGACATAGTGTCTGCTCTAACCGCGCGTAATTAGCACGTAGCTTTTAACCCAGCAGATCTTTCAGCGTTGGTGTGGGAAATAAATAAAGAATTGGATTGAATATGGTAAGAAATTGCAAGAATGGTTCGAAGAGCAGAGATAAAAGTATATGTTTTAAGGCGGGTTTTATAGCATGGTCCTAGAGTCCCTTACGGTGACCATGTTTCGAACCTGACTAGAGACAGTTTTTGCATGAATAATGTGATAGGACTGTCACACAATGAAGAAACACGCCTCAGGCAGTACCTGCAGACTGTCTTTCGTAAGGTGAATTATCGTTGCAACTGCGGCTTCAAGCCTGATCAATCCCTTCAGAGACAGAAGTGCCACGAAGTGCTCCAAGCGACCACCATTAGCCGTAGTATATAGTGCTAGGGGAGGCATTTTACATGCTTTTGCCATTGTCTCTGTGTTTAATAACATCAGCTTTACGCTGCTCTCTCCGGCGACACAATGTGGCTGTCAAGAGCCATTTTTTCATATTTAGGAATTGGAGGAATGGAATGGAACGGATCAGCCATTCCAGGAGTGGACATGGGCCCAGTGTTTCCTTTCCTAGTCGGAAGGAATGGAATTGTTGGAGGCTCTAATTCCCCGGAATGGAGCTGGAATGGAATGGGGTGCCCATTCCGCAACACTGGTCCTAATGTGGCCCCCTCGCAGTTTTGGAGAGGCAGGTGCCAAGAGGATTATCTTCCCTTAACCTAACCTAACGTCGGCCCTTAACCTAACATCATATGATGCAGCCTTAACCGCGACTTGAGCTCCATCCGAGTCTAACGCCGCCTAGCTGGGTCTGAACTATGTAGTCGGCTCCGGGTTAAGAGTTAAGGGGAAGCTTCTCCACCTCTCTCCTCTTTAGCAGAGTGAACGCTGGAGAGGAGGTTGCCTCCTCTTCAGTGTTTGCTCCGCTAAAGTGAAAAGAGGCGGGAGGAGCTTCCCCCGGAAGCTTAACCTGTCACCGACAAATAGCCTTCACTCAACCTACTCTGACTTTAGAATAACGTCAAAAACTTTTAGTGCCATATTTATGTTGCGAGACTCATTTTGAGTGAGGAGCAATTCCAAAACTTGCTTCTATTTCGGCACGTCGACAGAAAATTGAATAAAACTCAAGGTGAGCCTCGCAACATTCATGTTGCGCTCAATTTTTTCTTGGGGGAGGAGAAAGTTTAATTCGCAACATATGCAACAGGGGATTGGTGGCCGAGCGGGTAGGCATGCCGCAGCTTCAGAACCCGGGGAACGGGGGCTCGATCCCCACCCTTGCCCACTCTAATCTGGATGAGTATTGAATTGGCCCGCGGTCGCAGATCGCAACTGCACGATGCATGTTAAAGGCACCAGGCTAGGTTCGCTAAATTGCTCATCTTTGGTGTAAACCAGTGTTGTTGCACCTCAAAGGCAGATGGACCTTACGCTGTCAATGAAAATAAAACATCATATTAAAAACTTTTCTTTTGCAGGAGGGGTTTGTGACACAATCTTATCTATACTCCCTTTCACCTCACATTCAACTGCAGACGAGCAATCCCAACCAATCCAGTGCCGTGAAAGTAGCACGTGATATGCTTCCTGCACGTCACTGCACCCCCTCTTCAGGGTCGCATACAACTTGCACGGCCTTGGATTAGCTCCGACGCTCGTCGCATCTGCTGTAGCCAGTCGTAAGATGATCAGAGTGTAGCAAGTACTTTCGAGAAACTTTTTGGAGGATTGAGTGTTTTTTTCAATAAGGGCTCTATGGAAGACACCCACCTGTCGGGCCCCAGACCAGGGTAGAGTTGCACGACGGAGCCCTCCCTTCCCAACCGCTCCAGCACTGCTGCGGTGAGCAGCCCCAGCCAGGAGTCGAAGACGGCGTATCTCCCGCCGGACCGCACGTTGCACCACGTCAGCAGCTGGGCCAGCGCGTCCACCCGCATGTTCCTGGGCGGAAGGACGGACGCGCGTGGGTGAACCCTTTAAATTGGGAGATGACTCGCGCCGCCCGGCCGGTGGTTTTAGTGTTTATGGTTAACGTCTCAAGAAAGCTAAAGTGGTGTTAAAAAAGAGGAAGGATGCAAGGAAGAGATGCACACACAGAAGGAGGCCGACTGCCGACTGAATATTTATTTCCGAATGGGAGGTGGAAATAAAGAAAGAGAGAACCGAGGATATTATTACGTGCACAAAAAAAATCCAGCCCACAATCAAAGCTCGTTGTCACATTTCCTTATAAAATCCACCTCGTCACCTAAAATAGTCAAAAATGCAGCCCCAACAGACGTGTCCTCGGCGTGTGTATCGATAAACATATGCTTCGTTTACCCCTCTTGCAATTTTGTTATGGTGTCGTCCGAATATTTTTACGTCGTCGAACAAAAGGGACACACCTGCACCTGTCGCGGTGGATCGCAAGATGTCCCAAAGGTGAAGATCATAACGAAAGGGCACACTCTATAGCTGCCACATTGATGCACTGCCTCATTTTCCCTAACATACCTCGCGCAGTAATCCACGGTGATCAACAATGTCCGTATCTTTGTCGTGTCGGTTTTTACTAGAGACAGGCACCACTTCAGCCACGCATCACTATGTCAGTATTCACTAGAGAGATGTTCCACTTCAACTTTATATGTCTTCGCCATTAAAGCTAGTTCACATACTTGCGTTTACTTACGACCGAGTTCTTGCAATCTCTTACAACGAGATCACGCTGGCGCCATCTACAAGGTTTCCCCGGAACTACATTTCACTAGAGCGAATGTTTTGCAGTATCTATGAGATCAAATGTACACACTATCTAAGAAAAATGCTCATTTATATCTATGTCAAAAGTGATCCAGTAGCGGAAGAATGGTAGACAAAACAAATAGGAAATAGACGAAAATTCCGCAACTACCCGACAGGTGGCACCAGCGCATTCTCTCGTCGCGAGAGACCACAAGGGGCAAGCAGTTGGAAGTGTGCGAACCGGCCGTTACGGAGAGGGGAGTTAGCGTACGCCTTTAATATATTGGTAAAGGCATTTGAGGTAATCACACGGAGCACATACTAACGCGGCATAAATTTATTTCCGTAAAGGCTGACCTCACTTACAAAGCTTCACTACGCCGAGCGCGAGTTCATTCGCTTCTTGCACGGGGGTTGCGACGAAGTCGGAACGCCGAGCTCTTATTCGCCGACCGAAAGATATAGTGGGAAGACCTCGAGGCATCTAGCATCGAAGTCTACCCATTATTCCGTCGACCAAAGCCAGTCCGCGTCGTCCGGCGTCGTTCGGCGTCGTTCGGACGTCACCGAAACTCTCATCCAAGAAGCGGACGACCTGCTCTCCGCGTAGAGAACATTCGTTGGCGCCGCAGCAGTCTGTGGCCGCCGAGAGCATGCCAATCGTGAGCTTCCGCAGTACTCGCGCAATGCTTCCACGTCGTCGCCAGTCGTGGCGACTCGTAAAGCTGCGGTCACGCCGCTAATACGTCGTACAAAAGACAGTTTGCAGGCATGTTCAAAGCATACGAAGCAAACATGCTTCGTATGCTTTGCTTTTGCAGATGCCTCTATCATTGTGTCTTCAGTGAACACCACTTCTTTCGTACGACGTACAAGCCAGGGCAATTACACGTGGCATCCGGTGAATGCCCCCAACACTTTACATCTTCGTCATATCGGCCTCTACTAGGAAATAGAGGGAATCTACTCTATGCTTCCAATATACTGAAAGAGGCACTTAAACAGCGCCTCATAGTGTAGACAACGTTGCAGTGAGAGACATTTTCGTATCAGCTTTTTTCTTTCCTTTCTGGCAGGCGAAGCAACAAAATGCAACATCTTTTTTTCTTTCTTATGTATGCACATTGTATGAGTTTGCTCCAGCGATGGTGCGTTGTAACCTATTGCTGTTTCGCCTCGCTTCAACCCTCATCTTTTTTTTTTCCTTCTTTGACAATTTGCCCGACCCGTCTGAGGAAATGATGTTGTCAAACTTTTTCGTTCGAGCGTGTGTTACTTTAGATTTTTATGTATTCCCAGGGAGTGTGTAGGCTCTCTCCTAACATAGTGCCACGGGGGGGAGTGCTTCGAAATAAAATAAACTAAATATTAGAAGCGACGGCTGAGCCTCACCCGACTTTGAGCGGGTTCTGGGAGTAGTACATCTCGCCGAGAAGGCGTGCCGTGGGCCTCTCGAGCGTCAAATGCTGGAGGTACTTCTGCTGCTTCTTCTTGAGGTACTTCTGCTGGGAGTACTCCGTCTTCTTCTTGAACGTCGTGCTGTTCTCCAGCAGCGTCTTGACAATCTCCTGCAGACGGGGACGCGGCAACGGCCAATGCCTCGAGCTCGTACCTCGGAAACAAACGGACGACAAACGCGAGACATGCGGAGAAAAAAAAACGTGAATGCGCCGCTTGGTCTTTCTGGTGGCTCGTTTTCGCGAAGACAACTAAGAATGAGGGCAGACGTGATGGAGCCACGCCCCTTCGTAACAACAATCGGTAAGTTGTGACAAGGATTTGCGCGATCTTTCGTTTACTCTCCATTCATATTCTTTAGCTCTGGCATGCAACAGATTTTCTGAAAAACAAAACTAATATAGGTAAAAAAAAAGTTTTTTTGGCTCATACTTTTTTACGTTTAAACTAATAGAAACGAAAACGATCATCTATCTGAGCTGACTGAAATTCCTTATCAAACTACACAAGTTTGCAGGGTTTTTTTTCACCGCACACAAAAACTATGCATCGCCGAATACTCACTCCTAGCCAAATGTAGCGCTAGAAGTGCGAACCAGATGCCAATGTTTCAGTACTAACCGTTATCTTACTCAAAAGTTACAAGTGATTTCAGTCCATTCTAATGTTTTTTTAGTGAAATTTTAGAATCGCGCTTTTTCAGGTTACGTCATCGTGAGCAGACAGGGAGAGTTGTTCATCTGTAAAATGTTTATAGAACTCTAATTAAGAAAAAAATAAAATGGTTCCTCCTAATGAGCTTTGAACAGATGGTAGCTGTGTGCCACAGTTGTTAAGAAAAGACTGAAAATTAGTGTAACTCAAAACTTTGTCTTTAGTGACTGAACACACCTCTCCAGATGTTCCGCCTGCCTTGAAGTTCTCAATCTGCTCCCTAGTGAGCTTCTGAGATTTCCCGTCATCCAGTAGATTCCGGTTGTCCTGGCCACTTGTCAGCACATCTAGAATGGCAGCGGCTCATTAAAGTGAATGCGCATGCCTCATTGACATATTTATAATAGATAACATTACATTGAAAAGAGAGCACATGTTGTCAACCAAAGACACATGCAATTCGAGATTACCTCGAGCTAATTTCTTGTCTTTTGTCACAAAGTTTCAAAAGCCAGTAAGCGGCAAAGACGCATACAAAGATTAGTTTGTGGGTGTTTAGCACCACAATGAATATTGTCTCCAGTTTCTGACTGTATGTTGAGGTCATAGTTAAAGAGCAATTAAATAAAACTTGACAGCATTTCAGCATCGTCAACCAACAAGTCCAGAGACAGAGTGTTGTCTTGTCTTTTCTGTCCTGTCTCCAGGGCTAGAGTGTCAACAGCAGCTTACTGGAATTGTAAATTAGACATGCAGATGGAAACAAAAACCCTTTTATATATGCGCCCTCCCCTGAAGCTAAGAATACTCCTAAAAAGTGCACAGAAACACCAGTTAGCTGGTGAGTCCTTAACATACAGAGAAGTGTATATGGTGCATGTTCTGCGGTACCAACTGTTCTGCCACACTGCAGTGCTTTCCGAGCTTTGAGTGGAAGCACCTGATATATGTAAAATATGTCTATCCACAGCAATGTAACTCATCCTACACAGGGTATCCCAATGCTGTTTTCGGTAGTTGGGGGAACACACACACAAACACACACACACGCACACACACAAAATAAGCGTGTTTCCTACATATGGAAAAACAAAAATACACCGAAAGATCGCCCACCTGAAAGATATGTGTTACTGGCTAATTTATGCGACATCATTCACTTAAATTAGAAATTATAACTTCAAAACAGTCCCATCCAACAATTACACGCGTTTTCGACCATAATCACGCTTCTGCGAGTTGTGTCCTCACCGTCGACTTGGGGAATGCATTCGGAGGATGTCCGCCTGAATTCCTCCGCAGAAACCTTCCGTAAATCTCGATCTCGGATCTCGAACACGGATCCGAAGGGTTGTCCGATCGCGGCTTGCACTCCGAACTTCCGTTTTCCAAAGAAAATCGGCCTGCAATAGTTAAGGCAAAATCAGCTCAAGGCACGATGTGATATCATGCAACGAAAAAGCCGGTAGTGCGGACCACGATGATGGCGACTCGCATAGCGCGTCTTACTTTTTCTTGTCCACCTGAACTAGACGTACGTTGTTGGCCCCTCTTATCACGACGTAGCTCCCTTCTTGGATCAAATTCATGCTTGAAAACTGCTGAAAACAAACTTGCACTGGTTGTTTGAAAACACGAGCATGCGAACCAGAAATGCCGTCTGCCAAGAAAGAAATAGTGTGATTGATGATGAACGGATAGATCGATATAACAAAATCTTTCGTATTGGGCGTCTTCTTGCGCTTGCGCCTCCTAAGCAAAATACGAAAGTGCTCCCTAGGGAACTGGAAAAACCGCCTGAAGAGTTTTGTTGATGGAACTGAATGCCTGTAGGTGCAATGTGAGTAATGTTTTCGTTAATTTTTCAGTACAATAAAAAAAAAAAAAACGTGCACGAGCTTGGTCACTGATTTCTGCTTGGTAGATTTTGTGTTTTGCCCGGCAGCGCGAACGCTTTCCCCTCTTTTTTGATATTTAAAACTCAAAGTCAATCCAATCCACTACATCAAGTCGGCGGCTTCCTCGCCCCCGCCTTGCCCGCCTTTCTGCCTTGTTTCCATTCATTTTCTACCTCAAGTAAGTGTACAGTGTACTTTGCCGTCTTCTTTCGCGGTTGGACAAACCCGGAATTTCTGCCCCCGCTTAATGCCTCTGTTGCGCTGTCTCCTCGCTAGCAGCCACGGCATCCGGCGCTCTCTGAGCACCAACACCATGACCGGCACGGCCCGACACTTCGACTACCTCGTCATCGGCGGCGGCTCGGGCGGCATCGCGAGCGCCCGACGTGCCGCTGAGCACGGTGCCAGGGTGGCCCTCGTCGAGCAGGGCCCCCTCGGCGGCACCTGCGTCAACGTCGGCTGCGTGCCCAAGAAACTGTGCTACTACGCCGCCAGCCACGCCGAACTCATCAAAGACCACGAAGACTACGGCTTCGCCGTCACCGCCGCCTCCGCCGTCGACTGGGCCAAGTTCAAGGCGAAGCGGGACGATTACATCATGCGCTTAAACGGCATCTACAAGGCGAATCTGATTAAAAGCAACGTGGAGATCATCAGAGGCGCGGGTGGCTTCACGGCTCCGAAGACTGTTCGCGTCGGCACCGACGCCTTCACGGCCGATCACGTGCTCATCGCAACCGGCGGCTACCCGATCGTCCCTGATGTCCCGGGTGCCGAACACGGCATCACCAGCGACGGTTTCTTCGAGCTCACCTCCATTCCGAAGAAGGCGGTCGTCGTGGGGTCCGGCTACATCGCCGTCGAGCTCGCCGGTGTGTTTCACGCGCTCGGCACCGCGGTGACCGTTGTGGTGCGCACCGATAAGATCCTCCGAGCCTTCGACGCGATGTTGGGCTCTGCGCTGATGGAGCACATGGCCTCCGAAGGCGTCCATTTCGAGAAACACTGCACTGTGGCGAGCGTCACGAAGAGTGGCCCGCTGCTCCGCGTGAAGACGACGACGGGTGTCGAGATCGAGGGCGTTGACTGTCTCCTCTGGGCCGTCGGCCGAAAGCCGGCGGTCGACATCGGCCTGGACAAGACGGGCGTCGTGTTGGACAAGACGGGGCACGTCCAGGTGGATGCCTTCCAGAACACGAGCTGCGACGGGGTGTACGCGCTCGGCGACGTCTGCGGCAAGTGGCTGCTGACGCCCGTGGCCATCGCGGCCGGGCGGCGGCTTGCCGAGCGGCTGTTCAACAACAAGCCGGACTCGAGGCTCGTGTACGCCAACATCCCGACGGTGATCTTTAGCCACCCGCCCATCGGGACGGTGGGCATGACCGAGGCCGAGGCGCGCTCCCACTACGGCCCTGAGGACATCAAGGTGAGCTAAACTGGCTAAACTACAGCTGAACGAAGCATGTCTGATTGGTGTACAGCGAATGGTGTAGTAGTCATGGTGCCGGGGTTGTCTTTAGGCAATGCAGTATTATGCATGAAATCTGAGGTCCAGTCGCACAGGACGTCATTTCCGTTGCCCTCCAGAGAAGAGGGGAAGAAGGAGCTCCCCTCTTATCAGGATCCTCCTGTGTGCCTCCCGGATTTGCACAGGCGTCACCATTCTCCTCCCAGAAGATTATAGAGGATTAACCTGTCACTCAAAATTCTTACAAAAGCAGCTACTCTCCTCCTTTTACTTGGTGTTCAAATGTGTGCGATGTGACGTCAATGCAAGGAGCCTATAGGGACCCGGCAGACGAGCGCGGGTAGACTGGCAATGGGGGCGCCAGAGCCGTATATGTAGAGAGTTTGGTCAATGGGAGGCGCGGGCAGAGCCAGGGCGTGCGGCAGACTCGGAAAGAGGGCTTGGCATGCTCTTTTGACCAACCAGAAGCCGAAAAGAATCCCCTAGCGGTGGTAGGGAGAAACAGTTCTGAGCTGATCGATCATCAAGGGTCTCTGTTCGTATAGGGTTTTAATAAGTGCGTAAGAGTGAAGTGTAGTAACTCTTTGTGGTTGAAAATAGGGTGCACGTGTTGTTTCATCATGATCATGCAGAAAGATGTAAGAAACGAATGCGCCGCTCAACTCTGTTTTGCGCGGACAAAGTGTGACCGCTCCGACGGCAGATTCCCGGCGCTCGGCGTTTGGCGTAAGAGTATGTCGATCTTTCCGCTAGTCGCACTCTTCCACCATCATTTTAGATGAGTGTGATTGAAACATCATGTGTACCATATTTTCAGCCATCGAGAGTTACTCCAATGCAGTTATCAGGTTTGTTTCTCACGACCACCGCCAGGGTATTATTTCCGGCTTCTGGTTGGTCACACTCGAATTTCTGAAGACGCCCTGGAACACGCCCAGCCCGCTTTCGGCCAATGGCGCCGCTTCATTTGTCTCCTATACTTCCCAACGAATGGCCAAACTTTCTACATATACGGCTCTGGGGGCCGCATGGGAATACACGAAACGAAAGAGTGCAGAGGCTAGGTGGCGTAAGCTACCGCACGATATAAAGGGTACAACCCAGAGCCGTATATGTAGAGAGTTTGGCCATTCGTTGGCATGTATAGGAGACAAATGGGGAGGCGCCATTGGCCGAAAGCGGGCTGGGCGTGTTCCAGGGCGTCTTCAGAAATTCAAATGTGACCAACCAGAAGCCGTAGATAATACCCTGGCGGTGGTCGCGAGAAGCAAACCTGATAACTGCATTACAGTAACTCTCGATGACTGAAAATATGGTACACGTGATGTTTCAATCACGCTCATCCAAAATGATGGTGGAGGAGTGCGACTAGCGGAACGATCGACATAATCCGTAAGCCAAGCGCCGAGGGCCGGGAATCTGCCGTCCGAGTGGTCACACTCTGTCCGAGTAAAACAGAGTTGAGCGACGCATTCGTTTCTTACATCTTTCTGCATGATCATAATCAAAACAACACGTGCACCCTATTTTCAACCACGAAGAGTTACTACGCTTCACTCTTACGCGCTTATTAAAACCATTTACAAACATAGACCTTTGATCAGAACTGTTTCTTGCTACCACCGCTAGGCGATTCTTTTCGGCTTCTGGTTGGCCAAGAGAGCATGCCAAGCCCTCTTGCCGAGTCTGGTGCACGCCCTGGCTCTGCCCGCGCCTCCCCTTGACCAAACTCTCTACATATACGGCTCTGGTACAACCGTTAGCATCCATTCATCTATCGTGGATGGATGGATGGATGGATCAATACGGCTGACCCCTTTGGATCGGGCGGTAGCTTACGCCACCTAGCCATTTTGTTTTACCATTTAAGCTTAGAATATTTAAATGTGAAATCTATATTCACTCCGCAGTGCAAAGAAAGTGAGGCTATGAAACCCCCTTGCCATCAGTGAATAAGAAAATACCTAGTTTTCTCTCGATTTCTGCCACCATTCACTTAATCTTTGCTTGGTAATCTCTACAGTCTTGAAATCCACTCTCTCTTCGCTGTCTCTAAAACCCAATGACTTTATTAAATCTTCGTACACTGGCACACTGCCGCCATCTGTCGGTAGCCTTGGAACTTCTCCATCTGCGTATATATTTCCTAGGTTCTCTTACCCATCATTCTTTTATTGTGGCCTTGAAGTAATTGTTGCAATGCTACAAACGGCCATTTCTCATCGATAGTGTGAATTTGATGTCGCAAATACTGCAAAGCCTTCAGTCTAGTTATATGTGGATCGAACTTGTTCCACAGCTACTTTATATAGATGGCGCCAATATTTGTGTTCTCGTCAGAAGCAGCAACAGAGTGCACTTGGTAAAGGCCCGTTCACACACTTGCGACTTCTTAGACCGAGTGCCTTTATGACGAGAGGACACACTGGAGCCATCTATATGGTAGCAGTGGAAACCTGGTAGTCCTGCATACATTGATATTTCTCTTGTGCATCATCCTTTCTTTCTTGGCTCGAAAAACTTTTGTCAACATCATAAACAACATTTCTCATAGGTATTACGTTCATTTGACTTCAGAAATCCCACAAAACCTTCACTCTAGTGAAATGAAGTTCCAGGGTCACCGCACAGATGGCGCCAGCATTTTAGTGTGTTATCTCGTTCTAAGAAATTTTAAGAGGTTTCAAGGCGCTTGGTTCTAAGGAGTCCTAAGTCCGTGAACGGGCCTTTGCACTCAAGCACAAACGTGGTGGCTGAGACATGATGGTGCCGGCAGCCATTTTTAGGTGTACCATGAAGAATGGCAAATGCAGTGACACTGTTCAATGCCTTTGCAAAGTAGCACTTCATTTTCTGGTTCTTGGACAAAATATCTAGCCTGCTCACTGCCACACAAGACTAGGTATTGTAGAATATCTAGACTCATTTACGATTCTGGCAAAATGGAGCCATACTCCGTTTCACGATAAGTTGGCGAACTCTGGAGAGTACGGTGTGTCAGAGCGAGGCACGTGATCTCACATCACGGGAGCTTTTATATCACCACCAAATTCGAGGCCTGGAGGAACCATTTGTCGTCTGCTGGCCAAGAGTCGTCTGCCGCAAAACCAACCAACTTCGAATGAACGTCCACTGCCGCAACATTGCCGTCCGCTAGAGTAACGATCTCTTCTGGAAAAGTTTATGAGACAACCATACGCTCAATTTACGTGCGAATGTGTGGCGAGTACTAATGCCAGGATGACGTTTTGAGCGGAAGTGGTCGATTACAGGGCTGCAATCTTTCAAACATCGTTCAAAAGCCACATTGTTTTCGGAAAAGGCTTGAGCCGAATTAAGTATCATTGAATAGTAACATGTCTTCGTCTTTCTCCTGTGTCGTGTAGCGTAGTGTCGCTGAAGATGCAGTTGCTGTGGTGGTAATGAGGCCTCCATGGCCCCGACCATGGAGCATTGTCACAAGCCTTGCTCCAATGCCATTATTGGGCTGTGGGGGCCGCAGCCTCTACAGTTTGCCAAGTTAACGTGAAACAAACGCTCCCGCTCTGCTCGTTTCAGGAGTGCAAACCAGTTTTGCGTGTACAGTGTCGCTTTACAGCTGCAGATGGTAGAGACGAGGTTGTTTTGCAGACAGAACCACCTGTTGTGTACTGCTTTCGATATCTACTATGAGAGTAGATATGACGGTTGCACTTGTTTGTGGCACAAAACTTAAATATTTTCACTAGAGGTATTGGCAGATACACAATAGAAAATGGAACTGTTTCGAAATAGCACAGAAATCATTGATTGTCGTAATTGTGCGCAATCACCGACTTTTGCCGAGGAGAAGCAGCACACTAGTGGTGGTGGTGTCATACCCTTCAATATGCTAATCGTGACTATGTTCAGTATAAAACGTTTCACAGTGCACCAGCCAAACTTTCTCTGTAAAAACTAAACTTTGCATAGTAATTAAAGAAAAAGGTTAATCCCATACGCACCTATTGGTCTCTTTCAAAGGGCTTATTGAGGAAGGTGCGTAGCATTTTGAATAATTAAGTGTTTGATTCTTTTCCAGTTTTAATTTTTACTTACTAAAGTGCTAAATTTCAATTAGAAACTTGCTGGGCACCTTCAAAACTGCCAAATCATCCCACTTTAGAAACATGAGACATTGGGACACATTTCATGGCTCTGGGTTTTCTCTCAACCCGCATCCTTGTGCCAGCTAGGTTTTTCATGCAAAGCAGCAGCCAATGAGAAAACGAAATTTGGAAGCCGTGTCGAAATTTATTATTATTTCAGAACGTGAAAAAATATGTATCGAAATATTTAAGGCCACTAATTAGAGCAATGCAATTATTCTTGCAAAATGCTATGCACATTGCTAAGAGGCCACTCAACAGTGACAAGACCATTTTGACGAGTGTTGTATTAAACACATATACACCAACACACAGCTCCGACGTTACGCCGTTGCGGTGGCACTGCTGTCGGTACGGCGCTTGAGCAGACGCTTCTGTCCACGCGTCTGGTTTGTGTGCATGTGCAGTGCCCACACCTGGTGTGAGCAAACACCCACTTGTTTGTAAACTGTGTGTTGGTTTATAGCATGGCACTTGTGGCTAAGCAGGTCACATAAGGTCTATAAATTCGAACCACTAAAAATGGCATTAAATACAAGCTTCAGCTCATCAGGATTCAAAATTGCAGTGTTTGCGGTGCTCGCAGTGGGAATTCAAACTCCCTCTAGCCAGGGTGCAGTTTTTGCACGAAAGCCTAACTTGCCATTATTACCATAATAAATGTCCTGAAACATTGTTGTTGCATAAAAAAAAAAAATATTTTTTTTTTTATTATATTTTTTTGACAGGCTTACAAAATTAGACATTGATTGGCATCTTCCCAATAACAGAAGTATATAAATAAAAAAAAATTCAAAATACACAAGATACTGGAATGATTGAATATATGAATTTAAACAGGTGAGGAAAACCTCCAACAGCATCAAAAACAAAATATTAATACTTTTTTTTTTAAGTTACAATACAAAGTTTGGTTTACATTTAATTCCAATTTGATGTCATTGCCTGCCTCTAGTGCTCTACATTCTTTTATAAATATTGTGAATTGTCTATAGTTTATATAGGGTGTTATAATAGGGTTCAGAGTTTTCGGTAAATACCAATACACCCAAAAATTAACCCCCAAACCATGCCTGGGATTTGGAAACGTTGACAAGATGCACGTCCTCAGCATCCTTTTCCATCGCCTCTGCAGGTCTACCGCAGCAGCTTCACGCCAATGTACTACAGTATGACTCGGCGCAAGGTGAAGTGCGTTATGAAGCTGGTCTGCGCGGGCAAGGAGGAGAAAGTGGTGGGGCTGCACATGATCGGCGACGGTGCGGACGAGATCCTGCAGGGGTTTGGGGTGGCCATCAAGATGGGTGCCACCAAGGCCCAGTTCGACGACTGCGTCGCCATCCACCCGACATCCGCCGAAGAGCTGGTCACGATGCGGTAGACGCGCGATCGGATGCTGCAGCGAATCGCAAGATTGAATGCCTTTGCTGCAAAGGGCACATTGAACAAACGGAATCGAGCGGAGCGTTTTCCCTTTGTGCATGGTTGGTGCACAGTGTAGGACGGCACTTGTACAGTCTCCACCAATACGAGAGACCGCTCGGAGCACGTGGCCGA
Source organism: Ixodes scapularis (assembly GCF_016920785.2). Taxonomy (NCBI): domain Eukaryota; kingdom Metazoa; phylum Arthropoda; class Arachnida; order Ixodida; family Ixodidae; genus Ixodes; species Ixodes scapularis. The sequence continues at coordinate 84,960,616 of NW_024609836.1, read as the reverse complement.
GACTGTGGCTGCTGTCCGCAGGAATGCACGCCGATTAAGTTTTGCTGCATTATCCACCTTGCCTTTAACTAGGTATTCAGAGTGGGTCTTTCATATTGATAAAGACTGTAACTTTCATTTTCTAGGGGCACCACCAAAGCTCTTTCACTCCTCACTTGTTTCCTTTCCAGTATGTACAAACAAGCTTGCCCCCACTTTCTAACGGGTTATTTAAGAGATGATTGGTTTTGAATGTATTTACGTTTATGTTTATGTTGTTTTGTGTTTATGTTGAATGCCGGCTTATTACATAGGTGGGGATATTATGCGATTCTTTGATGCCACCAACAGGCAGTTTACAGCAGGTAGCTTAGTGCAAGCCCAATGTTCTATGCTGCACGAGATTTAGTTTTTTCGGGTTAACTGTCTTGACATGTGGCACCTGCAAGTCATGCTGTATACTTTTAAACTTGTAGGTGGGAAGTTAAGATTGTAATATGTGGGACCAGGTTAAGAGCAGATGTATTAATAAAATGCTCAAAACATCCCGACCACACTACTGTGATAGGCTTTCCGTGCGTACAGCGCAGGAGGCCGCAAATATTTGCTCCAATGCAAGGATCGGTATTGAAAGTGATGGTTGTAGGATTTATTCAATAAATTGTCTTGGAAAATGGAACTGTTGTGAACTTTTTCCTAACCACGGCGAGTTCCCATTTTTGCAAGTCCCAGTATCTTTTCGTTTTCTCGTTGGTGCCGCATTTTCCGGGCTATAGTCCGCAGAGTATACAGGAGTTTTGGTCTTCAAGATCGTTCATTGTGACGAGGCGTGACGGGTTTTGTGAATGAGAGTATGTTCTTAATGATTTATGTTTAATACAAGCTTCTTTGTGAGCTAAAAAAGCAGACATTTGTCAAGGTGTGTCGTGTACGAGAAGATATTCGTGTCGACTAAGCACCAGTACGAACTACGCACCGGATGCAGATTATTTAAGCAAAAACTTTTTTTCGGCCTAAATTGGCCCGGAAAATATGGTGTATGTTGCAACACATCAAAATGTGCTAAATAAGTTCCCTATTAGAATGAATGAAGTATCAAGCAAAGAACTTAAGCCGAAATACTTATGGCCAACACAAAATAGATGATATGTAACTTGAAAAAACACCAAAACATTTCTGAACATACAAATGAGGCAATAGATGCAAATAATCCGCTGTTACGTCGAGATTCCTCTGCTGTTTGTCAATTTCTTAGCATTTTCAGTCACAATCGAGACCTACTGCTCAGTCATCTATCCTTTCCCACACCTGCGAGCTAAGGTTTAGCATTGTTTTACGCTGTTGCGCATGTACCTGCTTGTCGTCCCGCCGATCGTCGGTTCCTTGCCGCAGCCAACATGGCGGACATGCTTCAGCTCAATATTTGGCTTTGAGTGCCAGCAAAGGCACAGGTGGGAGCACCTGGTTTTCGAAAGCGCTTTTTCTGCGCAAATGCTTGTGCGAGCGAAGGATTTTTCAAAACTACTCTTTTGCGCCCTGGCCTTTGCCACCACTGAAGCGAACTGATGAGACCAAGCATGTTCTTTGGCACCCCACTAGATGGCACTGTGCATTTCATATATGGTCTATTCACACGGTGTGCAGCCACAACTTTGGGCACTGCAGCTTCCACCCTACATTTCGCCACGAGCGACGTCACAACTGCAAAATTGCAGTAAAATCATATCATGCGATTCGGGTATTAGAGTTGAGCAAAATGGCACCAACCCCCATGGTGCACATGCCATTGACTGAAGCTGCATGAAGTAGTAATTGGAACTGATAGTTTCATCAAAAATATTTAGTGCAGACACATTTGAACCGCATGATTTACAACAATTACAAAGAGGAGCACAAACTGGCTGACGAGATCAGTCTGCTCCGGCAGTAATGTAGGAGCGGGAGCTTCTTAAACTGAAAGTGGTGAGAAAAAGGAATATTAACACCTATGAAGTGTAATAGATGATCATAACTAAGGAGAGTTGTGTACGAGACAAACATCAACAACATTGACACAGAAAACATATCTTGAAAATTTTAATATTGCACAGTGGCTGTAGAAAACTTACATTTTATCACAGACGGAGTGGGGAAGCTCCCCACTGAAGTGAAAAACGAACAAATGCAGTAACACTTGTTCGAAAAAACGTGCTCTATTTATGGGAAACTTGAACAATTTACAGAGCTTGTTTCAACTCGTCTTCTCTGGCATTCACGGTTCTCCCTGGAATCGCAAACACAAAATAAATGGAGGGGCTTCTCCTGTTGCATAAACATTGGACACAAGATAAACATTGGACACAAGATGAACAATCGTTGGCAGTAAAGTACCATGTGCCGCTAATCCTCCACTTTCTGCAGCCAATCTTTGGCAGCCCATTCATCCCACCACACTTTTGTTCATACAATGCCAGCAGGAAGGCAAGTTTACAATGCATTCTTCCACTAACCAAAGCATATTTACTCTGCCACAAGTGTGCAGAACTGGCAAATTCAGAAGCGACAATGAATCACACACAAACTATACTGCCGTAAAATACAGAGCAAGCACCAATCAAAAATTTGGAGATAATATTGTCACGAATGACAGACAACGATGCAGGATGAAACGGAATGAACCAAAGAATCAATAGGCAAACTTGTGCCAGAAACGAAAAAGAACATCAGGGGTGGAACTCATGAAGTGTACTTGGGAGCAGCCACGGGAGCAGCTGAAACCGCTGTTTTGGAGCAGGTTGGGAGCAGCTAAAACTACATTCTGGAGCAGGCTAGGAGCAGCTCAGATCAGTTTTCACTGCACTTCAGCTTGTCTTAGACGAGCACGGGAGCAATTTCAATTGTGCTTAGCAGCACAGATGAACATGAGTGGTTAGGGACCTAGGTAATGGGATAACAGTGTAACAGATGCCAAAACTTGAAACTTTGTGAGCCTTAATGAGAATCAAAAAGCAAGTACCATATGTTTCTGTAGATGGTGTCCTTGATATTTTCTGAGTGGCTTTCAGCTGCTCAAAATGCAATACAGCACTGCTTATCGCACAACCCCCGCGTGCTCGACAGAGTGATTATATGTGCGAACCACATGACGTGCGTAAGCAACGGACGTGCAGTTGCGCGGAGGAACAGGGCAACAAATTTCGAGTATATCTTATTGTGCAACTCAATATCGAAGCAGCAGACTACAATTAACGGAGTTATCGTATTCAAAGCGATTAGCGGGAGCAAGGTTGAAGTACGCCGAGCAGATCTACCGCTCGCGTGACAGCAGCTGGCAGGCAAGGTTCCGGATCGGACCGCGTTTCAGTTCTATCAAATCGCAATTATCTTGCGGGAATGCTGTTTCAACTTCTAACGACGAAGTACTAAAAGGAGTATTTTGCTCATTTGTTTTCAATTGGCTGACGTCCGGATCCCGGGCTGCAGAGCCTCAGGCAATCGGACGCTTAACGACTCGACCTCACCTCGGTCGACTTGCTTAACAGCTTATGGTTGAAGAATAACAGTCCAGTCGCAGGTGTAGCGATTCGAATCCGATCCCCGAGTTTTTTCGCGCGCTTCCGACTCGGGATACACAGGGAGAATAAAGAGAACAAAGGATTGCAAGGCCGACCAAGCTAAACGGGGTAATTGTTGCTAATCGAGTCGATAGGAACCGAAACCAAGACAAAAAACAAATTTTTTTTGGCGCACGTTGTGCGATTTGGTGCATAATGGCGCAAGGTATTGGCTGTGGCGCAGTTTCCGTGAAATGGCGCAGGATGGCGCAGACAAATGCGTCTGGCGCAAAATGGCGCAAATGGCGCAGCCGTTCCACCCCTGAACATGCAGCGAGTGCGACGACAACGGTGGCGGCAGCAGTCAGGGTAACAGCTGGTTATCGCGAGAGAGAATCGGGGAATGAGTCGGCAATATGGCGCTCTGTTCTTTATCTACTGTGCTGGTCATCTTGAATATTCAACCTAGAATGTTTGGGAAAGAGCTAGGGCGACACTGACTAGGCAAGGTCATTCTGGGCTCGTTATCATTAATTGCTCGGGGTAAGAATCTGCGCAAATTTTCTAGATGAACGGAGAAGCTTATCTTCTTAATCATGCACGCGGACAAACTGAGGGATAGGTGTCTGTTGTGCTGGAGCGCAAAAATGCAAAAGGAGCACACGATAGAGTGGGCTTCACCACTTTGCACCGGTGTGCTTGGAGAAGTGGCCGGCGGAGGAGGTGGTTGCTCGATATGTCCTACAGTCGAATCTCATTAATTCAAACTCGAGGGGGGCAGAAATGTTTGAATAAAGCAAAGTTTAAATTCTCAGGAGTTTCCTCCCATAGAGACACATAGGATGGGACCTGCACATTAGTTTGAATTACCTGCAAGTTTGAATTAATGAGAGTCGACTGTACTTATTTTTCAAACGTTTCATTAGTAGTAGGTGCGCAGTTACTGCAATCTGGATGCCTTCTCGGTATCTTACGGTATACGTTTGTTCTAAGCCGCTCACACTTTGAAGCTCCGCTACAATAATAATTCCGCTATCATATTGAAGCTTCAGAGAGTCATCGGCTTAGACTAAGGACTTGTTAGTACTATGCAATGCCGCCTTCTCGAAGCGAAGGGAGTTTCCTTCCAAAGAGCCACATAGGATGGGACCTGCACATTAGTTTGAATTATCTGCAAGTTTGAATTAATGAGAGTCGACTGTACTTATTTTTCAAACGTTTCATTAGTAGTAGGTGCGCAGTTACTGCAATCTGGATGCCTTCTCGGTATCTTATGGTATACGCTTGTTCTAAGCCGCTCACACTTTGAAGCTCCGCTACAATAATAATTCCGCTATCGTATTGAAGCTTCAGAGAGTCACCGGTTTAGACTAAGGACTTGTTAGTACTATGCAATGCCGCCTTCTCGAAGCGAAGATAAAAAAGACGCGAAGCTTAAAGCTCTAAAACAAATTAGGGTAGCCAAGCTCACATTTAGTAAGCTATGTGTATTAAAAATATAGAAATTAATTTATTTTGAACAAATAGAAATATTAGTTTTAACAAATCTGTCCCAAAATAATCGGCAAAGAGGCACTGCTGCCACGCAATACTGCAGAGGCAGGCTGCAACACATTGTTACATCCACAACAATGGGTTTCTTAGATCCCGAGGCACACCGCGGTGGACCGGAGCGGGAGGCAGCGGGAGGCTCAGGATCCGCACTGCTTGACCATCCGCAGGCACTTCTTGGCTAGCGCCATCTTGGCTAGCTTCTTGTTCTTGGCGACGCACGAAAACGTTTTTCCAGTCACCGTGAGCTGCACCTTCACCTTGTTGTTGCCCAGGAGCTCCGCCGGACTGAAAGTTCAGCACAAGGCAAAGAAACAAAACGTATGGCGAGTGTATGCACTCGACTTGAAATTTAGTCATAGCTTCCCGATATTAGCACAATCCGTTGATGAGAAAGGCTCGTATGCCCAATTTTGTATGGAGCATGCAATCTACGAGAGAAGCCTAGTGAATGATGCGGCAGTAAAAGTGCAGTCAGCTCTTTTTCGTCAAAAATGCAAACGAGCCATCTACTGCACAGGCAAATGCGCGCAATCCAGCTTTGCATGGAATCGTGCTGGATTCCATGCAAACGCATGGAATCCAGCACACACTGCATATCCGGACCTTATTCCAGAGCTGAACCATACTCCAGATCTGAGCCCAATCAACCATGCTCCAGGTCTGAACCGTGCTCCAGAAGTGAACCACGCTCAAGAACAGGACTGGGCCTGAACTACCAGTTCCTGGCCAGATCGGAACCATGCTCCAGACCAGACCCCTACTCCATCCAGGTGTACATCTAGCCCGGCCTCGACTCACCCAAACCTTGCGTCCCGGAAGCGTTCCGTGAGCTCCTTGACGGGGGGCACGGGCACGTTCTGGCTGAAGGACTCGATCTCCTGGCCGAACATGCGGTAGATGATGCGCCACACGCGGTCCAGGGACATGCCGCAGTCGAGGAACACGGCGCCCATCAGGCTCTCAAAGAGGTCCCCCAGCGCCTTGGGCACCTCCACCTCCTCGGGCTCCTGACACTCCTCTTCGTGGCAGTAGTGACGCTGAGGGAGGAGGTGCGGCGACGGCAAGACCATCAGAGACAAACCGCACCGAACGAAAAAGCGAGCGAAAATTGGACTCGACCCTACAGCGAATGCCGGAGCAGACTGAGTGGAATACGAGGCATAGGCAACGGCAGTAAGACCAAAAATGAAATACTCCAGCCAAAGCCCTAAAAAAATGTTACCAGTTTCGAAACTTTGAATGGTTCCTTCTTCAGCAATGACGGAACAACGACCATCAGGTTTTGTAATGTCATTTTAGGGCTTTTGTTGGAGTATTTACTTTTTATTACCACAGCTCCCTCCAACCAGACAGGTTTCTGTCCAAGATGTTTACATTGAAGACACCAGCAGCTCTATGCTTTGAGAAGCCTTGACACAGGTCTACTGATCTACAGGTATAAGAGAGCAGACCGCAAGTCCTACATGCATTGGGCTTAGATTTTCTTTGATTCTCAGCTTAGCAACCCCTTAAAAATGTCCCTGTTTCGCAACTATAATGCAGGGTGCTTTCAAACAAACGTGTCTAGTTGCTCATTTGAGACAGCCAAGGGCTGTCTCGGTAACGTGCTGGACAGCCGGTGACCACTATCGTGGTCACAGGCACAGCCTAAGCTGCGGTCCGAATTCTCGTCCCCACACACCCACCTCCAGCACCTTCCAGTAAGTGTCGTCTTCTGCCCCGTCCAGAGGCGCGTTCAGGTCCGGGAACTCCTGACGGTCGTCGTCCGGTAGCTCGCCCTCCTCGCGCTCCTCCTCGCGCGCTTGGGCCTGGTAGTTGACGAAGCGGCCAATGGCGCTGAACAGGCTCGGATTGCAGTGCTTGAAGCAGCCGTGGAGCCCGTACTTCACCACCAGCGAGGCGAAGAAGGTGTTGTTGACCAGCGACGAGCGCAGGTCCGTCAGCTGGCCCGGGTTAAACTTGCGGGGCAGCTCGTACAGGTAGCGTGTCACCAGGTAGTCGATCACAGCGTCGCCCAGGAACTCCAGGCGCTGGTAGCAGTCCGTCAGCCTGCAAGAGGCGTGCCATCGCTCGTACAGTCGCCGGGCGCCTCGTCCAAATCTCTAGCGCGATACGATTCATGCACACCGAAGAGCCGGTAAGTAAGGTGGGTGCGTCACCAGAGGCAAAGTCGGGTAAGACTTCCAGTTTGGAGGGACATGGCCCCAACGACGACCAAATCAAAAGACGCTATTGGACGGAAAGGACAGCCGGTTTGATGCCAACGGCTTTTTTTGGTACCCCTTGGGGGCGTTCGCACCGACCGCGCCCTCTACTTCCAGCTTCCATCGGGATTTTCTCGTTTGCCTGGCCCGAGCCGATACGTCGCCTCCTCTCCTTCCTGCCTCCATGGTTGCACTTGTTTATAAGACAAATGCAGCCTCTAATAATGCATCTTATAAAACACAGCATTTATTGTGAACAGCCGCATTCATTACAGGACTCTGCGGACATTGCGGTCGTCCTTTCCTGCCACAGTCCCTGGATGTATCGACTCATTCGCGTTCTGACCATTTCTTAGGCTCGTAAATGTTCTTCGCACAGAAACCAAGTGGGGTACTTCCCCCAGTTTTCCTCGTGTACCTTACAATGTAAATAAACTTCCTGCACAGCCGCCGCATCTCGGAAGCTAAGCTAGCCAAGAACGCACCGCAGCCACCGATCGAAAAGCACAAAGTCCCGGGAAGAGCGTCGTTTACGGAGGACGCTCCTTCGTACCTGTTTTTGTAGTAGGAGGCATGCGTGACCGCCTGCAGCAGGAAGGACCGGTCAACAAAGGTGTAGCCGAGAGCCCTCTCGACGTCCGCGACCGTGTCCGCCATGAGCTCCATCAGCGCCGCCAGGTCCTCCTCCGGGTGCGGGACGTGGCGCAGCAGCGCCGTTTGGGGCGGGGGGAAGCCCCAGAAGCCACGCACGCCGCTGCCCTCTGCCCCGCCCTCCAGGTCGCATTGCGTCAGCCGGACGCCCATCCACTTCATCACCTGACGTCGAGAGCCATCCGTTTTGGGAAGCACTTCACTAACCCCAACCGCTGCTTCGACCATGCTTAACTCTCTAAGTGCCACGCACGAGCAAACACAGCCATCTGGTTTCACTTTGCTCCCTGCCCCTCCCAATTAAGCTAAAATTCTTTTTTTCTGCGTTTTTGTTGCTGTTTGCTGGGTGCAGCCCGACAAATCTCCAGACTTGGGTGGACCCATACATTAGCTGTACTGTAAATGAGAAATACCAAACCTATTATTATTATTCTATCGGGCCTTTTCAGCATGTTCAGGTATCAGTCTCGCGACAGCTCGACGAAACTCCCTGTTTGCCCCCTCCGAACAAAGGAGCACATTCTGAGCTTCGTAGAGGATGTTGTTGCACCGCCCGCCCTTCCCCGCAGGCGGGGGTTCCGACTGCCTTTCGTAATGCCGGGAACGGAAGCAGTTTTCTAAGTCCGACATTTTGGTGCCAATATGCTATTCAAGTCTGTGTTGTCTTGGTAAGACCCAGCAATGTGCCTTTTACAGTTAGAACTTCCCTGGGGAACTGCGAGGCCGTCCTTCGTTAAAGGTGCATGCGGGCGTTCGCAAGAGACGTCTTATGTTCTCACTCCGTCAGCGGCCGTAGCCGAAAGCCAGTCATGGTGGTGCACGCATACAACTCTTTGAGTCACAGAGTTGTTATAATGCATGCTAGAGGTTCAACTGGCACTAGTGAGACTATGCAAAATGAAGCAGACAGCAACCAGTCGGAAACATTTACTTCCGGTAATGCATTTCTATAAGAAAGAAAAAGCCTTGTCGACCTGTGCTCGGTTATAACAGCAAATATCGTGAATAATTCGTACAAACTAGGTAGCTCGGAACATTTCTCAGTCACGCCGATGAAATAATTGGTCAACTATGGCATTTTTCTTTCAAATTCATGGCATTAAATGGTGCTAAAAGAGCTTCATACATGTATTTATGTGCACTGTCAGACACTGTTAGTGTGAACACGGCATAGGCGCTTTTCAGCATGGGGCATATACGTACCAAACGAACGAAGGACATCTGGATAACAAAGAGACATGGCAATATAACTATGGCGTAACAGTGGATCAGTAACTCCCTGTGCATGTAAATGTTTAAAATAAATCAAAGGCCACATAAAGCGCGATCCAAACCAACGCTTCTTTTTGCGCCTGTAGGTCGTGCGGCTGCGGATGTGACGTTTCGTGACGTCGCGCCGCTTCTTCGCTCCTTCCAGGCGCGCACAAGAAAGTTGGTTGATTTCAACTTCTTCTCAACGCGCACAAAAACGCGCGGTGACGTATAGGGCGCTCCTGTGTCTCGGCCAATCGGTGGAGGGCAAGCTAGTTCCGGCTCCGTGTTTCTCGCCGTCTGGCTGCCCTCTCCTCCCCCCCTTTTATTCTCTTCCAACATGACAACGCAATCTCTCTCTCTCTCTTTCTCTCGCCGTCTGGCCGGCCAGTCTGTCGCAGTTGCACTTTGCTTGTCCGCGCGTGCCTGCATGCGCGCGTGCGCGCTCGCCCGAAGTTTTGCCCATCCAAACCAAAGTGCACGGTTCTGACTCAGAAAGCGTGCCCGGAAACAGCAAAAACGCCACGAATTGCGTCACATCCGCAGCCGCACGACCTACAGGCGCAAAAAGAAGCGTTGGTTTGGATCGCGCTTAATATAGTCCGATTTGCAATAAATAATTACCGCTTTATTCTTTCTGCTCATGAATATGTGTCAAATGCTCGTTCTGCATTCAAAACATCACCCACACGTTTGAAATCTTTGAAAATAGGGAAATGCCAGAAAACAAGTGCCCGATAAAAGCTGCCTGGCATAGGAAATAATAAAAAGAAACAAGTTTCATAGCCCACATACTTTATTATTTACGTTTCAAATGTTCTTAGCTGCTCGTAAAGATGCACAATGCGGTCGTTTTTATATATGTGACAGGACTGGCATATATAAGCGGCACCGGAACGCTGGCAAACCTTGAACACATTTTTCATTCTTTTTGATCGTTATTTTACTTTAAATCGTCACTCTTTTTTACACACCTGCTATGGAACAGAGGTTTGGGCCTGAAATATAGCAAAGTTAAACATTGTTCACTGATGAAGAAAAATGCGCTAACTAAAGCAATTACACTTTTACAATGTTAATCAAGGTCCTTACTATTCGGTACAACCCAAGTAACCAAAGTGTTCCACGTTATTTTCCGGCGAAGAGACAAAATGCACGCGCGTTTTCCCATAAGAGTGCGCAGGAGTACCGCAAAAGTAGACCGGTTGCTGTCTGCTCCAATTTGCCTCCCGGAAGTCGCATAAACATTGCACCAGTCGAACCTCTAGCATATAGGTATTAAAGAATTAAAGAAACTGTACGATTCGAACAGACAAGCTTGCACGCCGTATGGCTAGACCTTGGAAAGTAGCAGGTTCAAAGAACGCGACTTTCGGTTACGGAGCGCCGAAGACGACCATGCACTCGGATCGCTTCCTTTTCCCCAAACTAGCCACTATGATTTTTTTATTTTCCAAACTACCACCACGGTTCCTTGAATGAGCACACTCAGACACAGCAAGAGTTACCTTGAGGGCTCCGACGGGTCCGCACACCAGGAGGTAGGCTCCGATGAGAGCCTCGACCGAGTCGGCCACACTCTTATCCGGCACCTGAGCGGAGGTGCACACGGGCACGGCGCACGAGCTGTCGCGCTTGGGCGCCACGTAGTCCGGCCGCAAACACTCCGCCTTGTACGCCTGTGCAAATGACTCCAATTTACTTGCATTTCGAGCCAGCAGAAAGGAGAGAAGCTAAAGAAGTACCCCAGCCTTCTACCTAAAGGCTGGTCCAGACATTCGTGTTAGGGTGTGCTCAAGCGTCTTGCATAATGAATTTACACACACCCCCGACCTCGTATATTCTTACGCGCCCTTCTTTTACCGTGGGCTCGAAATAACTCGGACAATGCTATGAGCGACCACCTCCTGTAGATGGTACATAGATTTGTTTTCGCGATCACCGAAAAACTTTTAGCATAATTATGTGCAGGTTGAAAGTGTTCAGAGCCCAGCTGACAGATGGCGCCAGTGTGCTAAGTAGCGTGTCTAGATTACAGAGCTTTTCTGACACTCGATTGGGGTCACGTGGTTTATGGGCTTTATGGCAAAAAGGAACACCGATTTATGCTTGTCGAGGTTTTTATTTGAACGTGACCTATTAGAACCCAACTACCCAGAACACGATTTGCGGCTCGAAATTCGTTTTCTTTCTGTCCGAAAACAGCCGGCCGAGAATTGGCTGGTTTCAGTCGTGCCCGCTCTCTTTTCCGTGGTCATGTGGCATTGAAACTATGGCATACCAAACATATTACAAGTTGTGGGACATCTTAGGCAAACAGTGAGTCACTAAGAAGAAAGAGGAAGTCAGAATCGCCAGAAGACTCTACCAACCTCATAAGCAGAAGTCAGCTCCTCCGCCGTCACGGTGTCAAACCACTTGGGACTCTTCTGCGAGGCCCAGAAGGCAAAGTCTACGTCCAGCATCTTGTCCTCGCACCCTTCCGGAACGCGATAACCCGGCGGCAGCCAGTTCCGCTGCGGTTCAAACATCTCGGATGCCGCCGCCTCCGCGACCCCGATCGCGCATCCGAGCCTGTGCAGGTTCCTGTTACTGATGATCCGTGACCGCGCCTGCGTCAGCAGCCCTTCTTGCGCCGCCGTCTCCCCGCAGTACAGGTCGATGGTGACCGCAAACTTGAGAAACGAGTCTCCCAGCACTTCCAGGCGCTCCAGGTCAAATCCGTCCGCGGCCTTTGCAGACGTCAACGCCTCGAGCAGACGCCCGGGGCTCGGACCCGGGTTCCCCTCCAGCTCCGGCTGAAGTTCGAACGACCCGGAGATCCGCGGCATCCGGATCTCTTCCGCGTCGCCGTGTCCGCGAAGCAGCGTCCCGAACTCGATCTCCCTCTTGGCACCCGCAGAGGCTCTCTCGAACGACGCGCTCTGGAAGTCCAGCGCCGGCCAGTCAGTTTCGACGGTCCGCAGCCCGACGCCCGTCTCCGCGGCAACGGTGCACCGGATCTCCTCCGCCAGGAGGAGCTGATTGATCCGGTAGAGGATGCTGGGGAGGCAGACCGCCTTGCGCCACACGCTTGCCGGGATCGGGTGCACGTCGCAGAACTCGGCCACGCGGAGCTCCACGCGGTCCGCCGTCGTCTTCTTGGCAAACGCGTCGCCGTGGCGGTTGCGGAAGCGCGGGGTGAGGAAGCTGAGGCGCACTTCCGTGAAGGCAACCTCGAGGAGTGGCTGCGAGCGGTCCGTCACCCGGAGGTCGTGGACGCCCGTGAGGTACTCGGCGAAAGAGGCGGTGCCCGTGGTCCAGGAGCTTTCGGGGCTGAGGTCGTCGCGCACCCTCTTGACGTAGTAAGTTTTGTGCCGGTAGTTGAGGGGGTGGTACTGCGGGACCACCACGGCGTCTTCGTAAGAGTGCCTCTGGAACTGGAACCGCTCGCCTGCCGCCGGCTTCTTGTGGTTTAACACGGCATTGACGAAGGGCCAGTCTATAGCGGCAGTTCCGTCGCCTGGTTGAAGAGTTATACGGCACGAATGAGTAACCACGGGCCTCGGATAAACTACTTCCTGGTCTGGAAACTTGGGTGGCTTTTGCCCTAGTAAACTCCTACGGGGATTAGCACTGCAAGCGGCGCTAATCCCTGTAAGAGTAAAAATATCCCACCATAAATGCGAGTGCTCAACGGCTAGGTCAGGAATAAAAAATAAAAGTTCCCTCGTCCGCTCGCCAAGATAAGAAGGCAGTACTGTGGAATATTTCGACTACCCGAGGTCACAGACTGGATATGAGCGTTGCTGTTCGGCTGAAACTTGCGTTCAATCGGCCAGGACACAAGTTCCAGCCGAAGCTCCGTGACCGAGGGGAATGGAGGTAGCATGGCCGGTTGGGGGTCGCATACCTTGCATCACGGGTGCCAGGGTGACGCAGTTGGGGGCGGAGCCGGGGTCGAAGGCGAGCAGGGGACGCTCGCGCACCCGCATCACCTCGTCGCAGACGAAGCGGTGGAAGTGCCGCAGCCTCTCGCACTGCTCCTTGGTGAGGTGCACCGAGCCGGCGCGCGAGACGGTCACCAGCTCTTCCCCGGAGCGAGTGAAGATCGGGAAAGACGGGATCTGCGATGGCGGAAGGACAAAAGAAAGCGGAAGGTGACGACACCGAGCCGAGCGCTTCCTCCCCGTCATATTTTTCGGGCTTCGACTTTCGCGGCGAATTCGGAAGAAGTGCGTGAAAGAAACCAAACTAACAGAATGATGAGGCTGCGGTATGATAAGCGTCGTCGTCGGCGCTTTGTGCATTTCTTGGACACTGAGGGCACTAATTAAAACAAAATAAGCACAAGCAGAGATAAGAAGTAAACAAAAAAAAAGACAGCAACACGCAGACTGAAAGAGAGAGTGGTACAGCGAAGAAAGAACGCAGACCACAATACAAATATAGAGTATGAAAAAGAGAAAATACGGCACTACAAAACTTATAGGTGAGAGTATCACGGAGAATAACAAAAAAAGACTGCCATATAAAAATAGAGAGTATGATGAGAGAGGAAAAGACAGCAATGTAAAGAGGTGAAGGCGGACAGAGGGCAATGTAGAGAGGGTTAGAGTGTAAGGAGAATTGCAGAGTAAAAAAATACAAGGCACAGAGAGCAGTGGTGAGGGGAGTAAAGGAGACAGAGAGTGATACAAAGGGAAGATGAGGAAAGCAGCCAAAGAAATGAGAGAGAGCCCACCAGGGGCATGTCCTCCCGCAGCAGCATCCCGAACCAGAGGGGGCTGTCCTCGGGGTCGACCAGGCGCTCCTTGCGCCAGTTTTGCAGATCGGAGGCCAGCCGCTCCAGCCGGGTCGTCAGCACGTGCAGTCGGAACGTGCCGGGTCCCGCCAGCGGCGCCTCCCGGAACAGGCGGCACACCTGCCACGAGAAAGGCCGCATCGCGCGGAAAGTTTCCAGTTGTTAACGCCCGCTGATGGTACGGTCGAGGCTGGTTCGCACGTTTCTGCTGGCTGCATCTGAAGCAACCGAAACGACAGCATCGACCAATTGCTTCCCAAAGCTACTTTTTGCATTGCTTGGCACGTTGTGTGCAGTAAGCACTTTTCCCAATGACTGTGTCGATGCCGTTTCAATAACTCTGAACACAACTATCTGAACCAGGCCTCATGCATCCAGATACAGGCTTCACAGCATCAGGAATTGACGTCACGGGCACAATAGTACAAGACCGATGACAACACCTGCCCCACTCACCTACCCCCAATGACAGATAGTGGATGGGAAATGCCGTGGCTACAGAGCCAAAGTGCGAAGAAAGATGTAGTTGCAATTCTGTCAAATTTGCAGCTGAACCAAGTGCTTTAGGAGGGAACATAGCCATGATGAAAGTACTGACTTGCACTCTCTACCACCGTAGATCATTCTAAAAAACGTTCAGCCTTTCCACTCTCGTGAAGAAGGAAGACCAGCGGAGCTGTGCTCGATATCTAGACGGTGGTTTAAAAGCGCAAAGGACTAAGAAGAGAAGAAGGGGACAGGACAGAGCGCTTACTTACAACTGTCAAATTTAATAGAGCATCTAGAGAAAGACAAGGTGGAAGTGAAAAAGGAGAAAAGAAAAATGAAATAAAATTAAAGTCACTGCTGCTATTAAGAACATATTTGGTTTTAGAAATCGAAACAAAAATATTTTGACTGCAGCTGAAGGCAAAGTACTTGTCACGTAAAAAAAAAAAAAAAACTGTCTATACAGCAAAATGAAAAAATAATAAAAAATTGAATAGTAGGAAAAAAGAAAAAAACCATTAGGCAGAGCGACCGGCTAAAAAGTCTTGAGGTAAAACACCGCTAGAACTGAAGTTCTTTTTGTGTTTCAAGTCTTTAGGGCATACACCGAAGGAACTGAAGTTCTTTCTGTGTTAGGGTCACTGATCGGGCGCTTATACACTTGTCGCCACTGGTGGGGATGACTTGAGCCTCGTACAGCTCTCGAATGTTTCTGTCACGGAACCGCTTCAGAACTTTGGTGTTGGTGAATGTTGGTGAGCATTTGCAGTCTCTGACATGTATCGCAAGATGTCCCGATGGTGCCGATTTCAACGTTTGGGCATGTTCTCTTAATCTCGTATTGATACCTCGCCCCGACTGACCTACATACACTTTGCCGCAAGTAAATGGTATTTGATATATCACTCCACTTTGACATTCTGCATACTTGAGTCGATGTTTTACAGTGCATTCTTGCTGTTGATGCTGTTGGCAATTGATCTTAGGGCAGAGCCTTTTTAGTTTGTCCGGAGCTGAAAGCACGACTTGGACTTGAAACTTCGCAGCTGTTCTCTTCAAGTTGTGGGACAAGCGGTGTATATATGGCAGAACTGTCGGTCGGTGTTTCTTGTGTTTTTCAGTGTCATGTTTTTTATTTGAGGTCATCAAGGATTCCGCGACTTCATATATTATCGAACTGGGATATCCCGACGCTTTCAGTCTTTGTACTTGAGCATCAAAGCTTTCCCCCGCTGAGTGTACGCAAGATTTTTTAAGAGCTGTATTCAGGCAATTTTTTGCAATTCCTCTTTTAATAATTTTGGAATGAGCCGAATCATACTGTAAAAGACCTTTCTTCGATCGAGGGGAATACATCCAGCAAGCGTGGTTGTCAGAGAAAACCAGTCTTAGATCTAAAAATTGGAGTCTGGAGTTCACTGGTGACTCTCGGGTGAACTTGAGACCCTGGCCATTTTCTAAAAAGTTAGATCGGATGATGTTGAATAGTCGCGTCTCATTCTCACTTGGGCGATGTTGAAGAAGAACGAGGTAATCATCAACGTATCGAAAAATATGAGATACATGGCTGTTGAAAAGTGTACTGGCTACTGCCCGATCACATTGGGCCAAGTAAATATCACATAATATAGGCGCCACACAGGAACCTATACAGATACCTTTCTTTTGTAGGAAAGAATCACCTTCAAAAGTGACGACTGTAGCAGAAAGGTAGAACTTAAACCTATTCTGCCGCCATCAGACATGGTTCAGTTCCACCAGACTTGGTTGGGTTGTTTGGCTTTGCAAGACCTTCCCAACATCATGCAAACAGAATATGCAAGATTGTCCGCTCCGAGATGTGGAGGCAGGTCCGATACTTCAGAACTTGCCTCTGGGTTCTTGCGGGTTGTGGAGACCCCGGTGGCGGCCAAGGACGAAGGTACAGAACCTTCCTTGACAGAGCAAGTAAGGAAACGGAATTCCTATGGTCTTCATATATTCCGCATATAAAAAGTCTCCGTGCTCAAAATAACCAACGCAAGGGAGAATCCGTAACGTTGTTGGGGGATGCTACAATACCGGCGGAGATAGGCAAGATACTCGAAAAAGGACCAAAATTCTGCACACCACCAAAAATGCAGGGCGTAGAGCTGGTGTCTAAGATACACGACATAGCGGCAAAGGCCCAAGAAGCTGATAGACTTCGATGTGTGGACGATTGTGTTGACGTGCTGCTACAGACTGGTCAAGTTAATGACAAGAATATGAGAATTCCTGCTATTGTCAATTATTTCAAAACGAATGACCTAACCCTTCTAGTTTCTGATAAAGAAGGAGGTTTCGTTGTCATTCCTAGGTCACTCTACCTCGAAAAAGCAGGGCGGGCCATAGAAAAAAACTTTAACAAGTTGCATGATTTCAAAACCAAAAGTGTGAAGGCAAAGGCGCTTCAAATGTGCCACAGACTTGAGTTGGAGCAATTGAGGAAGACGATTACTGCTACCAAAAAGGACAGTCTGGATATGTTTTTCACAGCAAAAACGCATAAGGAATGCCCTTTTCAAGTTGTGGTCACTGAGAAAGGGTCTTGGCAGGGTCTAATGTCACGGTTCCTCTTAAGGGGAGACACTGCCCAGAAAAAAAAATTTCTGCAAAAAAAGTTGATTTTGAAAAATGACATATTTATATCCACCAACATCTAGAGAGTATTCCTAAAAAGTTTAATTAATTTTCACTGCATAATTAATTTTTTATAAATTATTTTCTGTCCACCAAAGCTAAAGAAAAGGTAGGGGTTGGAGCACTTTGAACGCATTTTTCTCCATTCCACTTTTTGGTATAAATTCCATTTTAGTCAATCTATCGTTTGATAATGGCAAAACAGGGAAGGCTCATTCTTCCCTTTTCTTGACTGAAATTTAATAAGGAATGCGGCTATGGAACTTTTTTGTCAGTTAACGAATGTCTTTTATAAAAAATGTTGACATTTTGTCGAAGACACAGAAGACCAAAAAGTTGACCAATTTTGCAGAAGAGAAAATTTATAGAAATAAATTACTTCTTAGAAAAAACGTTCCATAGCCGCACCCTCTAGGCATTCTGCTACATATCTAGTGAATAAAAATCTTGAATATTGTGATAGTTTTCTGACGATAGATTAACCAAACAATGTAGGCGTGTTGCTGATGGAAGCTACTCTAATTTCCTTTTCATTTAACCGACAGACCTGAAATTTTGTTATGCAGCCTCTAGCATGACCACCAGCCTACCCTGTAAATTTCATTAATTTTAAGAACATCGGCGTCGCTGCCCGGCCTCGCGCTTGCTCTTGGCCTCCGTGGCACGATCGTCGTCCGTGGCGTTGGCCTGCCGGCGCTCTTTACATCACTGGTTCTGTTCTCGGCGGCGGCTTTCCAGGCGAGCGATGTGCTCTTCTTTGGCAAGGAATCTGAAGCGCTCGACGCAGTGGAAGTCGAGGCAACAGCAGCTTTGCGGCGGTTACAGACCCATTCGCGCTGCTGCGTATGTCGCCGCTCCTTCCGCATCCAGTCTTCTTTCCCCGAAAGGGCGCGCGGCCGGCCCATCCTAAGTCCAAAACGAAACTGATAGGAGCGTAGGAAACAGCGCGCAAAACAGACGAGGTAGAAGAAACACACCTGACGAGCGCTGCGCTCGTTACGTGTGCTTCTTTTTCATCATCTGTTTTTCCTGCTGTTTCCTAGGATGAATTCCCACCAACACGCCGCCCAACTATCAATTCTTCTATAATAGCTGGAAAGCTTGCCGCCATCTACGAGCGACGGCGGCAACCATACTGGTTTTGTGCTTGCTGCCGTCGCTTATAGATGGCGGTAGCTGTCCAGGTGGGTTTGTGTCGACAAGTGTTTAGTACCAGACACAATCTCGGGAACTTGAGCTTGAAGATGGTGATGGTGACGGCGGCGGTGGAGACGGCGACGATGGTGCCGGCGGAGACGGGTCCCCGTCCTTTGCGCGGAGTGCCGCTGATCGACCCCTCGGTTTTCGCCATCGAGAACGCCGGCCAAAGCTACTGCGAGTGCTAACCTTGGAGGCAGGCATTCCTCGGCAGAAAAACTACCGGGAACAAAGCTACCGGGAACAAAAAGGGAAAACGAATCTAAACAGCGGCGAAGTAGCGATACGATCAGAAGCGAAAGAAGCAGCCGAAAGCGCGCGTATCAGGCGAACAAGGAGCGACGTCACCGAAGGCGGCCAATCATGAGCCCCGTTTCGGGTCGCAACCAATAGGATTGCTGGTATCACAGTTCCCACATTTTTTCGGCTTGTTTGTACGGGGTTCTCCCGGGCCACAGATAGCCTCCAATGTAGCAAGCTTCTATGGGCAGAAACTAGAAGAAACGGCGCTTCCAACGAGGGTAAGATACCTCGGCTGCGTCGAACGAGCGCGGAGTAGGCCTAATTTGAAAATGCCGAACTTCGCTGTTCTGCTCGCTCGGCGGATCGCCGCGCGCAGCCCGCGCGGCCGCGAGCTTGTCGAAAATAATTTTTTGCGAAATAAATACTGCGTATTTATAAATGAAACTTTCTGAAACTATGCTCCAGAATATAGTGAACCCAAATATAATATTTTTTAAAAATGCATTTTTTCGAAAAAAAATGGAATTTCGGGGCCGTATCCCCCCTTAACAGCTCTGCTGTAAAAAGTCATCGAAGTGTATAGTTATAGCCGATTGCCGTAGAATAGCTTAACGAGCAATTAGACTGCTATTGCTACGCCTTGTGCTAGAATGCACTTGGAGGCCGTAGTCTCCGACCAGCCCTTATTCCAATGCATTGCAAAAAACACTCATAGTTACTTGTCCCACTCAGCGAAAAAGCAATGTATATGGACATAAAAATATGACTGAGCGGCACGTGCCACTCAATCGTATGCTCAAGGACGACGCTGTCCTTGGCATCATCCTTTAGGTTGTCCTAGAGGTCGTTCTAGACCTCTAGGACGACCTTACTTGTCTTGTTACGCGAAAAAGCAGCATTGTTGTGCCCGAAAAATGGCCATAAAAATATGTCATCAAGCATGCGCCACTCACGCTCAAGTGTGGGAGAGTGATGTCGAGCACTGTGTGCAAAAGGTACACTTCAGACTTCATCTGTGCTCATCGTGTGCTTCGTGCGATGGACTGTGAGGCGACTGCATCTACATCTACGGCCTCGACATCGGCAGCTTCTACATCTACGGCGGCTTCCGCAGGCAAACGTGGCCGCCCACGCAAATATGCTACAGCCTCCTTAAGTGTCCTCCTCTAGGCATTGTTCTCGAAGTCATCCTAGAGGTCGTCCTAGATGCAGTACTTGGTGTCTATCTCTAGGACGTCGTCCTAAACTTTAATACGTGCAGAAACATTACTCGAAAACATTTCTCCCGTTGGACTATAATGCTTTCGCCTTCCTACATCTAAGCAGTCTTGAGTGTCCTCCTGTAATTTTTTTTATATTGAGTCTGTACTTTTAATGCGAAAGCATTAACTGTCTCATGAAGTGAGCCGATGTTATCAACTTTGAAACCACGCCCAACGGCTCTCAAATCCTTCTCCAAGTCAAAAAAAAAAATTAAATGAAATCTATTCATTTCATTTTATGAAATGAAGCCAGCTCCCAGCTAGAAAACTTTAACCACGCGCAAAGCTAGCCACGGCACCTTCACTGCTTCGATCCCATTGGCTAGCGCGCGTCAACCAGACTCCCATTCGCCGGACACGCAGCGCCAGGTCAGCGCCCAGTCAGCGCGCCAACACGCGTAGAGCAAGAATGATGTACATGCTTTCGCACTCACAACTCATAAGAAGTGCCTTAGGTGTACCCCGATCTTTCATAAATTCACACTTCTTTTTACGAGAAGGAAAAAGCGTAAACATGCAGGGTGTGACTGTTCCTGCCCTCACCCTCTTGGGGTACACCCTCCTCCTCTTCTTGGTGCCAGGCTTGGGGACCCCCGGCTGCTCTGCCTCCTCCTCCGGCTCTTCCAAGAGGGCCAGGGTGCGCTTCACGGGGAGGAGGTTGTCGTCCAGCTCACCTGTGGTCGCCAGACAGAGGCCTTGGTAAGGCGCCACGCACATTGCACACACCGCTAGTTTCCCCCGACGTCTCCAAACTATCCTCACCCATCTGGTGCAGCCTCTTGCAGGTCTCGAGAGCTGCGGCCATCTTGGCGTACCTCTTGGTCTCCATGGGCTGGCCCTGAAAGGAAAACAAAACAGTTAGGAATCAATAGTTCTCCAAGTCAGACGAGACAACAGACAAACGTGCACAGATGAACTAACACCAGCCTGCTTGCTAGAATTCCATTTGAATGTGTACACCACAGAAAAGCAGCTCTTTTGGGCCAAGTTTTCACACTGCAAAAGCGTGCAAGCGAACACGCTGGAAGCAACAAGAGCGTAGAGGATATGCAGAAGGGACGGAAGTACAAACATTAAAAGCATAGACATTTAAAACTAAGTTTAGCAGTGCACTCTTATCTTGGTCTTTCTGCATGCAAGCACATAATATGTTTGTCGTCCCTTGTCCAGAATTTGTTTTATTCTTTCTGCGTCGAGTCAATATAATATTCCCTTTTTTGTGATATTCTTTATAATCCTTACGATATTCTGCGCAACGTTGTCAAGGCTAGCATGGTTACTGCGGCGCAAGCATGCAGCTCCACGGATTCCCTTCACACATGCTCTCACCCAAAGAAAACGCAGAACTAATTAAGTTACGCACGTGCGCAAGCAGCTTGGACAACACAGGGAAGCTGTGCCAGCCTCCTCTGCAGCCCTGGGGATACCTGAATGGGCTCCTTCAGGGGACTCGTCATGGGCAGGTAGACAGTGCACACGTAGTACTCCTTGTCTTCCTTGTTCACGGGGAGGATGGTGTAGTCCGGCTGCAGACGGGTGAAGATGTCCGAGGGCAGCTTCACACAGTACCTGCACATGACACAGGCACGAGAACCTGGAGCATACTGAGGCCCACTTCGGAGGGGTTAATTTTCCCCAGCATTTTGACATTGCAACTCCAGCAACAAAGCCCGCCCCCCCCCCCCCCCCCCCCCCCCCCCCAACGTGACGTTATCATTAAAACTGGTATATTCTCGCATTAATTCGACGCAAAGTTACGCATTAAGAATGCGTTTTTGCATCTTTAAACAGTGTTAAGAATACGTTTGACTTCCTTATAATGTGCTTTCGCATCTTTAAATGGCGTTAAGAATACTGTCTCATTTCCCTAAGACCATTTTGTTGCAACACTGAGTAACCGCAAACTAGAACCAGGTATAGAAATTACAGAGAAGATGCAAGCGAGCCGGTAAACTTTCAACATTGTAAAACCCGAGACAGAGGACAAAAGGAGAAGAAAAAAGGGGACAAAAGGGGAGACCTCTGTCTGTGTCGTCCCCTTTTTTTCTTCTTTTGTCCTACGTCTCGGGTTTTACAATGTAGAACCAGGTGTTTGGTTATAAACACCACCCCCACATGAGGGCGACATGAAGATATGTGCCCGATTGACTGCCGCAAGCTCCGAATGTCTCCGGAGGTGTTGGAGTTGCTCGCCCGTTTCGAGCAGGATCTCATCCCAGCAATTAGCGCTGTAGTGCGAGTATCTAGGGGACAACTTGCCAGCAACCTTGAAACTGCCCCGAGAATTGCCCCACATGAAGCGGGCCCAAGCATCTCGAGTATCTTGATCCAGCATAAAACCGGATAGCCCTTCGTTTTCGCGTGCGATTATCTCGTCCGGACTACCAATATCTGCAGGTCATGAACCACCCAAGAGAACATCGGAACTGGATTATGGAATTGGTCCCAGCTGAATCCAGCTGGAAATAACCCTTAATCCAGCTGAATTTAACTGGATTCAGCTAAGACCGGTTACATAATTCAGCTCGACTAATTTTCACATCGCCTGCTAATGGCTGTAGCACTGTTTATTCTCTATTTTTACTACTAAGTCTCTGTGTTCAGACCCAGGCACGCCTGACTAAGCAAATTGTTAGTCTACAAAAAATAATTCTTTTCCAGTTTGCTTCACTAAGGTGATCAGATTATCCGGTTCCAGAGGAGGAAATGGAATGCAAGCCTCACAAGCGAACAAAAAGCGAGATAACGGTTCCACTGTTCTGAAACCAGAAAAGCTAGTCCAAAGTTACACATTAATATTACATGGTCCAAACAGAAAATTGTTACATATTATTTTATTTATTTCCTTTATAAATACCCTCAGGGCCACGAGGGCACTGCAGAGGAAAATGACTTAAAGGTATATATAAAGAAAAAATAATCTAAAAATGAAAATAATTATCTGTTAATAAAATACTAAAATAGTGGCATTATTATTAAGGCAGTTTTAAAGTTGGCGTAAACAGATAAAGCTACCAGAGACGCTGGAAGGTGGTTTTAGGAAAGCGTAGTTCGGGGTACGAATGAACCGTGAAAAGATAGCGCTACGCGCCTTACCTATTCACCAGGCCGATGGCAGAGGTCATGGTAATCCTGGCCGCCCCGTCCCGCTTCACCGGCATGTAGGGCGGCAACATCTCGTCCACCGCAAAGCTGAGTACCACCTCGGAGTCGAGGGGGGCCTTGCGCTCTCGACACTTGTTCATCAGGAGCTGTGTGCAAAACGTCCCACCCATGGCACCTTCTGCTTTTCCAACAATGCGGCCCACTACGCAACCCCACGAACTGAAAAATTTCGTCAATTCTTTGAATAAAACATTTGAGGTGCGGTGTTCCCGACACTACCGGGCTCAAAAGCGCTGTTCCGGGTTTACTTTCTCGCCAGAAACTTCGCATCTTCTGGAACCCTGGCTGTGTTGGCCTGAAACTCGGCGCTGTTTGGGGAGTTTTCATTGTTTGTGATTTCGGACATCATTCAACATCACCGAAGTTAAAGCAATGATGCGGATGAAGTGGGTTAAAACGAGGAAAAAACTACACGTTGCACCTCAAGAGCTTTTTCTAGCTTCTCATACACAATCCCTCCTTAAATTCAACCACAAACCAAATTACACCGACCACTTACTAGTCAAGCCTTCATAAATCTGAGTTTCTAGGACATATCCAACCTGGAAAAACAATTTTTTGTTTTTCCATTTTGCTGATTAGGAGAGCCCTAATCAGCATATTCACTTGAGAACATGTGTTTTTTTTTTTATAGCTTATATACATTCCTATTATCATCAAATCCCAGGCAGCAGAACTCACACATGTGTGCAGGGGCTAAAAGATGTTCAGATTTCCAGGTAAATGCCCGACCACACCCTTCTGTTTGCTTACAAAAGATTGTGCCAACTCTTACGAGAACACACTGGTACTCTGGCACCATCTATAAGGTGGCCATGGAACTGCATTTCGCCAGTGAGGGTTTTGCGGTGTTTGAGAGATTAAATGTGCGTACCATCTAAAAGAAACTGTCATTTATGACATCAAGTTTTTCTAACAAAAAAAAAAAAAGAAAGATCTGAAAAAAGAAAAAGAAAACACACGGAAAGCCAAGTGTCTTCTTTCACAGATGGCGCCAGCATGTTCTTTCGTTGCAAGTGATCCCGAGAGGTTTTAAGGAACACAATCCTAAGCAGTCGGAAGTCTGTGAACCAGTCTTTGTGCATTGGCCAGACTTCAAAAAAAAAAAAAAAAAACCTTTCTAGGACAAATTTGAACTGCAAAAAGGATTTTTACCGGGCAGTGTTTTTTTTCCCAGTTTCCTAGAAAAATTCAAAACTGTGGATCCCATCACCACATTTACTCAAACTCGTGTTCCCCACTTTCATTCGGTACAACGAACGTGCACTTCTTTTGTTCCCCAGACCCAACAGAGCAGAACAAACATACGCAACAGACATTCGAATATGTGCAGGTTCCCAGAGCACCCCTCGAGGTGGTTCCTCACCGACTCGACGACGTGGTAGGCCTGCAGGTTGGAGCAGCTGAGCTGGCAGTCGTCCCGGGAGACCATCATGAGGTAGAGGGAGCGCCTGGCCCGGGCCCGGCCCTTGGACTGCACGTAGGAGCGGTAGTCTGGGGGGAAGTCGAAGCGCACCACCAGGCTGCACTTGGGCACGTCCATGCCCTCCTCCACCACAGAGGTCACCACCAGCAGGTTGCACTCCTGCCGGCGAAACTGCTCCAGGACCTTGGGGGGGGGGCAGACATGGCCAAGACACGTTGTTACCCCTCCACAGTCACCGTGGTGCAACCATCGTAGTGTAATCATTGTAATGTCAGTCAAACTGGGTGGGGGTTCACGTGCCAAACCAACAAAGGGTATCTGGCCTGTCCCAGTGAGAGACTCAGGATTAATTTGAACCGCCTGGGGCGGTTTGCTAGTGATGTGTCCATTCCTCCCAGTGGGTACGAGGGATTTTTATGCCACAAGACTGGTTCCTGGGGGAAAAAAACGAAAATGTGTAGGGCCACCGGCGACTGTCCTGCAAATGACGTCGGCAAAGACGTAGTCATATTTTCTCAAAACTAGCTATAAACTACGACTCCCGTTAGTTTCGACTCGTGAATGGACGCAACTACAATCTTCCGGGCGAATAGTACCCCTCAGCTGCTGAGCTGACCACTCTGTTTTAAAGCGGTCGCTTTCCGAGACCAACCACACTCGAGGTCATGTGTACAAGGTCGAGTAACGCCCGAGGCTGAAGTGTAAACTCGCGTCATCAAGGTCACTTAAGTTTTGACTGGTTGCCCTTCTGTGATCAGTGCAGTCTAATCACCGCTATGTAGACACCAAGGTCCAATCAGCCCTCCGCAGCTGCCCACCTTGCACTGCTGCTTGAAGGACATGCCGCTTTCCTTGGTGCTCTGGCCGGCCATGCCGCCGTGGCCCGCCACGAAGTGGGGCCTCACGAAGGCGTACGGGGCCACCTCTTCGGCCACCCGGCCCAGCCAGGCGCAGAGCACCCGGGCCACCACCCGCTCCTTGACAAACACGATGCCGCACAGGGACGAGTCCTCCTCGGGCCCGGTGGGCCGGAACACGCGCAGCACCTCCAGCAGCTTCTTCAGCTTGGGCGTGGCCAGGGCCAGCAGGCGGTGCTCCACGAAGTTCACGCCGGGGTCACAACCCTTACTCAGCCTGGATTGCGCCTCTCGGAGCCAGTCCAGGCACTGCGACACCTACTCGGCCACGAGCCTCTCTTCAGTCTTCTCCAGGAGCTTACGGGCCTGCACGACGAGCACATTTCAGGCTCCTATCCGGAGGGGAAAAAGGAGGAAGCAGAACGTGGAAAATCGCGAGTGCCGACGTTGCTGGTTCCGAGAGAAGAGAGCGACGAGAGCTAAGAAAAAAAGGCAGACGGCTGCTTAGTTTTGCTGCGACTAATTGAGGTTGTTTCAATGCTCGTCAATATTATGCAATGCGAGACACCCGTGTTTTTGTGCAAAATAAAGCTAGAAAGACACTAGATAATTCCCTGCAAGTGATGTTTTCCCGCTTCTATCGAAGCGTCACCAGCAGCGTGGTCCTGTCTGGACCGCCGATGTCCGTGTCTGTGCCCAGCCATTCCGAAGAGGCCGAAGTGCAAGGGGACCTTTTCCTCTAGGTTATTCTATCAACTCTGTCGGAACCTCGCTTTCCAACACCACGACTTGCTACTGTTTTCTTTTTCACAGCCTTTTTTTCTTTTCTTAATTTGTACAGACTGTTCTTTGATGGAGTCGGGGTGAACAACAAAAAAAGTTCCCGTGGAACTACAATGGAAACAGCCAAAAAAAAAAAAAAACTCAAGCCCTCCGATTTCCACACACGATTTCATATTGATTTACTAACCAATTGTCAAAATAAAAAGCAATTTGCCATTTCTCATAGCTTTCAGCACAGCGAAGATGGCGAGAGGACAGTATATGCGGAGCAAATGTTCGTCTGCTTTCGCAGGGGTTGTGTTGACGTCAAAATGCCGATCTCTGATTGGCTCTGATTGAAGGATAGTGGGTAGACCTCAAGGCAACTTGCTTTGAGGTCTACCTGCTATCCTTCAATCGGATCCAATCAGAGCTTGGCATTAATTCTGACACCACCACAACCTTTGCAAAAGAAGCAGACAAGCTTGCGCTCCGCAAAGGAACGAAGGCTCAAGCGTTGCCGTAAATTTGGATGGGGTCACATTCGGTATGAAGGTTTACAATTGCAAGATTCTTGGCAGGAAATGGGTGACAAGGTACACTTAACAAGTGTGATTAGGTTGAATTGACCCCAGACTCCTACCAAGTTAAGGAGGCCTACCCGACATACCCACAATTTTTACAGGCACACTGAAACTTCCATGTACACCTATTTCATTCGGCCATCCACACACTAATTGCATCTATCTTTGAAAATGGACTACAAGAAGTCAGCCAAGCCAGCCAAAGCTAGCCGGGTCATACCAAAGCCAGCAGGGTCGTGCCAAAGCTAGTCAAACTGAGCTAAGACCTCGTTTAAACGGCCTAGACAAAAAACAAACAAGCCAAGCCCAAGGAACCCACCTCTTCTACGAAAATCTGGGCGGTGAGCTGGCCACACCAGAGGCCCATGTCGTGCGTCACGTTGAGGACGCTCAACGTGACGCGTTGAGCGTCACGTCGAGCGTCCTCTACACGGCGCTCGATGTCTTGATCCTGGCTGGTGGTCAGCCTCTTGGTCGGGCTGAACAGGGGCAGCTCCACCAGGATGCGGCTGCTGTGAAACTCCACAACCACCTCCCTGGGCTTGGTGCCGTACCTGCAGGCGGCGGACAAGGACCCCTTTGGACCCCAGCTCGCAGGTCACGCGCGTTTACCCGCACCAAGTGTTGCTGCATGACCTTGAAGGGAAACTTATAATACAGTCGACTCTCGGGAATTCAAGGTGACTCAAAATTTTGGTTAATTCGAAGCAGGTGTGTTCCCTGCACACTTCATAATTTTCTCAATTTTTATGTAGCTAGTGCGCAGTCGGAAAGAAAACAAGGAAACGAGCGCGGAAAGAGACTAGTAAGCTGCCAGGCGGCCAAGCCAAATAAGTGGCCAAGCCAGCACGGCTGGGGACGCATGCACTAGGGCACCGTTTTCATGAAAGTTACGGAAGTGAGCGCGGCATGAAAGGCCAACGAAGCTTGGTTTCAGGCATAACCTAGCCCTACGAGAGGCTTCATCCATCAAATATATTGTTGTCGAAAAACATGCCATGGCTTGCAGTCCGCTTTTGCACTGCGAAATCGTGCAAATGGTTAGGCATCACGTCACTTTCCGCGCTTAGTGGCCAAGTGCCGCCGACGTAGAGTCCGCTTGTGGCACCATGGAGTAGAATTTTGCATTTTCTTCGGCAAAGAAACTGCCGAGGGTGCTTGCACACAAGGAGAGGTCTGCAATTTGCGGAGCATAGTCAATATTGCGCTTCTCCGTTAGTGGAAGGGGGCACAAACGGCGGAGGCAAGCAAAAATAAACCTTTCCTGGTGAGTATACCGAACGAAAAGCACACGGTTTCAGTGGGCATTTCTTGATTCCCAGTTACCCTTACTTCGAAGCGTTTCACTTGTGGGGATTCCTCTGGTCTCCCTTCCTGATGGCTGTGCTAACGGCCGCGGGTCGGAACGCCCGGCCGCCTTCGCCGTGAGCTCCGACCTGTTCGTGAGGCGGAGGGCCGCTTTTCTTGGGGGTTCCTCCTCTCACTCTCTCCCGGGGGGACCAATTTCCGTCCCCCCGCTTGGATGCAGATCACTGCTGACAGGCGAGAAAGTTTCGCCTCTCGTTTTCCCGCTTTCGGGAAAGGGACTCGTCCGCCGACCGCGAAAGAAATAGGACGTGTGTCGGCGACTTCTCCAATGCTTCCCCTATCTTGGCTCTCCGGAACCCCGCGTCTGGCAAGTAAAGACCTTTTCTTACCTTGCCGGCACGGGGGGCATTTTGGATGGGGACATTGTAGTTCTTTTAAAAGAGTATTATAATAAAAGCTCTTGGACTGTCCTTACTCTGGTACGTGTGTCTTCTCTTCCACTATATTCGAGAGAGTGAGACAAGGTAGTCTATCATTGGCACCAACGGAGGTAATTAATCGAACCGACCCACGGTAATGTAGCCCTAAACGTCGTCTATATTGCTGCAGAGATGTGGGGACCGCGCTACTAGGTTTGATATCTCCTTTGAGATCGCCACCGCTGTTGAGACAACCCTTTGGTTACTTTATCGGTACCTGTGTTGGTAGCTAGCAAGATCCCACACACTGTCCCCGTGAGCTTCGAATAATCGGGTGTTGACCGTACACTGCAAACATAAAATAGTTATACCTCGAGACAACTCTCCTAGGCGCCGAAGTCGAAGCCAGAAGGGGGCTGTGCTAATACCTGGACATGGAGGCCTGGTCGGAGACGGTGAGGACCCGGCTGCGCATGGTCATCTCGAGGCCGTGCATCTTGTGCTCCACCTGGGCCTCGGTGGTCTTGCTGTTGATCACCGAGGCGGTGAGGCCCAGCACCCTCGGGCAGAGGCCCTGCTCCACCCCGTCCATGCAGCGCATGATGTCCCGGTACGGGTGATTCTTCACCGCATGGTGGCACTCGTCCAGGATGAGCAGGTTCACCCGCGACAAAGGCAGGAAGGCGTGGTGCAGGATGATCTTGAAGATCTCGGGGGTCATCACCAGCACCTGCCAGTACCGTCACCTTGATATATATTCTTGGCACAATTCCCTAGTGTCTAGACCAGGGGTGGCCAAGCTGTGGCCCTTCGCATGTTGATGTGGGGCTCACGGCTGCCTCCCCTACCCACCCAACCCTCCAACGCGTCCCTCCCGGTCACACAAGCACTTCCCCAAAAAAAGAAATGTAACGTGTTTTAAATCGAAAGATAGGTTGCGGGTTGGCAGTCTTATGCTACCTTACGTACAGTTAGACTGCTTTTGACTCGGATAGTTGAAAGTAGTTTGAATTTCGTTTATTGCTCTAGACAAAAGTTTGCACCCCCCCCCCCCCCCCCCCCTTTTCTAGCCTTTCCTCTCCCAAGCAGCTCTTGGAAGTTTCGTGGTTTTGTTTGCGGCTCTTAGGCCGGGTCAACCTGGCAACCGCTGGTCTAGACTGAAGCTTAGAGACATTACCTAATGAGGCACTAGAGCAGTGGTTCTCAACCACCAATCTTTTGGGGACCCATTCTGAATTAGCGGAAGTGGAGGGGGACCCCCGCCAGAGGGGAGGTGGGGTGTTGGAAGATTACAATGGCAAAAGGGTTAATGAAGAAAACTAAATGCATACAAATTAACTTGAAAGCTCAGAAACGGAAAATAATCAACCCTACTCACTCGACGGATATGGTTTGGTCTATTTAGCTTTGTAAAACAGCCAACATCAATAAAAAATTTTTTTAAAAATTTTATCGCTCGATTTGATTGATAGTCAAGGGCTGCCTTCCTTGGTGCTTTGGCTGCACGTGCACACTCGAGGATCATAGACTCTCAAGTGCTATCGAAGGAGGGAAGCTTGCGCTACGGGTATTTGGATAACTGACACCCCTCCAGGGCTGTACCCAGAAAAAAATTTCGGGGGGGGTTTTCGAGGACAACGGCGGCCATTTTGTCTTATTTTCGCCTATGAATCATGTGCATCGGTGGCATATAATGGAGAGTTATAGCAAACCGAAGAACCGGTCCCGGTTTGGTACCCAGTGCCGACCGGTGCCACTGCGCGTGCGCAGAGGTGGAGGTTAAAATCGGCTGGCTGCAAGTGCACCGACCAGGGCCGTACCCAGAAACAAATTTCGGGGGGGTCCGAACCCCCTAACCCCCCCCCTGGTTACGGCCCTGCACCCCTCCCCGCCATTTTCATTTTGGCAGTGACTATACAGCTAGGGCGTCCCCCCCAAAAAGTATTGCAGGGTTGCTTTCACCAAAAAAAATTAATTATGCATTGCTGAAAGCTCATTCCCCGCCCAAATGGAGTGCTAGAGGTCCGAACAAGATGCCAAATTTTCAGAAGTAACAGTCGTCTTATTCAAAAGTTACGAGCGACTTTATGAAAATTTCTATGGCAGAATGGCGCCCTACAACACACAAAGCTGAATGGTGCCAGTTACCGAGAATGGGCACCATCGTCTTGCTGAAATTTTAAGAAATTCCCTTACAACTTTTGAACAACTGTTAGTAATGAAACTTTCACGTCTGGTTCGAACCGCCAGTGCTCGGTATTTGGGCGTCAAATGAACGTTCTGTGATAAGTCGTTTATTTCTGCACCAAAAAACCCTGTATGTTTTTTTGCTTTTTTTTAAAGGGGAGGGGGCTGTACATATAACTAATGTTTACCTTATCGTCCAAACCGATGCTGCCATTTGCGTACAATTTCCGCTTGGAGCATTCATACTCCCACGCGGTATAAGTGCTAAAGGGAGCCGACAGAAAAGGAGCTTCACCTGAGAGTTGACAAACTCCTTGTGCCAGCGCGCAGCATCCCAGTTGTCCACGTTCATGCCACCGATGTAGCCGCCAACGCGCAGCGACGTGTGGGCCTGGATGGCTTTCTGCTGCTGTGCCACCAGGGGCACTGCCAATCAAGCAACATGGAAAGCAAACGTTACAGCTGACGAAACACACACAACTCTAGTCACAGATGAGAATAGCAGGGAGGAGGCAGAGCCAAAGTATGTTGAAGGGGAACAAGTGCATGCTGGGGGCATCCCAAAGTGACGCCAGTTTCATGCTGTTCATGACTATTGATGACATGTGGCTGCGGTCGACCTTCCACGGTTGTTTAAACGCTCGCTACGACATCCTGAGTACGATGAATTCTACTTTCATTAATGGAGATAAGAGGAATGTCAGACTGTTGACCTTTAACGTCTTGGTTTAAGGATGCGATAGGTCCAAGCTTCCACTGTGCTTTTTACGCGCACCGTCAAAAACTGTTGCTGGCAATAGACCAATTGATAAATTACCCAAGCATCAAGGAGAATGCAGGGATTGGGGTTCCACGCGCCACATGCGCACGCCTTCCCCGTATGAAAGATTTTAAGTAAATAACCGAAATAAGGTGTCAACGAACGCACATGCAAGGTGCAATTTGTTTTATGCATTTGAAAAGTTACTACTGCTGAGGCCGGCACGTGCAGCGCGTAAAACACAAATCCTTGCATTCTTCTTGATGCTTGGGTAATTTGGCAATGGGTCTAATGGTAATCCTGGTCATGAAGTCGCAGATAGGACAATAGTCCACCTCGAGGCTGGTTTACTGATTTGCATTTGAATGTGCGGGGTGTGTTGCAATCTCTCGTAACCGCTGGCACACTGGTGCCATCTATCGGGTAGCGCTGAAACATTTCCAACTTGCATTACATTTTTCTGCACGTTTTTATGCATTATCTTTTTACCGCGGGCTCGAAATCGCTCTGACAATGTTAAAAGCGACCATTTCGCATAAATAGTGCGTAGATTTAATTTCGCAAATAGTGCAGACCTTCAGTCTAGTTCTATGCAGGTTGGAATGAGGCAGTGACAGACAGGCCTATGAGCCACATCCACCATTGCCCTTTCCCTTTTCTCATCACCAACACACACAGACGCAAGTCGGAAGTGTTCCAAGACTACCCGATAATAAAGCAGTTGTCATTCCCAACTTCTGCATTTAGAAATATTAAATGCATAGCATATATAAGGCCAGCTTCAGGGATTGCATCAGTGACACATAGCCTAAATGATGTCAGTGTCACATGACTCCATGCAATGTCAATCCTACGACGTTGTGTGGTACTGTGACATGTGGCAGTGTGTAATCTGGCAGTGTGAAATGTGTTACTGTGACACGTGGATGTGGCACTGTGAGATGTGACGCTGTGATAAGTGGTACCGCGACGTCGCGACGTCATGTGGTACTGCGACGTCATGTGGGACTGTGACGTCGTGCAACAGTGTGATGTCGTGCAACAGTGCGACATCATGCGACAGTGCGATGTGCCATGAAACTGATGTCACGTGACATGACATTACATCTTGTGACAAGGTGACATCACGTGATGTCACAGTGTCATGTGCCGACTTTATGATATATTTTCAGGTGCCTCCTTACTGTGCCAGCAAAAGGATGAGTTTGAAGAGGTAATGTTACTCATTTAGAATGACTTTGGCAAATCCCAGAGACAATCAATTTTTCTTTCATTGAAGGTCTTCTATAGCATGTTACCTGTGGGCACCAGGAAGAAGGTCCTCTTGCCACCCTCCTCGAAAGGCACCCTGATGTCCTTTTCCATTTCCTTGATGAGCATGACAGCGATGAAGGTCTTGCCCGTGCCGGTGCCCAGGCACACAATTGTGTTGGCCTCCTTGGCGCCCTCAAAGAGCTCCACCTAAGATGCAAGGTGGATTTGAGGGTCGGGCTTAGAGGGTGGTGGGAATTTGGGCACGTTAAGTTAGTGAACTCCAGACATCTGCGCTCGAGCGCGCGGGTTCAGAGCGTAGCTTAACGAACTCACTTTCTTTTCGTACCGAGGCGCCATCTGATGCATATTTTTAATGTTTCCAGTTCCGGCTTTCCAGCGCGCGCTTAAACATGGCCCCCATCACGTCAAAAATCGTAAAGTGTTTGTTCGACGATACTTCGATGACATGAGTGCGCGGAGACGGCGGCAACAGCAAGAGCTTGCATTTATGCTGCACGCTATTGGTGCGGCGATTAAAGGTACGCCAAACGTCTTCTGAATTCCCAAAAGCCTCAAAGAACGACGGCTGAATGGCCGAATTCATTGGCTCACCTGATCCTGAAATTGTGGTAAGGCACATGAAGACTTCGACAAGCATTTGAAGGATGTATGCATACCTGTCTCCACCAGCATTTGTTTTTATGTCCCACGATGACGAACGAACGCGCGAGCTACCAAGTGATCGCCGTCGAAGTATCCACGTATACAAGCAGGTGCGAGAGCAGAACGCGAGATGCGTGAGACCACCGCGAGAAGAGGTCAGCCTTCGCTGCCATCTTCAATATTTAAGCAACTAAATTTCAACAACTTTGTTACATTCTTTTTTGGGGGGGGGGGGGGGGGGGAGGAGGAGGTGGTCATGTTTGATTGCATTCACTTTTCGAAATCGTGCCAACTTAGCATTAACTTGGTCGGCGTCAGCGGCTATACATGTATACTTATTACACTGAGCTTAAGTAAGCAGAGGTTAACCGAATTACTTTTAAAAAGTAGACCTTATAGCTCTGGCAACATGTGCACATACACTGACAATTTGCTTTCAGCGAATTTCCTTCAACGACGCCACACATAACCTCAACCTCGCAATAGCATACACCATGTTGATAGCATATGCTAACTATACAACTCGAATTTCTGGTCCCTAGCATTTGCCTTCTGTCAAGATACAAGGCGAGGAAGACTGTCATTTACAGTATTATTCAGGGAGGGGGGCAGGGCTTTGGTAGGAGACGATGCAAGGTGGAAGCGGTAGTAATAATAATAATAATGTTTATCTGCAAGAAAAAAAAATGTCTCGGCCAATGCCAGCATCCTGCTTTTGTTTTCCCGATATGGCAGCCTACCTAGCCGAATCATTGGCGTTCGGGAAAAGGCTCGCGGTAAGCTCGAGCCCGAGATTATAGCCCATTTTTCTCACGCATGGTTTTGAATGCGTAATCTGCCAAGCCATTGGCAGTTCTGGCTAAGATCAAACTCTGCATACTTACCTCAGCAATGCCGTAAAAAAAAAAAAAAAAAAAGAAACGAGAAAAAGTGTAAGATAATAATCCCTGGAGAACGGGGACAATGGGGACAAAGGACAAACACAAATCTCCAAACACAACTCGGTGACTGGTACGCGACTTAAAAAGTTTGCCTGGTCCTGAAACAGGCACCTCTCCATTTCCAGTGCAGTGCACTACCAAATGAGCTAACCAGGGGGGCTATGCTCGACAAAAGTTTTGTTTCTCCTTAAAAGAAACGGAAGTGACGATATCGCGCCTGATTGGTTAGAGGCTCAAATGACGAAAGTTTCCTCTTTCGTCATTTGAGCCTCTAGCCAATCAGACGCGATATTGTAAATTCCGTTTCTTATTAGGAGAAACGAAACATTGTCAAACATACCCCCCCCCCCTCCTCCCCCCCCAGGGATTTTGACGTCAGTAGAACAAATAGGTTTTAACAGCTGCCGCCAGTATAACACCAACAAGGGTGAACGGCCTGCATTTGAAGGTTATTATAATAATGCATTTAACGCAGAGGTACAATAGAGCTGGACAATAATAAAGGCCATAATTCCTGGAGAAGTGAAACAAAAGACAAACACAAATCTCCAAACACAGCTCCAATGGAAATGGAGAGGTCCCTGGTTCGACACCAGGGGGGCTATGTTCGACAAATGTTTCGTTTCTCCTAAAAAGTAACGGAAGTGACAGAAGTGACGATATCGCGTCTGATTGGTTAGAGGCTCAGATGACAAGCCTCTAACCAATCAGACGCTTTAACGTCATTTCCGCTTCTTTTTAGGAGAAACAAAACATTTGTCGAACATAGCCCCCCTGTGCCTGGGCCTTATGTTGCACGTTTAGGACTCCCACGGCGACTATGGAGAAGGAAGTGACGTCAACAACGCAGCAAATGCAGATTGGATGTTGACTGATCTCTCATCAATCAACATCCAATCTGCATTTGCTGCGTTGTTGACGTCACTTCCTTCTCCACAGTCGCCGTGGGAGTCAAAACGTGCAACATAAGACCCGTGGCGGGTTCTTTCAGTTGCGCAGTCACCTAGTGGAGCTTGGAGATTAGTTTGTCCTTTGTCCCCTAGCTTGTTCCCTTTTTGCATGGATTGTCTTTATTCTTGTCCAGCTAGCTTTGTATTAATTGCATTATTATCAATGCTACATAGAATAAAACCAGAATCCGTGAGACCACGTTCTTTCTTTATGTCTTCCGGTAGGCCGCGGCCTATGGACGTGACCTCGAAAATTACCCAATGTCATCTAGTGCCGAGTTTAGAAGGCACAACGCTCACGGCTATCAAGGGCTTCCGAGGGCTGAGACAGCGAAAAAAATGACGCCACACTCGCCTGATATTCGCGCGCCAAGAAATCATCCTTCGGGACGTCGGCTTCGCACTCGTCACTGTCCATGTCGCTGAAACGAAATGCCGTTCAAAGTTAAAATAAAACGCTGGCTCGGAGTGTACACACATCCCAAAGACGCGTCTGGAGCGCTCGCGAGCCACGCTGACTAGAGTTCCTGTATATGCTACCTACGGTAGCAGAGTTGCGCATTCAGCCTCGGCGCGTGGCCCTAGCACCGGCTTTCCCGCACGAGCTGGATGCTTTGCTCCTCACGTGACTAAATTTGGCGAATAGCGGCGCCGCACGCGCCGCCGCGCATGGAAAACAGAGAGGAGGAAAAGGAGGTGGAAAGCAGGGAAACATACGCCGGGGCAAGAGAAACGTCGACGGAGCGACCGTAAAGGTGGCTTTCTTGCACGCCACCGGATGCTTTGCTCCTCACGTGATGGATCTCGGCGAATAGCGGCGTGGCGGCGCGGGGAAAACAAATGCGCAACTCTGGCTCCCGTAGGGAGCCTATACAGGAACTCTAACGCTGACAGATGTCTGCGGGATCGAATCCTAAAGTTTCAGAATCGAGTAGGGTTAGGTACGAACGGCTCGCAGCAGGCTTCACTAACACGCCGCGGTTAGAGCCCCTCCGCGGGTCCCGCTTTCGCGGCGAGAAGTGGTTTTTGGTTCCCCTACATACCTTGATTCAGGAATCAGTGAAGCGGAAAAAACTCACAGCTGAGGACCGGCAAATGACTACGAAAATTTAGGAAATCAAAATGAAAGGCGTTTGATGCTTGACAGCAGCAGCAGACGACAGCGAGACAGCGGCAAGTTCCGTTGATGGCCGTTTGGTGCCGCCCTTTAAAAGATCTTTTTTGAGAATGAGTTTGTAAAATATATATTCTGCACTCCATGGGGTGATTATGGTTATTTTGCTGCGGAAAATTTTAGGCGTTCACTTAGCGCTAGGGATGTCGCGAACCTGCCCAGGTTTGAGATCGACCAAGGGTTCGACTTTTTCGAACTTTCAACGTGATGTATGACAAAGGTTCGAGTTCGACTGAAGTTCAACTTTCGAGCACATGGGCAAAAAAAAAAAAAAAAAATACATCAGTTTTTTTTTTTTTGTTGTTAAATTTAGCGGGGAATTGAATTGGTGTTAAAGTCACGTGACTAGATTTAGCGGGAAAAAATTTTACGGGGCTAACTGAATTTGTTCATAGGTGACGTGACATCAAGCCACGTGACGTCATTTTCACTGCTAAATTTCGTGGGGAAACTGAATCGGTGTTAAAGGGACACTGACACCCCCCAAAAAATTTTTTTTATTTTTTGCCAGGCGCTTCATTATGGTGTCGGAGGACTACCCAATTAATATTTTGCAACAGAGTAGCGTATTTTTTTAATAAAGCCAAAAGACGCAACTCTTCGAAACCGAAACCGAAACCCGACGGAGGTCGGAGAAGTGGAGAGAAGAGAGTGAGTGGCGGAAGTCACGTGGCTACACCCGACCGTGCGTTCTTTGTTTTTTTTTTTTTCTCCTCTCCGGTAGCAGACGACAGGGCATGCGGCGTGCGATGCGGCGTCGGGAACTGCTCGCCGTGCGATTTTTTTTGCAGTTATGTTTGTTCCGCTCGTTGTTCTGTACTCCAAGATGAGTTGTTTTGTATACATTGAGGAGTTGGAGATGAGTAGTGAGTGCCCGTGGTGAATTTCCATGATCGGCTCCGAAAAGAATACACCCAAGATGTTGCGTGAAGAGCTGGCTCACATTTCCTGCATCCGAAAAAAAGTGGCCTTGTGCGACAGAGTTTCAGAAAGATCAACGGGATCGGGACCAACGGCTGGCTGCAATTCCTGTAGAACATATACGGGCACCTCGGAAAGCGGACGTTACCTGATTTATACGCTCCTTGCATTTTGTGGAAAGTGATTACATTGAGCTCGCAGGTGTCAAAACGGAAATCCCATACCATTTAATTTAGCGAAGTATCGTCCACAACATTAGTTTGTTATTTTTTGTTTGTTTCTTCAGTGATGATTGTAAATATATATATATATATATATATATATATATATATATATATATATATATATATATATATATATATATGTAAACATCGGAAAATGTTTGAAAAAAAAAAAAAAAAAGTTACACGGGGGATCGAACCCGGTCCTACCGCGTGTGAACCGGACGTCTTTCCGACTGAGCTACTGGGACATCGCTATTTTGGTGGATCTCTTTCCTTAGTAATAATTCAGCGGGTAAACTGTAAGTTGAAAAGTTTGCTGTCGATTTTTCTCTAGCAAAAGCACTCCCGGGTCGAAGTCGGGAAGCACCACGCTTTGGGGACATTCGCACCTAGTAAAGAAATCGTACGCGTGCATATTGAACTCGAAGTAGACACGTCGTGCTTGACGTTTGCGGGAGCGATGTCTTCAGCCACGAGAAGGGAGCGACGGCTCGGCGACGTCTTCGTGCAAATCGGCTTGGTGGCCGGGCGTGTCGTACGGGATGAATACCAATTCTTTTGATCAGTCCCAAATTTCTCTTTTAACGGTAGACAGAATTCGCCGGTACCGCGAACGACAGTTCTGAAATAGAGATCCCACGCCCGTCGTCCGCTGCCATCGCCGGCCCCGCGAGTCCCACGATACGCGAAACGACGCACGCACAGAATGCTTCCGGTTGTCTGTGGAACTTTTTTTTTTTCAATCAACGTATTTACAGCTTTTTAGAAGCCACAAAAATGGGTTTCATATTTTTTTTCTATTTTTAATATTGAGTGTGTGCCTTCAGTGACCCACGACTTCGATTAAATTTGGTGGTCGCATCGATACCTTAGAAAACGGCCCGTGACCGCGGAAAAGAGAGTGAGCGAGACTCGAACCGGCCAGTTCTTGATCGGCGGTTTTCGGGCGGAAAGAAACCGAATTTCGAGGCGCAAATTCTGTTCTGGGTAGTTGAGCTCTCATATGTCACGTACAACTAAAAACCTCAGCGAGCATAAATACCCTGTCAGTGTCCCTTTAAGGACGCGTGGCACACGTGGTCAGAGTGTCGAACCGATATTTTTATTGGTTCGGTTCGGGTTCGGGTTCACGGCTTTCGGTTCAGTTCCGGTTCAGTTCCGGGGCGCAAAAAATAACGGTTCAAACCGGTTCGAACCGGTTTGAACCGCTAAATTGAGAATATATTTTCCGCGTTGTTCTGTCAATAGGCGCTATTTAGGCCGTGAAACTAACTGCTGTAAACGATCTGATTTTTGCGAGGACCTATTTTTGAGAATTTCGCGAATCGCCTACAATTCGCGAAAAATGGGTCCCGCGAACAATTTCGGTAAAATGTAAACAGATTGAAATTTATATTGAGATTCCACCGCGTCGAGAAAATTACAACCCGCGAATTATTCCAAAACTTCAGCTTTGACCTAAATCGCGAAATATTGAGCCCACGAAAAATAGTCGTTTACAGTATATAGTTTTTTTTTTTTTAATTTTTTGTTCAATTCAGTTTTATTCTCAGGTACCAAAATTATAAAATTCTGTTATTTATTCCTACACAACAAGAAAGGAAAATCTACATTAACATACAAAACTTCGTGTTTATACGACTCAAAATCCCTTCGTTTACCAGAGTCACATACATTGTACCTGAATCTAAATGTTTTCGGAAGTGAAGTAGGTTGCCTAAAATACCCGTGATTGGTACAACTTTGTATCGCAGTATTAGATGTTGAATCGTGGTTTTGCCCTTGAACTAAGGAATTAATTACAGTGAATACAATCATGAAATGGGCACCTCGTCGCCATATATATCATGACATGTGTTTTACGGAATACGTTTCACAATATATATATGATGACGAGACGACTGAGCTTAAGGGAATATAATTTTCAAAATGTCACGAAAGTCACGGGACAAGTCCTTCCAGTCTATATTTTATAGAAACACTCAGCGACAATCGCAATGCTTGTTTTTCTAACTAGCATATTGTTTGCTCTCAGCACCATGATGCGGGCGACGAATCATGCGAAAAGGAGTGGCTGAAATTGTTCACTCTAACCTATGAGCACCTTAGTACTGAGATCGAATCTGACCTGAAACAGTGCTTACCCATGTGAACATTTTCTTATATTGGATAAACTGGTATAGCCTGGATGTTGAGGTTTGCTCTTGACAAAATGCAGGTCAATTTAATTTGCAAATAAGCATCACCCTCGCTAATTGATGATTTTTGTTAAATAGAACAAAGTGGTATTTCATGCTCTACTCAATTCGGAAGCTACCTAATTGGACACTTTCTGAGAGTTTGTGTGCAATCGTCGTAGTTCCACCACTCGTTCCATGCAGTAAAAAAAGGCGATAGTAAAAACACATAAAAAACGCGATAATAAACTTATATATATTTGAGAAGTTATATATGCGTGAGGAACACACATAGTTATTTAAATTAGCTTCAAAATAATAAAAAAACATTATTTATATCTTTTCAAAATCACCTATAACGTGTCTATAGAGGATAAAAGCGCCGAAAAATATTTGCCGAACATCTTTCAGATAATTTAAAGGCGCATTTGCTTATATATCTTGGAGGTGAGAATCTTCTATTTATGCTGCCAAATCTTCAGACAGGAATTAAGTATATTTTTATTATCATCGATAAATTTGACTTTATGAGGTTCACATAACCGCCTGAGACCGACACGGAAGGACGATACTCGAAAATACGCCAGCTGTTGTGTTTTCGGCAACGTGCTTTTGTTAGCTGTTTTGCAGTGTAAAATAGTGGGTTGCAGGGCATGCCAAAAAACACTGTGGTCACATGATATATCGGAAGGCAAATACACGAAATGTGCAGAAATAAGGAGATGACACGCAATTTTTTTCTAAATAATCCCTTACACAACGCTTTACTGCAAAAAGAAATGCATAGAAATGCATAAAATGATATTCCTAATTAAACATAGATTCCGCGCAGGGCAAACAAAGATTTTTTAGAATCCTAATATAAATCACTTTTGGGCATCAGCTTGCCTCAGCTCGAAACGTCGCGGGATACTACCTCGGGAGGCTAATGTTATCTTAGGTTTTACGTGCACTTGTTTTGAGACCTTACTTCATGACTCTGTTCTTTATCAGTCATGTGCTCCAACATTTCATTAGGCTGCCGTATATCATCGCGAGACTACTATAAATACTACACAACTTTACGCATTGGACGTCTAGTGCTGGTGTTGCGAACGTCGCACTTCACCAGAAAGCTGAAGTATTTAACATGGTTTGCACGTGACGTAATCGCACTAGATACTGGTTGTCATTGAGAGTTGTTCTTGCTGAGAAAATCAAATCCGGTTTGGCAAAATGCACGCTGCAAAAGTTTCGCGCTCAGTGCAAGCTATGTATTTGAGAGGCACACATTTTTCTTGTTGGTACATCGTCGTTAGGCACGGCGCGAGTATCTGGCACGACGAAAACGTGCTTTCTGGCAAGAGTGTTTTTACAAATAAAAGTTGTACCAACTACCCATCTGTCACTATCGTTTCCAGGCCACGCTTTCTAGTCTGCGCCGAAAATGTGGGGCAGAGGAATCTTTACGACACAGTATGCTTTAAAACTACCCCCCTCCCCACTCCCTTTTTTTTTAGTGTCTCCTCAAGATACTTTTTATTCCTCAGGGATTGCCTGTTCCGTATTGAGTGGTGTTCACTCGACAAATATATTTGTGTCACTTGTTAACAGTAATTCTTCCTTGCTTTAACTTTGCACCAAACTGTGAAGGTTAAACAAAATACAGGGCGGTCGAAACTTGGAGAACTTGAGAGCGACACTCCTGTGAGACTTAGAGCGGCTGCCAACGTTCGGCTATCCCCGTGAGGCCACTAGGATCTTTCTTTTCAGGTATCCCTCCCGTACACACTAATAGTTCCATGTAACGTCCGACTAATACGTCACATTTAGACCCTTTAACACTTCTATTCTCGGGACAACTTTCTGAGGCAGTTCAGCAATAACGAAAACATGTTTGGGAGCCTCAATGGTGTGCATACATGTAAAATGGGTCGTGCAGCATCTTTTTTTTTTTTTTTTTACCTTAAGTTTAATAAATACCGCTAAGTTGTAATCCTTGACGTTGATAACTTGCAAAAGCATCCATTAGTTTGCCCCTCCGCGAAATGGCAGACAGTCGAAAGAAAGAAATGAAACAGCTTTCCCCTCCTCAACTCACAATTAAAACTATCAGCCACGTGATCTGATCCTAATATATACACCGTCAGTGTTTATCATAGTCATACGCAGGGTTGGCAAAGCATAGAGCATGGGCTGATCTTCAGATATAGCTTTAGTTGGGCTATAATGCCCGAGCCCCACTAAAGCGACAAACAGAAACAAACGACAGCGGCTAGCTTTAAACCAGAGTATTTCGGGATTTGACAGGCTTTGTAGAATAAAGAAGGCTATGCTCAAACACGAGTATCATGCACACGATGGTACCATTTGCAGGGTTGTAAACACTCGTGCTAACTTCGCGAGCACCGAACAACTCAAAGCCGTATAAAGGTACCATCGCGAACATATGCTGCATTTGTCTGAGGCTTGTCGCTTTCGTTTGTTTCTGTTTCTAGCTCTAGTGGGACTCGGGCCCATCATAATGTTTGAGTTGAACACAAGCGTTACCCGAATGTTTGGCGATACTGGTTGTCATGAACCAGAGCATTTGACTCGAGATCATGACAATCGGGTACATCATGGTGTCACGTGACTCTCAGTGTGAAGTTGTGATGTCATGTGACGTCACGGTATCAACAACGTTAATAGATCTAGCGACGTCCTCAATTCGAATCGACTTAACGCGGTGAGTCACGTGACGTCACGGGGTCACGTGATGTCATTACTTGACAGCATGTCTTGACATCATGACGTCACGTGACATTGTGACACATGGCTAATCATAGTGCCAATAAGAAAGCGCCGCAAAAAACCAGGATTTATTATACATTGCAATTTTGTATATGACGATTTGATCAATACGTAGAGGAATACACGTGCCAATAATAATAAATTTGTAATACTAACAAAAAAAAATACCGTGAACCGTTTTGAACCGGTTACCGTTATATTTTTTTCCGGTTCAGTTCCGGTTCAGTTCCAAGATGGCGGCGAAGATTTCGGTTCGGATCAGTTCCGGTTCGGCTAAAAATAACGGTTCTGTTCCGGTTTTCGGTTCGGTTCGGTTCCGGTTCGACACCCTGCACGTGGTGTTTATTTTTTAGCGTGAGCTACACTGGCCGAGGTTGAGCAGTTTCGCGTGGCTCCCAAAGAGCCTTGCTGCGCATGCGCGAGGAGCAGTGACGTCACAGGGCACACAGCTGGCGAGCCGGAGCCGCCGCCGCGCGCTTCGCCGCCACCGCGCGCGCCTCGCCAGACTGCACATTCCAGAGGAGTGACGTCATAGCCGCGGCAGACGCACTGGCACCGCCGCGTGCCCAGCTGTCTGCCTCCGTTGCGCAGTAACCAAGTCTGACGCTGCACCGGAGTCGCTTGATCGCGCCTCTCACTTTGTGCGTATAAGCTCACGCTACGTATATCCTGGCATAGCCGAGCTAAGCCACCGCAATTTTTTTCATTCTTCCCTCGACGTCCCCGGCATGTTCCACCAGCCGTCACTAGTGCCACTAAATAAGCTCTGCTTTAGAGTAACGACACATAGTTGCCAGTTATCTGAAGGTTTATCTGAAATCACAGAGAACACTTTTCCATCCTCCGTAAATGTTTAAACAGTCCGTGACAAAGCAAAGCAATATCACATGAGCTTCCGAACACCGAATCTAATGCCGAGGAAGTCGCAATTTTGAATCATGACGATCGGTAGTTGCGCACTGTAGGGATTGTCGCACATGTCTCACTGATGTCTGTGCTAACCCCCACCTTCCCCCATTTACGCCGATTTTTGTAAAAATGTTAACTCATCTGATCCACCCCTACATGCC
The DNA here is from genome assembly GCF_016920785.2 of Ixodes scapularis. Lineage (NCBI taxonomy): Eukaryota > Metazoa > Arthropoda > Arachnida > Ixodida > Ixodidae > Ixodes > Ixodes scapularis. Next base: position 84,917,195 of record NW_024609836.1, on the reverse strand, counting down.
ACTTTGCGTCAACAGTCTGATGTAGCTTATTACAGAAAAATCTATTCCGAGTTGTCGATGAAATATCGTTCGATGTTAAAACTTTTTTGGGGGAAGGGGGGGGGGGGGTGCTGAGGTGGCTCAATTGGGGTACGGAGAGGGGAGGGCAGGTCCAAATGCATCCGTTTATTTCAGGGTCGGCTGGATTTCGGGGGGGGGGGGGGGGGGGGGCTAAAGTCCCATAAGTTTTTCTACTGGCTAAGCCACACGGATGAACTGATTGCTACCGACATGGGGGTGCCGAGCTTTCCGACTCGCTTTACAGCAAACTCCTTGGTTCATGATACACTACTTTAGTTTTACACATAAATTACAATACTTTTCATCCAACCCCAAAGGCTTGCAGCATAATTTTCTACTTGGGGATAACGTTCTCTGGCCTTTCCAGAGAGGGGTGCATGTGCACAGCTTTGATCTGCACTCAGGGTGTGCGAGCACCTGCACTCATACATTTGCGCATTGCCACAGAACCAGTGCTTAACTACAGTAAACCGACAAACATCAGCAAGCAGACACAACAAAATGTTTGCAGACTTGAACGGAATAGGAACTTCGTCTCCACCGATCAGGTTCACACAACTGCCAGCAGCACGACGACAGTTTTGAAGGGGTACGTAAGCCGAATTTTGGCACTTGTTTCTTTGTTTAGATGTGGCCTACATTGTGCTGGCAGCCCAGAAACCAGGTCTCAGATTGCGCCTGGTGGTGGTCTGCGAAGCTTCGCACCGCGGCACTGACGTCACGCCGCCGCGGTGGCACTGCTACTGGCAGGGAGCATGCGCAGACGCTCCACTTCACGTGAATCCGGTTCCCGCGCACGAGCAGTGCCCACACCTTGTCCGGAAACTGTGCGTTGGGCCGCACTTCGTGGGGGCTTGTTTGTAAACTGCGCGTTGGCCTATAGGCGAACGACGTGAGGCAAGCGACGCACAGGCCGTCGGGCATACAGTCCCCGGATATTACTAGGCGAGACACGCGTCAACGCCACCAAGCGGCAGCGCTCGCAGCTGCAGTACCCTTGGCCGTGCAGGAGCCCTTGACGCCACGAACGCGGTACGCGTTGTGCTTCTCGCTGGTGGATTTTAAAGCGAGGGGCGAGAGCTCGCGGCATTTCGTTTCCGTATCCCTGTCACGTGAAACGTCCTTTGGCTAGGTGTTTGGCATTACATGAAGCCCAGATAAAAGCGTACGGCCACGAGGCTTGACGCCGAGTGGCTGAGATGGGAGAGGAGGAGCGAGGTGCTCGACGCTGATTGGTTAACGGGGAGGTCATGTGACCAGAGGGTAGGCGTGGAAGAGCTCCACCACCTGAGTGCAGAGAGAGGAGCTCGCGAGTGTGGAGGGCTCTGGAAGATCGCCATATAAATATGTTAAGGTTGTCAAGGCGCAAAGCATGAGCATGCCAAGCATAGTTTAGAAGTCATGGTACCTTTTCGATGTCACACAAAAGACATGTTTGAAGAATCAAACAGTGTTGTTCGTTGCAATTTGTTCGTTGCTTGACAGATTTTTTTTTTTTTTTTTTGAATGGGGGGTGTTGATAAAGCTTTCTAAGTCGCATCTTGTCAACAGTTTGTGGTCATACAGCCCAATCACTGAGCTGTAAAAAAAAAAAAAAAATATTAATAGCACCAACGAGCTTTAAAACTTTTTCTACCTGTCTCAGTAAAGAAACCGTACTCGATAAGTCACATTAAAAAATACTTTATATCAGCAGTTCACGAAGGATTTCGGCACATGCATAAGCATGCAAAACATTCAAACTTCGTCGTCAGCGACGTATACAAATCGCCATTTGAAAAAGAACTATGCAGTCTTCTAGTAATTCCTAATTGCATTCAAGGTGACCCTTCATTCGCCGCATATTTACATAATAAATGCTTCATTCGGAGGGCGTCGTCATCAGCAACGCCTACAAACATGCCAAGGAAATCGTCAATATGTATCTCAAGTAACGCACGATTAGACAATCTTAAGCACAATCGTGGTGTCTCAAAAAAAGTAAAATCCTTAAAATCCACCCGCAGTCACCCACGCGCGTAAAAACTCGACGTAATCCATTTCAATATATGCCCAATTCCGCTGAGAAGGCTGAAGAACTAGCTGAACGGCCTCGAATGCCGCTCAGTGCGGACCGCTCGGCAATGCTGCAAAGACGTTGGCACCGAAAGCTCCTCCACACAAAAGCAGCGATGAATCGGGAGGTTGCAACGATGTGAAAAAAATCCCGACGCAAGCAAAACGACAAAATAGGTAGTTGAAAGAACCGAAGAGGCCATCACTCCTGCCTCAGGGTTGCCCAGATAAACTGGTTGGTACCGTTTTCGTTTTGTTGTCACATTCCTTGTTTCCAAGTCGAATTCCGAGTGGTTTATCGCGGGTACGTTATATCCTACTTTTGAATAGATTGTTGGCAACTTCGAGAAAGGTAAGGCGGGTAACCGAATAAATGCAGCAGCGCGACACTTTTACGACATCGTCGAGGGACCACTTTTTAGCTATGCTTTTTAGGAGGCGGTAACCGCAACAGTCGAAGATTCGGCCCATGCAGTGCACCAAGGGGGAACCACGCTCAGCGGATGTCCTCCGTCGACCGGACTGCCCGGCCACGGGAGGCTTCCGGAGCTCCTCCAGCCGCTGCGGGGCACCTAGAGCAGGGACTGTCCGTCCTGCCTCATGCGCTTGAGCGCACGCAGGGCTCTCTTGGCGGCGGTGCACTTGGCGATGCGCTTGTTGCGTCCCACGCCGACGAAGCGGCCCTTGCCGAACACCTCGACGCGGATGCGCACCTTGCCGTTCAACGTCATCTCGGCCCTCCTGCGACGGAAACGCAACGCGCGGATGTCACCATCTCTCGTTGCTTGTGAAATCCCGAGCTCTCTATGGACACTGACGGCTCAAGAAACAGACACGCAGAGTGCAGCGAGCCCGTTTCATCGTCGTTCTGCATTCAAGGGGAGCTGATAGAAATAGCTCCACTGACACCCCCCAAAAAATTTTTTTTATTTTTTGCCAGGCGCTTCATTATGGTGTCGGGGGACTACCCAATTAATATTTTGCAACAGAGTAGCGTATTTCTTTAATAAAGCCAAAAGACGCAACTGCTCGAAACCGAAACCGAAACCCGACGGAGGTCGGAGAAGTGGAGAGAAGAGAGTGACTGGCGGAAGTCACGTGACTACACCCAACCGTGCTTTTTTTTTTTTTTTTTTCTCCTCTCCGGTAGCAGACGACACGACATGCGGCGTGCGGGAACTGCTTGCCGTGCGATTCTTTTGCAGTTATGTTTGTTCCGCTCGTTGTTATGTACTCCAAGATGAGTTGTTTTGTACATTGAGGAGTTAGAGATGAGTAGTGAGTGCCCGTGGTGAATTTCCATGATCGGCTCCGAAAAGTATAAACCCAAGATGTTGCGTGAAGAGCTGGCTCACATGTCCTGCATCCGAAAAAAAGTGGCATTGTCGAAAGATCAACGGGATCGGGACCAATGGCTGGCTGCAATTCCTGTAGAACATTTACGGGCACCTCGGAAAGCGGACGCTACCTGATTTATATGCTCCTTGCACTTTGTGGAAAGTGATTACATTGAACAAAAGGTAAGGGCGCAAACGAGCTGGTGGTGGTTAAACATTTCGACAAAAACCCCGAGACTGGGACAAAAAGGGACGGACAAACACAAAGTCTCTTTGTGTTTGTCCGTCCCTTTTTGTCCCAGTCTCGGGGTTTTTGTCGAAATGATTACATTGAGTTCGCAGGTGTCAAAACAGAAATCCCATACCGTTTAATTCAGCGAAGTATCGTCCACAACATTTGTTTGTTATTTTTTTTTTGTTTGTTTCTTCAGTGATGATTGTAAAAAAAAGAAAAAGATATGTAAACATCAAAAATTGTTTGCAAAAAAAAAAAAAAAAAAATCACGGGGGATCGAACCCGGACTTTCGGTGTGTGAAGCGGACGTCTTTCCCACTGAGCTACTGGCGCATCGCTTTTCTGGTGGATCTCTTTCCTTAGTAATAATTCAGCTGGTAAACTAAGTTTGAAAGTTTGCTGTCGATTTTTCTTTAGCAAAAGCACTCCCGGGTCGAAGTCGGGAAGCACCACGCTTTGGGGACATTCGCACCTAGTAAAGACATCGTACGCGTGCATATTCAACTCGAAGTAGACACGTCGTGCTTGACGTTTGCGCGAGCGTTGTCTTCAGCCACGAGAAGGGAGCGACGGCTCGGCGACGTCTTCGTGCAAATCGGCTTGGTGGCCGGGCGTGTCGTACGGGATGAATACCAATTCTTTTGATCAGTCCCAAATTTCTCTTTTAACGGTAGACAGAATTCGCCGGTACCGCGAACGACAGTTCTGAAATAGAGGTCCCACGCCCGTCGTCCGCTGCCATCGCCGTCCCCGCGAGTCCCACGATACGCGAAACGACGAACGCACAGAATGCTTCCGGTTGTCTGTGGAACTTTTTTTTTCAATCAACGTATTTGCAGCTTTTTAGAAGCCACAAAAAATGGGTTTCATATTTTTTTCTATTTTTAATATTGAGTGTGTGCCTTCAGTGACCCACGACTTTGATGAAATTTGGTGGTCGCATCGATACCTTAGAAAATGGCCCGTGACCGCGGAAAAGAGAGTGAGCGAGACTCGAACCGGCCAGTTCTTGATCGGCGGTTTTCGGGCGGAAAGAAACCGAATTTCGAGCCGCAAATTCTGTTCTGGGTAGTTGAGCCCTCATATGTCACGTACAACTAACAACCTTGCGTTACAAGCGCGCAAACAAAAAGCTATTCGATTGATATCACTCTGAAAGAATTTCAATTAGTAGGTCACTCCGATCTTAGCTACAAATTTAAGAGGATGAAAAGTAACTGGCACATTTCTCATTACCTTACTACCGTAAAATATCTGGGAAGCACCCAACCTACTTTCACTGAAAACTAGGTTATTCTAAACATGGGCGCTTGTCCGGTTAAATCTGCGAATGCCAAAATGGCAGCCAATGCGTGGGCACCACGACGGGGCGAATGTTTTCCGCTGATGCCAGTGGAAGGGAAGATGCGGGTTGTAAAACGGCAATATTTTGCAAAAGATGTGATTTTGGGTTTTATGGTGCTTTATTATTTTTGAATCTTTATGTTTGATGCATAAAAATAATTAGTGTCGGTTATGATCGCAAAATAGTCAAATGTACATTTGAAGACCTCCAGGCAACCCACAACGGCATGAATTTGAGCAATTTGAGCCATTTTTCTCCGCGTGGTTCTTCATGTTGCGATGTCGCCTGCCATCACATTTACATTGACAAGTAGACCTAGGCACCTAGGCACGAAAATTTATGAACAAAATATTTCCCGCACCGCAAAACAGGATGGCTACGCATCTACAATAACATTCAAACACATTTTGCTGTTTATGTCATTTTGGAACATCTTCACAGTTTGTGCGCAAGCATTCCTGTTCTTAATATTGTCCTATAACAACCAAATTTGGAATGCATATACTTTAGGCAATATTACGACGGAATTCCGCCCAGAAGTTCATTAAAATCGCTGTCAAAGTTTGACAAGCACGAATCCGCTAGTTTTGGATGAGACGTGCGGGCCAGACAACACTGCCCGGCTGCATTTCCGCTTCCTCCAAATTCCTTCTACCGGCACGTCTGTGACGTCATCAAGCATGTACAGCTTCTTTTTTTTTTTTTCAATTTTGTTTTCTTTTCCGGGGAGAGCACGGGTGGCGCCAGCGCCGTGCTCTCCCCAGAGCTCTGGCTCTCCCTAAAGCCCCTCGATGTGTTTGCGTTTGTTTTAGCTCTCCCCAGAGAGGGAAGCTGCTTTTGTAAGAATTTTGAGTGACAGGTTAATCTTCTATAATCTTCTGGGGGGAAAATAGCGACGCCTGTGCTAATCCAGGAGGCAGAAAGGAGGATCCTGATAAGAGGGGAGCTCCTTCTTCCCATTGTATATCACGTGGGTGTACATGCTTAGTGATGCCGAATATACAATGTTGTCCGGCTTTGCCACCGTTTCGGTTTCGGTGTGTGATCATGGCTAGAGTAAAATTACACGAAAAATATTTTATTTTTCGCGAAACAAAGGATTGGGGATTGTTTTTTAAATGCTTCTAAAAGCAAAATTGGCCACTATCTCAAAATTTTTGAAGTTTTTCGGCCTAAATTGGCCCGGAAAATATGGTGTATGTTGCAACACATCAAAATGTGCTAAATAAGTTCCCTATTAGAATGAATGAAGTGTCAAGCAAAGAACTTAAGCCGAAATACTTAGGGCCAACACAAAATAGATATGTGTCTTGAAAAAACACGAAAACATTTCTGAACATACAAATGAGGCAATAGATGCAAATAATCCGCTGTTACGTCGAGATTCCTCTGCTGTTTGTCAATTTCGTAGCATTTTCAGTCACAATCGAGACCTACTGCTCAGTCATCTATCCTCGCCCACACCTGCGAGCTAAGGTTTAGCATTTTTTTACGCTGTTGCGCATGTACCTGCTTGTCGTCCCGCCGATCGTCGATTCCTTGCCGCAGCCAACATGGCGAACATGCTTCAGCTCAATACAGCGCTCGTCCTGTCCTCTTCTCTTCTATCTTCCTGTCGTCTTTGCGCTGTTCAAACACTCAATATTTGGCTTTGAGTGCCAGCAAAGGCACAGGTGCGAGCACCTGGTTTTCGAAAGCGCTTTTTTTGCGCAAGTGCTTGTGCGAGCGAAGGATTTTTCAAAACTACTTTTTGCCGCAGCCAACATGGCGGACATATGCTTCAGCTCGAAATTTGGCTTTGAGTGCCGGCAAAGGCACAGGCGCAAGCACCTGGTTTTTGAAAGCGCTTTTTCTGCGCAAGTGCTTGTGCAAGCAAAGGATTCTTCACAACTACTCTTTTGTGCCCTGGCCTTTGGCAGTGCCGAAGCCAACTGGTGAGACCAAGCATGTTCTTTGGCACCCCACTAGATGGCACTGTGCATTTCATATATGGTCTATTCACACGGTGTGCAGCCACAACTTTGGGCATCGCAGCTTCCACCCTACTTTTTGCCACGAGCGACGTCACAACTGCAAAATTGCAGTAAAATCATATTATGCGATTCAGGTATTAGAGTTGAGCAAAATGACACCAACCCCCATGGTGCACATGCCATTGACTGAAGCTCCATGAAGTAGTGATTGGAACTGATGGTTTCTTCAAAAATATTTGGCGCAGACACATTTGAATCGCATGATTTACAACAATTACAAAGAGGAGCACAAACTGGCTGACGAGATCAGTCTGCTCCAAGAGCTCCTAATACTGAAAGTGGTGAAAGAAAGGAATATTAACACCTATGAAGTGTAATAGATGATAACTAAGGAGAGTTGTGTGCGATAAAAAACATCAACAACATTGACAAAGAAAACATACTTTGAAAAATTTAATATTGTGGCTCTAGAAAACTTACATTTTATCACAGACAGAGTGGGGAAGCTCCCCGCTGAAGTGAAAAACGAACAAATGCAGTAACACTTATTCGAAAAAAACATGTTCTATTTATGGGAAACTTGAAAAATTTACAGAGCTTGTTTCAACTCGTCTTCTCTGGCATTCACGGTTCTCCCTGGAATCGCAAACACAAAATAAATGGAGGGGCTTCTCCTGTCGGGTAAACATTGGACACAAGATGAACGATCGTTGGCAGTAAAGTACCATGTGCCGCTAATCCTCCACTTTCTGCAGCCAATCTTTGGCAGCCCATTCATCCCACCACACTTTCGTTCATACAATGCCAGCAGGAAGGCAAGTTTACAATGCATTCTTCCACTAACCAAAGCATATTTACTCTGCCACAAGAGTGCAGAACTGGCAAATTCAGAAGCGACAATGAATCGCACACAAACTATACTGCCGTAAAATACAGAGCAAGCACCAATCAAAAATTTGGAGATAATATTGTCACGAATGACAGACAACGATGCAGGATGAAATGGAATGAACAAAAGAATCAATAGGCGAACTTGTGCCAGAAATGAAAAAGAACATGCAGCGAGTGCGACGACGACGGTGGCGGCAGCAGTCAGCGTAACAGCTGGTTATCGCGAGAGAGAATCAGGGAATGAGTCGGCAATATGGCGCTCTGTCCTTTATCTAGTGTGCTCGTCATCTCAAATATTCGATCTAGAATGTTTGGGAAAGAGCTAGGGCGACACTGACTAGGCAAGGTCATTCTGGCCTCGTTATCGTTAACGCTCGGGGTAAGAATCTGCGCAAATTTTCTAGATGAACGGAGAAGCTTATCTTCTTGATCATGCACGCGGACAAACTGAGGGATAGGTGCTTTCTATGCAGGAGTGCAAAAATCCAAAAGGAGCACACGATGGGGTGGGCTTCACCACTTTGCACCGGTGTGCTTGGAGAAGTGGTCGGCGGACGAGGTGGCTGCTCGATATGTCCTACAGTCGAATCTCGTTAATTCAAACTCGAGGGAGGCCGAAAATTTGTTTGAATAGAGCAAAGTTTGAATCCTCAGGAGTTTCCTTCCAAAGAGACACATAGGATGGGACCTGCACATTAGTTTGAATTATCTGCAAGTTTGAATTAAGAGAGTTTGAATTAATGAGAGTCCACTGTACTTATTTTTCAAACGTTTCATTAGTACTAGTGGGTGCGCAGTTACTGCAATCTGGATGCCTTCTCGGTATCTTACGGTATACGCTTGTCCTAAGCCGCTCACACTTTGAAGCTCCGCTACAATAATAATTCCGCTATCATATTGAAGCTTCAGAGAGTCACCGGTTTAGACTAGGCACTTGTTAATACTATGCAATGCAGCCTTCTTGAAGTGAAGATAAAAAAGACACCAAGCTTAAAGCTCTAAAACAAATTAAGGTAGCCAAGCTCACATTTAGTAAGCTATGTGTATTAAAAATATAGAAATTAATTTATTTTGAACAAATAGAAGTATGACTTTTAACAAATCTGTCCCAAAATAATCGGCAAAGAGGCACTGCTGCCACGCAATACTGCAGAGGCAGGCTGTAACACGTCGTTATATCCACAACAATGGGTTTCTTAGATCCCGAGGCACCCCGCGGTAGGCCGGAGCGGGAGGCAGCGGGAGGCTCAGGATCCGCACTGCTTGACCATCCGCAGGCACTTCTTGGCTAGCGCCATCTTGGCTAGCTTCTTGTTCTTGGCGACGCACGAAAACGTCTTTCCCGTCACCGTGAGCTGCACCTTCACCTTGTTGTTGCCCAGGAGCTCCGCCGGACTGAAAGTTCAGCATAAGGCAAAGAAACAAAACATATGGCGGGTATGCACTTGACTTGAAATTTAGTCATAGCTTCTCGATATTAGCACAATCCGTTGATGAGAAAGGTTCGTATGCCCAATTTTGTATGGAGCATGCAATCTACGACAGAAGCCTAGTGAATGATGCGGCAGTAAAAGTGCAGTCAGCTCTTTTTCGACAAAAGTGCAAATGAGCCATCTGTACTACTGCACAGGCAAATGCACGCAATCCAGCTTTGCATGGAATTGTGCTGGATTCCATGCAAATGCATGGAATCCAGCACACACTGTGTATCTGGACCTTATTCCAGAGCTGAACTATACTCCAGATCCGAGCCCAATCAACCATGCTCCAGGTCTGAACCGTGCTCCAGAAGTGAACCACGCTCCAGAACAGGACTGGGCCTGAACTACCAGATCCGGGCCAGATCGGAACCATGCTCCATACCAGACCCCTCCTCCATCCAGGTGTGCATCCACACCGGCCTCGACTCACCCAAACCTTGCGTCCCGGAAGCGCTCGGTGAGCTCCTTGACGGGGGGCACGGGCACGTTCTGGCTGAAGGACTCGATCTCCTGGCCGAACATGCGGTAGATGATGCGCCACACGCAGTCCAGGGACATGCCGCAGTCGAGGAACACGGCACCCATCAGGCTCTCAAAGAGGTCCCCCAGCGCCTTGGGCACCTCCACCTCCTCGGGCTCCTGACACTCCTCTTCGTGGCAGTAGTGACGCTGAAGGAGGAGGTGCGGCGACGGCAAGACCATCAGAGACAAACCGCACCGAACGAAAAAGCGAGCAAAAATTAGACTCGACCCTACAGCGAATGCCGGAGCAGACTGAGTGGAATACGAGGCAAAGGCAATGGCAGTAACACCAAAAAAGAAATACTTCAACCAAAGCCCTTAAAAAAAAGTGACCCGTTTTGAAACTTGATTGGTTCCTTCTTCAGCAGTGACGGAACAACGACCATCAGGTATTGAGATGTCATTTTAGGGCTTTCGTCGGAGTATTTACTTTTTATTACCACACCAACCAGACGGGTTTCTGTCCAAGATGTTTACATTGAAGACAACAGCAGCTCTATGCTTTGAGAAGCCTTGACACAGGTCTACTGATCTACAGGCAGGGATGGGCAGTATTTCAAATACAAGTATTTGAAATACGTATTTCAAAAACTTTGTGTATTTTACATTTGTATTTAATTACAAATAGGGTAATGTATTTGACGTGTGTATTTAAATACTAAAACGTGGGTATTTCAAATACAATACAACTTTGTGGGCAAAAATACATCCCTCAAATTTATTGTCACTGTCCAGAGCAGGAAGAAAACCATGTCCTGCACCGAATGCAGTGTCTCTCAACCAAGCACAAGCGTTCGGTGACTTTGCGATTACGGTGCTAGCCTAGGGCAAGAGAAGTGACGGAATCGATGTTCACAGGCAGACTGGCTAAATAAGTGCCTGTGACAACTTGTGAGCTTTCCAGCCTGATTTCCCTTCATATTTTTGCCTGGAACATTCTAAATGCGGGGGTCGTCCAAATTTTTGTAACTGGTGTGAGTTGCAACAATAAAAAATTCTCTAGCTAGTGCTGCACGTCTTGGTCGTCTCGGTTCTTCGTTGGTCTATACCAAAATGTAATCGACAAAAAAAGCTGCTTGAAGCTCTGTACTTTTTTCACCTATTACGTCCAAGCTGATTACATTTTTTTTTTGTGATTATATTTCTATTACGTTACTAGAGCCTCGCACACTAACTCCCGAGTGTGCAATGCAAAATTATAATGAGACACCCAGAAACCTGTTGCGGGTGCCCTGAAGTCGCTCACGCAGATTTTGAGGAATGTATTTGGAAAAGTATTGGGAGGAGATCAAATACATTTGGTTGTATTTGTATCTTGTATTTAAATACTTTTTTGGAAATGTAATTAGATTTGTAATTAAATACATTTTTGACGAAGTATTTTGTATTTGTATTTCAATACATATTTGCATGTATTTTGCCCATCCCTGTCTACAGGTATAAAAGAGCAGACCACAAGTCTTACATGCATTGGGCTTAGATTTTCTTTGATTCTCAGCTTAGCAACACCTTAAAAATGTCCCTGTTTCGCAACTATAATGCAGGTTGCTTTCAAACAAACATTTCTAGTTGCTCATGTCAGACAGCCAAGGGCTGTCTCGGTAACATGCTGGACATCCGGTGACCAGGCACCAGTCTAAGCTGCGGTCCGAATTCTCGTCCCCACACACCCACCTCCAGCACCTTCCAGTAAGTGTCGTCTTCCGCCCCGTCCAGAGGCGCGTTGAGGTCCGGGAACTCCTGACGTTCCTCCCGGTCCTCGTCCGGCAGCCCGCCCTCCTCGCGCTCCTCCTCGCGCGCTTGGGCCTGATAGTTGACGAAGCGGCCAATGGCGCTGAACAGGCTTGGGTTGCAGTGCTTGAAGCAGCCGTGGAGCTTGTACTTCACCACCAGCGAGGCGAAGAAGGTGTTGTTGACCAGCGACGAGCGCAGGTCCGTCAGCTGGCCCGGGTTAAACTTGCGGGGCAGCTCGTACAGGTAGCGTGTCACCAGGTAGTCGATCACAGCGTCGCCCAGGAACTCCAGGCGCTGGTAGCAGTCCGTCAGCCTGCACGAGGCGTGCCATCGCTCTTACAGTTGCCGGGCGCCTCGTCCAAATCTCTAGCGCGATACGATTCATGCACACCGAAGAGCCGGTAAGTAAGGTGGGTGCGTCACCAGAGGCAAAGTCGGGTAAGACTTCCAGTTTGGAGGGACATGGCCCCAACGACGACCAAAATCAAAAGACACTATTGGACGGAAAGGACAGCCGGTTTGATGCCAACGGTCTTTTTTGGTACCCCTTGGGGGCGTTCGCACCGACCGCGACCTCTACTTCCAGCTTCCATCGAGATTTTCTCATATGCCTGGCCCGAGCCGATGCGTCGCCTCCTCTCCTTCCTACCTCCATGGTTGCACTTGTTTATAAGACAAATGCAACATCTAATAATGCATGCATCTTATAAGACACGGCATTTATTGTGAAGAGCCGCATTCATTACAGGACTCTGTGGATATTGCGTTCGTCCTCTCCTGCCACTGACTCGCCCGCGTTCTAACCATTTCTTAAGCTCGTAAAAGTCCTTCGCACGGAAACCAAGTAGGGACTTCACCCAGTTTTCCTCGTGTACCTTACAATATAAATAAAGTCTCTGCACAGCTGCCGTATTTCGGAAGCTAAGCTAGCCAAGAATGCACCGCAGCCACCGATCGAAAAGCACAAAGTCCCGGGAAGAGCGTCGTTTAAGGAGGACGCTCCCTCGTACCTGTTTTTGTAGTAGGAGGCATGCGTGACCGCCTGCAGCAGGAAGGACCGGTCAACAAAGGTGTAGCCGAGAGCCCTCTCGACGTCCGCGACCGTGTCCGCCATGAGCTCCATCAGCGCCGCCAGGTCCTCCTCCGGGTGCGGGACGTGGCGCAGCAGCGCCGTTTGGGGCGGGGGGAAGCCCCAGAAGCCACGCACGCCGCTGCCCTCTGCCCCGCCCTCCAGGTCGCATTGCGTCAGCCGGACGCCCATCCACTTCATCACCTGACGTCCAGAGCCATCCGTTTTGGGAAGCACTTCACTAACCTCAACCGCTGCTTCGACCATGCTTAACTCTTTAAGTGCCACGCATGAGCAAACATACCCATCTGGTTTCACTTTGCTCCCTGCCCCTTCCAACTAAGCTGCAATTCTTTTTTTTTTTTTTTTGCGTTTTTGTTGCTGTTTGCTGGGTGCATCCCGACAAATCTCCAGACTTGGGTGGACCCATACATTAGCTGTACTGTAAATGAGAAATACTAAGCCTATTATTATTATTCCATCGCGCCTTTTCAGCATGTCCAGGTATCAGTCTCGGGACAGCTCGACGAAGCTCCCAGTTTGCCCCCTCCGAACAAAGGGGCACATTCTCAGCTTCGTAGAGGATGTTGTTGCACCGCCCATTTCCTCCCCTGCAAGCGGGTTTTCCGACTGCCCCTCGTAATGCCGGGAACGGAAGCCCAAGCGGGGGTTCCGACTGCCCCTCGTAATGCCGGGAACGGAAGCCGTTAACTAAGTCAGACGTTTTGGTGGCACTACGCTATTCAAGTCTGTCTTGCCTTGGCAAGACCTAGCAATGTGCCTTTTGCAGTGGGAACCTCCCTGGGGAACTGCGAAGCTGTCCTTCGTGAAGGCCACATAATAGTCTGATTTGCAATAAATAAGTACCGCTTTATTCTTTCTGCTCATGAATATGTGCCAAAATGCTCGTTCTGCATTCAAAACATCACCCACACGCTTGAAATCTTTGAAAATAGGGAAATGCCAGAGAACAAGCGCCCGATAAAAGCTGCCTGGCATAGGAAATAATAAAAAGAAACACGTTTCATAGCCCACATACTTTATTATTTATGTTTTGAATGTTCTAAACCGCCCGTAAAGATCCACGATGCAGTCGTTTTTATATATGTGACAGGACTGGCATATTAGCAATATATAAGCGTCAACGAAATGCTGGCAAACCTTGAACAGATTTTACATTCTTTTCGATCGTTATTTTACTTAAAATCGTCGCTCCTTTTTACAGACCTGCTATGGAACAGAGGCTTGGGTCTGAAATATAGCGAAGTTAAACATTGTTCACTGAAAAAAAAAAATGCAGTAACTAAAGCTTTTACTAACACTTTTACAATGTTAATCAAGGTACATACTATACAATACGACCCAAGTAACCAAAGTGTTCCACGTTATTTTCTGGCAAAGAGACAAAATGCACGCGCGTTTTCCCATAAAAGTGCACAGGAGCACCGCAAAAGTAGACTGGTTGCTGTCTGCTTCAATTTGCGTCGCAGAAATCGTATAGACGTAGCGGCAGTCGAACCTTTAGCATATATTAAAGAATTAAAGAAACTGTATGATTCGAGCAGACAAGCTTGCACGCCGTATGGCTAGACCTTGGAAAGTAGCAGGTTCAAAGAACGCGACTTTCGGTTACGGAGCGCCGAAGACGACCATGCACTCGGATCGCTTCCTTTTCCCCAAACTAGCACTGATTTTTTTTATTTTCCACAAACTACCAGCACGGTTTCTTGAACGAGCGCCCTCAGACACAGCAAGAGTTACCTTGAGGGCTCCGACGGGTCCGCACACCAGGAGGTAGGCTCCGATGAGAGCCTCCACCGAGTCGGCCACACTCTTATCCGGCACCTGAGCGGAGGTGCACACGGGCACGGCGCACGAGCTGTCGCGCTTGGGTGCCACGTAGTCCGGCCGCAAACACTCCGCCTTGTACGCCTGTGCAAATGACTCCAATTTACTTGCATTTCGAGCCAGCAGAAAGGAGAGAAGCTAAAGAAGTACCCCAGCCTTCTACCTAAAGGCTGGTCCAGACATTCGTGTTAGGGTGTGCTCAAGCGTCTTGCATAACGAATTTACACACACTTCTGACCTCGTATATTCTTACGCGCCCTTCTTTTACCGTGGGCTCGAAATAACTCGGACAATGCTATGAGCGACCACCTCCGGTAGATGGTACGTAGATTTGTTTTCGCGATCGCCGAAAAACTTTTAGCATAATTATGTGCAGGTTGAAAGTGTTCAGAGCCCAGCTGACAGATGGCGCCAGTGTGCTAAGTAGCGTGTCTAGATTACAGAGCTTTTCTGACACTCGATTGGGGTCACGTGGTTTATGGGCTTTATGGCAAAAAGGAACACCGATTTATGCTCGTCGAGGTTTTTATTTGAACGTGACCTATTAGAACCCAACTACCCAGAACACGATTTGCGGCTCGAAATTCGTTTTCTTTCTGTCCGAAAACAGCCGGCCGAGAATTGGCTGGTTTCAGTCGTGCCCGCTCTCTTTTCCGTGGTCACGTGGCATTCAAACTATGGCATACCAAACATATTACAAGTTGTGGGACATCTTAGGCAAACAGTGAGTCACTAAGAAGAAACAGGAAGTCAGAATCACCAGAAGGTTCTACCCACCTCATAAGCAGAAGTCAACTCCTCCGCCGTCACGGTGTCGAACCACTTGGGACTCTTCTGCGAGGCCCAGAAGGCAAAGTCTACGTCCAGCATCTTGTCCTCGCACCCTTCCGGAACGCGATAACCCGGCGGCAGCCAGTTCCGCTGCGGCTCAAACATCTCGGATGCCGCCGCCTCCGCGACCCCGATCGCGCATCCGAGCCTGTGCAGGTTCCTGTTACTGATGATCCGTGACCGCGCCTGCGTCAGCAGCCCTTCTTGCGCCGCCGTCTCCCCGCAGTACAGGTCGATGGTGACCGCAAACTTGAGAAACGAGTCTCCCAGCACTTCCAGGCGCTCCAGGTCAAATCCGTCCGCGGCCTTTGCAGACGTCAACGCCTCGAGCAGACGCCCAGGGCTCGGACCCGGGTTCCCCTCCAGCTCCGGCTGAAGTTCGAACGACCCGGAGATCCGCGGCATCCGAATCTCTTCCGCGTCGCCGTGTCCGCGAAGCAGCGTCCCGAACTCGATCTCCCCCTTTGCACCCGCAGAGGCTCTCTCGAACGACGCGCTCTGGAAGTCCAGCGCCGGCCAGTCGGCTTCGACGGTCCGCAGCCCGACGCCTGTCTCCGCGGCAACGGTGCACCGGATCTCCTCCGCCAGGAGCAGCTGATTGATCCGGTAGAGGATGCTGGGGAGGCAGACCGCCTTGCGCCACACGCTTGCCGGGATCGGGTGCACGTCGCAGAACTCGGCCACGCGGAGCTCCACGCGGTCCGCCGTCGTCTTCTTGGCAAACGCGTCGCCGTGGCGGTTACGAAAGCGCGGGGTGAGGAAGCTGAGGCGCACTTCCGTGAAGGCAACCTCGAGGAGTGGCTGCGAGCGGTCCGTCACCCGGAGGTCGTGGACGCCCGAGAGGTACTCGGCGAAGGAGGCGGTGCCCGTGGTCCAGGAGCTTTCGGGGCTGAGGTCGTCGCGCACCCTCTTGACGTAGTAAGTTTTGTGCCGGTAGTTGAGGGGGTGGTACTGCGGGACCACCACGGCGTCTTCGTAAGAGTGCCTCTGGAACTGGAACCGCTCGCCTGCCGCCGGCTTCTTGTGGCTCAACACGGCGTTGACGAGGGGCCAGTCTATAGCGGCAGTTCCGTCGCCTGGTGGAAGAGTTATACGGCACGAATGAGTAACCACGGGCCTCAGATAAACTACTTCCTGGTCTGGAAACTTGGGTGGCTTCTGCCCTAGTAAACTCCTACGGGGATTAGCACTGCAAGTGGCGCTAATCCCTGTAAGAGTAAACAAAATCCCACCATATGTGCGAGCGCTTCATGCCTAGGTCAGGAATAAAAAATAAAGGTTCCCCCGTCCGCTCGCCAAGATAAGAAGGCAGTACAGTGGAATATTTCGCCTACCCGAGGTCACAAACTGGATATGAGCGTTGCTGTTCGGCTGAAACTCGCGTTCAATCGGCCAGGACACGAGTTTCAGCCGAAGCTCCGTGACCGAAGGGGATGGAGGCGGCGTGGCCAGTTGGGGGTCGTATACCTTGCATCACAGGTGCCAGGGTGACGCAGTTGGGGGCGGAGCCGGGGTCGAAGGCGAGCAGGGGACGCTCGCGCACCCGCATCACCTCGTCGCAGACGAAGCGGTGGAAGTGCTGCAGCCTCTCGCACTGCTCCTTAGTGAGGTGCACCGAGCCGGCGCGCGAGACGGTCACCAGCTCTTCCCCGGAGCGCGTGAAGATCGGGAAAGATGGGATCTGCGACGGTAGAAGGATGAACGAAAGCGGAAGGTGACGACACAGAGTCGAGTGCTCCCTCCCCGTCATATTTTTCGGGCTTCGACTTCCGTGCGGTAAATTCAGACGAAGCACGAAAAGGAAACGAAACTAACAGAATGATGAGGCTGCGGTACGATAAACGTTGTCGCCGGCGCTTTGTGCATTTCTTGGACACTAAGGGCACTAATTAAAACATAATAAGCACATGCAGAAATAAGAAGTGAACAAGAAAAAGACAGCAACACGCAGACCGGAGGAGAGAGCGGTACAGCAAAGGAAGAATGCAGACCACAATACAAATATAAAGTACGAAAAAGAGAAAAGACGGCACTACAAAACGTATCAGTGAGAGTATGAGTATAAATGAGAGTATCATGGTGAATAACAAAAGAAGACTGCCATATAAAAATAGAGAGTATGATGAGAGAGGAAAAGACAGCAATGTAAAGAGGTGAAGGTGGACAGAGGGCAATGTAGAGAGGGTTAGTGTGTAAGGACAATTGCGAAAATACAAGGCACAGAGAACAGTGGTGAGGGGAGTAAAGAAGACAGAGAGCGATACAAAGGGAAGATGAGGAAAGGAGCCAAAGAAATGAGAGAGCCCACCAGGGGCATGTCCTCCCGCAGCAGCATCCCAAACCAAAGGGGGCTGTCCTCGGGGTCGACCAGGCGCTCCTTGCGCCAGTTTTGCAGATCGGAGGCCAGCCGCTCCAGCCGGGTCGTCAGCACGTGCAGTCGGAATGTGCCGGGCCCCGCCAGCGGCGCCTCCCGGAACAGGCGGCACACCTGGCACGAGAAAGGCCGCATCGCGCGGAAAGTTTCCAGTTGTTAACGCCCGCTGATGGTACGGTCGAGGCTGGTTCGCACGTTTCTGTTGGCTGCATCTCAAGCAACCGAAACGACAGCATCGACCAACTGCTTCCCAAAGTTACTTTTTGCATTGCTTGGCACGTTGTGTGCAGCGAGCGCTTCTCCCAATGACTGTGTCGATGCCGTTTCAATAACTCTGAACGCAACTATCTGAACCAGGCTTCATGCATCCAGATACAGGCTTCACAGCATCAAGAATTGACGTCACGAGCAGAATAGGACAAGACCGATGACAACACTTGCCCCACTCACCTACCCCCAATGACAGATTGTGGACGGGAAATGCCGTGGCTACAGAGCCAAAGTGCGAAGAAAGATGTAGTTGAAATTCTGTCAAATTTGCGGCTGAACCAAGTGCTTTGGGGGGGTATAGCCACGATGAAAGTACTGACTTACACTCTCTACCACCATAGATCATTCTAAGAAACGTTTAGCCTTTCCACTCTCGTGAAGAAGGAAGACCAGAGGAGTTGTACTCGATACACTACCACAACGCGCACGCGCCCGTTTCTTCCTGTCCGACACACCGCCGATCGTCGAAACGTCTCCGGCGAACCAGAGTCGGCGCACACGGCGCTCGTGACGCCAAACGGGTAATCCACGAACTCCCTCTGGAACATCGCCGTCACACCCCGAACTGTTCAGCAGTCATGGAGTGCAGTCGTTGCCGGACCTCGCGCTTGCGCTTGGCCTCCGTGGCACGATCGTCGTCCATGGCGTTGGCCCGCTGGCGCCTTTTAAATCGCTGTTTCTGTTCTCGGTGGCGGCTTTCCAGGCGAGCGATGTGCTTTCTTTGGCAAAGGAATCTAAAGCGCTCGACGCAGTGGAAGTCGAGGCGACAGCGGCTTTGCAGCAGTTAGGGACCCATTCGCGCTGCTGCGTACGTCACCACTCCTTCCGCAGCCAGTCTTCTTTCCCCGAAAGGGCGCGCGGCCGACCCATCCTAAGTCCAAACCGAAACTGACAAGACCGTAGAAACAGCGTGCAAAACAGACGAGGATGAAGAAACACACGTGACGAGCGCTGCGCTCGTTACGTGTGCTTCTTTTTTGACGTCGTCTGTTTTTCGCGCTGTTTCCTACGATGAATTCCCACCAACACGCCGCCCAACCATTCTTCTATGATAGCTGGAAAGGTTGGCACCATCTACGAGCGACGGCAGCAACCATACTGGTTGTGTGCTTGCCGCCGTCGCTTAGAGATGGCGGTAGTTGTCCAGAGGCGTTTTTGTCGACAAGTGTTTCGTACTGGACTCGATCTCGGGAACCAAGCCCTTAACAGCTCCGCTGTAAAAAGTCATAGAAGTGCACAGTTATAGTCGAACAATTGCCATAGAATAGCTTAACGAGCAATTAGACTGCTATTGCTGCGCCTTGTGCTGGAATGCACTTGGAGGTCGTAGTCTCCAACCAGCCCTTATTCCAACGTATTGCAAAAAACACTCATAGTTACTTGTCCCACTCAGCGAAAAAGCGGCGTATATGGCCATAAAAATATGATTGTACGGGACGGGCCACTCAGTCGTATGCTCAAGGACAATGCTGTCCTTGGGGTTGTCCCAGAGGTCGTTCTAGACCTCTAGGACGACCTCACTTGCCCTATTACGCGAAAAAGCGGCATTGATGTGCCCGAAAAATGGCCATAAAAATATGTCATCAAGCATGCGCCGCTCACGCTCAAGTGTGGGAGCGTGACGTCACTGCCAGAGCACCGTGTGCAAAAGGTGCACTTGGGACTTCATCTGTGCTCGTTGTGTGCTTCGTGCGATGGACTGTGAGGCGACCGCATCTACATCTACGGCCTCGACATCAGCAGCTTCTACATCTACGGCGGCTCCCGCAGGCAAACGTGGCCGCCCACGCAAATATGCTACAGCCTCCTTAAGTGTCCTCTAGGCTTCGTTCTCGAAGTCATCCTAGAAGTTGTCCTAGAAGACGTTCTTGACGTCGTTATCTAGGACGTCATCCTCGACATCGTCCTAGACGCCGTTCTTGACATCGTCCGAGAGATTGTCCTCGGCGGCGTCCTAGAGGTCGTCCTAGATGCCGTACTTGGTGTCGATCTCTAGGACGTCGTTCTAAACTTTAATATGTGTAGAAACATTACTCGAAAACATTTCTCCCGCTAGACTATAATGCTTTCACCTTCCTACATCTAAGCAGTCTTGAGTGTCCTCCTGTAATTTTTTTTATATCGAGTCTCACTCTGTACTTTTAATGCGAAAGCATTAACTGCCTCATGGAGCGAGCCGACGTCATCAGCTTTGAAACCACGCCAAACGGCTCCCAAATCCTTCTCCAAGTCAAAAAAAAAAAAAATGAAATGAAATCTATTCATTTCATTTCATTACATGAAATGAAGCCAGCTCCCAGCTATGAAACTGTAACCACGCACAAAGCTAGCCATGGCACCTTCACTGCTTCGATGCCATTGGCTAGCACGCGTCGACCAGGCTCCCATTTGTCGGACACGCAGCGCCAGTCAGTGAGCCAACACGTGTGAGCAAGAATGATGTACATGCTTTCGCATTCACAAGTCATAAGAAGTGCTTAGGTGTACCCCGATCTTTCTTAAATTCGCATTCTTTTCACGAGAAGGAAAAAGCATAAACATGCAGCGTGCAGATGCTCCTGCCCTCACCCTCTTGGGGTACACCCTCCTCCTCTTCTTGGTGCCAGGCTTGGGGACCCCCGGCTGCTCTGCCTCCTCCTCCGGCTCTTCCAAGAGGGCCAGGGTGCGCTTCACGGGGAGCAGGTTGTCGTCCAGTTCACCTGTGGTCGCCAGACAGAGGCCTCGGTAAGACACCACGCGCATTGCACACAACCGCTAGTTTCCCCCGACGTCTCCGAACTATCCTCACCCATCTGGTGCAGCCTCTTGCAGGTCTCGAGAGCAGCGGCCATCTTGGCGTACCTCTTGGTCTCCATGGGCTGGCCCTGAAAGGAAAGCAAAACAGTTGGGAATCAAAAGTTCTCCAAGTCAGACGAGACAAAAGTCAAACGTGCACAGATGAACAAACACCAGCCTGCTTGCAAGAATTCCATTTGAATGTGTACACAACAGAAAAGCAGCTCTTTTGGGTCAAGTTTTCACACTGCAAAAGTGTGCAAGCAAACACGTTGGAGGCAACAAAAGTGTAGAGGATATGCAGAAGGGACGGAAGTACAAACATTAAAAGCCTAGGCATGGAAAACTAAGTTTAGCAGTGCACTCTTATCTTGGTCTTTCTGCATGCAAGCATATATGTCCGTTGTCCCTTGTCCAGAATTCGTTTTATTCTTTCTGCGTCGAGTCAATATAATATTCCCTATATTCTTTATAATCCTTATAATATTCTGTGCAACCTTGTCAAGGCTAGCATGGCTACTGCGGCGCAAGCATGCAGCTTCACGAATTCTATTCACACATGCCCTCACCCAAAGAGAACTTATTAAGTGAAGCACTCGCGCAAGTAGCTTGGACAACACAAGCTGTGCCAGCCTCCTCTCTGGGGATACCTGTATGGGCTCCTTCAGGGGACTCGTCATGGGCAAGTAGACAGTGCAGACGTAGTACTCCTTGTCTTCCCTGTTCACGGGGAGGATGGTGTAGTCCGGCTGCAGACGGGTGAAGATGTCCGACGGCAGCTTCACGCAGTACCTGCACATGACACAGGCACGAGAACCTGAAGCATACCGAGGCCCACTTCGGACGGGGTCATTTTCCCCAGCATTTTGACATTGCAATTCCAGCAACACAGCCCCCCCCCCCCCCCCCCCCCCATGTGACGTTATCATTAAAACTGGTATATTCTCGCATTAATTCGACGCAAAGTTACGCATTAAGAATGTGTTTTTGCATCTTTAAACGGTGTTAAGAATACTGTTTGATTTCCCTAAGACCATTTTGTTGCAACACTGAATAACCGCAAACTAGAACCAGGTATAGAAATTACAGAGGAGATGCAAGCCAGCTGGTGAACTTTCAACATTGTAAAACCCGAGACATAGGACAAAAAGAGAAGAAAAAGTGAAAGCCGTTTACAACTTCCTGTAACGCCGAATTAGAGCGCAGCTCTTGAGGAGGAGGAGGGAAGGGTACTGGGGGGGTCAAGTGACCTTGGGTGGGGGTCACGTGACCTAGGGGGGTCACGTGACGATGACGATGCGGATACCGATGACGTCATCAGTGATGATGACAATGACGATGCGGATGCCGGTGACGTCATCAGTGATGATGACAATGACGATGCGGATGCCGGTGACGTCATCAGCGACGTCACTGATGACGTCATCGGCGACGATGACGATGCGGATGCCGGTGACGTCATCAGTGATGATGACGATGACGATACGGATGCCGGTGACGTCATCAGTGACGTCACTGATGACGCCATCAGCGATGATGACGATGCGGATGCCGGTGACGTCATCAGTGACGTCATCAGTGATGATGACGATGACGATGCGGATGCCGGTGACGTCATCAGCGACGATGACGATGCGGATGCCGGTGACGTCATAATTAATGATGACGATGACGATGCGGATGCTGGTGACGTCACCAGTGACGTCACTGATGACGTCATCAGCGATGATCACGATGACGATGCGGATGCCGGTGCGTCATCAGTGATGATGACGATGACGATGCGGATGACGTCATCAAACGTCATCAGCGATGATGACGATGACGATGCGGATGCCGGTGACGTCATCAGTGATGATGACGATGACGGTGACGTCATCAGTGACGTCACTGATGACGTCATCGGGGGTCACGTGACTTAGGGAGCCACGTGACTTTGGGTGTCACGTGACCTTGGGGGTCATGTGACCTTGGGGGTCAAGTGACCTTGGGGTGACCTTGGTTACGCCGACGGCGACGCCGCTCAAGCCGGGAACGGGCCCCTAAGAGCTGCGCTCTAAAAGGGGAGACCTGTGTCTGTGTTGTCCCCTTTTTTCTTCTCCTTTTGTCCTACCTCTCGGGTTTTACAATGTAGAACCAGGTGTTTACTTTTAAACACCACCCCCACATGAGGGTGACATGAAGATATGTGCCCGATTGACTGATGCAAGCTCCGAACGTCTCCAGAGCTGCTGGAGTTGCTCGCCCGTTTCGAGCCGGATCTCATCCTAGCAATTAGCACTGTAGTGCGAGTATCTAGGGGACAACTTGCCAGCAACCCTGAAACAGCCCTAAGAATTGCCCCACATGAAGCGGGCCCGAGCATCTTGAGTATCTTGATCCGGCGTGAAACCGGATAGCCCCTTGTTTCCGCGTGCGATTACAGTCAAACCCGTTTATAACGAACAGCAGGAAACGCTATGATCAGTTCGATATAGCAAGTAGTTCGATATAGCAAAAACCATTTACAACGAACTTCCACAATCCGTTCGTTTTAAGGCAAGAGCTGCTTTCTTTTTCATCTCTTCACCTCTGCCTTGTAACACAGCGCTGTAAAGTTGTTTTTTTTGCTGTTTTTTCTTTTTTTTTGCATGCGTGCAAGCTTTTTAATTTAGCTTATCTCCCCGTTTGAATCGCTCCTCTTCGTGAGCAGACGCTTTGGGATTAAAAGTTTTTTTTTCTGTGCGTGCGTGCAGAGTGTATTTTTTAGCTTTCTCCCCTTCTGAATCGCTTCTCTTTCGCAACTCGAGCTTTTAGAATTTTCTTTCTTTCCTACTTCTTTCTTGGGGGAAGAGACAGGCTAGAAGAGGATTGTATGCGCGTTTTTGGAAGCCTTTCTGGGGGAAAAAAGTTTGATATAGCCAATTTGTTGTTTGTTATAAAAAGTACTTTTTATAACCATTTTTATATAAATTTTCCGCGAGTTCGATATCGACAATAATTCGCTGTATGTGGGTTCGTTCTAAACGGGTTTCACTGTATCTCGTCCGGACTACCAATATCTGCAGGTCGTGAAACACCCAAGTGAACATCGGTTTAGCTGGAACTGGATTATGGAATTGGTCCCAGCTGAATCCAGCTGGAAATAACCCTTAATCCAGCTGAATTTAACTGCATTCAGCTAAGACCGGTTACATAATTCAGCTGGACTCATTTTCCCCTGGCCTGCTATTGGCTCTAGCACTGTTTATTCTGTTTTCTTACTACCAAGTTTCTGTGTTCAGTCCCAGGCAGGCCTGACTAAGCAAATTGTTAGTCTCCTAAAGATAATTCTTTTCCAGTTTGCTTCACTAATTAGGTGATCAGATTATCCGGTCCAGAGGAGGAAATGGAATGCAAGCCTCACAAGCAAACAAAAAGCGAGATAACGGTTCCACTGTTCTGCAACCTGAAAAGCTAGTCCAAAGTCACACATGAACATTACATGGTCCAAACAGAAAATTGTTACATATTATTTTATTTATTTATTTTAAATACCCTCAGGGCCACGAGGGCACTGCAGAGGAAAATGACTTAAAGATATATACATATATATAAATATATATATATATATAAAAAAAAAAGCTAGAAATGAAAATATTTATCTGTTAATAAAATACTAAAATAGTGGCATTATTAAGGAGGTGGCGTAATCAGATAAAGCTACCAGAGACGCTGGAAGGTGGTTTTAGGTAAGCGTAGTTCGGGGTGCGAATGAACCGTGAAAAGACGGCGCCACGCGCCTTACCTATTCACCAGGCCGATGGCAGAGGTCATGGTAATCCTGGCCGCCCCGTCCCGCTTCACCGGCATGTAGGGCGGCAACATCTCGTCCACCGCAAAGCTGAGTACCACCTCGGAGTCGAGGGGGGCCTTGCGCTCTCGACACTTGTTCATCAGGAGCTGTGTGCAAAACGTCCCACCCGTGGCACCTTCTGCTTTTCCAACAATGCGGCCCACTACAAACTCAAAAATTTCCACCATTCTTTAAATAAAACATTTAGGGTGCAGCGTTCCCGACGCTACCGGACTCAAAAGCACTGTTCTGAGTTTACTTTCTCGACAGAAATCTTGCATTTTCTGGAACCCTGGTTGTGTCCACCCGAAACTCGGCGCTGTTTGGGCAGTTTTCAATGTTTGCGATTTCGGATATGATTCAACATCACCAAAGTTAAAGCAACGATGCGGATGAACTGGGTTAAGGGCCTCGGAATTCTACATGTTGCACCTGAAGAGCTTTTCTAGCTCCTCATATACAATCCCTCTTAAATTCAACCACAAACCAAATTACACCGACCACTTATGCACTGGTCAAGCCTTCATAAATCCGAGTTTCTGGGACATATCCAACCTGGAAAAACAATTTTTTGTTTTTCCAACTTGCTGATTAGGAGAACCCTAATCAGCATATTTACTTGAGAACATGATTAAAAAAACGTCGAAACTGCGGGTAAACGACACAACACTAAAAAGTCTCTTTTAGAGACTTTTTAGTGTTGTGTCGTTTACCCGCAGTCTCTGGGTTTTTTCAACCATGTGCAATGTACACCAGCTCGTTTGCGCCCCTACATTTTGAGAACATGTTTTTTTTTTTTTTATATAGTTCATGTGCATTCCTATTATCATCAAATCCCAGGCAGCAGAACTCACACATATGTGCAGGTGCTAAAAGATGTTCAGATTTCCAGGTAAATGCCCGATCACACACCTCTGTTTACTTACAACAGATTGTGCCACCTCTTACGAGAACACACTGGTACTCTGGAGCCATCTATAAGATGACCCTGGAACGGCATTTCACCAGAGCGAGGGTTTTGCGGTATTCGAGAAATAAAATCACTCATCACGCGTACATGATTAGAAAGGACCGCATTGAAAACGTTGCGTCAATTAAACACCTGGGCGTCCACCTAACAGCTAACTTATCATGGAACCTTCATGTTGAACATGTAACCCACAAAGCTTCCAGAACTCTTAGTTAGCTTGAAATCAAGAGCGTTTAAGAAAACAAAGAAACTAAACTCCTTGCCTATACTACCCTCGTTACGTAGCAGTTGGATTATGCATCCATCATGTAGCACAGTGGTTCCCAAATAGGGGTCCGCGGACCCCAGAGGGTCCGCGAAGCCACTTCTGGGGTCCGCAAGACCCTCAACAAAATTTTTTTTTTGAAGCGCGAGTGTGTCACGTGTTGATGAACTGGCCAGAATGAAGTGATGTGGCACCTTTGTTTATGTTTCTCTGCTACGTAGCAATAAAAGGCATCTGTTTCATGCTCCAGATGTGTTAACTTACTAACGTCCCCCCCTCCCTCCCTCCCTCCCTCCCTCCCCTTCCCCCCCCCCCCCCCCCCCCCCTTTTGCTGGAAGGGGTCCACCATCACTGCCAGCGGTCCGCAAGGGGTCCCCGACACATCCATGGCTGAGAACCACTGATGTAGCACACTCATCAGCTTTACTTAACCAACCATATTGAGGCACTTCAAAATAAAGCTGCAGGATTTATAACCCGCGACTTCTCCCGTACTTCCAGTTTGTCCAACATGAAACGTAACCTCAATACAGAAAATGTATTGCTCGCATGTCATTTTCCCACAAGCTCTATCATGGATCATCTCCCTTTAGGACCTCATTCATTCGGCCTGCACATCGTATTTCGTCTCGCATAGATCATCACTTTAAAGCCTCGCCCATCTTTGCCCACACTAACTTGTTCAAAAATTCCCCTCTGGTTCTTGCCATCTCCGAATGGAACGGCCTGCCCAGAGAAATTGCGTTAATCGCTTCACCTGATATGTTCATTAGTTCTTTAAGTAATATGTACCAACTTATATAGTGCTGCTTGGTGTCATGTTTTCATCCAGTGTTCTTGATATTTATATTGTTTATTGCTCGTTTAACATTATTTGTGCCAACTACGTAATTGTTTTTTTTTTCTACTTGACCCAATTGTACCAAACCTTGTACTATCGCTTTGCCCCCTGTGTAATGCCTGTTTGGGCCCTTAGGGTAAATAAATAAATAACTTTATGACATTATCAAAAGTTTTTCTAACAAAAAAAAAAAAGATCTGCAAAAAAAAGACAGACATACGGAAAGCTAAGTGTTCCACTGCCCAATAAAAAAAATTTCTACATTTTTTTTTTAAGTTTTTTAGACGAATTAAGGCGAGACGCGGGTCTTAAAATGGTAAAAAATCGCGAAATTTGGGGTTTTTCAAAAATCACATGTTTGGATAGAATATAGTCTGAAGTACCTGCCTGCCAAGTTTCAATGTCCTATTTGACGTCTAAGTATAAAAAAAACGATAAATACGATGCCTCCGCGACGCTCAAATCGCGAATCAAACGCAAAAAATAGTCAAACTGCGCGCCCGCGTCGCTTCACGACCGATCGTCGGATCGCGGCCATCTTGGTCTTGTTGGAGAGCTGGTTCTCTTCCCTACGTCCTCATCCCACTCACTATCGCGACAACCTTAGAGAGCGTCCGCATTCCGCGTGTTTTCACGACCGGAATAACGATTGCTCATTGGCCCGCGCGCGTACGTCACGGGTACGTCGTGCCGCGCGCGCCTGTCATAGGCCAAGACGCGCCCCTTTCCACTTTTGCTCCTTTCCTCCTCTTGGCGCGCGCGCCTCCAGCAGCGCAAGGGGATCGCGGAGAAGCGTCGTCTGCTTCGTTTTGGCCCGTCGCTTTGTTCGTTCCGCGGCTGAGTGCACGTTGTTTCGAAATCGTTTACGTTCGCGCGTTCGCGTCGGACATCGTTGGTTTCTCGCTACGAAGTTGCGGGAGTTTTATTTCGAGCGATCGAGATGCCGGGGGACTCTCGATTGAAAGAGAGTACGCGGCGGACGTTCGGGAGGAAGACGCGACGTGCGTGGAACAAGCGGAAGACAACACCTGCAAGTGCGCCGCTACGATCTGCGCCACTGCCGAACGCATTGGATCTGCCGGGACCATCGGCTAGCCTTCCCGTTGACGATGCTGCGGCCTCAAGCTCTGGTCCGGATGGCTCAAGTTTTGCCGGCACCACTCGCGTCGACTCTACCTACTACTCCACGGCCGAGCAAGCGCAGCGCGCCGAGCGATCGGAGCAAAGCAAGCGCGTTTTATCGGAGAAGTCGGCGACCCAGCGGAAGTTCGATCTGCTTGAAGTCAACGGATCATGCCAAACAAGCGATGCCGGGACCCAGTTTGTCATCGTCGACATGAAAGTCCTCAACGACCTCTTCGCGCACGCGAGGTGTGGAAGCTGCGGTGTGGGATCTCTCACGCTCAGCAAGGCCGCGGACAAGGAGTACGGCTTGGCCGTCAAGCTTGTGCTCGTCTGCAGCACTTGCGACTTCCAGAAGAAGCAGTTCTCCTCTCCCAGGGTTGCTGGAACAGCAAAGATCACTCCCTTTGAAGTGAACATGAGGGCCATGAAGGGGATCCAATCCATTGGCAAAGGAGTGACAGCCTTGGCAGACTTCTGTGCCTCCATGAACATTTCTCATCGGGGCCTGCACCACAAGACGTACCAGGGACACCTGAAAACGCTTGTGCGGGCATGTGAGAATGCAGCAACCGACAGTGAAGCCGCCAGTGTTGCTGTCGTCAAGGGGCTCTACACAGGCTTTATGAACCCCATTGGCAACATCGATGTCATCTTCGACGGATCATGGATGACCCGAGGACGCAGCTCCCACATTGGTGTAGGCTGCATTGTGGAGTTGTACTCTGGCCTCGTCATCGACCATGTTGTGTACTCCAACTTCTGCCTTGGATGTGCCTTGGGACCGGAGCCCGAGGACGATGGCTACAGCGACTGGTACGCAACCCACGACTGCCAGAGGAACATTGACTGCAATGCTGGCCGTATGGAGGTGGAGGCTGCGCTCACAATGTTCCAGAGGTCTCTGACCAAGCATGGTCTCCGCTACACCACCGTCCTTTCGGATGGGGACAGCCGGACATTCCATGCCTTGTCTGAAGCGAAGGTTTACGGCTTCATCAAGATAGAGAAGAAGGATTGCGTGAACCACGTCCACAAGAGGATGGGAGCTGCCTTGCGCAACGTTGTTGAGAAGAAGAAGGCACAAGGCGAGTCACTTGGTGGGAGAGGAAAGCTGACACAGGAAAAGATCAAGAAGATCACTAACTATTACGGCTATGCTCTCAGGAGCAACAGCCATGACGTTCCAGGGATGAAGAGGGCGGTGGAAGCCACACTCCTGCACATGACCTCAACAGACAGCGCCCCAGACCACAGCAAGTGCCCCGAGGGAGCGGAGTCCTGGTGCAAGTACAACAGGGCCTTGGCAAACAGTGAGCCTCCGCCGCCGCACAAGAATCCTCTTCCGGATTGTGTTCGGGCTGCACTTGAGCCAGTGTTTGAAAGGCTCAGCAATGAAGACCTGTTGGCACGGTGTAGTGAGGGAAAGACGCAGAATGCCAGTGAGAGCCTGCATTCGGTGATCTGGACGCAGACTTCAAAGAATGCGAATGCCTCCCTGGACAGCGTGAAGAGGGCTGCGGCTGAAGCTGTTGCTGTCTACAACCAGGGAAGGAGAGCGACCAACGAGTCCATTGCTGCAGGCCTGGGCTACGCCACCGGTGACTGCCTTGTCCGCCGAAGCATCGAAAAGGACAGTCTCCGTTTACGTAAAGCAAACGCGGTGCACCAGAGCAGCAGTAGCGTGAAGGAAAGGTTTTCCAAGCGACACCAGGCAGGAGCATCACGAGATTACAGCCCAGGACAGCTGTAATGGCTTTTTCCAGTGCCATGTGGAACAAAGGCCCTTTTCAGGGCCAAACAAAATTACGTTTGGAGCTTGAAACTCTTGCTTGCCTCTCCCGTTGTCCAAAGTTGTCGGCTCATCACTTTAGAAGCAATTTTTAGCCTATATCAGTAATTCTTCACCATTTTTGCAATCTTCTCAAAAACAAATTATTGCAATTTTTAAAATGATTTGTTCAGAATGCACTACACTACATCTTGATAACTATTATTGCATAAGGGTTTTCACATAATTTATTGTAGTCAGCGTCGAAACAGGAAAATGTGATTTTATCAACATTTCACTCGTTCTTTACTTTCATATTTTTTTCCTAATGTTCCCATAAATGGATTACATCATCTTTTATGTCAAGTTGTTCATGAAGACTTACACTACACCTTGGTGGCAATTATTATTTATCATTGTTCACACAATTTTCTATGTTCAATGTCAAAACTTTAACTTTGATTTTCTCATTTTCATGTTTTTTGTCAACGTGCTTAGCCTTACGGGGGTTTTCATGAGGTTTTTATCGTAGCATTTTGAACCTTTTTATACCGTTTTATTCAGAAAGGACTGGACTATGGAGTAAAGCTATTTTTTTGCAGTTTATAATGACAACGAAAATTTTATGATAAATAATGCGACCTCATTAGTGTCATAATTAGCATAATTAGTACATTTTTATATTATAATGTAATTTTGTGAAAATATAAATAGCTTTATAATGCATGGCAGACCTTTAGCTATGCATCTACATCAATAAAAAAAATATTTTTTGTTCGAAATGGCCTTAACGACCCGTAAGAAATTAACCAAATTAGGCAACACTATTTTTTATAACTTGAAAACTAATTGAGATATTTTGAAACTGATTTCATATTTGAATTGAGGAAGAAGGAACACATATGCACAGTGATTTTCATTAGTATAGCTGCAAAAATAAAATAGTCCATTTTAGAACCAGTGTCTCGCCTTAAGAATTGTGGATCCCATTACCAGATTTACTCCAACTCGTATTCCCCACTTCCTTTCGACTTCTCTTCTTGCCCAGACCCAACAGAGGAGAACAAACATACGCGACAGACATCCGGGTAAGTGCAGGTTCCCAGACCGCCCCTCGAGGTGGTTCCTCACCGACTCGACGACGTGGTAGGCCTGCAGGTTGGAGCAGCTGAGCTGGCAGTCGTCTCGGGAGACCATCATGAGGTAGAGGGAGCGCCTGGCCCGGGCCCGGCCCTTGGACTGCACGTAGGAGCGGTAGTCTGGGGGGAAGTCGAAGCGCACCACCAGGCTGCACTTGGGCACGTCCATGCCCTCCTCCACCACAGAGGTCGCCACCAGCAGGTTGCACTCCTGCCGGCGAAACTGCTCCAGGACCTTGGGGGGGGGGGCAGGGGCAGACACAGCCAGGACACGTTGTTACCCCTCCACAGTCACCGTGGTGCAACCATCATAGTGTAATCATCGTAATGTCAGTCAAACTGGGAGGGGGATTCATGTGCCAATGCCACAAAGGGTATCTGGCCTGTCCCAGTGCAAGACTCAGGATTAATTTCAACTGCCTGGGGCGGTTTGCTAGTGATGTGTCTATTCCTCCCAGCGGGTATGAGGGATTTTTATGCCATAAGACTGGTTCCTGGGGAAAAAAAAGCGAATACCTAGCGCCACCGGCGACTGTCCTGCAAATGACGTCGGCAAAGACGTAGTCATTGTTCCTCAAAACTAGCTATGAACTACGACTCCCGTTAGTTTCGACTCGTGAATGAACGCAACTACAATCTTCCGGGCGAAAAGTACCCCTCGGCCACTGAGCTGACCACTCTGTTTTAAAGCGGTCGCTTTCCGAGACCAACCACACTCGAGGTCATGTGTACAAGGTCAAGTAACGCCCGAGGCTGAAGTGTAAACTCACGTCATCAAGGTCACTTAAGTTTTGACTGGTTGCCCTTCTGTGATCAGTGCGGTCTAATCACCGCTATGTAGTTACCGAGGTCCAATCAGCCCTCCGCAGCTGCCCACCTTGCACTGCTGCTTGAAGGACATGCCGCTTTCCTTGGTGCTCTGGCCGGCCACGCCGCCGTGGCCCACCACGAAGTGGGGCCTCACGAAGGCGTACGGGGCCACCTCTTCGGCCACCCGGCCCAGCCAGGCGCAGAGCACCCGGGCCACCACCCGCTCCTTGACAAACACGATGCCGCACAGGGACGAGTCCTCCTCGGGCCCGGTGGGCCGGAACACGCGCAGCACCTCCAGCAGCTTCTTCAGCTTGGGCGTGGCCAGGGCCAGCAGGCGGTGCTCCACGAAGTTCACGCCGGGGTCGCAACCCTTACTCAGCCTGGATTGCGCCTTCTGGAGCCAGTCCAGGCACTGCGACACCTCCTCGGCCACGCGCCTCTCTTCCGTCTTCTCCAGGAGCTTGCGGGCCTGCACGACGAGCACATTTCAGGCTCCTATCCGGAGCAGATAAAGGAGGAAGGAGAACGCGGAAAATCACGAGTGCCGACGTTGCTGGTTCCGAGAGAAGAGAGCGACGAGAGCTAAGAAAAAAAGGCAGACGGCAGGTTAGTTCTGCTGCGACAAATTGATGTTGTTTCAATTCTTGTCAACTTTATGCAATGCAATGCAAGACACCCGTGTTTTTGTGCAAAATAAAGCTAGAAAAACACTAGATAATTCCCTGCAAGTGATGTTTTCCCGCTTCTATCGAAGCGTCACCAGCAACGTGGTCCTGTCTGGACCGCCGATGTCCGTGTCTGTGCCCAGCCATTCCGAAGAGGCCGAAGTGCAAGGGGACCTTTTCCTCTAGATTATTCTATCAACTCTGTCGGAACCTCGCTTTCCAACACTACGACTTGCTACTGTTGTCTTTTTCACAGCCTTTTTTTCTTTTCTTAATTTGTACAGACTATTCTTTGATGGAGTCGGGGTGAACAACAAAAAAGGTTCCCGTGGAACTACAATGGAAACAGCAAAAGAAAAAAAAAAACCCAAGCCCTCCGATTTCCACACACGATTTCATATTGATTTACTAACCAATTGTCAAAATAAAAAGCAATTTGCCATTTCTCATAGCTTTCAGCACAGCGAAGATCGCGAGAGGACAGTATATGCGGAGCAAATGTTTGTCTGCTTCTTTCGCAGGGGTTGTGTTGACGTCAAAATGCCGATCTCTGATTGGCTCCGATTGAAGGATAGTGGGTAGACCTCAAGGCAACTTGCTTTGAGGTCTACCTGCTATCCTTCAATTGGATCCAATCAGAGCCTGGCATTCTGACACCACCACAACCTTTGCAAAAGAAGCAGACAAACTTGCGCTCCGCAAAGGAACGAAGGCTTAAGCGTTGCCGTAAATTTGCATGGGGTCACACTCGATATGAAGGTTTACAATTGCAAGATTCTTGGCAGAAAATGGGTGGCAAGGTACACTTAACAAGTGTGATTAGGTTGAGTTGGTCCCGATATGTCGAAGGTGGTGCCCCTAGAAAAGTGGCAAATTTTCCAATTTCTCCAAACTCCTACCAAGTTAAGGAGGCCTACCCGACATACCCGCAATTTTTACGGGTGCACTGAAACTTCCATGTACACCTATTTCATTCGGCCATCCACACACTGATTGCATCTATCTTTAAAGATGGACAACGAAAAGTCAGCCAAGCCAGCCAAAGCTAGCCAGGTCGTACCAATGCCAGCAGGGTCGTGCCAAAGCTAGTCAAACTGAGCTAAGACCTCGTTCAAACAACTTAGACAAACAAACAAGCCAAGCCCAAAGAACCCACCTCTTCGACGAAAATCTGGGCGGTGAGCTGGCCACACCAGAGGCCCATGTCGCGCGTCACGTTGAGGACGCTCTTTACACGGCGCTCGAAGTCTTGGCCCTGGCTGGTGGTCAGCCTCTTGGTCGGGCTGAACAGGGGCAGCTCCACTAGGATGCGGCTGTTGTGGAACTCCACGACCACCTCCCTGGGCTTGGTGCCGTACCTGCAGGCGGCGGACAAGGACCCCTTCGGACCCCAGCTCGCAGGTCACGCGCGTTTACCGGCACCAAGTGTTGCTGCACGATCTTGAAGGGCAACCTATAATACAGTCGACTCTCGGTAATTGAAGGTTACTCAAAATTTCCGTTAGTTCGAAGTGGGTGTGTTCCCAGCACACTTTATAATTTTCTAAATTTTTATGTAGCAGGAGCGCAGTCAGAAAAGAAAACAAGGAAACGAGCGCGAAAAGAGACTAATAAGCTGCCAGGCGGCCAAGCCAAATAAGTGGCCAAGCCAGCATCGCTGGGGACGCGTGCACCAGGGTGGTGTTTTCACGAAAGTTACGGAAGCGAGCGCGGCATGAAAGGCCAACGAAGCTTGGTTTCAGGCATAACCTAGCCCTACGAGAGGTTTGGTCCATCGAATATATTGTTGTCAACGAACATGCCGTGGCCTGCAGTCCGCTTTTGAACTGCGAAATCGTGCAAATGGTTAGGCATCACGTCACTCTCCACGCTTAGTGGCCAAGTGCAGCCAACGTAGAATCTGCTCGTGGCACCATGGAGTAGAATTTCGCATTTTCTTCGGCAAAGAAACCGCCGAGGGTGCTTGCACACTAGCAAAGGCCTGCAATTCGCGGAGCATAGTCAATACTGCGCTTCTCCGTTAGCAGAAGGGGGCACAAGTGGGCGGAGGCAAGCAAAAATAAACCTTTCCCGGTGAGTATACCGAATAAAAAGCACACGGTTTGAGTGGGCATTTCTTGATTCCAAGTACGCTTACTTCGAAGCATTTCACTATCCCCGTGAGCTTCGAATTATCGGGTGTTGACCGTAAACTGCAAACATAAAATAGTTATAGGCGCCGAAGTCGAAGCCAGAGGGAGGCTGTGCTAATACCTGGACATGGAGGCCTGGTCGGAGACGGTGAGAACCCGGCTGCGCATGGCCATCTCGAGGCCGTGCATCTTGTGCTCCACCTGGGCCTCGGTGGCCTTGCTGTTGATCACCGAGGCGGTGAGGCCCAGCACCCTCGGGCAGAGGCCCTGCTCCACCACGTCCATGCACCGCATGATCTCCCGGTACGTGTGCTGCTTCACCGCCCGGTGGCACTCGTCCAGGATGAGCAGGTTCACCCGCGACAAAGGCAGGAAGGCGTGGTGCAGGATGATCTTGAAGATCTCGGGGGTCATCACCAGCACCTGCCAGTACCGTCACCTTGATATATATTCTTGGCGCAGTTCCCTAGTGTCTAGACCAGGAATGGCCAAGCTGCGGCTCCCTCTCCTACCAACCCAACCCCCTCCCCCTCTCCCTCCCGGTCACACGAGCACTTCCCCAAAAAGAGAAATGTAACACGATTAAAATCGAAAGGCAGGTTGCGGGTTGGTAGTCATATGCTACCTTACGTACAGTTGGACTGCTTTTGACTCGGACAGATTGAAAGTAGTTTGAATTTCGTTTATTGCTCTAAACAAAAGTTTGCCATCCCCCCCCCCCCCTTTTTCTGCCTTTCCTCTCCCATGCGGCTCTTGGAAGTTTCGTGGTTTTGTTTGCGCCTCTTAGGTCGGGACAACCTGGCAACCGCTGGTCTAGACTGAAGCTTAGAGACATTACCTAATGAGGCACTAGAGCAGTGGTTCCCAGCCACCAATCTTTTGGGGACCCCTTCTGAATTAGCGGAAGTGGAGGGGGACCCCCACCAGAGGGGAGGTGGGGTGTTGGAAGATTACAATGGCAAAAAGGTTAAAGAAGAAAACTAAATGCATGCAAATTAACTTCAAAGCTCAGAAACGGAGAATAATCAACCCTACTCACTCGGCGGATATGGTTTGGTCTATTCAGCTTTGTGAAACAGCCAGCATCAATACAAAAAAAAAAAAAAAGTTTTATCGCTCGACTTGATTGATAGTCAAGGGCTGCCTTCCTTGGTGCTTTGGCTGCACGTGTACACTCGAGGATCATAGACGCCCAAGTGCTATCGAAGGAGGGAAGCTTGCGCTAGGGGTATTTGGATAACTGACACCCCTCCCCGCCATTTTCATTTTGGCAGTGACTATACAGCTAGGGCGTCCCCCCCAAAAAGTATTGCAGGGTTTCTTTCACCAAAAAAATTAATTATGCATCGCTGAAAGCTCATTCCCCACCCCAAATGGAGTGCTAGAGGTCCAAACAAGATGCCAAGTTTTCAGAACAGTCATCTTATTCAAAGGTTACGAGCGACTTTCTGAAAATTTCTATGGCAGAATGGCGCCCTACAACAAAAAAAGCTGAATGGTGCCAGTTACCGAGAATGGGCAGCATCTTCTTGCTGAAATTTTGAGAAATTCCCTTGCAACTTTTGAACAACTGTTAGTAATGAAACTTTCACGTCTGGTTCGAACCACCAGTGCTAGGTATTTAGGCGTCGAATGAGCGTTCTGTGACACGTCGTTTATTTCTGCACCAAGAAAAACCCGTGTATGTTGTTGTTTTTCTTGAAGGAGGGAAGGGGGCTGTACATATAACTAATGTAGTCTTGTGCAAATAGTGGATTTTAAGTTCGAAGCGAATAGGGGTTTGGGCCGAATATTTTCGATTCAAATATCGAATAGTTTTCCCACGCCTTCCACTACCATTAAGATAGTAATTTGGGCCAGTTGGTTCATGATCACATAAAAAAGCGCCAAAAAAACACAATGGCGAGGAAGTAGACAGAGTGCTCTTGTCTGTTCGTTTATAAGCTAAGTTTAACCTATTCATATTTATGAACTGTGACCTCAGAAGGTTTGGTGTCCTGGGACAGCAAGTAAACGACGGATTTAACATAAAAAGAATCCTATAAAAATAACCAACCATACCCAATTGAAGGAATTTACAAATCTTGCCCTGTAAAATATTCTTTCTTTAATCTCGAGTTAGAAACTAATGAATTGCGCATGATGTACGCAGGTTCCAAGGGCATCTCTGCCTAACATAATGTACTCTTGCATAACCGTTTAATTTTGAAACCTTTACTACAATGTATATATAGAGATTCACAAAGTTTTCATTTATTTTCAAATACAGTTGTCACGGGTGCACCAGCCCGCTTTGAATGTATGCTTTTCTTCCAAGCACAAAATTATAATATTCCTACTTTTTCAAGTGTTTATCGCGGCGGGTTCCCCCATTGAGTGCGCTTCTTACCGAACACCGAGGTAATGCCGAGAAACAACACCCACGGAGCTCGCTTCCGCGGGTAGTGCTTCTCCGCAGCGCACTGGTGCTTGGTAAGAAGCGCACTCAACGGGGCTAACCCGCAGCAATCAACACTTCAAAAAACGCAAATAGTGCAGTTCTTCTTGAAGCGAATATTGAATAGTGTATTATTCGGAACTACTATTCGAAATTTCGAATATTCGCACAACCCTAAACTAATGTTTACCTTATCGTCCAAACCCATTCTGCCATTTGCGTACAATTTCCGCTTGGAGCATTCATACTCTCACGCGGTATAGGTGCTAAAGGGAGCCGACAGAAAAGGAGCTTCACCTGAGAGTTGACAAACTCCTTGTGCCAGCGCGCAGCATCCCAGTTGTCCACGTTCATGTCACCGATGTAGCCGCCGACGCGCAGCGACGTGTGGGCCTGGATGGCTTTCTGCTGCTGTGCCACCAGAGGCACTGCCAATCGAGCAACATGGAAAGCAAACATTACAGCTGATGGAGCACACAAACAACTCTAGTCACAGATGAGAATAGCAGGGAGGAGGCAGAGCCAAAGTATGTTGAAGGGGAACAAGTGCATGCTGGGGGCATCCCAAAGTGACGCCAGTTTCACGCTGTCCGTGACTATTGGTGACATGTGGCCGCGGTCGACCTTCCACGATTGTTTAAACGATCGCTATGACATCCCGAGTATGATGAATTCTACTTTCATTAATGGAGATAAGAGGAATGTCAGACTGTTGACTCTTAACGTCTTGGTTTAAAGATCCGATAGTTCCGTGCTTCCACTATTCTTTTTACGCGCACCGTCAAAAACTGTTGCTGGCAGTAGACCAATTGCTAAATTACCCAAGCATCAAGGAGAATGCAGGGATTGGGGTTCCACGCGCCACATGCGCACGCCTTCCCCGTATGAAAGATTTTAAGTAAATAACCGAAATAAGGCGTCGACGAACGCACATGCAAGGTGCAATTTGTTTTATGCATTTGAAAAGTTACTACTGCTGAGGCCGGCACGTGCAGTGCGTAAAACACAAATCCTTGCATTCTTCTTGATGCTTGGGTAATTTGGCAATGGGTCTAATGGTAATCCTGGTCATGA
The DNA here is from genome assembly GCF_016920785.2 of Ixodes scapularis. Lineage (NCBI taxonomy): Eukaryota > Metazoa > Arthropoda > Arachnida > Ixodida > Ixodidae > Ixodes > Ixodes scapularis. The sequence continues at coordinate 84,879,352 of NW_024609836.1, read as the reverse complement.
AGGCGCAGATAGGACAATAGTCCACCTCGAGGCTGGTTTACGGATTTGCATTTGAATGTGCGGGGTGTGTTGCAATCTCTCGTAACCGCTGGCACACTGGTGCCATCTATCGGGTAGCGCTGAAACATTTCCAACTTGCATTACATTTTTCTGCACGTTTTTCTGCATTATCTTTTTACCGCGGGCTCGAAATCGCTCTGACAATGTTAAAAGCGACCATTTCAAATAAATAGTGCATAGATTTGATTTCGCAAATAGTGCTAACCTTCAGTCTAGTTCTATGCAGGTTGGAATGAGGCAGTGACAGACGGGCCTATGAGCCCACACCCATCATCGCCCTTTTCCTTTTCTACATTGCCATCACACACACGCAGGTTGAAGTGTTCCGGGACTACCCGATAATAAAGCAGCTGTCATTCCCAACTTCTGCATTTAGAAATATTAAGTGCATAGCATATATAAGGCCAGCTGCAGGGATTGCATCAGTGACACACAGCCTAAATGATGTCAGTGTCACATGACACCATGCAACGTCAATCCTACGACGTTGTGGGGCACTGTGACGTTGTGTGGTACTGTGACATGTGGCAGTGTGTAATCTGGCAGTGTGAAATGTGTTACTGTGACATGTGGATGTGGTACTGCGACGTCATGTGGAACTACGTCATATGGCGCTGCGACATCATGTGGTACTGTGCAAGGTCATGCGACAGTGCGATGTCCCATGAAACTGATGTCATGTGACAAGGTGACCTCACGTGATGTCACAGTGTCATGTGCCGGCTTTATGGTATATTTTCAAAACCCCCACAATGTGCTCCTCAGTGGCCTCCTTACTGTGCCCGCAAAAGGACGAGTTCGAAGAGGTAATGTTACTCATTTAGAATGACTTTGGCAATTGCCAGAGACAGTCAATTTTTCTTTCACTGAAGGTTTCTTCTATGGCATGTTACCTGTGGGCGCTAGAAAGAAGGTCCTCTTGCCGCCGTCCTCGAAAGGCACCCTGATGTCCTTTTCCATTTCCTTGATGAGCATGACGGCGATGAAGGTCTTGCCCGTGCCGGTGCCCAGGCACACAATTGTGTTGGCCTCCTTGGCGCCCTCAAAGAGCTCCACCTAAGATGCAAGGTGGATTTGAGGGTAGGGATTGGAGGGTGCTGGGAATTGGGGCGCATTAAGTTAGTGAACTCCAGACATCTGCACTCGAGCGCGCGGGGGTTCAAAGCGTAGCTCAACGATTACACTTTTTTTCGTACCAAGGCGCCATCTCATGCCTATTTTTAATGTTTCCGGTTCCGGCTTTCCAGCGCGCGCTTAAACACGGCTCCCATCACGTCGAAAATCGTCAAGTGTTTGTTCGACGACAACTTCGATGAAATGAGTGCGCGGAGACAGCAGCAAGAGCAAGAGCATGTATTGGTGCTGCACGCTGTTCGTGCAGCGATTAAAGGTACACCAAACGTCTTCTGAATTCCCAAAAGCCTCAAAGAATGACGGCTGAATGGCCGAATTCATCGGCTCGCCTGATCCTGAAATTGTGTTAAGGCACATAAAAGACTTCGACAAGCATTTGAAGGATGTATGCATACCTGTCTACACCAGCATTTGTTTTTATATACCACAATGACAAACGACCGCGCGAGCTACCAAGTGAACGCCGTCGAGGTATCCATCCACGTATCCAAGCAGGTGCGAGAATAGAAATGTGTGAGACCACCGCGAGACTGGCCGCGAGAGCGGAAACGCCGTCATCATACCGGAAACAGACCTGTTTGAGCTCTCGCGCACCATCCCCGACGACGGAGCTCACGGAGCGCGCACCGCCATCGTGCACCGGAAAGGAGACAATGTTGTTTAGTTTAGGTGGAGTGCACTCTGACCGTTGGAGCGCGCTAACTTAATGCGCCCTTTGACTGGGCGGGGTAGTGGGAGTCTGCAAAGAGATACGACATCATGGGCGAAGCATTGCCCAAATCTATTTTGTTGACCTACTAATTGACATTTGACCAAAAACTAAACATTACTTCCCAAAAAGTAGCTTTTTTTCATAAAAAAAAGAAAAATCACCTTTTGGAAAAGTAGGGGGCAGGGAAGGATGGTCAACCAACCCCCCTTCCCCACACCCCTTTTTAAGTCTGCCCCTGTCAAGACAGTTACTGCAACAAGCTGCCATTTTAAATACTTAAGCAATTAAATTTCAACAACTTTATCACATTTTGTTTTGGTAAAGAAGGGGGGGGGGGGGGTCATGTTTAATTGCAGTCACTTTTCGAAATTATGCCAACTTAGCATTAACTTGGTCGGCATCAGCAGCTATACGTGTAGACTTGTTACACTTGAGCTCGAATAACCGAAGTTGTAACCTAATTACTTTTAAAAAGCTGACCTTATAGTTCTGGCAGCGTGTGCACATACACTCTTGACAATTTGCCTTCAGCGAATTTCCTTCAACGACGCCACACATAACCTCAATTTCGTAATAGCATGCACCATGTTGATAGCATAGGCTAACTATACAACTTGAATTTCTGGTCCCTAGCATTTGTCTTCTGGCTAGATACAAGGCGAGAAAGGCTGTCATTTACAGTAATATTCGGGGGGGGGGGGGGGGGGGGCAGGGCTTTGGTAGGAGACGATGCGTGGTGGAAACGGTAGTAATAATAATAATAATAATAATAATAATAATAATAATAATAATAATAATAATAATAATAATAATAATAATAATAATAATAATAATGTTTATTTGCAAGAAAAAAAATGTCTCGGCCAATGCCAGCAACCTGCTTTTGTTTTCCCGATACGGCAGCCTACCTTGCCGAATCATTGGCGGTTGGGAAAAGGCCTGCCGTAAGCTAGAGCCCGAGATTATAGCCCATTTTTCTCGCGCAATGTTTTCAATGCGTAACTCGCCAAGCCATTGGCAGTTCGGGCTAAGATCGAACTCCGCATACCTACCTCACAGCAATGCCGTAAAAAAAAAAAAAAAGAAAACGAGAAAAAGTGTAAGATAATAATCCCTGGAGAAGGGGGACAATGGGGACAAAGGACAAACACAAATCTCCAATCACAGATGGGTGACTGGTACGCGACTGAAACTATTTGCCTGGTCCTGGTACCGAACCAGGCACGTCTCTCCAATTCGAGAGCAGCGGTCTACCAACCGAGCTAACCAGGGGGGCTGTGCTCGACAAATGTTTTGTTTCTCCATAAAAGAAACGGAAGTGACTATATCACTTCCGATTGGTTAGAGGCTCAAATGACGAAAGTTCCCTCTTTCGTCACGTGAGCCTCTAGCCAATCAGACGCGATATCGTAAATTCCGTCACCTCCGTTTCTTTTTATGAGAAATGAAACATTTGTCGAACATAGCCCCCCCCCCCCCCCCCCCTTCCCCCCCACCCCCAGGAATTGGACGTCAGTAGAGCAAATGGGTTTTAACAGCAGCCGCCAGTCTAACACCAACAAGGGTGAACGGCCTGCATTTTAAGGTTATGATAATAATACAATTCATGCAAAGGTACAATTGCGAGTTGGACAAGAATAAAGGCCATAATCCCTGGAGAAGTGAAACAAGGACAAACACAAATCTTCAAACACAGCTCCAATAGAAATGAAGAGGTCCCTGGTTCGACACCAGCGGGGGCTATGTTCGACAAATGTTTTGTTTCTCCTAAAAAGTAACGGAAGTGACAGTGACGATATCGCGTCTGATTGGTTAGAGGCTCAGATGACAAGAGCCTCTAACCAATCAGACGCTTTAACGTCATTTCCACTTCTTTTTAGGAGAAACAAAACATTTGTCGAACATAGCCCCCCTCTGGGCCTTATGTTGCACGTTTAGGACTCCCCTGGCGACTATGGAGAAGGAAGTGACGTCAACAACGCAGCAAATGCAGATTGGATGTTGACTGATCTCTCATCAATCAACATCCAATCTGCGTTTGCTGCGTTGTTGACGTCACTTCCTTCTCCATAGTCGCCGTGGGAGTCCAAAACGTGCAACATAAGACCCCTGGCGGGTTCTTTCAGTCGCGCAGTCACCTACTGGAGCTTGGAGATTAGTTCCTTTGTCCCCTAGCTTGTTCCCTTTTTGCATGTATTGTCTTTATTCTTGTCCAGCTCGCTTGCACCTTTGTATTAATTGCATTATTATCAATGTTTACATAGAATAAAACCAGAATCCGTGAGACAACGTTCTTTCTTGATGTCTTCCGGTAGGCCGCGGCCTATGGACGTGACCTCGAAAATTACCCAATGTCATCAGGTGCCGAGTGTAGAAGGCACAACGCTCACGGCTATCAAGGGCTTCCGAGGGCTGAGAAAGCGAAAAAAATGCCGCCACACTCGCCTGATATTCGCGCGCCAAGAAATCATCCTTCGGGACGTCGGCTTCGCACTCGTCACCGTCCATGTCGCTGAAACGAAATGCCGTTCAAACTTAAAATAAAACGCTGGCTCGGAGTGTACACACATCCCAAAGACGCGTCTGGAGCGCTCGCGAGCCACGCTGACAGATGTCTGCGGGTTCGAATCCTAAAGTTTCAGAATCGAGTAGGGTTAGGTACGAACGGCTCGCAGCAGGCGCCACAAACACGCCGCGGTTAGAGCCCCTCCGCGGGTCCCGCTTTCGCGGCGAGAAGTGGTTTTTGGTTCCCCTACATACCTTGACTCAGGAATCAGTGAAGCGGAAGAAACTCACAGCAGAGGACAGGCAAATGACTACGAAAATTTAGGAAATCAAAATGGAACGCGCTTGATGCTTGACAGCGGCAGCAGCAGCAGCAGACGACAGCGAGACAGCCGAAAGTTCCGTTGATGGCCGTTTGGTGCCGCCCTTTAAAAGATCTTTTTAAGAATGAGTTTGCTAAAATATATATTCTGCACTCCATGGGGTGATTATGCTGCGGAAAAGCGATGAATTTCAATTTGAGGCGCGAACCTGCCCAGGTGACCCAGGTTAGAGTTCGACCAAGGTCGACCGTTCGACTTTTTCGAACTTTCAACGTGATGTACACAAAGGTTCGAGTTCCACTGAAGTTAAACTTTCAAGCGCATGCGCAAAAATTAAAAAAAAAAAAAAAATAATAATAATAAATAAATAAACAACAGTTTTTTTTTGTTGCTAAATTTAGCGGGGAATTGAATTGGTGTTAAAGTCACGATTTAGCCGGGAAATTGACATCACGTGACGTAAATTTTCCCTCTAAATTTTACGGGATTAACTGAATTTGTTCATAGGTGACCTGACATCAAGCCATGTGACGTAATTTTCACCGCTAAATTTAGTGGGGAAACTGAATCGGTGTTGAGGACACGTGGCACACGTGGTGTCTACAGTGAGCTACACTGGCCGAGGTTGAGCAGTTTTGCGTGGCTCCCAAAGAGCCTTGCTGCGCATGCGCGAGGAGCAGTGACGTCACACGACACACAGCTGGCGCGCCGGAGCCGCCGCCGCCGCGCGCTTCGCCGCCACCGCGCGCGCCTCGCCGGTCTGCACATTCCAGAGGAGTGACGTCATAACCGCGGCAGACGCACTGGCGCCGCCGCGTGCCCAGCTGTACGCCTCCGTTGCGCAGTAGCCAAGTCTGACGCTGCACCTGAGCTGCTTGATAGCGCCTCTCATTTTGTGCGCATAAGCTCACGCTACGTATATCCAGGCATAGCCGAGCTAAGCCACCACAATTTTTTTCATTCTTCCCTCAACGTCCTCGACGTGTTCCACCAGCCGTGGCTAGTGCCACTAAATAAGCTCCGCTTTAGAGTAACGACACATGGTTGTCGGTTATCTGAAGGTTTATCTGAAATCACAGAAAACGCTTTTCCATCCTCCGTAAATGTTTAAACAGTCCGTGACAAAGGAAAGCAATATCACATGAGCTTAGTAAGGTACGTTGTTGGGCTATTTGGTTCATCTTAGTAAAACATATAAAATAGCGCAACAAAAACAAGGACAAGAAGTATACAGGAGAGGCGCTATACAGGACAGCGCCTGTCCTGTATACTTTTTGTCCTTGTTTTTTGTTGCGCTATTTTATATGTTTCACATGAGCTTCCGAACACCAAATCTAATGCTGAGGAAGTCGCACATTTGAATCATGACGATCGGCAGTTGCGCACTGTAGGGATTGTTGCACATGTGTCACTGAAGTGTGTGCAAACCCCCACCTCCCCCGTTTACGCTTATTTTTGTAAAAATGTTAACTCATCTGATCCACCCCTACATGCCACTTTGTGTCGACAGTCTGATGTAGCTTATTACAGAAAAATCTATTCTGAGTTGTCTATGAAATGTCGTTCGATGAGCCAGCATAGTAAGTCAACCTTTTTTGGGAGAAAGGGGGTGGGGGTGCTGAGGTGGCTCAATGTCCATTGGGGTGTGGAGAGGGGGAGGGCAGGTCCAAATGCATCTGTTTATTTTAGGGTCAGCTGGATTTCGGGGGGGGGGGGGCTAAAGCTTCACAAGCTTTTCCACTGACTACGCTACTGCCATGACCCGATTGCTACCGACATGGGGATGCCGAGCTTTCAGACTCACTTTACAGCAAACTCCTTGGTTCATGATACACTACTTTAGTTTTACACATAAATTACAATACTTTTCATCCAACCCCAAAGGCTTGCAGCATAATTTTCTACTTGGGGATAACATTCTCTGGCCTTTCCAGAGAGGGGTGCATGTGCACAGCTTTGATCTGCACTCAGGGTGTGCGAGCACCTGCACTCATACATTTGCGCATTGCCACAGAACCAGTGCTTAACTACAGTAAACCGACAAACATCAGCAAGCAGACACAACAAAATGTTTGCAGACTTGAACGGAATAGGAACTTCGTCTCCACCGATCAGGTTCACACAACTGCCAGCAGCACGACGACACAGTTTTGAAGGGGTACGTAAGCCGAATTTTGGCACTTGTTTCTTTGTTTAGATGTGGCCTACATTGTGCTGGCAGCCCAGAAACCAGGTCTCAGATTGCGCCTGGTGGTGGTCTGCGAAGCTTCGCACCGGCACTGACGTCACGCCGCCGCGGTGGCACTGCTACTGGCAGGGAGCATGCGCAGACGCTCCATTTCACGTGAATCCGGTTCCTGCGCACGCGCAGTGCCCACACCTCGTGCGGAAACTGTGCGTTGGCCCGCACTTCGTGGGGGCTCGTTTGTAAACTGCGCGTTGGCCTATAGGCGAACGACGCGAGGCAAGCGACGCATAGGCCGTTGGGCATACAGTCCCCGGATATTACTAGGCGAGACACGCGTCAACGCCACCAAGCGGCAGCGTTCGCAGCTGCAGTACCCTTGGCCGTGCAGGAGCCCTTGACGCCACGAACGCAGTATGCATTGTGCTTCTCGCTGGTGGATTTTAAAGCGAGGGGCGAGAGCTCGGGGCCACGTCATTTCGTTTCCGTATCCCTGAACGTCCTTTGGCTAGGTGTTTGGCATTACATGAAGCCCAGATAAAAGCGTGGCCACGAGGCTTGACGCCGAGTGGCTGACAGATGGGAGAGGAGGAGCGAGGTGCTCGACGCTGATTGGTTAACGGGGAGGTCATGTGACCAGAGGGTAGGCGTGGAGGAGCTCCACCACCTGTGAGCAGAGAGAGGAGCTCACGAGTGTGGAAGGCTCTGGAAGATCGCCATATAAATATTTTGAGGCTGTCAAGACGCAAAGCATGAGCATGCCAAGCATAGTCCAGAATTCATGGTACCATTTCGATGTCACACAAAAGACATGTTTGAAGAATCAAACTGTTGTTCGTTGCTTTGTTTGTTGCTTGACAGATTTTTTTTTTTGGGGTGGGGGGTGTTGATAAAGCTTTCTAAGTCGCATCTTGTCAACAGTTTGTGGTCATACAGCCCAATCATTGAGCTGTAAAAAAAAAAAAAATCTATTAATAGCACCAACGAGCTTTAAAAATTTTTCTACCTGTATCAGTAAAGAAACCGTACACGATAAGTCACATTAAAAAATACTTTATATCAGCAGTTCACGAAGGATTTCGGCACCATAAGCATGCAAAACATTCAAACTTCGTCGTGAGTGACGTATTTACAAATCGCCATTTGAAAAAGAACTATGCAGTCTTCTAGTAATTCCTAATTGCATTCAATGTGACCCTTCATTCGCCGCATATTTACATAATAAATGCTTCATTCGGAGGGCGTCGTCATCAGCAACGCCTACAAACATGCCAAGGAAATCGTCAATATGTATCTCAAGTAACGCACGATTAGACAATCTTAAGCACAATCGTGGTGTCTCAAAAAAAGTAAAATCCTTAAAATCCACCCGCAGTCACCCACGCGCGTAAAAACTCGACATAAACCATTTCAATATATGCCCAATTCCGCTGAGCAGGCTGAAGAACTAGCTGAACGGCCTCGAATGCCGCTCAGCACGGACCACTCGGCAATGCTGCAAAGACGTCGGCACCGAAAGCTCCTCCACACAGAAGCAGCGATGAATCGGGAGGTTGCCAAGATGTGAAAAAAATCCCGACGCAAGCAAAACGACAAAATAGGTAGATCAAAGAACCTAAGAGTTCCCCATCACTCCTGCCTCAGGGTTGCCCAGATAAACTGGTTGGTACCGTTTTCGTTTTGTTGCCACATTCTTTGTTTCCAAGTCGAATTCCGAGTGGTTTATCGCGGGTACGTTATATTCTACTTTTGAATAGATTGTTGGTAACTTCAGGAAGGGTAAGGCGGGTAACCGAATAAATGCAGCAGCCAGCGACAGCGCGACACTTTTACGACGTCGTCGAGGGACCACTTTTTAGGAGGCGGTAACCGCACCAGTCGAAGATTCGGCCCAGGCAGCGCACCAAGGGGGATCGCCGCTCTGCGGATGTCCTCCGTCGACCGGACTGCCCAGCCACGAGAGGCTTCCGGAGCTCCTCCAGCCGCTGCGGCACCTAGAGCAGGGACTGTCCGTCCTGTCTCATGCGCTTGAGCGCACGCAGGGCTCTCTTGGCGGCGGTGCACTTGGCGATGCGCTTGTTGCGGCCCACGCCGACGAAGCGGCCCTTGCCGAACACCTCGACGCGGATGCGCACCTTGCCGTTCAACGTCATCTCGGCCCTCCTGCGATGGAAACGCGACACGCGGATGTCACCATCTCTCGTCGCTCGTGAAATCCCGAACTCTCTATGGAAACCGACGGCTCAAGAAACGGACACGCAGAGTGCGGCGAGCCCGTCTCACTGTCGTTCTGCATTCAAGGGGAGCCGATAGAAATGCCGAACAATCAATCAGCGAGCGAGAAACAAAAGCTCCTTAAGCTCTCAGTGACCACAGAATGGTATTCGATTGAAATCGCACAAAAAGGTATTCGATTGAAATCGCTCTGAAAGAATCTGAATCAGTAGGTCACTATGACCTTAGCTACAGATTTAAGAGGATGAAAAGTAACTGGCACATTTCTCATTACTTTACTACCGTAAAATACAGGGGAAGCGCCCAACCTACTTTCACTGAAGACTAGGTTATTCTAAACATGGGTGCTCGTCCGGTTAAATCGGCGAATGCCAAGATGGCGGCCAATAAAGAGCTTTGAAAGCGGGGTGAACGGAATCAAAGAAAGCACATTTATTTTCACACAATAAGCCCGTAATGGGCGCCGCGACAAAGAAACAACAAGTCTAGTGTTTCAATCGTGCCTTCACAAAAAGCAATCTAGTCGGATAGTGCCTGTACGAAAGAGGTAAGACAACTATCACCAATTTACTCCCGAAAGTAATTCTGTGTCAGTTAGCAACTCTATCACTTCAACCCACAACCTAAAAGCCCGACAAGGTGTCATCCACCCAATAACGTAGCACCTAAGACACGCTTCTGTATCGGCCAATGAGACTCAAACGGTGTGCTTACTCAAACTTGGCCGTCTGAGGTTCAAGCTCCAGGAGTTCTCTGATGGGAGACTTGGGCACGTGGGTGCTGAAGTACTCTGCAACAGACACAAGGAGAAAACATAAGCGAGCAAAAACACAGTCTGCCATTGTCCGCAATCACTTTAGGAATCTCTTTTAGACGTCACTTTCGGCGTGGCCACGTGCACCGAGCTGGGTAAACATGCTCATCTTGCTCGGCTCTAAACACGAAAAGATGCCCATACGTTTGTACACTCCATTTCCAAAGGGCATAGAGCATTTACTTTCCAAAGAAAGAGGGCACACCACGTAGCACATTACCTGCACGTTTCAAACAAATGTAACTAAGAATGAAAATAGGTAGCGGTTTACCCTGATGCCCAAGGGGTGATGGTCACTGCCGCAAGATTTAATGCCAATATTTATCGTATAGGCATCGTTCTAGAGGCTTTTATTCATTATTCAAAGACACTGTCCCCAGCATGCCACGGAGACCAAAGAGGTACCCTTAAAAAGTTTGGTTTCAGGTGCAGTCACATGAGCTCTAAATATTAAAATTACAGCTACAGTATTAACAAATTGACAAAGTTAAGTAACTTACATTCCAATGCATTCTTTCACAATTCTCAGATCATTGATTTAGTTTCTGATGTGGAAAAAATACCGGCACACTTCGGTCTCGGTTCAGCCCTCCTTTCACGGCAGAAATAGACGAGACGACACATTGTGCTGACACAAACTATATCCGCATAAATGTTTTGTATTGGTCAAAATATTTTTAAAAATGTAAGCTAAGAGACATATTTTTCCTTAAATTGGAAAAAGATACGTCTTCACTATTTCTTATCTGAGGTAACTGATCACATATTTGAAGAAAAACTACATCATATATGTACTAAAAGCATAAAAAAAACAGTAAGAACTGAAATCACACCCTTCATTTGTCAGCAAGTCAAAAACATGTATCATTGGGGGAATATAAGCGCCGAAAAAACACGGACAAAGAATCCGTGTTTTTTCGGCGCTTATTTTCCCACGATGTACCAACTGGCCCATCTAAGCATTTTATTACATGTATCATTACCGCAAACATACTTCAACCTTGCTTTACAGTACATATGTATCTTCGCTATCTCAATGTTTACTACAGAGGTTCTATTTACACCAGTATTTTCTATAGAGAGGGTCTAGAGTAGTCAATTTCCTAGGTAGTATACCGTATCAAAGAAGTGATGATTTTGCAATACGTTTTCGCGCCGACCCAAGCGCATTTCAGCCAGAAGACGAGGCATTACACCATCGTTAATGGATCCTTCCCCGCCCCAAGCGGCCAACACACTGATGCTCGACCAGAGTCGCCTCAAAGCAACAGACGCATGCGTCTTGGCGTCGCCGCGTGCTAGCGTTGCACTCGTTATGAGACTCCGCAAGATGTGCTGGCGGCAATGCTGACGTTGGGGAGGGGGGGGGGGCTGTAAGCCTTGTCTTTTAGGTGGTATTGGAGTGGACGACATTAATTGGACGGTGAAGCGGACGAGCGGAAGTGATGGGGAGGGCCTACCTATTTCGGGCTTCATCATGGCATAGTAGACCCTCCAGACCGTGTCCAGGGACATGTTGCTGTCCAGGAAGATGGCGCCGGCCACAGACTCAAAGATGTCGCCCAGCGCCTTCGGAACCTCCACCTCCTCGGCCTCCTCGCACTCCTCTTCCTCCAGGTAGTACTTCTGAGGCGGCAAGCACACCCGCACGAGTGAAACAAACCTCTGCCACCGTAGATCCTTTCCAGAAGTGCATGGCAACTGGTGGCTGCTATGCCAATCGTCCGAGTCTGCCGTTCTATACTCCCAGGACGCACTGGACACGAGGGCTGCGTCCGCGTTCAAACTCCGCATAACTCTTATCGAAAGCGAGTGCTCGGTCGGCATTCAGCAAGGACTCGGATCTAATTGCACATTCCGCGCCCAAGGGATGGAGGCAACCAAGGTTGCTCGACGGGGCTTCGGAAATCGTCTACCGAGCTGCTGCATCCAAAATAGATGTCCACACTCACATCCGTTCATAACGAACCCGCACGATACAAACGAGTCGTCGGTTATCAAATGTAGGGTTTCGAAGTTTCGGCGAGACAAGCTTTTCGACAACAGTTTACAAAAATTCCTAAAACTAGGGTGGCTGAGAAATTAGCAAGATACCTAAAATGGATGACCTAACTTATTAATTAGTGAAAATAAACCTATGGCTCCAGTCGGGCACTTGCTGAGTGTCATCAAAAAGCCCGAAATCAGTCAATTTTTAGGAGGGCCCAAACTCTTGGCAAGTTTATGACTGGAAACATGTTTTTTTTTTCACTAATCAAAACATTTAGTCAATTTTAGGCAATTATTCTCCTAAAAATCCAATTTGGTTTACCCAAAACTGATAAAAATATAGTAGGCTCTTCACTTCCAGAATGACTGTTTAACGCCTTGCAAACACTTGAAGCGATTGCTCCTAAATACTGCATTTCATGCATACAATACTTCGAAGATTAAAATCGCCACCCATTTTAAAGCGATAGCTTTATAGGGCCAACCAACCTCAGGAACCAGGTAAGCAACATATGTGTAGGTCGGCCAGTCCATAACCGCCAAACAATCTTGAGAAAAATGGAAGCCGTTTACAATTCCCTGTAACGCCGGTTAGAGCGCAGCTCTTGAGGAGGAAGATGGAAGCGTACTGAGGGATAGGTGACTCCTTGAGGTCACGTGACCTAAGGGGGCTCGCGTGACGTCAGGGGGGTCACGTGACCTTGGGGGTCGCGTGACTTCAGGGGGGTCACGTGACTTCAGGGGGGTCGCGTGACTTCAGGGGGGTCACGTGACCTCAGGGGGGTCACATGGCCTCAGTGAGGTCACGTGGCCTCAGTGGGGTCACGTGGCCTCAGTGGGGTCACGTGGCCTGAGGGGGTCACGTGGCCTGAGGGGGTCACGTGGCATCAGGGGGTTATGTGATCTGAGGCGGGTCAAGCGACATGAGGGGGGACACGTGACTTGAGGGGGGACACGTGACCTGAGGGGGTCACGTGACCTGAGGGGGGTCACGTGACCTGAGGGGGTCACGTGACCTGAGGGGGTCACGTGACCTGAGGGGGTCACGTGACTTCAGGGGGTCACGTGACCTCAGGGGGTCACGTGACCTGGGGGGTCACGTGACCTGTGGGGGTCATGTGACATCGCGGTTACGCCGACGGCGATGCAGACGCCGCTCAAGCCGGAAACGGGCCCTTAAGAGCTGCACTCTAAAAAATGGCAACCGGTGTCGGGGATGAGAACACCGGTCCCCGAAAACGGAGTACGCTGCTAACTGAGCTATGGATCCAGCACACAGGAACAGAGGAGCAGAAGCAGGTGGTATGAGAAAGCGAGCGGAGTGGAGGGGTGGAAAGGGCATGAAAGAGAGGAGCAGAAACAGGTGGTGTAGAAACAGCACGCAGAACGAGGAGTGAGAAGTGGAAACAACAAGAAGGCGCGCTTCCCCTCTCTTGGTGACCCAGAAAATTCAATGAAAAGGCTTTGTATTAGGGTGGTGTTGAAGGGAAGCGCACTGAGCGTCACAAAGAGACAATGGTGTGACGTAAGCTGTTTTTTCACGAAATGCAGCTTCTCCCTCAGTGAGTGCCAGTTAGTCTCTAGCCTTCACACTGCCACCAAAACGCAAGCGCCCGCCTCAAGATCAGGATCCTGACGATCAGGAGCAAAAACAATCACCATCGATTGCGTCTTTGCGTGAGCAGTTCCCGGATTATGTTCCATAGATTTTGTAGCTTGCTTCTTGGTACATAAACTGTTCCGGATGACATCCAAATCAGAATAAAATTGCAACACTGTCAAGAACAGCGAAAACAGCGGCAACAACCACGACAGCCACTGCAGTGTCGCCAACGACTGCCACAATGTATTTCAGTGCGATGATTTTGCGTAATCACCACGGTAACAACAATGGCCTTATAAAGCTACCACGTTTAAGCGTGTTTAACAAAATGACCAAACATGCAGCCACTTTTTTTTAAAGAAGACGACCTTTCTCACCTCGTGGTACCGGAAGCCGTCGCTGTGGCACTTGGTCTCGACGAACCGCTGGATGACCGCGAACAGGCCCGGCGACACATTCTTGAAGTACCGATGGAAGTCATACTTGACGGCCAGCGACGCAAAAAAGGTGTTGTTGACCAACGCCGAGCGCAGGTCCGTCAGAGTGCCCGGTGAGTGGCGCTGGGGATCGTCGTAGAGGTGGCGCGTGATGAGGTAGTCCAGCACAGCGTCCCCGAGGAACTCCAGGCGCTGGTAACAGTCCGTCAGCCGGTTGTAGTGGTATGACGCGTGCGTGAACGCCTGCAGCAGGTAGGCCCGGTCCCGGAAGCGGTACCCGATGCGCGCCTCGAAGGCGTCGTAGCCGGAGAGCAGCTGCGCCAGTGCCGATCCGTCGTCGGGCGACACCAGCGGCGACTCCAGGGTGCGGTACAGCGGCGCGCTCACGTCCCGGAGCGCCTCCGCCGTCCGGTCCCTCGGTAGCACCTCCAGTCCGAGCCACGACATGAAGAGCAGCGTAGCGCGGGGACCGCACGACACGAGGTAGGCCCCGATGAGTGCCTCCACGCAGTCCGCAATGCTCTTGTCCGGGATGCTGTGCTGTGTCAGCAGGTTGTACGGGACGTACGGGGCCGCGTCCAGGCCGCTCTCCTCCGCGAGCACCTCCTCCAGGTTCCGCACCTTCTTGCGGCGCTCCGCAAGCGTCTGCCGAATCTCCTCCTCGTCCATCTGGGTCAGACCCGCGAGTGCGCCGATGTTCCAGTGGCCTGCGGGGAGCCCAGATTCGATCAGCGCCCGCTCTAACCCCGGCGGAACTACGTAGCCCGGCGGTAGCCAGTTGTCGCTCGGTTCGAACTTGGTCGCAACCATGAGCCCGCCGAGGCGGCGGGCCCGCCCCAGCCGATATAAGTTGAGGTTGCTGATCTGGCGGCTGCGTAGGTGGGACAGCTTGCCCTCGTGCACACTCGGGTGGGTGCAGTACAGGTGAGCCGTCACGGCGTACTTGAGGAATGAGTCCCCCACCGTCTCCAGGCGCTCTAAATTGATGCCGTCATTGGCGTTGGACATGGTCAGCGCCTGGAGCAGGATGCTGGGGCTCGGCCCGCTGTGGCTCGACAGGTCGGGCCGCTCGTCGAACCGCACCACCGCGGAACAGCCTTCGTCCTCCGCGGCCGTCCTCGCTGCGTCCCGGTCCGGGAGGAGTTCGCCGAAAGCCAGGACGCTCCCGTCCGGTGTCTCGACGGTGCTGCCGGCGTCGCGGCCCATTGCGGTTGCCGCCTCTTCTGTCCTGCCGGGCCCGTCTTCCTCGTACTCCGCGATCCTGCGCAGCGCTTCGGAAATCCGTTCAAACGAGTCGCACAACTTCTTCTGCTCCCCGGAGTTCTCTTCCGTGGCGTCGCCGCTTCTCCACACCTCCAGACTTGTCGCGCACTTCTGCCTAATCTCTGCAACCCTCTCCTCCACGCGGGGGTCCACCTCCCGCTCCTCCTCCGCGGGCTCTGCAAGCACCCCCGCCCTCTCCCGCCCCCCCTGGTCGCGGCTGCAGCGCGAAAGCCAGTCGACCTGTTCCTCCGCCCTCTTTCCCACCTCCTCTTCCCCCTCCTCGAGCGACTCCTTCCACTCCGCCCGCGCAAACGCGATGTCCACCTCGTCCTCCTCGTCTTCGTCGAAGCTGTCCCATACGTCGTCGTCCCGGCACGACGCCAGGTCGAGCGAGAGACCCTGCATGTTGAAGACGCCCGGCGCCGAGATGTAGCCCAGGCCCGGCATGTCGAGGGTTACGAAGGAGCTGTCCTCCATGTCTGTGTCCCACTCGGAGTCCCAGCCCTCGGCCTCGAAGTTGCTCGGCGACCCGTAGCGGATGCGGGGCACGGGCGTGGGCTCCCCGGGGAGCTTGGGGATCGGCTTCCAGTCGAAGTTGGGGCCCTTCGGCCCGCCCAGGGTGATGGCGCTCACTTCCTGGTCTGCCAGCTGGTCCGCCAGTTGGTCGTCGTCGGGGATCTCGACCTGGGGGAGAGAAAACGAAAGGGAAGGTCAAGACGCTTCCAGGATATAGCGGTGTCGCCGTCAGCGTGACCTCTAAATGCGACCTCGTTTCCATGGCATATCACAAAACAAACACATCAAAAGCTACACTCTAATTTCGCCTTACAAAGAAGTGTAAACGTTTTAATTTTTTCGAGCAAAACTTACGAGACATTTTCTCGTGAAGAGCTACCCAGTAAAACAAAAGCCGTTCATTTTCCTCCGCCAGCAAGCCCCATACTGCCGAAACAAAAGGGAAGCCAGCAGCTTCATAAAAGCGGTTGGCAGCCCCGTGGTTGCATGGCAACTTTCAAAGCTTAACACCTTTTGTCCGTCGTGTTACTCCTAGCTAAAGTGAAAATTGGGCCGTCTGACGCGCGGCAGTTGGGCATACGTCCAAAGCTTAACACCTTTTCCCCTCAAACATCAGTGCTAAAAAGAGGGTCCACGCAGCCCCGCCACGCCAGCGTCGCCGCCGGCGTGTTGCACGGTATCTCGTAACGAGCGCAACGCTGGCACGCGGCGGCGGACGCCTCTCTCGTCGAGCCTCGGCGCGTCTGCCACTTGGAGGGAGTCGGAGACACGCCAACGCCGTGCGCGAGCCTCGTTTTCCGGGCGGCACCGACCCGCCCTCACCTTGCTCGGGTCGAAGGTGTCGATGACCAGGTCCTGCGGGTAGGCGGGTTCCTCGGGGCCCGCGCGCCAGACGTCGGCGGGAGAGATGCGCACGGGCTGGATGCCGGTGCGCTCCAGCAGGTCAGCCGCGCGCTCCTCCTCAGCTTTGGCGGCCTCCTGGGCCTTCCGCAGCACGTCCGCCAGGGTCCAGCCGAAGTCCAGCGTGGGCCACTCGAAGTCCCCGGGCAGCTCGGGCGTGCCCACGTGCACCTCCCGCGCCACCGTAAGCCGCAGCTGCTCCGCCAGCAGAAGGGAGTTCATCCTGGCCGCACGGTCCAATGGGAATCGAATGAGCGAGAATGTAAACGGTTCGTATTCCAAATTCTAGGTACAGTCAAGCTCGTTATCACAGACTTTTATTTTAACCAAGATTTCGGTCCGTTGTAAAAAGAGTATGTTGTATGCAGATATGAAATAGAGTCAATGGTATGTAGAGGAAAACCAACTGAACTTCACAAATCTGTATGTTACAGTAAAACCTCGTTATAACAAAGTTGAAGGAGCGGTCGTAGTTATTTCGTTATAACCATTAGTTTGTTATAGCCAATGTCCATTTCTCCATACTATTAGCAAGCAAGGGGAATTATGATTGCTTTGTTATATCCATTAGTTTGTTATATCCCATTTTGTTATAACGAGGTTTTACTGTATATCCAAATGTCTGTTGTAACCAGGTCTGTTGTAATGAGCTTAGACTGTATTTAGAGAATTAGTTTATATTCGAAATTTCAAACATTAAGAGTATTCGGAGCACAACCCAAATTTTGAAAATTCGGGGTGCTCGATTTGCATTGTGTCGCTTCGCACGATTGTTTGAATTGAATAAGAATCGAAAATGCAAGAACACATTCAGTTTGTATTCGAAATCCAAAGTATTTAGGGTACTGTAAATAACTTCATTTCCGTGGGCACGATATTTCACGAATTCGGTTCGCAAATTCGGCACAATATTCGCCAAGTATGGTTTTCAATAATATTTTCTGGGAACAAAATTTGCAAATCAGGATGGCAATTCTATGTATTTGTTAACACACGGAAACATATTCGCGGGATCTATTTTTCGCAATATTATTCGAGTCACAAAATTCCCGAAAATTATGTCTTCGCAAAAGTTGAGTCTACAGTTTATGTTTTAAATTTCAAACATTAACAACATTCAGACTGTATCCGCAATTTAAAAATTTCGGGGCAATCTGTTTGCAAATAAAATTTAGAATATTTGGTATTCAGTTCCTATACAAAAATGTAATTCAAACGTCTCTTGTGTGCAAATCACATTTGAAATTTCAAATATTTAAGATAATTTGCATGTATTTGAAATTTGAAAAAAATATGTGAATTCTATTAAAAATGAACGAGGCCTAGTACGCCTCTTTTCAAAAAGAAGAGGATTAGAATCGCAGAAATCAAGACTCAAAAAGCACGAGCGCCGAGAGGGAGACAGAAGGTCCCCGCGGAGGGAGGCACGCAGCAATACCTGTAGATAGAGAGCCTAAATTTCAGAGAGGGAGCAACTCAAACCGGGGAGTGCGGTAGCCATCTAACAGCAAACACCTCCAGCGCAGATCGTTCGCAAATGCGCATGCATTGCATCGTTGCAGGTAGCGAGGCGCTTTCGAACTGGCTTTCATCCCCTACTAGCAGCTCGCCTATCCAATGCATAAGCCGGGTTTCAAAGCAGCGCGGAATGCTCTATGCACCTGTAGAGGACGCAGGGCAGGCAGACGGCCTTGCGCCAGAGAGAGGCCGGGAACGGGTGGACCAGGCATAGCTCGGGCACCAGGATCTGCTTCTGCTGCAGGCTCTCCCGCTTGGCCCGCTTGGTCTGCTCGCTGCTCGTGGGCAGCGTCACCCCCTTGCGGTTCACGTAGCGCGGCGTCAGCAGGTTCAGCCGCGCCGACGTGTGGTCCACGTCCAGCAGCGGCTGGCGCCCGTCCACCACCCGGATGTCGTACTTCTCCCTGGAATCGGGTACGCTTCGGTGAAAACGCGTTTTGGGCTACCGGAATGAACTTTTCGTCTTTGCTACCAAGTTACTTCTTTCAAATTTCCCGATTTTTTTCAGGTTTTCCCCGATTATTTCGATTCTCCAACCATTGCAGAAAGAGAGTCTGGAAATTAAACCGGATTAGTAGTATCGCTCGAATTAAAAGAGCCCTTCTTTGACAGTGGCATCGTCCCTATTATATTTTCGCTTCAAAAATACAACTGCAGAAAATTCATCACAAAAACAAATGCACATCGCACGCATAAAAGGTTCGAAGCTAGAGCAAGTTTGACGCACCAATATTCTATAGATGTTCATATCTAATTAGGTCGATCAAAGGGTGGCTCGAGCCTTGGGAAAAGATTGCCTCTTACATCTACGGTACGGTGCAAGGGAGATGTGTCTGAATGGTGCTGCCTTGCCACGAAGCAAGTGCGTCAAAGGCTTGCTCTCAGCATGACAAAAGTTGGAAGAACCGTCCTCATTCACATCTCCATTTTCAAGGCCGCGAGGCGCGCAACCACGCATGCGCAAAGGTTGCGCAGCGCATAACCGCCCTTGCACACTGAACTCCAACCCGACGGTGTTCCTAGCCTTAATTCGACGCTTCTCTAATTTTTCACCACGGTCCACAAAGAGTGAACTTCACTCCTATAATCAGCACCCGCGAGGGTTGCATTAAGTTCCCACCTTTAGACAGTGTCCTTAACCCATCAAATGCCTAACTCGTAAATTTCCGGAAAAAAACACACAAAAAAAACACTCCACCTGTAGTAGGCGTCAAAGGTCTCGAAGCCCGCGTCCGGGAAGTCGCTCTTTGGATTCAGGTCGTGGCAGATCTCTGCCACGTAGAAGAACTGCGGCTTGTCCAAGTTCCGGTACCATGGCATCACCTGGGATGGCCACCAAACCGTGCATTGCTAATCTTAAATCCAAGAAACATCTCCCAGTAATATACACGGTTCCCAACAACCCTAACTGTTTAGTTAAAGAACAGTTTGCCAAGAGAAAATTCAAGCAATTCCGTGCGATTCAACAAATGGCGGAACATTTGATCCGCGCCGTCGTTATTAGATCAACTCATTATGGAACTCCCACGACAAGGTACGTCCCTTCTCTCCTTCAGGCCCCCGCCCGTCGTTTGAAGCGCCATCTAGAGGTTGCCTTTCAAAGCTGTACTCTTCGGAAACACCACGGTCAGGCACCATCTAGACTCTGTGCTTCCAAACCTGAAAAACTGTGGTCAACGTAGCAGCCGTCCCCCCAAGAAACTGTGGAGCGTTCAACAAGAGACGGACCTTGGGGGGAGAGGGGGGGTTACTGCTTGTGGAAGCGGCGTTTATGGGCAGTTCCGTGACTGGGTGGGTTAATAAAGTTGATCTGTGCACTAGACAACTGTACGCGACGGCACTTACCACGGTGTCGAGGTAGTCTTCCTCCTTGAAGACGAACAGCTCGCGCTCCTCTTCGGGAATTCTGCGGGGTGCAAAGCTCTGTTCCTCGCAGATGCGTTGGACGAAAGGCCAGTCAATGCCGCAGGCGGTGCTGCCGGACGCTGGGGAAGGAAGAGACGGGCGGCCACACATTGCTTCGCAGGGAAGAACGACGAATGAAAGATGGGACTGCTCAAGAGCAATCTTCCGTATACGTTCCTTTAACGTAACTGAGCCGTTTTTCCTACTCAGCAAGCTACGAAGTCGGAAACATGGCGCCGAAAAGGCCCCAACGCATGTGTCCTAGCACCAAAATTTTAGAAAAGTCACTTAATAGAACGGCATTGAGGGTACGGGCAAACCAGTGTTGTTTGCACCATGCAACGCAGTGATGCGCTAATTAGCGAGCGGACTCTTGGATTTCCTACTTGGCCAATTGAAGCAAAAACAAATCATATCACGGCCCTCCAACGGTTCACATCTGTAGCAATCACTGTGCCCAGGCAAACGCAAGAATACACCATGAATTGACCTATGGACAGCCTTCCCTTTAAATTTTTGGCCGTATCAACCAGAACAGCAGCAAGGTCAGACCAACTTCGCCGACGAAGGGCCGACATTGTCGACACGGTGTATAGGGTGCCAACATTGGGCTTACATCGGGGTAATGTGCCGACATTGCCTATAACGGTTTCCCACCGTTGCCGACATGAGGCCGGAGCTGTAAACTTGGGGCGAATGTTTCCTACATTTAGCCGACATTGCCTACGGCACCGTCGACCAACGTTACCGGCGTGGGGCCGGCACTGCCTTGATTGGGCTTAAAGCGGGCCATCAGAATGATACTGCCAACAGTAGCGTCGGCAACACTGGAGCGTGGACGGAGGACCTGGACCCACCGTGGTTGATGGGCACAACGAGGAAGGAGCAGGCGTTTCCCTGGGGGTCGAAGGTCATCGGGTACTTCTCGAGGCGAAGCACGTTGGTGAAGGTGTAGCGGTGGAAGTTCCGCAGGTCCCCCACCTGCTGGGAGCTCAGGGGCCCCAGGGAGGAGCTCACGTGCTCCAGTCGCACCGTCACCTCCCCCGACCGCGTGAACACCGGGAAGCTGCAGATCTGCACGTGCGGGTGGGGAGAGGAGGCAATTAAGGTGATCTGATCGGCCGCTCGAAGGTCTCGTATGCAGAATGCATTAGCGTGACATACGCAAATCTGGGCAAAACAATGTCGAGTGATGTCACGTCGCACAGTGACGTCACGTGATCTGATGTCATATTACACCGCAACCCGACACCCAATGCGTATACTTCGAGTATACTTCACACACTGTATGAATAGTCCCTACAAGCTAAGGTTGTCGGAGAAAAAAATTAAAGACGTTTACAAATCTCTGTAACGCAAAATTAGAGCACAGCTCTCGAGGAAGAGGAGGGGAGGGTGCGGAGGGAAGGGTATGCCCCTCCTTCTCCTCCTCTCCTCCTTTCTTGCTACTTTTCTCCCCTCCCCCTCCCCCTGCGTACCTTCCCCTCCTCCTCCTCCACAAGTGACAGCAATTTTCCCGCTAAATCTAGCGGAGAAACTGAATTTGTTCATACGTGACGTGACACCAAGCCATGTGACGTCATTTTCCCCACTAAATTTAGCGGGGAACCAAACTGGTGTTGAGGTCACGTGACGTCAATTTTCCCGCTAAATTTAGCGTGGTTACGCTAACGGCGACGCTGCTCAACCCGAAAACGGCCGCCTAAGAGCTGCGCTCGAAAAGCTATGCTTTCTGCATTTGAAACAAACATTGAAATAGGATAACAAATAATTTTTTTAGCAGAAAGAATGGCCACATGAAAGAGTGTGCCCATCCGTGCCTTGCGCTCTTCCTGTTTTATTCTTTCTGCTAGAAGCATACACACGCTCGTTACGAATATCAACAAATAACTCATCTTAAGATAATGATCCTAGCACACCACATAAAGGGGAAACTAGTAACACTCTGCAAAGAGTCTGTCTTTTTCATCATGGTTCTTGAGGTAAAAATGCCATGAGTATAGATGCCTTGCGACTCCCCAGCTTTCCTTAACTTCCTTCCAAAATTCTGGCACACGGAAAAAAAAAATTGAGGAGCAATTCCTCATCAGGAAAGCTACCAGATAACCCACAATTCCCCTGGCGCCCCCCGACTGTTCAGTACACGAGCAAGTTCGGTGAGCGGTCTAATAAATCGACACAATCATGTCGCAACATTTGAACAGAGGAGTCAGAGAAAGCCCAAGCAATTTGCACAGTTTTCTTCATTAACAATCGGCCAAGCAGAGTCTACACTCACAAAAAGTAAAGGGCAAAAAAAAAGGCCGCAGACGACGCCGGTATTTCTGTGCACTCTCACCGGGGGGATGCGGGTGGAGGTGAGGAGTCCGAAACCGCGGAGGGTGTCTGCGGGGTCGTGGATCTTGCGGCCCCTCGTGTTCTGCTCCTCCGGGATCGGGCATGTCAGCTTCATGGAGAAGGCGTACAGGTGGCACTGGCCGGCCGCACCCACCTGCTGGCCTTTCAGCACCTCGGACACCTGAATCGGTCAACCAATCGCTCAATCAACCAATCAAATACCCGGATCAATCAACCAATTGCTCAATCAATCAAACACCTGTATGAACCAATCAATCAACTAATCGCTCAATCAATCACCTAAACAAACCATAAATCAACCAATCACTCAATCAAACACCTGGATGAACCAATCAGTCAACCAACCACTCAATCAATCAATCTTTCATCTCACATCATCAGACACTGATGCAGGACACAGGGGCAAAAAGTCGGGACGCCTCTGGGTTAGAGACAAACCAGAAACCTTGTCCTCGCTTGCAACGCTACATGCATGCAAGCTCCTGTGGTCCCCAGGTTAGTTCACAGAAGTAGCTGAAGCTGGTACGGGAAGATATTTAAAAAAAGGCTTCTCTCAAAGCATCGAAGTGAGGGACCTAACCGCTTCAAGGCCCTGAAAAAGCTTAGTCGCTTAGCGAAATGTACCACGAGGTTGCTTTTCAAGTACGGCAAATTCTAACAGATATGTTCATACTTCCTTTCTTTCTTCTTCCAGCTAGCCTTTCAGTGTGAGTCGGTGTTTGATGAACCTTAAACTAAATTGGGAAGTTATTTGAAGATATCAAAACCAGGGAGCAAAACAGCAGGAGGTATTGGCATGTTCCAAAAATACAATCGTATAACTCGCTGTACGATATACGCACAGGACAGAGAATAGCTTCATTCGACTTACCTGCACCTCCTACACCCGTGCAGCAAATTGTAGCGCGGTGTACTTCCGGTAGGTGTATTGAGATACGATCGGAAGTATGCAGCCCTACACTTTCTGCACCGACTAGCGTCGGTGCAGAAAGTGTACGGCGGCATACTCGCACCTAGTTTTGCACTCGCTCACTCGCACCAAGTTTTGACAAATTTCACTCGCAAACAAAAGAATACTATGTAAAGATTTCAAAGTCATTAAGGGCCAGAAAGGCCCTGGCTTGAGTCAAGTCGAACTGAAGTAGAGACGGGGTCGACACAAAGCCGAGCCGAGCCATATTACCGAGAAGACGAGGCCTGCGCTTTCCACCTCAAACGTCCCCCCTAGTGGTTCCACGCAGCTCCACCTACTTTGCAACAGCATCGCTGCCGGCGCATCTCGCAGTGTCTCACGACGAGCGCTGCACTAACCCGCGGCAACGCCTAGACGCGTCCGTCTTGACGCTGCCGCACTCTAGCGTCTCTCGTCGAGCGCTACCGCGTGCTGGCACCTGAACCTCTCGCTCGGGGCGGGTCACGAATGCACTAACGACGACGACGTGTGCGGGCCTCGTCTTCTAGGTGGGCCCTAGCCAAAGCCCACCTTCTTGTCGTAGTACTGGCGGCGCTTGGTGGTGCCCGGCCTGGGAGCCCCCGGCTGGAGCTCCTCCTCGGGGAAGCGTCCGGCGCTTTGGTCCAGCGCCAGCCGCATCGCCTCCTTGCCCTGAGGCACCAGGTTGTCGTCCAGCTCGCCTGTCAAAAGACGACGCCACGTCACGCGCGAGGACGGCTCTTCGACCTTTCCGGGTCTGCTACTATGGTGCCCAAAACAAGTTTTCAGCCGGTGTGAAAGTCAGAAGTGATCCCGAAGTGGTGACAAATAATGCCGCCGATGCCGGCGGGTCGCGTTGTCGGGAGTTGTGATCCTGGTGGTTGGTGCTAAAAGCCCAGGCAAAGAGGAAGACCGTGTTCCAAAATTTACTCTATCCTACTCCAGGGTAAGGGTTTTAAACCTCGGCGTTTTAAAACCTACTCGCGTCCAGCGTTTTTCCATCCGTGTTGTTACGTGACCCGACCCGCCAAAACAAGTTTTCAGCCGGTGTGAAAGTCAGAAGTGATCCCGAAGTGGTGACAAATAATGCCGCCGATGCCGGCGGGTCGCGTTGTCGGGAGTTGTGATCCTGGTGGTTGGTGCTAAAAGCCCAGGCAAAGAGGAAGACCGTGTTCCAAAATTTACTCTATCCTACTCCAGGGTAAGGGTTTTAAACCTCGGCGTTTTAAAACCTACTCGCGTCCAGCGTTTTTCCATCCGTGTTGTTACGTGACCCGACCCGCCAAAGTACTGCTCGGATCCATTTGGGTAAAATTTGAAACGCAGCCCGACAGTGAAAGTGAATGTTGCTGTCTTCACAATGTCCAAACTTGGGGCTTCCAAAGCTTCCGTGATCTGTCGAGCTGGAGGGCGACCTGCCGCAGAATGGGCACCTGCCACAGAATGGGCACCTGCCACTTCCACCATTGCCGCTGCGACGCTGCCAGGATCGTGGCCAGCGATGGCGCAACGCTAGTACTACGTCGTCGGGCAGAAGCCGAGGAACCACATATTAGGACACAATAAAAACACCGGTCGGGGACCTGTTCCAGGCACCGAACCGGTACCGTCGAACAACACGCGCACAAACAATGCCGGTTGCAATGTTTCCGGAGACAGAAGCTTGACGCGCCACGATCACGAAGTTCTGAATGCATAGCTTTCGTAGGGCCGCACTTCCGCAATCGTGCCCCAGACATGGCCTCGACGGAACATGCAAAAGGCAACTGCTATTGGAGCGCGGACTTCCCATGGTGTGCTCTTGGTGGAGGCAAAGCGAACTATGCGCACTACGAACACCCTCGCTCGTGGGCTTTACGTACCACCAAAGTGGAGCAGGAGCGACAACGCCGGGTGCAGCCACGCGAGGAGGGAGGGGTCGCGGAACGAGAGCAACGGGAAGCCAGTTGCCATTATGCAACGGCCGAGCAGCAGTTCAAGTGCCACTTCACGGACAATCTGTTTGGCGTAATGCAAGCTAATGGCTGTGGTTTCGGGCGGGCGTTAGCAAAAACATATGCGTAAAATTTGGAGCTTACAAAACAGGGCTGGAGCAATAGGCAGGACGCTGCAAAACCCCAAAACATCACTTGCGCAGCGATATCTCTAACGGATGGCCGTATTTTCGGAAAAGAAGCCCGCGACTGAGCATGGCCAAAGAAACGTGCGACATCAAGATTCTCATTCTCTCTCCTCTTCGCTTCGTCGCCCCGAGCGGATGAACTGAAGCGAGGAGTGGAGAAGCGAGGTCGCCTCCCCTCATTATCAACTGTTCCAAGAGAATCGTGATGTCACATTCCTCGCTCGATCACGCCCCTCTTTTCCCAAAATACAGCCATCCATCTGAGATGTCGAAGTCCGAGTGACGTTTTGGAGTTAGTAGCATCCTGTTCAACGCTTCTGCGACCTTATTTTGCAAAGTCTTCGGTTCGGCATTCCTTTAAAACGCCTTTGGGAATGTCAAAGAAACTGCCATTTCTATTGACGTGAAATGTGTCGTACGATAGGATGCTAACCACCTCCCGCCACATGCTCCTGCGACAGAAGACTGTGGCGCGAGTGCCGCGTCGGCGCTCGACCGGACTCGTGTCCTCACCGACGAAACCACAAGCTGAACCCCGACGCAGCGCTCGTTTTCATATTGCAACACGCGCTGAAACCAGCGCTATGACTTTCTTTTCTAAATCCGCACTGCTAATGCATCGTACAGTCTGCAAATGGTGCTCGAGGCCTTCCTTGTACGACGGACCTTTCACGTTGATCGTACAGAAACTGTCCACAGACATGTTCGAAGCGTACACATGTATGAGGCAGACGCACTTCAAAAAACTCTGTCCGCATGTAATTCTGTCGTTGCGTCTGCAGCAAACATTGCGTTTTATGTACGACATACGAGCAGCGCGAATGCGGCTTAGCAGGTAGCGAGCGAGTGTGCTCGCACATGCGGTGGGAGAGTGCGCAGGAGGCAAGGGGAAGAGAACGAGCATGCGCCGGTCAAAGCTGGGGTGCGCGACCACGAGAGACGAACTGGGCGATCTGGACCACCGGCTAGTTTCGGGCGCAACTCACCCATCTTGTGGAGCTCTTCGCACGTCTTGAGTGCCACCGCCTGCTTGGCGAGCAGTTTTCCGGGCATGGGGTCGCCCTGCAAATTACGCGGTAGGTGGAGTAAGACCGACGGTAGCTCTTCCTAAAAAAAAAACGAATTTAGAACTGAAAATAAAAGCTTAGAATTTTAGAGAGAAGGGTACCACGCATCTTTACATCGGCCGGCGAAGTGGCGACCGCCCTGACGCAGCGCATAACTGCCACTTTTATGCACGCATAACGTTCGGTAACGTTCCGAACCAGAACACACAATGACAACCGAGAAAAAGCCGGAACCTCCTGGAAGAGTGTGGGCAACAAAAGAGAGGACTGGGCCAAAGGGGTTCGAACCCCGTTCCTCCGCGTGGTAGCCACGTGCATTCCCGACTCTGCCACGCGCGTGGCAACGCACCTCCCGACAGCTCTTGCACACTCACCACGATGCAGCGCTTGAGGGGGGAATTGATGGGCAGGTGTAGAGAGCAGCGGTACAGCGTGGTGTCGCGGTCGCCCTCGACGTTCACCTCGGTCATGCTGCTCGTGGGGGTGAGTCTCGTGAAGGTGTCGCTGGGAAGCTTGGCACAGTACCTGTAACGGCACGGACACAAGCGAAAGTGGAAATGATTTCGTCGTCAAAAAAGCGTGCCCCGCAATAGCTCATTAGGGGTCAAAATACAATTAAATGGCAAGCTTTTTATTAACCAATTCATAGACTGATGCATTTTGTTGAAAAAAAAAAAAAGAACCCTGCTCAATACCGTCTCACTCTGTTCTATCATGCACGAACAAGAGCTCGGCTGTTTGTCGGAAATGTCTTTGCGATACAAACTGCATGCGGTAATCTGTTTCTATCGAGAACTGCAAACATTAAAATCTCTGCACTTGACGTAAAGAGAAGCCTGCTTGGGTTTCGGACATACGTCTAGATTGAATAAATTCTGCAAAACAGTAATCTCTGCAAATATTCTCAAGAAAAAAATACAAGAAGATCCACTGGTGGATTCTTAGGGAATGCATTAGCATGGCCCTTGGAAACGCCACACGTCTCCTCTTGGGAAACGCTACCACTGGCCCCTCAACTTTTCTGTCTTGGCTTTCTCTTTTGCTTCCTCTATTTTTTTACTACATCTTTTTGGCCTCGTTACGAGGTCACCTTCAGCGTTTTCCAAAGAGGGACGTGTGTATTGTTTCCAAGGGTCATGATAAAGCATTCCCTAACAATCCACCAATGGAACTTCCTGTAATTTTTTTTGCCTCCTTATCTGTACTCTGCCTGTCAGAGGATGTCAACGTCCTTGGATACAATCATCCATATCACTCCTGGAAAGAACCACATCCCTACCACCCATTAAGTGAGCATCCATCGTTTTAACTACATACACACATATCACAGCCCACGCACCGTTACTACGGAAACCCGAAGCG
Organism: Ixodes scapularis; assembly: GCF_016920785.2. NCBI lineage: Eukaryota > Metazoa > Arthropoda > Arachnida > Ixodida > Ixodidae > Ixodes > Ixodes scapularis. Next base: position 84,851,413 of record NW_024609836.1, on the reverse strand, counting down.
AAGAACAATTTGAGATGGTAGAGCGGCAGCTGAGCACGCTTGCATTCCACCGCGACGCGGCGCAACGCCTTCTAGATAACAAAGCCGTCGTGCTGAATGAGATGGCATCATCGGAGAGGGCCAACGCTGGGCATGGATTGGACACGACGATTGCGTCAACATTCGGCTCAAAGTTGACTCGAAGCCGAGCGCTGACGCAGCACTCGTTTCCAATCTGTGTCCAGTGTTGGCCTTCTCTGATGACGCCACCTCATTCAGCACAACAGCTTTGTTATCTAGGGGGTGTTGCGAGGCGCCTTCTCCTCTCTGGATCATGTGTGCGGATTGTCCAGCTGTGTGCGTGACTTTGCTAAAAACGAAAGGGCTCATTTCGACAAAAACCCGGCGGTGTCTGTCAGTTTGTCAGCGCCGGAGAGAAAGAGAGATGTTGATGCATGCTGATGTCAGCTCTTCGGACCAATGGGAGCGTCGCACGCGTCACCCCCTCTTCTTCCTTGTCCCTCTCTCCCCGGCTCTGACAAACGAAAAGACACTGCCGGGTTTTCGTCGAAACGAGTGTTCTAATGCCAACGCATTAAAAGACGCACGGCTACGAAATCGGAGCCTGCTTCAAGAACGTAACAATGTAGTTACAAACAACAAGCATTGAGGCCTCAAAATAAATGACTTTGGGCTTGGTTTTTGCACCAGTCTACATTTATCCCTTAAGCCATTGAATTTGTAACCTGCGTTCGTGCTGCAAAACGACACGTTTATTTGACAAGTAGCAAATTAAAAAATTAACTATTCATTTATTAGCTCTTTGACGGTCGTTGCCGTACGTGTACGGTGGCGACGCACATTTGATATTTCCCTCCTAAACGCCAAACCATGCCCATCCCGAGAAGGGCCGCTTTTCGTTATCTTCGTGCAGTGTTTCACTTTGCTGGGGTATTTACAGTTTTAAAACTAGATGCTCTGAGCACGTGATTGTCGCTTCGCGTGTCAACTGTTCTGACGATTGTGGCAATTGAAGCACCGGCTCTTTTGAATCAGACTTTTCCAGCTTCCCAAAATTAAATTTAGAGGATGTCGCCCAATGCAGAAGCTCTGTGGAGTACCTCCAGTTCCAAACTGAAGAACACCAGAATGTCGCAGAAGCGGATGCGCCAAGGTGAAACCAAATACAAGGCAGGCAATAATATTTCCCCCTTAATGTTTCCATTCGACACTTCTCAAACTGAACAGTTTACAAGCCCTGGACACACTCCTGTTAAATAATAATAAAAAAAACTTCGCACTGTGTTTTTTTTTTGTACTACCCCTTCAGAAACAAAACATGACCACTGGGAAGTATATTTTGTATAGAAAAAAACCTGACCGTGAATGGGTTAAAGGGGAACACAACACAATTGAAGACGGAGGAAACCTGCCACGTTCTTGAAGAAACCGTATAATTGTATGAGGTTGAGAGGGTTGCATCAATTGAACTTTTCCGTAACTTGCTTCACCTGTTGACCAGCGCGATGGCCGTGGACATAGAGACCTTCGGGGCGTCCTCGGCTTCCAGTGGCTTGTAGGGCGGCTTGAGGCTGTCTGCAAAAGTCGGATCCACTTCCTCGTCCAGGGTGGTGTCTTCCACATGACTGCGTTCTAACAGGATCTGTGCACACACAGTGGAAGATGTAAACACACGCTGTTTCGGACGAGCTTAGTGAACCAGATGATTGGCACCTATATGCATACAGATGCTAGTCAGCAGACAAAATTTTAACAGTTGTTGACTTGAAAAAGTCTGGTCACCCATCTTCTTGGCAAAACTAGAGCTATAACAAAAAGACAACAGCAAAAAATAACTAACATGTGTCTCAAATAGATTTTTAAAAGAAACAGAACAAAGAGTTGTAGCTATAACAATGTTGTGAAAAAACTCATTATAGATTTGGAAGCCATACGTTCTATGATGACAATGTTTCATATGAAGTTGTTAAGTAGTGACGGCAGACAATGTTTCAACAATTGAATGCCACAGTTAGTTCTGCTTTGAGGAACAGACCACAGATAGTCATGCCGTAAGTTGTAGGCGTTGGAGTTTGAGGTTAAATGAAATATGTAAGTTAGTTTGAGCATGCAGATGCATGGCGACTGCCCTTTGTCCCGAGAAAAAACCCAAAACTAGGGCATGCAAACACAGCCCTCATTCTCAATAAATCCTTTCACCATTTTCCGTATGTTCTTTGGTCCCCGTCTTCTTTTAGATACTACGGTGCTTAGGAAGCGTCTCCGACTGGGGTGTTTAGAGTCCGATGTCGCCCATGCATCCAAAGTGGTCCCGACGAGGCAACAAATGAAGTCGCAAAAGCCGGAGTGTCATGCTGTCGGATGTCACGATCCTGCTGGTTGGTCGTTCTGGCAAAAAGCACGAGCAAATGTGCGTGTTGCAGTCTTGCGCGCCCCGACCGCCAGCTGTGGAATCTTCTATGAACCATCAAGCTGCAGAACGACCTGCAGCAGAACAGACGTCTGCCACATTCCCACCCGCTGCTTCGACACCACCCAGATCACGACCGGCGACAGCACGACACTTCTGCGACGTCATTGGGCGGAAATTGAGGGACCACTTTGAGGACGCGTTGAGGACACCGTTGTCGGCTCTCGTCTTTGAGGTCACCTGCTCGGTGGTGCGGTGGTCGTGCAGGTCCTCGAGGAAGCGAGCGCTCTCCTCCCTGGGCACGAGCACGAAGTAGCGAGAGTGGGCCGCCTTGGCCTTGCCCTTGGACAGCATGTAGGCTCGCAGGTTCTCCGGTGGGTCGAAGCGCACCACCAGGTTGCAGCGGGGCACCTGCGGGGGTACGGGGAGCGAACCGTCGTCCCCCACGTTATCGCCCCACCGGGTGTAACGTTCCCGGAGATTCTAAGCCAAAAATACAGGGTGAAACAAGGAAACGCCAGGCTCTTTAAATCGACCGGGAAATTCAATTTCTTAATCTATCGCGCTACGACTTTGTGCAGCGTTGCCCACAGATGGTGCATTTTTTTTGTAAAATTTGCAGAGCGAACTTACCTGAGGAAAAAGTAAAGAAAGAAAAAGGCTTAGCTCCTATGGAAACGCAGCGACGCCACCGCTCTTCAAACAACACTGCGCCATTTCGCACGGGAGACAAGAGATGGCGCAAGCGGTCGCGACGCCAACTGCCGCCAACGAACGAGCAGACGACGCCGAGAGCCGGCGTATTTAGCAGACAAGGAACTGCAGTTCCTTGTTGTTGCCACGCCTGTTTTTGTTTCTGCGACTGTCGCCGTCTGCGGAACGCGCGCTGCTTTTGAGTCGAAAAGATTGTCTGCTAAAGACGCTGGCTCCCGGTGCTGTATGTTCGTTCGCTGGCGGCGTTCATTGCGCCATCTCTTGTGCCCCGTGCGAAACGGCGCCGTGTTGTTTGCAGACCGGTGGCGTCGCTGCGTTTCCATAGGACCTAAGCCTTTTTCTTTCTTTACTTTTTCCTCAGGTAAGTTCGCTCTTCGCAAATTTTACAAAAAAAATGCACCATCTGTAGGCAACGCTGCACAAAGTCGTAGCGCGATAGGTTAAGAAACCGAATTTTCCGGTTGATTTAAAGAGCCTGGCGTCTCCTTGTTTCACCCTGTAGAGTGGCTAAGCGACCAGTGTGTTGGTGCCCTGTCTCTAACTTTGTCAGGAAAACAGATTACTTAGTCACGAGTTCAAGGAGACAAAATTAAAACGCAGGATTTGTAGTCGTCGCCGCGCGAATGCCTCCCTTTTTGTGCGCCAACACAAATTGTGTGTCCGCTTTTGTGCACCGTAACATTGGAGATATAGACAACACACTTGCCCAAACTGCAGTCTTACCAAGTTACCGAAAAAAAGTGCAATTGCTGAGCCCCTTAATAATCGTTTTGGACGAGCCCAGGTCGTCAACGTGGAACCGTCCCCAAATTGTTCGGGATGAGTATAGCTCGTCTGCTTTCCCCGAATCACCCACTCAACCACTTTGGACGAACCAGGCTCGCTCAAGGCATAGTTTGCAGCTCTGCCAACAGATGGCAGAGCTGAAGTTTTCAAGATTTTGCCTGTCATTTCGTTTGTGGCTAGAAGTATGATTTTTAAGGTAACATTTTTTATTGTGAAGACAACAATTAAGCTGTTGAGGGTCTGAAATTCCCAAAAACAAAAAACGGTGAAGAGCTTAAAGATGCAGTGCGACAACCCTGCAGTGCATTACTTTCATTTCGTTTGCCTCTGCATAAGTAAAAGAAAACACGTCACTTTCACCTCGTAATCACAATTCCGCCGGGTAATTTCAAAGCAAAATATCCATTCTTAATGGTGCGCAGGTACCTACATGTTTTAATGTTGAATGTGCGAAATAGAGGCAACTGCAGCAGATGGAACGGCGTCATAAAATGTTGATGTCCAGACGACTTCAGTTTGTGGCGTACAAAGTTGCTACACACCAAAAAATGAAAGTGCACATTTATCTTGATTCTACGGATAAATTCAGCGTACACAAAATGTGATTATGTAGCGTTTTTCGGAGCTCATGATGGACATTGCAGGTTTTTTTTTTAGTTTTCTTTGGTTTCAGGACATTATTTTTATCCAAATTTTTTTATGTGATGTGGGCATGTCCCAGATTTCTTGTTTCGTCCTGTAAACTGTTGTAACGCGAACGCCGAATGCCGGTGTTTGCAGTCAAACAGTTGGTAGAGACCACCGTGGTCGAGACAAAGTTGACTAGTTTCGCGTCTACCCGCTAACTGGCTCGGCGGTGGAATGTCGAGCTAACAATCATGGGGTTGTTGGTTAAATTCCCGTTGGGGCACATTTAAAATTTTTATCTTTCTTCTCAATTTACCACTCTTTTGTAAAGATTGCCCTCTCAAGTATGTGTTGCCCATTTTGTAACACTTCTCAACAATCCCAGCCCTCATTATATGTTAAAAACAAATTATTTGCCAACCTGCAGCCGCATACGGCGGCCAAGGGAACCACGATAAAATGTCGATGAATTAGGAAGTTCCGGAATTATCTGCCGAGTTCGATGTAACTTCACGTCCAAACGCTAATAAAGGTGTCAAAATCCTTTCGTTGTCAACAAGATTCACTAGACTATGCGTTTGTGGCGCCACCTACAAGAAGTCAACGAAACCATCCCCTCTTCGCTGCTCTCACAAAGAACAGAAAAGAACGAGCGTTTACAGTTACCTTTCCCCGCCAGCCCGAGGCCGGCTACGCACGCACCTCAATGCCTTCCTCCACCACGCTGGTAGCCACCAGAAGGTTGCACTCCCTTGCCCGGAACTTCTGCAGCACCTCCTCCTGTCGCTGCAGGCCAAGCGGCGTCAGGGCCAGCGCCGCTACCACGTCGCCCCCGGCACGGCCGCGGCCACCAGGTGCCACTGGAGGAGGCGTCGACCGCCCCACCAGGAAGTTGGGCGTAATGAACCCGTACTCCTCGGGGAACCGCGCCGCCACCTCCGACAGCCACAGGCTGAGGATGTAGGCGGTGATCCTCTGCCGCACAAACACGATCCCGCACAGAGCATTAGGGTCGTCCACGATGTCCGGTCGTGCGACCGGTCGCGGCTGCGTCGCCACAGTCGAGTCGCCGGCGACCGACCCCGACGCCGCCACGTCCTTGGCGTCGCCAGCCGTAACACCCGGCAGTTCGCCGGCACTGCCAGTGCCCACCGTGGCACCCGGCAGTTGGCCGGCGTCGTCGGCAACAGACAACGACACCAGGTCTTTCGCTAAAGCATTAACCGACGACAGAGTCCCGACCGACGGCCCGTCGTCCTTGTTTGTGTCGCTTTCACCCGACGTAGCAGTTTGGTCCCTAGGCGCATTGCATCGTAAACTGGGTGCCATTTCTTCGGGTCCCGCCACAGACTTTGCCGATGTCGCGTCTTGGGTTGACGCTGGGTCGGCTTCCGGCTTTGGACTAGCTTCGGGCACCGGATTGGCTTCCGGTGCCGGCTTGTACTCCTTGAGGATGCGCAGGAGGTGACGCAGTTTGGCCGGCTGGTTTGAGCCCGCGCTGGGCGCGAGGTCCCACCGGTTGGCCAGCTCCCCCGCCAGGCGTGCCGCCTGCTGGAGGACGGTGTGCACCACCAGCAGCGCCACCCGGGACCAACTGGGCAGGGGCCCCAGGGAGTCCACCGCCCGGCTCACTTCCTGCAGGGCAACGGGGCGGACCACCGGACGGCGTGACTGACAGACTCTTCTAAGACGTTCTTTTAAAAAAGAAAATGTTCAGTTTACCTTAATGCTACGGATTAAGTCGGTACCGTATTTACTCGAGTGATAGCCGCACTATTTATGAACAAGGCCCTTGCGTCTGTTTTCCCGCAAAGCACATATACAGCCAATCATCACGTTGCGCATAATTAACATAGCGAATAACTAGATCGAGAACACGATTATCCATACAAATGCTATCTTCACAGGTGATATCCTTGCGCGAAGACGTTATCTCTGTCCTGTAAACCGCTGGAATCATGCTGTCGATCGCGGTGATTGGCAAGCCGCATGCTCCACGGAAAAACGAACCCTCAGGTTCTCTTCATAAACAGTGCAGCTATTACTCGAGTAAATACGGTATATACATCAAATTTGTTTCTGCGGCATTGTTCGGGGTTTGTGGTGGACACTGCAGTTTTTTTTTTATTTGGGTTATAGCAAGGTGTTTTATTCCAAACTCTCATTTTTATATATGCCATGGTGGGCACGTCTCAAAGGTCTCTTTTTTCTTTATTCAGAGAACTCCTGCAGCGCCCAGAAGGCATTATTGCAGGGAGTGAATAATAACAAAAACAAAGATTTAGCATTTGCAGCACGAACTATACATTTCTGTAAAGCGTTCCAGTCCTTGACCGTCCTGATGAAAAAATTTTTTCTAGAGCTCCGTTCTGGTACAGTATTTGCATATCTTGTGCACATGATCATTCCAGTGGGAAAAATAATTTGGTTTTAAGAGGTATGCTGAGCTGTTAACACCAGTAGCTTCATGATAAATGCTGTATGAAAATTTCAACCGTAAATTTTTTCGCCGACGATCCAACGACCACCATCCTAGTGATTGTTTCATGCTAGTTACACTAGAGAAATGGTCGTACTGGCCCAGGACGAAGCGTGCAGCACGATTTTGTATTTTTTTCACGCCATCAATGTGATTTGTTTCGGAAAGTCCCACACGGTGCACGTGTAATCTAGAATGGGTTGTACATAAGCAAGATATGCTAGTTCCTTTATTTTTTGTGTAGCGTTTGTCAGGTTTCTTCGGACAAAGCCAAGTGCGCCACCCGCCCTCATAATGACATCATCACTCTGCAAATCCCACTTGCGGTCGGATAAAAAAATGACTCCGAGGTATTTTACTTCATTCTCATTCGTTACTAACTCATTATTTAAATAACACTGCTTGTCAAATTGATTTTTCTTACGTATGAAGCTGACATGAACACTTTTCATTATGTAAAGTTGCATCCCCCATTCACCACACCAATGTTCTATTCAATATAGGTCAGCCTGCAGTTTTCTGGAACCTTCCTTGCTCCTTATACATGTGTACACACCAGAATCATCTGCAAATTATCTCAATTGGGAAGTTACACTGACATGAATATCGTTGATAAATATCAAGAACAACAAAGGCCCCAGAACCGAGCCCTGCGGTACGCCACACGTAACTTCAAGAAAATGAGACGCCTCGCCGTTTAAAATTACGCATTGCTGACGCGAACTCTGGAATGACTGAATCGATTTTAGTGTCGTAATATCTATTTTTTAAACAATTCGATTTCTGAAGTAAGAAAGAGTGCGACACTGTGTCAAACGCTTTCCAATAATCGAGAAAGACATAATCGGTCTGTTCACCTCCATCTATGGACATGACAAGATTATGACAGAGCTCGGTTAGTTGCGCGATACAAGAATACGTGAAAAATCTCGTTCCTTCTCAATAAACTGTTCTAACCGAACACCAGCGAACGGCATTCGCATTCGAAAAATTTGTGAGGACCACCATGGTAAAGACAAAGCCAGCTTTGTGTCTAGCTGCTAGTTGGTGTAGTGGTAGAATGTCGAGCTCGAATCACGGGTTTGTGGGCTCTGTTCCAGTTGGAGCGCATTTAGAATTTTGTTCTTTCTTTTCAATTTACCACTCTTGTGTACAGATTAAAGCATAAGTCGAGTGTTTTTCTGTTACACTCGTGCGCGCACTGTTCCGCAGCACGGCTTTTTTTTTTTACTCTATCAAATGTCCTGAAGCATGTGCAAGAAAAATACAATCAAAACAAAACAACAGCATTACAGGCTTATGTTCAGCTACTGTGGTTGGTCCATGCTCCTTAATGTGGAGAGCTGAATTTAGCTGAAACACGAAAATAAGGAGTATTAAGGCGCAGTTACTAGTCAGCGTTGTCTTTGTCCATGTCTTAACTTTGCATTTTGTCTAAGTTCAGTTCTCCACATTAACATATCAGACGGTCCGAGGACAAAGAAAACATCTGCAGACCACCAGAACCCCACCTTGAGGAAGAGCTCGGTGACCTCGCGTGCGCACCAGGGCCCCAGGGTGACGAGGGTGTAGCACAGCTCCACCAGGTAGCGCTGCGATTGGCGCAGGGCCGCACGCTCTCTCTCCACCAGGTGGCCCTCCTTCTCGCCCAGGAATGCCATGGCCTCGTCAAGCAGTCGCAAGATGGTGCCGAGCGCCTCGCGCCCCTCCCCGTTGCCACAGTACGACGCGTACTCCACCACCGTCTCCCGCGGGCGGCTCCCATACTTGCTCAAGACCGTGAGCTCGCTCGAGGTGCACGCCGTGCTCTGCAGGCCGTCCTCTAGTTCGAGAATCTCGGCCTCGAGCAGAGCCGGCCTCTGGCGCCGCACAGCCAGCGGCGGCGCAAGTCCGAGCACGCGCATCCGGCCCTCCGCCACAAAGTCAAGGAGGAAGGCGAGCACGGGCCCGTAGGCGGCCTCGCGGAGCGCCACGTGGCAGTCGTCGAAGACGACGAGGTTGACTGCATCGATTAACGTCTCGGCGATGTCCGCGTCGGCTTCGACGAAGTGGTGCGCAAAAGCCTCGGGCGTCAGCACCAGGACATGGTGCTCAGCAAACTGCTTGGGGAAGTCGGTGCGGTTGTCCGGAGCAGAGAAGAAGGCCGACTTGAGGTCTGTGTAGTCCTCCATCATCTTCTGGTGGCGGGTGCCAGACTCCGCTGCATGAAGAAGACTAACAGTTCTTAAGGGGTCGTTCACGCACTTGCATTTGTTAAGGACCGAGCTCTCGCGGTCTCTTACGAGAGATCACACTGGCGCGCTGGTGCCATCTGTGAGGTGGCCCTGTATCAGTATTTCACTCGAGCAAAGTTTCTTCGGTATTTCCGAGATCAAATGCGCACATACTGTCTATGAGAAACGGTCGTTAGAACATTGTTGAAGTTTTTCGAGGCAAGAAAGAAAGAATGCACGAATAAGATAGGAGGTATACGGAAATGCCAAGTGTTCCAAGACTGCCCGATAGATGGCGCCAGTGTGCTCTCTCGTTGTAAGAGACCCCTAGAGGTTTGAAGCCACACAGACGTAAGCGGTCGCAAGTGTGCGAATCAGCTTTTACGGTTTCGACGCGGCAACTAAAGAACTTGTATTCTATGTATAGGAAGCGCGATAAATCCTTTCCACAGCAAGGTCCGTCAAGAGAGGTAAGAAGCATTCGACAAATACTGGACAATGAAATCTCTTGGGTACAGTACCATATTTTCCGGACTAGAGGCTGTGGACGTTTTAGGCTGTGCGGACTATCTACGCATGCGGACAATACAGGAATTTTTTTTAATGCGAAAGCATTAACTGTATTATGGAGCGAACCGACGTTATCAGAACTGAAGCTGCGCCAAACGGCACCTAAACTCTCCTTTCCCAATGCAGCGAAGTGAAGCCGCGATCTGATGGAAGGCTCCCGTCGGATGGCGGGCGTCGTCAAGGAACAAGGCTTCCATTGGCTCTCGTGTGGCGTATTTGCAAAAGACGCTACCAGAGAAGCCCTCTTCATGGCAGCGCAGCGCACGCATTGGCCCGGCTGCCGGTAAGAGGTGCGGCGGTGCTGGCCTGGCCGTACAGCCCGCTCGGGCAAACTCCAGAGAAGCTGCAGGGCCGAGCTCAGCGCAGCGCGGCCACTTCACGAGAGCTCGCGCTCAGCCGCAACCTCCGCAGTAGCGAAACGTGGCCGTCCACGCCACTATGCCGCAGACGAACTAAGAGAACGGAAGTACGACATTCATGCTTTCGCATTCACAACTCATAAGAAGCACTTTTTCAATATCGTTGTATGGCAAGACGTGACGGATTTTGTGAATAAAAGAGTAGACACTTGTCAAGTCGGCAGATCGCGAGTGCAGCCACCACGGGTGGTCTCCTTGCAGACGATGCCGGCAGATCAAATGCGAACTGTGCATCGTCTGAAATCTCGCACTGAAAATCTTTTAACACCCGCTAGTCTTTGCTGGACTCAGACAAGCTCGATGAATCGTAGGCCATCATTTCGCAGGGACGACCCCAACGGCTTTTTGACTGCTTCTTACGTTGGGTGAGAAAAGCTCAAGCTGCCCATGTGCCGATGTTTCTACAAAATCTGACGTCGCAACAAGGTGGCAGACTAGTAAAGTTGCAGGTCAGTTTTGGTTTCAGTTTTATCGCATTTCTAAGATTAAAATTTATTTTAATAAAAGTTTCGTGAAAATCTACTTGTGGTTCTAGTCTTAGTTTCTTGCACTCTTTCAGAAAATATGTTTAGATGGAAACGTTCAAAACCTTAAAAGGGAGCTCCCTCCCCTTTAAGGTTTTGAACTATTTGCGATATTGAATGTATACACACTGTCTACGAGAAACGGCTGTTTATAACATTGTCAAAAGTTTTTTTAGCCAAGAAAGAATGATACGCAAAAACAAAATAGGAAATATACAAGAACTGCAAGTGTTCCATAGTTATGCAATAGGTGGCACCAGTGCTGTGGTGAGAGATATTAAGAGGTTTCAAGGCACGCGGTCGTAAGCAGTCGCAAGTGTGTGGACGAGTTTTTAGGTCCATATTTAAGGCTGGGTCGGACATCCTTTGTAACTACATGGTTCACGTTGAAGACCCCAGCTTGGCGTTCACGTATGGACGCCACCACTGATTTTTCTCTGGAGGGCGGCAGAGGCGTCGCCTTGCCGGTCTCACCTGAGGGCACAAGGACAAGCACCCTCTTGCCGCCGCTCTCGACGTCCCTGCGCACCTGGTATGCCAGCTCCTTGACCAGCATCACCACCATAAAGGTCTTTCCCGAAGACAGGAACACGATCGAGTTCTGGCCCTTGGCCGTGTCCAGAAGCTCCACCTCGGGGAACGAGAGAACGGCGTCAACGGCACGCTCAAGGCAACGGTGATGACGAGCTTGCAACTCGAACCGGTAATGCACTGGCACCAAACGTAGAACATACATCCCATGGTACCTTTTAAATGATCCAATTTTGCAAATTCTACCTACAGCATAACACACGCCTACAAGGTGTGGCTGCAAATATTATATCACAAAGGCGCGGTGAGTTGCATCTTCGTTGCTCGTGCTGCATGAGAGCAGGAGCTTTCGTGCAGCACAGGCGGTTAATCTAACTTACTACCTGCTAAAGTTGGTCCTGACCGCCCAGACCACGGTGTGATATATATATATATGTATGGACACAGCGTGGTAAACACGGCAACGTGATCGGCCAAATAATGTTCTAGGGGCACGCGACCAAGTCTCCTATTCTGACAGTGTATCTACAAGCCAGACAACACAACTAAGAAAAGAAAAACGCCTCGCTGTCATGGCACCCTTGTGCGTGCGTTTTCCGTTCGGTGCGTCAGCTCCTACCTCAATGAACGCTGGCTCGAGCACTGTGCCAGAGATCTCTCCACTTCAATGAGTTCATAAAAATGTTCTTGCCGCCGTTGAGGCAACGAAACTAGGGTCAATGAAGGAGCTGCACCTAAACAACATGCATAGCACAGGTGCCAAGTTCTACATGATGTGGCACACTCAGAAAACAACTTTAAACATAAGCATGACTCCCATTGAGAAGCATGTGAAACAGGGCCTCCGAAGGGCTACCACTACCCAACTGTGGAAGAGTCATCTTGTGGCACCGCTTGCAACTGAGGCAAGGAGAAGACTTTATCTGGCAGCTGCGACGCGCACAGCGCCCACACCTACATGTATATCTTGTACCCTGATCCTGACCAATAAATAGGCTTTTATTGTAATTCAATGTATGTAACAATGACACTAGGCTCATTAAATTTACCTCCCCAAGCCAGCATCGGTGCAGAAACAAAGTATAGCACGGTGCAGAAAAATGCGGGGCGGCGTACTTCCGGTTGTGTTTTGAGATGGGCCGCACTCGTAAAGTGCAAAGGTGCAACCAGGCTGGACAAGAATAACAATAATAATCCCTGGAGAGGGGGAACAAGGGGGACAAAGGACAAACACGAATCTCCAAACACAGCTACGTGACTGGTGCACGACGGAAAAAATCCACCTGGTCCTGGTATCGAACAAGGGACTTCTCCATTTCCAGTGGAGCGCTCTATTTGCTGAGCTAACCAGGAGTTAGACATCAGTAGAGCAAACGGGTTTTATGGAGAGGTCCCTGGTTCAACTCAAGGACCAAACAGATTTTTTCAGTCGTGCACCAGTCACCTAATTGTGTTTGGAGATTTGTGTTTGTCCTTTGTCCCCCTTGTTCCCCTACTCCAGGGATTATCATTAGATACGTGTATCCTGGTTTGGGCAAGCGTGATGTCAATGTTGCCATCAGTGACATCTTTTGGTCTCTGGGATTTTTTGTCTTGTCTATTTAAGGTTGTTTGGTAAAATAAACCTGAGCTGTGTTTGGAGATTTTGCGTTGCCCTGTCCTTCTGTTTCCGCAGTCACCAGGGTTAAAAAAGCTCGGTCTATGCACCTTTTGTAGAAACATGGGTTTGTGAGTATATGGTTCTAATAGCCTCTCTCTTTCTTCTGGCTGAGCAGAGAGGGAAGATGGTTTCTTTGTGTCGACATAGGGGCAGAAGATAACCCACGATAGGGGCAAAGGCAAGTTTGGGGGAGCCGTATCTAGGTCACAGCGGCTCAATGGGCAAACAGGATGTGGCTGACGTTTTGGGTGTCGAAAGGGTGGGAGAAGCCTTAGGGACTTGTTGTTTTTTAGCCACTTAGTCTCAAACCCAGTCGTATGTCTAGGTGGCGGTACATATTCACCAAAAGGTGGATTGTCAATCCTTTCTAATGGAGTGACATGGGTGCACCCCAATATATATTCACTGCACCCCACAATTTAGAGAATAGCAGTCAGGAAGGTGCAAAATGCGTGTAGCGGAAGGCGGCGTGGAACTGTGCACTCAGCAGTAGACTCAGCTACGGCAGGAAGGGAACACAATGTATATATATTCATCTGTGAGCAAGGGAGGGTCCAAGAGGTGAAGCAAAAAACTTTACCCCGGCAAGAAAGGAAATGCATCTTGTCAAATGCTATCAGATCAAGCCCACGTTACTTAGGTGCCTTATCAAGTTTCCTGCATACACCAGATAAGGAGGACTACAACAGGCAATCCATGTGATGTTGGAGTTCGAGAGTTTGGCAATCCAAACAAGCACTTTAAAGCCGGTAAAACCGTTAAACTGTTTGCTGACATCAGCATTTTGTGCACAGTTGAGTCGGGGGTTAATTGAGATTACAAAAATTAAGTCAATAAAACCTAGACACTGAAAAATCTGCGCTTACTTGGTATTCAAGCGGTGTGAATGTCTTGGTTTGCACGTTTTCCAAGTAGTGATGCCTCCTTGGGCGCGCTGGAGGCGCGTCACCCGTCCTTTTGATGGCCATTTCGGCGGATTAAAACGGCACTTTTGGATCTCTGAAAAACATATCGCCGGTCACCAACACACAATCGGGGCTACCTTTGGCGAGCACGCTGTGTCATGTCATACAAAGAGCCGCAGCAAGCGTGATGAAAGATCCCGAGTTTTCAAAATCGCTCTCGCAAACCACGGTCGTTGGCTCGCGCTCGGGCCAAAACAAGACGCTGAAGTTTAGAGGACAAAATAAGCGAAGCTGCGTACCGGTATCTGTTACTTCGTGCCGATACTTTCCTTTTTTTGTTTTTTCAAAGCATCACGACGGCACCAAAGTTGAGAAAATCGCAACCACCAAAGCAGACAAGTAACACCGGAGATTCCCCCTTTAAAAAACAAAAACACCGCACTTTTCATTGGCTCATATATGTCACGTGATTGGGTTCAGCCAATGGTAAATCGCAATGAAATGCAGCGGTAGATGCCGGGAAGGGAAAATGGCGGCCCCCATCCGACCGGCAGGAACCGATGTCGTCGGTAGTCTTTCTGATTTTCGAGTGACAACGGTATGGTTTTTTATATTAATTTAATTCGTTTAATTAATTTTATTTCTAAGTACGAAATGTGCACAAGATTGACGTGAAGTCTTGTTGTCCTCGGTGGTTGGAGTGTCGTGGACTACGGTATCTTGTTTATCTGCGGAAAGACTGAGGATCTGCTGTTTCGCAGAGATCGCTATTTCAAGTGCCGTCTCTTTCGTTTTCAGTTGCCTGAAACCGTGTACTACGTTCCAGATTTCATCAGCGAAAATGAAGAGCGCTACCTGTTCGAGAAAGTGTACGACGCTCCGAAGCCAAAATGGGTCCAACTCGCGCACAGGAGGTTACAAAATTGGGGTACGCCAACATGATCGAACATGACAACGTCCAACATGCTCACTCATTATTATCGCCATTTTTATTGTACGTATTTATTCTCACGTAGGCGGCCTTCCACATCCCAAGGGCATGCTCTCGGAGCCGTTGCCGCCGGTAAAACTTGTTCCTCTCTTTCTCTCGGTTTTCTGCGGGGAAGATAATCCTCTTAGCACTCCCCTCTCCTAAGCCGCTAGGGTAGCCAAGTTGGGGCAAAGTAAAACGTGGAGAGGATATAGGAAAAGCGAAGGCGGACAAGTGTCGGCCTTTAAAGGCCGACGACCAGACACGAGATTCTGCAAGGCAGAAGATCCTCCTCACCGTGGGGGAGGAGGATACAGCTAGGCAACGGTGGACAGGGTAGAAGGGGGAGAGGAGGAAGCAAGAGAAAAGTGGAAAGCGCGAACTGGTCGTCAGACTATATAAAATAAGGGGTGAAGCGTAGTTCCGTCCAGACGGAACAGTAGCAGGCGCAGTAGAGTACCGTCCAGACTCCAGACGGATCGATAGCAGGCCCAGTAGAGTTCCGTCCAGACGGAACGACAGCAAGCCTTGTAGAGTCCCGTCCCGAGGGCCCAGTAGACAGTTGCTCCTTTTCGTCCAAGCTAGAGCAACAGTAACAAGTTCTTGGTCAATCTGTTGGGATGTCAAGGGTGTTTTTTCTTGTGATTATTTACAAGGTGGAGCCACAATACCTCTTATCATGCGAACCTAATTGCTAAATTATGCGCTGCAACTGGTTCTGTCTGGACGGAACTCTTGTGGTGACTATTATTCCGTCAGGACAAAACCGTAGCCACAGCCAATAAACAAACTGTCGGTTTCTGTGCAGTGGCTTGTGGAGATCTCCTCCAGAGTTGCGAGTCTGGGTGTCTTTGGGGATAAGAAACCAAACCATGTTCTTGTGAATGAGTACAAACCTGGAGAAGGTATCCTGGTAAGGAGTTCTTTGGTGCTCACTTGTTTATTATTTTATTTATTTATTTCAGGAACACTGCCGGCCCACTCTTGTGGGCCAATGCATGGTTGGATGTACAGTTGCATGGCAGACATTGTAAAAATATACAATACAAAATTTTACAATTTTAGTTATGCAAAAATATTGATTAATTCATGGATGTTTACTTATATGCAGAACTGTCTATAGCTCTAGCAAAGCAGTGACATGTAGCAAGATTTGTCACACTTTGAGGCAAGTCATTGCAATCGCAGACAGTTCTAAAAAAAGAAGAATATCTAAAAATGTATTTTTTACATTGAAACCCGCGAAGCAGATTTTCGTTCTTCCACCTTGTTTCACGGCTGTCGTTGTGTTTCAGATGGTCGTTGAAATTTAACCCAATCTTATAGTGTGTTAGATTATATAAAAAACTTCAAGCCCTTGACTTTCCTTCGACATGATAACTTTGGCAATGCGGATGAGGCATACAAAGATGACATGGACGTCACTTTTTTGTTTGCGTTATAAATGATTCTAAGTGCCTTTTTCTGAGCGCCTTCCAATTGATCAATAGATATCTGAGAATGCAGGTCTCATAAAATATTTGCATATTCCAATAGTGGACAAATCAGAGAAGTGTAAGCCACTAGCTTCCTTTCTGCAGTACTGTGGCACAAATTCCTTTGTAAAGACCACAGTTTACGGGAAGCATTCGCTGTAACAGTCACAAAATGAGCAAACCAACTTAAGGTCGACATTACGATTATGCCTAAATATTTATATGAAGTGACTATTCCTAAAGGAGCTAAGTTTATACCATAGTAAAACACAAGTGGAGACCTTTTAAGTGTTAGTGTCACTTGAAGACATATCTTTACATTTAAATTCATTTGCCAATTTTGGCACCAGGAAAGACCATCTGCAGACTATCATTTAAACATACCTGATCGGCAATACAGGATACTTTAAAGAACAAAACACAATTGTGAGCAAAAAAACGACACTGAAGTAAGGGTTGACGACCGGCGGAATTTTAATAAACACTAAAAAAAAGCAAAGAACCGAGTACCGAGCCCTGTGGCACTCCTAAAAGAACTAGCATTTCTATAGACTCTGCCTTACTAACAGTCACATACTGCTGACGGTCTGTAAGGTAAGAGTCAATCCACCGTAATCGATAGTCATTTTGTGCGAGACTTTATCGAAAGCCTTCCTAAAGTAAAAAAAATAGCATCCACCGCCTACTCCATGAAGATAATCATTATTGTGTTGGTATAAAGATGCTCCTCTTAGAAAATAAGGCACCTGAGGCTTCTTTGTCTTTCTTATTTTGCTCTAAGGACTGCTATCCACGTTTTCAACATCTGTTCTGCAGCCTCATGAAGATGGGCCTTTGTACCACCCTGTGGTGACCAACATCACACTTAACTCCCACACCGTCCTCGACTTCTATCGGCCCAGGAAGGTTGACAAGAGCGGCCAAGAATCTGACGAGGACAAGGTGAGACGAGAGTCCACTGCGCCCTGGAATTTTGCACAGGAAGATTGTTAAAGCATCTTAGTAATGGTTAATGGCATCCGTCTTCAGTAACAACCTCATTTGCCCCCATTTCAAGTGTTGTGCTGTCTTACCTTCCACAACAGTGCCGTCTACAATATACTTGTTTTCATCTCAAGAGCTGTAGTAAAAAAAAAAAAGTTTGCTCTTCATGGATTGTTATTGTTTTCCCCCTTTATGTGGTGAATTGACATTCTGGTACACGCATTTAAGATTGGTAACTTGTGATTTCATCAAAATGTGCACATTTCAAATTCTAAAAAGCCTGAACTCTGCAGAACTTGGTTTTTATTGTGGGGCGACAACGAGCAGATGAAGTTGCATTGATGCAAGTTTGTCGGCCACGCCCGTGGTATTTTTGCTGTGCATGTTCCCTCCCCTGCGTTAATTTGCAACCATCGAAAGCGAGCGTTATCATGATCATATCACCACTGTAAGGCACTATCTAACCATGTGTGCCGTCAGTATATTGGCAACTCTTTTATGTTTACTCTCACATTGACAAAATTATTTTCACCATTAACAAGGTGAATGGGAATGTATCAAAAAAGTTGACATTAAGAAGGTGCTTGGGTTCTTTAATCAGAAAGTGCACTTCGTCTGATGTAGTTTACACAAAGCACCCGCCCTTCAGTGTATGTTTTACTTTATTTCGAAGTTTAAAATCTACCCCCATGTAAAGAAAATTGAAAGCTTAAATTTTACTTGACAAACCATGTACCTTGAATAACAAATACTGAGCGCACATGGTGATGTTCTTGTGTCACAACAATTGGCTGCAGGACTGCGAGAAGCACGTTCCGGTGGGTTCACTGCTGCTGCAGCCAAGGAGTCTGCTGGTGACCCGAGGCGCCATGTACACGGACCACCTGCACGGCATCGAGGCACGGACCAAAGACGCAATAGACGATGGCATCGTCAACCTCTCTGCGAGTGGAGTGGCGCGGGGCGCCATACTGGAGAGGGGCACCCGGGTGTCACTTACTATTCGGGTGGTGCCCAAAGTCATCAGGGCAAACATCCTCCGGGGGCTCTCCAAGAAGTGAGAATCTCCACAAGGAAGGATGTCTCTGGATTGACGTCCCAGTCCCCAGGTTCTCCCAGAACAGATGTCCCTGGAGTGGTGTTTCTGAAGTGATGTCAATCATGACGTCCCAAAAGTGTCAGCCAAGCTGGACCAGAACTGATGCTCCAGAAGTGATGTCACTGATGTCCCAAAAGGGGTGCCCCAAGATGTCCCAAAAATGATGTCCCAGCAGAGATCTTTCAGAAGACTCGCATGTACATTCTACATCTTGGAGCATCACAAATTTTGGACCAAATAAATTATTCTCTAGCCTTTAAAAACAGTTGGCTGTGATCTGCATCAATTGCTGACATCTGACTGAAATTTGTAATCGGGCAAGAATTTGGGTTAGTGGATACTTTCTGCACACTTTAAACATATACGCGACACAAGACTGGTAGCAGACGATGGCACACAAAGGTGTCGTGTGTGTTTATTTTCGTTTGTTTTTGCACGCGTGTTCATTAATTTCTGCATGTGGTAGTCTTGTGTTTTAAGAATGGAGCTTGAATATTTACAAATATTTACTCTTCGGACCTGGCATGTTCACAGGCTTGAGTTTGAAACAGAACTATTGAAGAAAGGTAAAAAACGCAGGCGAGCTGGTGAATGATATCCATAGTAACCCTGAAACGTAGAAAAAAAAAAAAAAAGCGGACAGTACAAGGAAGTCTCCACAGCCTGAAAATTTATCTAACAATCAACCATATGTCACCGATCTCCAACACAATTCAAGAGACCTCCTCGCCCACTTCACAGTGTACCCCCGCCCTCAACATATACCGACAAACGCACACAAAAGCAAACACGCCCGATACATAAAGGGACACTAACTCGAAAAAAGAATGCAGGAACTTCCGCACTTGGCACGGTCAGACTGAACCCAACACTTGCGAACTCTTTTGTTCCCCTATCAAGAGACAAACAAGGTTGTCCGAAACGGGTGCGCTACTATAACAAACGAAGATACTGGATACTCGCAAATGAATAGGATATTTTAATAGACCTCAAGAAACTAAATACAAAGACCAATAAATAAGTTGTTTCCAGGTTCAGAGAAGCCTGGAAGTCGCAGACGAGACGCCATTTTTAAATCTCGCGCTCCGAGCAGAAATTCACGCCTCCAAGCTGCTCCCTGCGCGACTACCGAACGCCACGTATGACAGGTACGAGAAACCCTCTTGTAGTTGGAAACGGCGAAGGTCTAAAGAAGGTGCGACAGTCGACGGGCTAGTTCTAAAAATAAATAAACCAAATTCATTTCGTGCCGAAATTGAAATAATTTGAGCATTTTGGTTCCGTCGCATCTGGCGATCAGCTGGAACTCGTGGTAGCGTGGCCGAGCGGTCTAAGGCGCTGGTTTTAGGCACCAGTCTGATAAAGGCGTGGGTTCGAATCCCACCGCTGCCAAACCTTTTAACTTGCATTTTCGATGCTCGGACAGCGTTCTGTCGTTGTTCCCACATCAGCTGCGTTGAAGGATTCCACGGGTCGTTGTAAAATAGTCTACGATCTTCCTGCACGATTCATTATTAAGAAAACGATTTTAATTAACTTTTGTAGTTCCCGTTATTTCTCTTTTAGATTCAAGTTTTGGGAAATTAAACTTGTACTCCCCTCACAAATGCCAAAACATGCTTTCCATTTGGAGATCTTTCTCTTGCAAACGATTACAGCTGTTAGAAGGATAGCGATATTTATGTTTAACATCAACCAATTTCCCCATACACGCACAAACAACTCAAAGCAGATATTTTTTTCTACAGTTCATTTGAAGATTAATAAACTGCCCAATGACACCATAAAATACAACACTAGAAAAACTTTTTTTTTTTTTTACAAGTTAGGTAGCTTTTTTTTTATTTTTAATGGTTCCAGTTGTAATATTCGTTTTGATTTATCTCATTACGATTAGATTTTTCTTTCTTTTATGATTTGCACCTGTGTCAGAGGTAAATAAATGTGCAGTCAATGTAGAAAATAGTAAAAAAAAGCATGCATGTAGATGGGCACATTTCATACACTCGAAATTACATTTGTGGTGCAGTGTGATGGATGAAAATTCATAACGTACACGAGCCCCAGGAGTGTGAATTATTCTCTCCATCTCCTGCCAACAAAGATTAATTTAATGAGGAGGAAATTCAGACATTCCATTGTCAGACTCACACTAAAATATCTTTCATGCAAAGTGCAAAGTGCAGGTCATGCGCCTCATTTCATTTTATTGCTCACAAAAACAAAAATCACTGGTACAATTAAGAGCTGCCCCAGAACGAATGATGCCAGACAAAAAAAATACTTGCACACATTCTCGTGACATGCAAATGACAAAGACTGGACTTTACTGCAACAGTGTCTCTTGTGATAGCTATATTCATACGAAATAAAAGCTCTGCCACACATGCACGATGTGACGCGTCATTTCAACCTTGTTAGACAACCAGTGAAGTTGCACTTTTAGGGGAGATTTCCCGAGATGTCACAGTACCCTAGAAATACATCAACATCATTGTCACTTAATACGTGTCAAGGCAGTTGAGGCCCCCACGGATGCAATACACAAGGGAAAGGCAACATGCTACAGTCCCTTTGTAGACAGTGGATGCAAGCCTATATGTTAGTCAAGCAGCCACAATCTAGTTGTCTTGAAGCATAACAGTGTGATTCTCTGGGTCAACATTTTATGCCACAGGCAGCATTTTCTACAGTGCCCTTCTGCCTGGAAATAAAGGAGCAATGAAACACTTTACATCCATTTGATATTGAAGGATTATATCAAGGCAGTGGATAATGCATTTGTTCAGCCTCATTGGAGGTAAGCCAGTGTCCAAACAGGGCCCATATTAGCAAAACAAAAGAAAGAAACTGTCTCCCTTCGTGACCCGCATCGACAAAAATGTCAGCGGGAACTCACACTAGCTGCCACAGTCACATAATCTCGTAAAATTATAGAAAGACCGTCCAGTCCCCCACTGCCAGTACTATCCTCTTTTCATGGCACTTTTGACTCCAGAACTATATTGCATTGTCATCATTCAAAATTTCAGGTCACCAATATCACTGCTTCATATGACCAAACTGAAACAATTATATAAAATGCGACAATGAAAGATAGTGCAAATGAGCACCAGCCAATGACCCCCAGATTCGCATGAGAAAAGTACTTGTGACTAGATATACACAAAAATGCAGTGCCTCGAAGATTAATGCACGAAAATTCCTAATGTATATACAATCGATTCGTAGCTCAGTTTCTGCAAGCTGGCATGCCCCAGCATTTTCTCAGCGCCACTACCTAACCTAATAAAAGTGATGAATCAATTAAGCGAAACTTTAACAGTGACCTCAACGAAAGAACCAAGAACCTGTGAATGACGAGCTGAACGCATCTATGGCAAGAAATATGAACACCAATTTTATGATACGACTGAATATCTTTTGCAGTGACTAGTATGCGTGTATATTTGTAATACAAAGACTGCAATGTCAGGCTCAGGAGAACTTAGTTTTTCGTTTAAGCCTTGGCTGCTGCGTCGACAGTCGTTCGGCAAGATGCTCATTTTCATTGTCGTCATCTTCTTTACGACTCGAGGGCCAGATGAACTTGTAGGCGACCGCAAGCCACAACATCGTAAGTGCTGCAATTAATTAAGGAGAATCATTAGCAATCATCATCAAAAAGTAAGTTTCTGCAGACGAGGAACTGACAGCAGACGAAATAAGTGTTCATTGTTCTTACAGCATATTGCACTTGCTTCCAATGACAACAAGCCAAATAAGGCTGTTTCATAAGTGGTCTCATGAGTTTTAAGTAGTAAGTTTGCCCAAGTGTCACAACAGAACTGACAGACAGGCAAGAAATTTATAGATGTAGTATCAAACAAAACCATAAAAAAAATATTCAACGGCAGAAAGGAGTGGCAGCAGCCAAACCTATAGTGCGGGGTTTGGTTCACCGTCCGCTCGTCAGAAAAGAATGCTGCCACGGAAAATTTGCCTAGACATAGCAAAATGCTGAAACATTGACATTCTGCCACACCAACAATCAGTCCAAGGTCGTTCTTGCACTTGTTCGACAAGGCCACATGCACCTGCCATGTTGAATGCATTACATACCATGTTCAACAACGAGGAAGAGGTTCAGCAATAGTAGCATCATATTGCCATGTGCACGTCCGAGTTGGCATTACATCCAGCTCTCATGCAGACACGGGGTTTGAACCCCACTAGACTAATTCTTCATATTATCTTTCACTGCTGTTCTAGTGGCATCTCGTGACGTACCACTTGTTCCAGTTCAAAATGTTTTAGACTACATAGTATGTATATAAAGAAGCTGAGAGTGGCAACATCGAGTCAGTCACTCTTTCGTCACTGTCGCCTGATGTACAATTCTTTTCTGTTTAAGTTTGGAGGCAGAAGTTTGCCTCGTTAATAATTTATTTTCAGCTTTACATTTGTTTACCATTTTCCATCCATGACTAATGTATCCCATTAAAAAAAAAAACTTCCGGTGAGTTTCGTGAGAGGTTTTCCGAGGAAGACACCTCTATGTCAGTGTTGCTGGTCGTCTTTTATCACTTGTGAGCCGGTGCCACTTGTAGTCGCATGTCTGACCAGAAATACTTACCACTCAAAAGAATGGGGAAAAGGGCAGCTCCTCCCCTCGAGATGGAGTGATGCACAAAAGCTTCGTTGGCAAAGTAGGCCAGGTAGACGGTGAGGGAGAAGACGGTCATCGAAAATATCCTGCGCCATACGAAGGGACTGTGTCAGCAGGGGTCCTTTACGAAGAAAGATGAGGTTTTTCCTCTTGCTATATATGCAAGTGGAAGTGTCAAAAGAGACAGTGATGTATGAGTCAGGGAAACAGTAACTTCTGCGCTTCACTTCCCGTTAGACCCAGCAGAATTTCCACTTAGAAAGAATTTCATTTGCTAGAAGACTCGAAGGCCACTTCTGAAGACACGGGAAACCAGATGGACATTTTCGCAAAGTTGTTGTGACCTAGAAAGTTCAGTTCTGTTGCACGTCTCCATTCCTTTTTATGAGCTTACTCTGTCCATGTAGTCTATTAATGCTATTATGCATAACATGTAAAAAACCTCACGTCTTACCTAACATATTCATTGTCCACTACATGTTCACTCGCATCCACTGTATATTTTTTTGCTCATATAAATTCAGCCTTTATTTCCAGCTGGATTAATGTCTCTCGTACAACCTATGCTATTAAGCATTCCAAATAGGAATAAGTAATAAATAAGTACTCATAAGTTATAATAACAGATAAACAATAAACACACATTCGGTGTCTCAGCGAAGGTTTTAACGAATTTGGTGGTGGACGAGCTGGGCTCGTCGGCCATTTTTTGGCTAAAAATGCCAGGACGAGCTCAGCTCGTCCAGTGTTTTTTTCAGGAGCCCTCAATTCCACGGACGAGCAAGGCTCGTCCGTGTAGTTTTGTGGCACTGATCATAGATGGCAGTACTCGTATTAGTTGGCAAATATTTTTTTTCGCCTCCGCTGATTTTTTTGTAATAAACTTTTCAAATTATATGTCTATTACTAGAGGACTAAAAATTCAAAATAAAAAAAAATATGGCACTTTTCGGGTATTTTTGGAAAACAAAATGTGGCACTTAATGGGTTGAAAGAAACTTTCTGGGGAAAAACTGCCAGCCACAATGGATGTCAGGGATTGCAAAACAATTGGCTAAATAATTATACAACTCTGCTAATCAATATTTGTCCTCGAAAAGAGTTAATTTTTTTCTCAACCACGTGCGCTATTGGTGGGAGGTTTCTTTAAGTCTTCACCCGGTAGGAGTGCATATCCGCATAATTAATGTGGGATGTTTGTTTGTGCAATCATCCTTAGCATTGAGTCGAGGCTTACGGTGGCTCCTCGAGGAAGATACTGCAGTGGAGGAACAGGATGGCGTTGAAGACAGACCAGAATCCAAAAGTGCGCTCCATCTCAGGACAGCCAGGAAGGCCTGCAAGGGGGTGCTCCACCCATTCTAAGAACTGCCATGATGGTCTGAGCAAAGCGCGAAAACTATTGCTGTGCATATCGCAGGGCTAAGTCCAAAGATGATCTGATAATCGCTACAATTAATTGTTGGAAAGTGCATACAGATCTGGTAGAATCCCTTAGTAGTAGTGTGCTGTTTGATATCTTATGGAACGTGCGTGGACACCAGCTGTTCAAGGTCAGCTTATTCTGGTCGACAAACATTGGTTTTCTTAATATCAAATATTCTAAACAAATGCAGACAACATTATTTCATCAGTTTGTAATTTCTAGTTCGTCTACACATCAAGTAACCCTAGCCACTGGACAACAGGACAGCCACCCAGACTGAAACTGGTTTTGTGCATGTCCAGATTTCACGAGAAAAAAATAAGTAGATATAAAAGCCAACGTCAGAAATCGAAAGCATAAATAATGCACATGGACCAAAATCATAAGCAAACAGGACTTATTAACAGTAACTTTTTTTCAGGCGGATTAGCACTCAGCACCCCGCTCGCATCAGCATGCGTGATGACGCTCTGTAACTCCAACTTTCCTGCTTAGTGGCGGAGTCACGCGGAGAAGCTGCATCGACTCTTCCACAGAGCGGCAAGGAAACAAAAGTGTGAGCCTTCAAAGAAAACCGATGCATCTTGTGGAACGCAAACACGTAGCTTATCAGCCCGGCACCGCTCGAATAGGGAATAGCTAAGATAGAAGCTTACCGTCGGAAGTTTTCAGCTCGGTGAAGATTCGTTGTTGCATGAACCCCTCTTCCCAAAGGCAACGGAGGCCCGTGCCCAAATTTGTTAGCGATAGAAACGCTAGCCACCCGCGAAGTGGATGCACCACCCAGTGTGTCATATTTACCGTCGTTAAATTCGTCAAGACTATTTTACGCTCTCGCAAATGGGGTCAAACTTGCCTTGCACTTCGGTGCTTCCGCAAACAAACAACCGAAATCTTTGGCAAACGGAACGCCGCCATGCCGCATCAACCAACGGGTGGAGAGACAACAGTTGCGCTCTCGAAACCAGGCGGTAGCTAGCGCCGCGTTGCGTCGCTCGATGTCTTTTATAATTTTTTTTTGCCTCTGACCGGAGGCCCACCCCTCTCCCGGCAGCCCCCTTTACCTTCACCATAAAAGAAACAAACTAAACATATAGCAGCAGAAGCAATCAAAATATTATTACTACAGAATTAAGGGAATGGGTTAGTCCACCATCAGTGCATTTTTCGACTCAAAGGGAGTATGAAACACCGATATTTAAACCCCGATACCTTTGCGGAATATTAACAATGAAAAATCAGGCTGGCATTTTATCTCAATCAAATGCGATTAAATCAAGTCATCCCAATACACCACAACATCCAAACAACAAAATTTAAAGAAAGTCCTAAGTTAGAAACAGTTAACATAGACATAGGGAACTTTCGGAGGATATTAATGAATCTAGCTGTCATTTTTATTGCTCAAATGTGACTAAACCATCTCCATACACTGAAACACAACCCAAGCCACTGAAATCCATATAAAAATGAGACAGTTAATGCTTACTTGGTGGAAACTCCAAAGAACAAAATTTAAAGGATTCAAACTAAAGAACATTTATTATTCAAATAAAAATAGAGAACCCTCTGATGACAATGCGCATGAATGTTCACAAAACACTAAAACATGTGAACCAGGTTCCTAAACTCATGTCCAGGCAGTTCCAAGCGCCGGCACACCGAGCCCCAATCCACCTACCCTGCGGCGCGCTTATTTACAGGTACGGCCCCAGAAAGACGGTCGTTCCTTCTGGAAGAGTAAACCGTCGAAAACAGAGGCCAACGCTAGCTGGGTACGCGCAACAGAAACCTCGCGATGAGCGGAAGGTGATCCGACGACTGAACTTCGTTGGGCAGCCCGCGGACCGCCGCCAGTTCCTTAGAAGACATGAGACCGTACGTCGACAACAGCCTCAGCGGTCCCTCCACCACGCGTGGACGCTCTTCCGCCACCCCCGAATCCTTTCCCGACGACCTCCTCTTCACCGTGTAAAAAATGTAGTCCACCGTGCAGCTCGCTCTCTGATGATGAGTCGTGACTTCTGGGACCCCTCCCTGCTTCGCGTGCTGGTACGCCGAGACGAAGTCGAATCCGTGGCTCACGCAGCCCGAGCCTTCCACCGCCTTCGACGCCGCGTCTTCCATCACCGCATCGGAGTTAGCCGTCTTTCGCGGAGGAGTCGCGTCGTGGAAGCGCGAACCCTCCGAAATGTTGAGCTGGTACAGGCACTCGTCCAGCGGGATCAGCTTCCCGCGGTTGGCGCCCTCGCTCTGGCCCGAGACGTCGCCGGAGAGCAGCCCAGCGTAGTTGAGTCTTCCGCGCGTCACGAAGCGGTAGAGCGGCGAGTGCGGCCTGCTGTTCATGTCCCCGCACAGCACCACGGGGAAGTAGTGGGGTGCCCCGTCCGCGGCGGCACCTCCGCGTGCCGCCAGGCGGTCGATCTCCGCGAGGAGGAGGCAGAGTTGCGCCAGCTTCACGTCTCCGCGACGGGGGTTGAAGAGCAGGTGCGTCGTGGACACGCACAGCCGGAAGTCGGGGCTGAAGTGTCCGTCCGCCGAGCGGGGCTTCAGCAGCGCCACGATGGCCACGTTGTCGCGGTCCAGCACCGTGACCCCCGTGCGCGCAAACTCGACCAGCTCGTAGCGGTCGAGCTCGAACAGCGACTGGCGGAAGAAGACACCGCAGCCGTCTCGCTTGTTGCCCGTGCGCCGCTTGTACAGGCAGCCGTAGCCTGCAGAAATGTCCAACCGGGGGCGAGACCCCGTCATCCGAATGCTCACAGGGTCCTTTCCTACGAGGTGTTTCTGAGCGCTATTGGGGGGTAAAATAATTCATATAACTAAACCAATGAACGGAGTGCATTCAAACTTTCCACAGAGGTGTCTTCAGGTGGTGCATTTATCGTATACAGATTTCGTGAGCGCTGGTTTCAGAAAAACTATTTAAGCCCAAAGAATCGTGCTTGTTCCTATGCACAGGAAGGAAAACGGTAAAAACTGTCTGGTTGAGTCTACTACTCACAGATGCTACTACACACGCCCACACCTGCTGGATTTGCCTAGCGGGTGCTCATCTCAACAAAGTTTTCACGCTTTTGCTTCACGTCGTGCCATCTGTGAGTGCCAGTGTCAACGAAACAGCCTTTAGTACTGTCTTTTTCTCTGTACATAGGAACAAAACAGAATATTTTAGGCTTCAATATTTTTCTAAGAACTACACCCGTGAAATTTGAAAAGTTGCAATGCACTCAATCCCTCGGTTTATTCATAAAAATATCTCTACACCCGAACAGCGCTTGAAAACACCCTGCAGCGTCAATTTGTTGCAGAGCCTACAAAATCGAGCCTCTACTCGTAAAACACGACTTACTACAAGGAATTAACTTGCGAGAAAATATGGCGATGACACACAACTCGGAATACTTGAGAATTAAAGCACCGTCCTTGGCGCAACTGCACCATTAAAAAGAGAACACAGTAGAATCCATGAAACCTAACTTTTATGACTGAAAACACCGCCAACATGTCAACTCAAAGGGAAGCAGAGCAGTCCAAGTACCGCTTCCCTCCCCATGTCATGTCCCTCCTCTATACAACTATCAGACAGCGCAACAACAAATCAAGCGGGTGGTGCTACGACACAAATGCACTGCCGCTCTGCACGCATAAAGCTTTTTTAGGGCTTGTTTGTTTTAGCCTAGGTCATACACGTTGCTCCCATCTCATTAAGTGTCTCATCCGCTGTGGGGACTGGATTGGACTGGATTGGATTCCTTTGGCTTTCCCCTTTGCATAGGGTGCATTGACCTGGTCGTTCTGTTCGCTGCCTGCCAAGGGCCAACAGTGTCTAAACTCTCTCCTATTCGAGACCGTGCCTGCCAAGTTGCGCCTTGTGTGTCTGACCACTTACCGAGCCTCTTGAACTCCGGTTCGAACACCTGCTCGTAGTGGTCTTCCTGGAGCTCCTGGAGGCACATGATCTGCGAGGAAACGACACAATGTGAGGAATGACAAAATGACGCGAGCCAATATTTTTTCAAAAGTCAGTGCTGAACATCTGTTGACGGAGCCGCAAACTAAGCCATGAGTGAGCCTGGGTCATCCTAAACAGTCAAGTGAGAGAACCGAAGAAAGCAGACGACATATACTCGTCGTGGACAGTTTGGGGAGTCCACATTGACGAGCCAGGCTTGTCCAAAATGATTAAGGGGTTAAGAAAAGCTGTCCAGAAGAAGAAGTTCTGCAGCCTTTACAAAAGAAGCACGTAGCTGGAAGAATTTTCTGCAAAATCTTTGTTCCCCATTAAAACTCAAAATCAGTTCCAGCGTTTCTATTTGCCAAGTTAGTAGATTCTTATTCTCTTTGTCACCTGATTTTAGCGTCCTATAAGTGATCTATTTCTAATATGTATTTTAGACTTTCTTAAAGTTAGAAACCAATGTCAGAATTTCACTGTTTTTTTCATATCACTTTATTTGTCACATTGTGAGAGTGATTCGTGTCACTTTACTGTCATTAATTTACTTTGCTGCAAGCCTGGGGCCTTTTAAATGTTTTATTTTGCTAATCTTTGGTACGATTTACCCTTACATCTCATATTAATGACACCGTTTGTAAAAAAATAAATGTTTAACCTTACATCTCCATATTACAAAGAAACAAGCTTTTTTTTTTTTTTAAGGCACATACCATTTGACGACGCATTTGACGACCCTTTGAAGGAACCATATGAATCGGTTTCTTTACAGGTTATGCTATAATTCAGTGCAGAGATGCAAATACTAGATAGCAAATGTTAAAAAAAAAAAAAGAAAAGTAAAAGCATAAGATCACTCAGGTAAAAAAACAAAACAAAAAAAAAATGAATAGCTCAAGTGAAATTATTAAGTGACTTAATGGGCCGGTGTGGCAATTATTTTGGCAAAACAAAGGGAATAAATAGTCGGCCAGTTTTTTTTTTTTTTTTCCTTTTCTTCCAGTTGTCTTTTTGCCTTAGTAAACACCGCAATGTTTCATTCTTTCAAACTATCATCACACAGCCAGTGTCACCTCTGTGAAAGCATCTCCGTCCTTACCTAACCTCTTTTTTCACAGATAATTATCTTGTTTATGTCTTTTTCACAAGATTTATCACTCTAATCCCACACTTCTTGAAACATTGCTTATAAAGCCCTATCATCACAAACAAATCGCCAGTTAAAGGTAAACATTCCCCATTGTAACACCTCCTCATTTAATGCATCTTTTCTTCCTCAAAGATCAATAGATTGAAATCGCCTTCCCACGCCCACTGTTTCAAAACCTGATGCTGCTGATTTTAATATCGCGATTAATAATTTTCTTCTTGTTCCATAGCCACTGTTTCTATTTTTGCCTTGTTCATTGATATACTCATATATTTTTGTGCTAAAACTCACTCCTCACTGCAACGCCTTCAGGTCCCGAGAGAAAATAAATGAAATGAAATTAAATGTCTCACAATGCTATTAATAAACTAAAAAAAAAAAGATTAGCTGGATGGTTGTTTATAGGAAAAATATCCTTATACTTCCGAAAAATAATAGAACTGCCTACCGGTTTTCTATCGTAATAAAAACCAAAACACCCCAGAATGCCATTTGCACTGTATTATATCAGGCATTTTAAAATGTTTTGAGTAACCTTTTGTGCATGTTTCATACAGTATATTTTTTTTATATATATATTTTTCACTCGCTCCCATTTTCCTCTTGTTTTGCATCGTATAATATCTGCTAATCTAGCTCTATATAAACATGACATCCATTGCTGATTGGGTCAAAATATTGAGCTGCAGTATCCTATACATAAATTAAAAAAAATAAAAAAGGCTTAGTTGCACGATTACCTAGGAAGAAAATAACTTTTAAGAGCGGAGCTCTTAGGCGGCCGTTTCCGGCTTAAGTGGCGTCGCCGTCAGCGTAACTGCGCGATGCATTGTGGGACGCGTGACGTCACCGATGACGTCATCGGCATCTACATCGCCCCTGATGACGTCATCGGCATCCGCATCGTCACTGATGATGTCATCAGTGACGTCACTGATGACGTCATCGACATCGTCACTGATGACGTCATCGGCATCGTCACTGATGACGTCATTAGTGATGATGACGTCATCAGTGACATCACTGGTGACATCACTGATGACGTCGTCGTCATCGTCACATGACCCCGGTGACGTCACGTGACCCCCGTGAGGTCAAGTGACCCTCGTGAAGCGACGGCGCCGCCGCTCGGAGTAGCAGACAGGATGAGGAGGTGAGGGGGAGGAAGGATATACCTTCCCCTCAGTACCCTTCCCTCCTCCTCAAGAGCTGCGCTCTAATTCGGCGTTACAGGGAGTTGTAAACGGCTTCTTTTCTTCAGACTCAGCTGAGGTTTTAATAAGCACCAAAATGTCCCACACTGCTAACTCACAATTTTGAAGAAAGACGTAAGCTCATATCTGCATACTTCCAAATAACAATTGCACCACCTTAGGGCACCTCCTTACTAGATCATAGCGCGATACAATAAGAAACCGATCACTTCGAAGGGCGGATGCGCCGTCGCAAACACCCCGTCTAACAATCGCGGGCCGCCTCACGTCGGCATCGGCCTGGCGCAGCTCGGCGAGCAGGTTGTCCCTGCGCAGGGGCCAGTCGAGCAGCTGTTCGGGGCAGTGCTGGTACAGGTACAGGTTGTCCTCGAGCAGCGTCTGGGCGAGCAGGTTGTACGACATGAGCGTGAACTCCAGGTCCCCCCGCTCCCGCGTCCGGGCCCCGCTCTGGTCCAGGCGGCCGCAGTCCGTCAAGCACCACCGACGGCTCTGCCGGAGTTTCTGGCGCACCGCCCCTGCGGGCACGCCGCGGCGGCGACGTGAGACGCCCGCTCGCGCCACTTCAAGTGCCACTTTATGAGCCACGTCTAAAGGCCCCTTCAAACACTGGCATTTGCTTACGAACGAGTTCTCGCAATCTCTAACGACGAAAGAACGCTAGAGAGCCCTTCTTATGGAGGGCGTCCAACCGCTCGATCCTCAATAAAGGTCATATGGTTTATGGGCCGCATTTGCAGTACGAGCTGCGAAGAGGTGCCGGAAGCGTTGGTCGTCTGCAAGCGTCTCCGCCTTTCCGCCTGCTTTCCTTCCCGCCACGCAACGATGCGGTGCACGGGCGCTTGCGACCAACCTCCGGAGGAGGCGTCCGCCATTAAATTGCAGACAATTCCTTGGTTTGGGACAGACCCTCTCTAGAATCTGGGCTCTCTAGAAAACACAGTGGCGCGCTGGCGCCACCTACGCGGTGGCCCTGGAACTGCATTTCACTAGAGCGAAGGTTTTGCGGTATCTTTTTAAATCAAGTGTACATACTACCTACAAGAAATTGCCCTTTATAACACTGTTAAAAAAAAGTTCAAGCAAAAAAAGAATTATGAGAAAAAAAAAGAAAACAGATGGGTTCACGTGAGTCCGAGCGTATTTTTTGTTTTTGTAAATTTTTTTATATGTTACTGCTCAACATGTGTAGGGAATGTAAAAAAAAAAAAGATTTTGCAAATGTAAAATCTAAGATATTTTGCACTTATGGGAGCTTATGGGATCATGGAAACTATTGATATAAATGTGTACAGCATTGTGGAGGTTATCTCTTTCGCATCAAAAATGTGAAAATAGGACTCCTTTGATGTTCTGCCACTAGATTTGCGAGCAGTTATCTAAAAGAATTTAATAGCTAAAACAATAAACTTTATGTCATATACACCAACTCAACTCTCCTACGTCACGCCGCGGTGGTGGCGCGCCGGACGCACTTCCGGTCTGGGGCGGTGGGCAGAAGTCGCCGTGCCAGACATGCATTCCTGTGTTCCTTTGGAAGAAACGAGAAAAAAACCTGCTTTTTCGTCAAAATGCTGCGATGGGGGCTTTACAAAGAGTGTCTGGGAAGGTTTGAAGATCAGTTTTCATGTGTTTTTGCACCCTCCGTTCGTCCGACAACGTCGATAGCAGCCGTGAAAAGGGCAAACCTGACGCTGTCGAACTACGATTGCGTGTGCGGGCCATAATTTGTAGTCGCCAGATGTATTTGCTTTGTTTCAACATGACCGAGAGAAAACCCCCAAGTTGTCCGGACCACCCACGGATTCAGTGCGTCTTCAAATTCACACGGCTGCCTGATCGTTCGAACTTTCGTCTGCTCTTTCAAAGTTGTCTGCTTTTTATCGTCTGCTCGTTCAAACAAAAGCGGCCCGTAGACCAAACTTTGACCCGGTGATTGCAATAAGAAGTAATTGCAGGCCTCAAAAGACTTAAGTAGGCTCGGTGTAAGCAGTAGATACAAGATGTTGATCATTGGTACCGGTGGCCATCACCTACTTGTTACGCTTTGTCTGTTCCCGCTTCCGATTTTCAGTATCGACGTCGATCATCGCCGCTACCTTCTACACTTTTGCAGCACGAGGGTCGTCGCGACCGAAAATAGCTAGAAGAGTCTCATCATGGTTTTGTACGTCCATTCTGCGGCGGCCATGCAAATACATCGCCGCACGTCAAATTATTTATGCAAAGTTTAGCAGCGTAACGAGCCTTGATGATTTCGCTCAGGCGATTAAAGTGGTAAGACATTGCGATGAGGACGTAGAATCGACAACTCCAACGCGAAAAAGAGTATGCAGACTCACACAGACGCTGACAACGTGACATTCGAATGGTTTGTTGACGCGGGACGCGGTGCTTCTTGCCCGTACTCCATTGCGCGTGCGTTCCAACTGTCGTCTGCTCTTTCAAACTTGGCTGCTTTTTGTCGTCAGTTCGTTCAAACAGCAGCGGCTCGTAAACCAAACATTGACCCGGTAATTGCGATAAGAACTAAGTGCAGGCCTCAAAACACTTTTGAAGGGTGGTTGGGGTAAGTCGGCTAAGTGTAAACAGATACAAGAAGTTGTTGATCATTGTTACCAGTGGCCATCACCGACTTGTAATGCCCGATTCTACTTGAGGTTTTCAGTATCGATGTCCACCATCTCAGCTACGGTCCACGCTTTTGCAGTCCGAGCGACGTCGCGACTGAAAATAGCGAGCAGAATCTCGACGTGGGAGTCAGGTTTTATAGCGCCCATTCTGCGGCGTCCACGTGAAATGAATCGCCGCAAGTCACATTATTCACGCAAAGTTTTGCCTCGATAGTTTTGCTGAAGCCGCTGAAGCCGCTGTGAAGTCAGACATTGTTAGGAGGACGTAGAATCAACAATTCCAACGCGAAAAAGAGCACGGGGACCTCCCACCGACGCCGACAACAACGCAATTCAA
Organism: Ixodes scapularis; assembly: GCF_016920785.2. Taxonomy (NCBI): domain Eukaryota; kingdom Metazoa; phylum Arthropoda; class Arachnida; order Ixodida; family Ixodidae; genus Ixodes; species Ixodes scapularis. The sequence continues at coordinate 84,817,684 of NW_024609836.1, read as the reverse complement.
TGGTTTGTTTATGGGCGACGGCGGGCTTCTTGCCCACCATCCACGGCGCATGCGCGGCGCCGGTGACGTCCGCTAGGGGCGCTCCGGTTTGTTTGTAAACATGAGTTGGTGTATACATATGGAATGCCATAAATTGTTTTACTTAGAATATGTGACAAATTTTAAGGTTGTACCTATTAAATTTCTTTACATAGCCACTCTCAAATCTAGTTACAAAACGTCAGAGGAGCCATGTTTCCACATTTTTGATGTGAAATATATAACCTTCACAATATTGTATATATTTAAATTCAATAGTTCCCATGATCAATTATAAGTGCAAAATATTTTAGATTTCTCATATTTGTAGTTTGCGCAGTAGGTGTCACCAAATATGACGTAAGAGAAAACTTAAAAATAAAACATGCCGTTTTGGCGCACTTAAAATTTTTTCTCTTCAAATATTTTGTTTTTTGCAAAATCTTTTCGGATTATGGTTCCCTTACATGTTGAGGAGTATTATATAAAAAAAAATGAAAGACATTTACGATTCTCTATAATGCCAAATTAGAACGCAACTCTTGAGGAGGAGGAGGAAAAGGTGCGGAGGGGAGAATCATGTGTGACGTCACAAGGGTACAATTTTCCCACTAATTTTGACAGGAAATTTAGCAGGAAAATCTGTAAGCTAAATTTAGCGGGGAAACTTTCCCGGGTTGAGTGGCATCACGAGGGTAAAGTTTTCCCACTAAATTTGCCGCCATATTTAGAGGGTAAATTTTGCCCTCGTGACGTCATTATGGGAAACATCCCATAATGCAACGTGTGGTTTCTCCAACGGCGACGCTGCTCAAGCCAGAAATGGGCGCCTAAGAGCTGCGCTCTAAAATGAAGACAAACAAAAAATATGTTCGGGCTCGCGTGCATGATCTTTTGTCGACTTCCCCGTATGGCACAGAGAGTGCGTGGAGTCCTGCTTGCAGAGGCGCAAGACGATCTGAAGGAGCCACTCCACGGATAATGAGAGCCTGTGCCGTCGGCAGTAAAGCCCCTTCATGTTTCTAAAGTATCTCATGGTGCGTCGATGCACGAGGCACGTGCAGCCCTTGGGAAGATCATGGCGGCACAGCGCAACACTGAGCTAGATTTCAGATGCCATGTTCTACCCAAAAATGGCGCGCGGCACGTGACTCGAGCATTTTCACAACAATGAATGGCGCCACTTTTCCCAGGATAGAGGGGCTTCAGTCGGCGGGGGCGCCGTGCGACCTCACCGGCTGCGGCAACGGGGTCGTAACGGTCCGTCGTTGTCTGCTCCGTGTGGTTGCCGGCGTCCTCGCCGCCACCTCCGGCCACGCAGCTCCGCCGGTCTTCTTCCGAGAGCCGCTTCTGCTTGGAGTCGGCAAGGTTGGCGAGCGCACCGTCTGGCGGTGGGCGCTTGCTCGGCGCTGTGCTGCTCCTACCGGAGTCCAACGTCGGCGCCGGGTCGGCCGACATGGCGAGGTTCGGCACGTTCGCATGCGGCCTCGACCCCACACCTGCGCCCGAGAAACGCCGGGTTCGTGTCGGTCAAGGCGAGAGAGGAGTTTCGGACGTTGCAGAACTCTAATTGAAGCATTACGAGAAAGAAATGTCGGTCAAAGGGGGCTATGCAACAATTTTTGCACTTTCAGCAAATACTGCTCAGAATTATTCCTCGACAATCGTAACCCATGGAACACATGCAAGTTTCTCTCTCCAAGCAATGGCAGTGGCAAGAAAAATTAGCGAAAAACAAGCGGTGTTCACCCCCTCAACTCGCAGATAGAACAAGTGGCTACATAATCTAGAGCTTATTATATACCGCCAATGTTTATTATTGCCAAGTGCTGGGGCTGGCAAAGCACAGGACACGCGCTGAGTCTTGGACGTTGTCATGACTCGGCTATTGTCGTCATTGCAGCGACTGAACAAAGGGCACCACCCGAATTCTTGTCGTGCTATTGACTATCATGGGCCGAAATCAAATGCTCACACAGTGCTTGTGTCCACTGTGTGAGCCGCATTTAAAGATTGTCGGCGCGGGGATTGCCAAGTGTGATGACAAAATTCTAGGGACTGCGCCGTCGGCAACGCCAACAATACGATCCTCACAACGTCGTCACCAAGTTTTCCGAAGGAGAGACTGAAGGAAAATGACCGCCTTTACCCTTGAAATTACGTGACGACAAAGAAGCTTCTTGGTTAGTGGCATTGCGGGCGAGTGCGTGTAGGTCGCACTAGTGCCCATAAGCTCGTGCGAAGTGACTAACATTCCCACCCAATATTGTTGCACCGTCCCTTTGACTTGCACGTTTCGCAGGAAGGAAAGGCCAGCTAAAACGTGTTAAAGCGAAGTTACACCAGTCATTTTTGCACATTGTTATCCATTCACGCCTAGTGCCATGCATTATGCTCCAGCACATTTTACTGGTCACATGGGGTCTGATTTTGTTTGATGTTACAAGAGAAAACAGTTCTTTTCCTGTAGAAAGTAGTAAGAAAGATGATAAGGCCTATGCAAGGTGGCCTCTATTTGCATGTTTACACTAACCACAAAATATACGGGATGCATATGGTTTATTTCACTTCCACGTCAAAATCTCAGAGCAACATGGCAATGTTTTGCCATTATAATTTGAAGAGAAACATACACATGTGCAATGTAGTAGTTTTCAAACAGTAACATAACTGCCAGACAGTTTATTGCGAGTCTGTTTTCTTTCCTACAAAGAACCGTAGGTTCTTTATAGGAAAGATAAAAGACAAAAATAAAAGAGGTTACTCTTTGATAATTAGCTGAGACATATACTCCGACAAATCTAATCAACTGCGATATTCAGCCAGGACCTGCAACATACACTACGCCGCCTTCGTCAACTCATAGCACGTGCACTGCAAAGGAGGCCAATGGAAAAGTGTGTATGATTCCCGCGTGGTGGTGCCAGGTAGGAGTGGCTAGCTGTCGTGTGGCAAAGGCCAACCCTTTCTTCCGAAGGGAGTTCATTCGGCTGCAAACGAGTCGTTGTGTAGTATTTAATAAGCCTTCTCGGTACAATATGGCCGAAAAGTAACTCCAATGTGAAGCCTGTATATCTGACTAAAAAAAAAAATGCAGCAGACGCATCAAAACGATGCTGAGGAAGACGATTGAAGGTTTGTGTTGCACTGGTTTTCAACCACATTGACTTTGCAGCTGTTGGGTGGTTCCACCGATCCCTGGTGCCACTAGGAAAGCTGCACTTAGAGTGTTGACACTCGTTCGGTGGCTCTAGTGCAGCTCGCATATGTGCCGCGACAATGGTGCCCTCGCCCGAGGGCGTTCCAATCTGTTTTAAGACAAATAAAGTCATTAACATCATCGTCTGGTTTGGCGCACACCCACCTGGTGCTGCCCAGCGCGACGCAAACCAGGCTGGCGGACCCGACAAGCAGATGCCGCTAGCCGCTGGGCCCCGTCCCGGGAGGAAGGGAAGGACGACGGGTGGGCGTATCAGACGACACAGGTTGGGCCACATGACTTGTGGCTGCAGATCCGGCTGTGGATACGGCTGTGGATGTGGCTCAGGACAGCGGACGTGCCATTTCCGATCACCCTCGCACTGCGGCAGACTGCGGGGCGGCCGGGTGTCCTTGAGAGTCCTGCCATCGGCGTCTGTTGACGCAAGGACAACCAAGCCACGTTGGGTTTGAGAGAGGAGGAAAGAAAGGGAGAAAGCGGGGCACCGAGGGTTTATTTTTGGGAAGTTTAGTTGGACAGGGGACGAGCCAGTACTGGAGATCTGCCAAAAATGAAAGCTCCGGCTCGCTCGAGGACAACAAAAACAAAAAGTAAGCAAGCCTCAATGAAGAGCCTCGGAGCTCGGAAGAAATCAGTGCTGTCATTTTAGTGGGAACAAGGCAGCGGAAGCGTAATGTCGACACTGCTTCGTCAATTTCATGACAGTTTGTCTGCAAGCTCGTTAGAGGGTGGATGATTGTGTTTTGCCAGAGTTTGTTGTGTCTGTCGTTTTGCACAGCACACCAGCTAGCGATGTTACACATCTAGGTCAAGGTCTCTTTGAATGAAGCATCTTTGGCGTCTCACTATAAAAGAAAATATATGTTGACTTTGTTTTTTTGGTATCTTTTGGAACACAAACTGTTATGTGGTTTCTCTCTTACAACAACAAAGAATAAAAGAAACTCTGTCGTTAGTTTGCAACCTGTAAAAAGATGTCTCCAACAACACAAACACCGTTTTAGGAAGTCTTTTTATGGGACTTGCAATGCAAGCGACCCTGTTGTTGTGTCCGACCGAAACTAAACAGCTCAGAAGGTTAATCCTGCCATTAAAAAAATAGATCAATAAAAATGTAAGATCTTTCTTCACAAATCTTTTTTACCCAAAACAACAGGCAACCTTTCTCTAGCCTTATGAAGTAAGAGGTGTGTTTTGGATTAGACAAGGTCAAAAAGACAAACACAGTTTTCAAGACCACACAGAAATCCTACACCCCTCCTTTTTCTTCTTCTTATAACTTCATAACTACAGTGTTAGTAAAGTGCTGCCTGCCTGCGGTTTCAAACTGTCTGGACTACATTTATAGTTTCTATCTATCCGTGTATCGATTTATTAACACTAATGGTAGAGTTCTGGATATCCGCAGATTACCAGCGGATATCCACAGATTACCAGGAGGTATCAGCAGTAAACTGGCGGATGCGAATAAACATTAATCTGATTTTGCGGATCGGATGTGGATGCGGATCGGATGCGGCTGTCCGTGGGTCCGGATCTACATTTCGGCCAAGGCGGCCTGTAAACGTGAGTGACAGCACAGTGTAGAGTGGAAAGTGAGTGATACTTATGTGTTTTTCTGTATGGTGTATTCTTTATCAGCTGGCCCATCATAAGCAATGACCAAACTAGCTCAACTTGAGCCCGTGACGAGTGATACCATGACGCGCATTACGGGAGAAAACACTTTCTTAGATAAAAAGTGCCAATCGGGGGGAAAATCTTTCCTTTCGTCAAGAAAGATCTGATTCTCACCGAAGATTGCTTTAGAACAGGGGTGGCCAGGCTGACTTGGCCTAAGAGCCGCAAACAAAACCCCGAAGATTCCAAGAGCCGGTGGGGGGGGGGGGGGGGGGGGGGGGGGGGGAAGGAAGGGGTGCAAACTTTTGTCCAGAGCAATAAACGAAACTCGAACTACTTTCAATCTATCCGAGCCCACCGTGTTATCTGATCCAAATCCAGAGGAGGTATGCAGTCGTCGAGGTACACAAGGTGTGAAACTTGATCAAAAACTTTCCGCGTTTCCCCGAGTTTGCTCTGCTACTTTGCGTCTGCCTCCGGGTCCATTAAGGCGGATCGTCTCGTACACTCCGGCATTCCTCCTTTGTGGCTGGAGTTTGCATATGTTGTCCTCCCAGAGACGAATTAGCTACCATGTTTCTGCCCCAGACCAGTGAACTCAAGGACCTTTCTTACTGGTGCCGCTAGCGCTGGCACCCAAGTTCACACGTCCACCAGGCGAAATCATGGTCCAAAAATGCTCTGGGCAGGCTAAGCAGACGACTCGTCGTCGCTACTGAAACTAGGGTCTGCCCGCTACTCAAAGCACGTACAGCCGCCATTGCGTTCGGGCCAGAGCTGCTGCCCGCTGTCACGAGTATAAATTTGTCGCCACCGTCTTCCATCAAGTTTGTGCTTACGTTTACTTTATAATCTTTGCCTCACAAATATTCTTTTTATTACAGTGCAATAAATAAAGCAGAAGCATATATGCTAGATTTTTATTTGGAATTCATGGGTCCGAGGCTACTCCCTGTAGCTGTAAAGGGAGGTCTGCGAGCTCCGTTTATTCTAAACCCTCCTTTAGCGAAAGGGACCTTTGTGCGCCAGTTAATTACGAACTCCATCTCCCTTTACATAGGGACCTATGCTAAAGGAACTTTTATACTGCACGTGTGAACGGGGTAGTACTTACACACCCTGTGCACATCATCAAACAAAACTTCTCAAACAAACTTTTTTTTCTTTTATAGTTTAAACGATTTCTTTTGCAAGTGGTTAGAGCACATGGAGCTAGACACCACAACAGGCTTCTTAACGGCTTCTGCTTTTTTTTTCTTTTCATTATCTCTCTCTCTTCGTGTGATGCAAATGCAACAAAATACGTAACGCAAGGAAATATAAAAAAAATAGAGGCCGCGCACCTGATGCTGCTTAATATTCAAACATAGCGCAAAAATAAATATTTAAACATTTTAACTCAACCGAGATCTCCAATCGCCACGACAAACGCTGCGTTAGCGCGAGCTGACGATAACCAACCGAGCGTATCCCTTAGCTTCGTCTTTTGTACGCCCTTTATCAAACTATTTTCTGTCGTTCTCGGTGAGCGAATATGCTAGATTCATTTTGTTTTCTTTACTTGGCCCGGGAGAAGAGCAAACCATCATCACAACACTTATCACGTGTGCACGCTTCCGTCACACACGGCTTTCGAGTTGCGAAGCTGATCTGGGGGAGAAACAAATTATTTGCGAAAGAGGTTGTCGAGATCGCTAAATAACGACTACAACTAACCGTATGCCTGGGGGAAGCTGGATTCACCGTTCATTTTGTTTAGGAGTCCAAAGCGCTCCGGGGGGATGGTGCATCTTCGTAATCTTATCTCCGGGCTTGGGCGCAGGATACCGTCGCTTTGAAAACACTCCGTGTATTGTGGAGGCACTTACGTCACGGCGGCGCTTGATAAGCCGGTGATACGTGAAGAAGAAAGGGTTATATTATGAAGAAAAATATCGGGACTGAGAATTCTTAGTCGCCGCAAACTTTCCGGTCACGAGCAGCCATTTTGAAACTTGATGATGATGATGTTCAGAGACTGACCACAGCGCCAACCTTGTGGTCGTGGTCATGGTGGTCATGGTGCGAACTACGTGGTCGCTTCCGAGCTCGTTCGTGCTACCGAGTAGAAAGAAAATAAAGGGCCATTGCAAAAAAGCCAACTGAAGAACTGATTACTTATTTAACAGCCCATTTCTGGGTTCGCTTATGTCATCCTGCCTTAGGGACTGAGCTGAATGCCATAGATTATTTTTAATGCGAAAGCATTAACTGTCTCATGGAGTGAGCTGATGTCATCCGTCTGAAGCGCGAAAATGGCAAATAGTTTCCTTCGGTTACATTGGCTGCTGCGCTGAGCGTCCAAGGTCACCAGGGGAGCACACGTGCCGACCGGTGACGAAAAATATGCAGCAAACGAACAAGCGAGCGGATGAGCGGCTTGCATGCTTTCGCAATCACAACTCAAAAGGAATGCTTAGGTGTATTCTTTTTATTTTTAGTTTCTCACTGAAATATAGGAAGGCAAATTATATATTTTTCTAATTCTGATTCCAACACCTCTCATGCCCTAGTCCCACTTGAGCAACAAACGGCAACTTAGTCCTTTTGCAAAGCATACAGCGCTGTCTACGGCACCGAAAGGAATGCCGGGAAAGGTGGGTTCATTAAAGCAAACGACAGAGGAGACCTTGAAGGCCACGGTAAGCAGGGAGGCGCACACAAGCGACTGTGCTACCCTCTGGCTCCTTTCAGTGTCCCCCCATATGGTAGATGCTGCGGACTTTGGGGATTTTTGCGAAAGGTCTATTAACCCATGTTGACCAACCCCAAGCATATGCGCAAGCATCTTTGGCAGACTTGCAATCTCTCATGCTTACATCACAAGCCCCGAGAGGCTGTAAACCTGCTAAGGACAACGCTGAGCGCACGGGGCACGTGCGAGGTACGTTGTTGTTGGTATGTCGCTCAAGTAAGACCAGGGCATTAGCGAATCAAAGGGCCAATTACACTTCATCGCACGTTTCGAGTCCTCATGAACCATCCCAATCCGAGTACTAACTGGCACCGTGGTGATTCCATACTGTCATCACCAGGAACTAAAACAGAAAGAACCGAGGACATCAACATCACTCGCCAAAGGTTTACTACGGCGACACAGCAGTTCCACCCACACTCTGCACTAATACGTTTGCGACGAAGGATTGCTACGTCAGCCAACATACCGGACGAGGATTGTACCGCACTTGAATAAAGTCCCGCAGCATGTTTATGACTACATGTTAACTAAAAGAAATGTATATACTGCCAACGGTCAGTGACAGGATTTTAACGGCAGGGAGGTTCTTCGGTTGTCCCACCTCTGGCGTGATCTTCCCATCATGGATGACGCTTCTGCTTACCATGAGCTTCGAGTGTACGCGCAAAGGAAGACAAGCATAGCGTGCGCTGGAGCAACGCCACCTAGAAGACGAAGCCTCACTCCCCCCCCCAAGCGTCATAACCAGTGGATCCACGGACTGTTGCTTGCGTCAGCATCGCTGTTGGTGCGTCCCGCGGCGTCCCGCAACGAACGAGTCTGCTGGTCCGTGGTATCTCTTGTCAAACTTCGGCGTGTAATTAGGGCAGGTCAAAGATCCACTAACGACATCGTGGCCTCGTCTTCTGGGTGGGATGGAGGCGTCCGAAAGAAACGCCGTTCCCATTCTCTCGGTGGCCGTAGAAGCGACAAAAAAAAACACGAAAGTTCCGCGGCAAGTGGCATGTCATTGCACAAACAACGGCGCGACGTCTAACGGCGCGCTCTTGGTTGCCTGTCACTCCGCATGCAGCTTGCTGGGATCCGTGAATTTCGAGGTGAGCACGTAAAAGAGGGAGGGGAAGGGTACGACGGCCAGCAGGGCCCAGTGCAGAGTGGGCTCCTGCAGCTGGGTGATGGCCACGATGCCGTAGGCGTGCAGGAACCAGTGCCCCACCAGGATCGTCAGGTTGCGAGGCTCCTTGATGGTCTGGGAGAACAGTGAGCTCATCGACTGGATCAGAAAGGGAGGGAGGTTAAGATTTTGCTTCTCCATCCTCGCAAGATGCGTGCACCCAACAGCAGTTTGCAAAAGTCTAAAGGCTGCTTACACCATCGTGACTGGTAATGACGGTGTCCTCTCTAATGAGCAAAATAACGTTAGTTGGTAATATCAGGGCTGCTTGATAGATATCATCTAGCCTTGATGGGGAGGGGTGAATGGATGATCAGGGTAAGAGAAGAGAGTCGGATGAGGTGGGAGAGGCCCGCGAAGTCAACATAGCTTAGCAGAGAGGTACAGGGGTGCTGTGCAACACTTGCAGTTTCCCGATATTTTCTATTTCTCTCGCACATAATTCTTTTCTTTTTGGCTCAAAAAACTTTGGACAACCTTATAAATGACCATTTCTCGTAGATAGTACATACATTTGATTTCGCAAATACCACAAAAGCTACACTCTAGGGAAATGCAGTTCCAGGGTCACCTCGTAGATGGTGTAAGCGTGCAAGCGCGTCATAAGAGCAGAAAGATGTCGCAAGAACTTGGTCCTAAGCAAATGCAAGTGTGTGAAATTAAGACAGTTTTTCCCAAGATCTTGACGTCACGTCTCTGTCGGGCCTCCCCCGGGAAATTGAAAACTTTCAGCCTATGGTGGTGATGATGACAACTGAATATGGAGTTTAAAGGAATACTAACACCCGTAAAGATTTATTTTTTTTTACTTTCTGCCAGGCGATTTATTATGGTGTCAAAAGACTACCCAATCAATAGTTTGCTGCACAATCTTGTATCTTTTAATAAAGTAAAAAAATGCAACTGCTCGAAACCGAAACAGAAACATGAGCACAGAGTTGATGGCCGCGACATATGGACTGGGGAGGAGGGAGAAATGTAGAAAAGTAGAGAGTTGCCGAAAGACATGTGGCTACACCCGACCACATTTCTTTTTGATTGTTTTTCTCCATTGTTCTTTTGGGCCAAGCGAAGCAAACGAAAAACGCACAAACGTCAAGCACGTGCTTGACGTTTGTGCATTTTTCAAGCTCTTAACAATTTGCATTCGTAATGCAAGCAACGTCTTCAGCCAGGAGAAGGGGTGACGACTTGGCGATATCTTAGTGCGAATCAGTTTGGTCGTAGGGCGCGTCGTACGGAATAAATCCAAATTGTTTTGATCGGTAAAACATTTCTCTTTCGAAGCCAGACAGATTCACCGGTACTGCAAACAAGGGTTCTGAAGTAGAGGTCCCTTGCCCGTCGTCTGCCGCCATCGCTTAGTCTGCTTCATCCAGCCGTTAGCCCGCGACTCCAGCGATACGACGCCATGCTGGGAATTATGTAGTATGTGTACTTCCGGTACTCTATGCAACTCTTTTTCTTTTTTTCAGTCAATGTATTTGTAGTGTTTTACAAGCCAGAAAAGATGAGTTTCATATTTCTTTCTATTTTTAATATTGAGTGTGCTCCTTCAATGACCCACGACTCTGACTATATTTGGTACGTCTGTCTGAACGGACTGTGACCAGAGAGAAGACAGTGAGCGGAACTCAAACTGGCCGGTTCTCGGTCGGCGGGTTCGGGAAGAAAAAATCTAATTTTGAGCCGCAAATTGTGTTTTGGGCAGTGGGCTCTCATATTTCATGTACAAATAAAAAGCTTGGCGAGCATAAATACCCAGTTAGCGTTCCTTTAACTTGGTTCGGGTTTTCAAAGGATCGTTTTTGCGACAAAATGGTTTCAGGGAGATCAGACAGTGTTCTCAATGCCAATAAAAATATAAAAACATGACTTTTATGTGAAACTGTGTGTCTAAATAGTGGAAGAACATGAAAATTTGAATGACAATGATAGCATCGCAATTGGAGCTTCAGCAGTCGTTACGTGTGAACATGGCACGCCCGTGTTGCTAGAGCCGTGACGTCGAGATGTTGGGAAAATTTGCCTCGAGTTTACACACTTGCATTTGCTTAGAACCAAGATAGGGTCAGCGCGCAAGTCTGTTCTCTCGTCGTAAGAGCAGTAAGAAGTCACAAGAGCTTGATCCTAAGCAAATGCAAGTGTGTGAACTTGAGGCAGTTTTTCCCAACATCTCGCGACGTCACGACTCTAGCAACACAAGCCTACCGCATTCACACGCAACGACTGCCGAAGCTAGAATTGCCCTGTTTTGTTATCATCATCATTAAACTTTTATTTTAATGATGATGAGAGCAGACGATGGGAGACGGTAAGAGCGGCGAAAGACAAACGCCGGATGCCGGTGTTCTGCCGGCGTCTGGAGTGTGGCACTTGCATTCGAACGTGTTCGAAGACGTGCAGTGGAGACAAAGGCAACTAGATCTGCTCTAACCACCAACCACTCCAGTCGGAGCTCGGCCTTCTAGCGTCCCTGCGCGTCCCCGTCTCCTCCTCTCCCTCAGTTTCTGCCCGCATATCGGTTTGCACCGTTGCAGACTGTTTTAACATTTCCGGAGGACGGAAAACTCTTTCTTGGTATTCTGGACGAAACTTCAGGGGACTGCCAATTGTGATTTTAGGCATTAAGATGGCTAAAGTGTCGTTACACTGAAGCATAGCGAATAGCTTCAACGCAGTTGATCAAAGTCAAATGCAAATGTATGAACTAGCCGCTAGCGATTCCTGGACAAACTTCGGAATGGATTTGCCAGGCCTACCTGGTCGAGCCGGAAAGCAAAGTGGGACGCCATGGAGATCACGGAGAGGATGATGACGATGTAGGGGAACGAGTAGTCTGAAACGAGAAAGAGCAGGGCAAGCGTGACGATCGCGCCGGTAACTTGTGCTTCCGAGAGCTGAGAAAGTGCGTCTAAGACGTGCACGCTCGAGAGCTTCGTTAAACTAATCTGGATGGGTAATGCAGACTAATTCCTGGAGTTAATTCGCCAAAGTCCAAAAATCGTTGCATTGTCCCTTTAAAGACAGTGCAACGTGTGTCCCTAGGTTTGTACTCTGTTTTACGATTGCTCGGCGAACTGTGGAGACTGCGGCACCCGCAACCCAATAAGAGCGTCGGAACGAGTCGCGTGATAATGCTCCGTGGTCAAGACCACGGAGGCCTCGTTACACTAGAGTTCCTGTATAGCTACCTACGGTAGCAGAGTTGCGCATTCAGCCTCGGCGCGTGGCCGTAGCGCCGGCTTTCCCGCACGAGCTGGATGCTTTGCTCCTCACGTGACTAAATTTGGCGAATAGCGGCGCCGCGCGCACCGCCGCGCATGGAAAACAGGAGAGGAGGAAAAGGAGGCGGAAAGCAGGGAAGCATACGCCGGGGCAAGAGAAACGTCGGCGGAGCGACCGTAAAGGTGGCTTTCTTGCACGCCACCGGATGCTTTGCTCCTCACGTGATGGATCTCGGCGAATAGCGGCGTGGCGGCGCGGAGAAAACAAATGCGCAACTCTGGCTCCCGTAGGGAGCCTATACAGGAACTCTACGTTACACGCAGCGACGGCGCCATCCGGCGACAAGAAGTAGTTCTAGGATTCTTTCTCTTTTAACAGCAATTGAACTCGCGTGATTCCATGTCCATAGAAAATATATTCAAAATAGGGAATAAATATTGACGAATTTATGAGTTCCAAATATTTAAACCAATTAGTGATTCCACATTTGTATCCGCTCTCAATTTTCTTTTTTCTCCTTGTAGAGCCGTGGCCGCTGACGATCACAGCTGTAGTAATCGATTGTTTCCACTCGAAACATTTCCCTGGCATTAGCACCTGCCACAGATCCGCGGGTAATTAGAGCGTATGGATGTCTCATAAACTATTTCCAAAGAACTAGTTACTCTAGCAGACAGCAATGTTGCGGCGGTTGACGTTCTTTCGAAGTCGGTTGGTTTTGCAGCAGACGACTCTTGGCCAGCAGACGACAGCCAGTTTCTTGGCACAGTGACACACATGCTCCCGTGACGTGTTGTCACGTGCCTCACTCCGACGCTCTTATTAGATCACGGCGGCTGCAGCCTCCACATTTCGCCAAGTTAACATGAAACAGAGTATGGTGCACAGAGTTCCAATGGCTGCACTCACACAGGAGTCCTCCCATGGTGGCGTGCAGCAGCGCCAGCGCTGGAATGGCGTACATGGTGAGGAAGATGGACTTCTTGCCCTGACTGGAGAACACCCGGTAGACCAGCAGCGGCCGCACCAGCAGCAGGCTGCCCAGGCACAGCCCGTAGAACACGAACACCATCGAGAACCTGAAACAGTGTGGCGCAGGTCGTGACACCTCCACCATTTTCTTTCCGTCGGTGGCTAGGTCTTTTGGTAAGGACGGTTAAGGCTGGTTCACACACTTGCTTCTCTGACCGGCTGCATAGCAACCGCTTGTGAGTGCATATGATGAGAGAACACACTGGCACACCGGCTATGTAAAGCTAGACCGAAGGTTCTTGTAGTATATCTGCGAGATGAAATCTATGCACCATCTATGCACCTTTGACGAGAAATGGTTGCTTATTGTCAGAATCGTTGCAAGTCCAGGGTGAAAAAATGATGCATAAAAAATGGGGAAATATTTATGTGGGTCAGAAGTGCTCCAGGGCTACCCAACAGATGAGATTGGTGTGTTCTCTCACCATAAGAGGTCACACGCAGTCGCAACGCACTTGGTTACACTCAAATGCAACGATGTGAAGCGGTCCATATGCGCGGCAAACATTCTCTGAGCCAGACTCGGTACTACTTGTTTTAGTCGAGAGTACCGCCCTGCAACGAGAGCAAACCATCCCAGAAAAAAGAACCGAGTCGCAGCGTACAGTTGCCGCGATCGACTCGTAAAACTATGATGCCTGGAATGCACCTCCGACCGGTGTGTTTAGCATCCTATTTTGCCCATGAATCGAAAGACGTGCCGAAGCGGCAACAAATGACGTCACAAAAGTCGCAGTGGTCGTGCTGCCGTATGTCAAGATCTTGGTGGTTGGTCGTACAGGCTCTTCCAAAAAAGCACGAGCAGACGCGAGCAAAGCTGTCTTCGCAGCGTCCCAACTCCTGGCTGCCGAAGCTTCCGTAGAGGAGGGGGTTAAGACGGGAGCAGAATGCGGCAAATCATAAGCGCTGGCATCGGGTGTTCCGAGAGAAAGAACAAGAAAGTGTGACAGATTTACTTCACGATAAGATGAAGGACCAGCGAAGCTGTTATTTTTACGACGTCTAGGATGACCTCAAGAATGACTTCTAAAATGACCTTGAGGATGACCTCTAAGACGACGCCTAGGACGACCTCGAAGACGACTTCTAGGATGACCTCGAGGACAACGTCTAGGATCACCTCAAGGACAACTTCTAAGATGACCTTGAGGACGCCTAGAGAACGACGTATAGGATGATTTCTCGGACGACCTCAAGGACGACTTCTCGGACGACCTCAAGGACGACTTCTAGGATGACCTCGAGGACAACGCCTAGGATGACCTCAAGGACAACCTCGAGGACGATGCCTAGAGATTATAACAAGGGATCAGGATCTCACTATCTAATGATGCCAAGGAAGGCTGACTTACACTGGTTGCCCCCTCTTTTATTTTTATTCATTCCTACTTGCCACGACCCATGGGGAGTTTTCTGTCGACATCTGCGGACACATTTTTTCCCAGATCCTGGCACATAACAGCTTTGCTGTAAAAAGCAGACAATAGGTCAGTTGCTCGAGTGTTTGTCAACCTTGTTTTATCTTATAAAATGCAGGAAAACAGTTTATTGTGCAAACTAAAGCTAGAAAAAAACTAGATAGAGACCTTGCAAGTGAAGTCTTCCTGCTTCTTCGTGTACATCAAAGTCTTGCCAATGGAAGCTGGTAATCCTATCGGGCCACCAATGGCCGCATCTATGCCCCGCCAATCTGAAGCAACCGAAATGCACGGGACCTTTTCCTCTAGATTATTATATTAGCTCTATGGCAGATTGTCCAGCTGGAAAGCAGCCTGCCGCAGAAGGTGCGTCTGCCACATCCACCAACACTGTCGAGACACCACCGGGAACATTGCATTTCTATGACATATCGTCGGCCGGAAATGGAGGGAGCACTTTTGGGGACGCAGTAAACAGATCACCCAGAGACGCGTTTGAGGCACCGCGGCGAAGCAGCTGCAGGCGCTTACAACGGGTAGACGGCCTCCTGGGTGCAGCGCAGAGTGTGGCGGTAGCCTGGCGTGGGGTTGTGCAGCAGGGTGTACCAGTCCGAGAGGCGGTGCACCCTGCATGTGTGGAGCAGGACCTGCCCCAGGGGCGGCGTGGCCAGAAGGGTCGCCACCGCCGCCACCACCGTCTCGAACAGGGCGCAGGCATGCAGGGCAAGCACCTCCGGGGTGAAGCTGCACGTCCGGGGGCAGAGCGAGCGGGGTTTTTAAAGGCGGAGACGGACAAACATATTGTACGTCGGGAAAGCAGAGATGGCCAAACGCAGGTCGTCGGACCGGTGGCATAAGTTGAGGGAAGAAGGAGGTTTTGATGTTCTTTTCTCTTTTGATCCATAGGGCAAAAAGTGTGCGCACTAAGCTGCAAAGAAGCACTACCGCCACGTGGATTGTAACTTTCAGTTATGAAGAATGGTAAATGAAAGCTCATGCAGAGCAGCAATAGGAGATTCTTTACCACGCTCTATTAATTACAAATTTAGAGATATTTCGTTACTGGCCATTTATTAGTATTTCTGCCGCAAGCCCGCGTCGTCGGCACTGTGAACTACAAAGAGTGGCACCCCTTATGCAGAAGGACAGTGAGGCACCCTGCCCCCCACCCTTTCTCTGTGCCGCTCGTGGGGGCGTCCCCTCACCTGCGCCTCCTGGTGGTCTTGTCTACGATGTACCACTCGAGGACGAGCAGCAGCAGCGCCATGAAGCCCAGGTAGAGCCAGTCGTAGAACTGCGGGAGGTCCACGCACGGCTGGCACAGCTTGTCGGGGCCCGCTCGGAAGCCCCGGGGGCACGCCTGTGACCGGGAGAGGGATTGACGCGGCACTGAGTTTCAGAAGTGTTGCCTTCCGGAAACACCTCTTGAGGAAACGACTCCAACAATAACGGTTGGTTCACACACATGCGAATGCTTATGACCCAAAGCCTTAGAGCCTCTTAAAATCTGGCAGGGGAAGACATTGGTGCCATATGTCGAATAGCCGTGGAAGACTTTTCTGTATATTTCCTACCTTGATTCATTCTTTCTTGGCTCGTAAAACTTTCGAGTGTTATAAACGACCATTTCTTGATCGTAGATAGTACGTACATTTGATATCGCAAATACTGCAAAGCCTTTGCTCTAGTGAAAGACAGCTCCAGAGTAACCTAGAAGATGACAACAGCGTACTCCAATTCATACAAACTGTCATTCATATTAATCTGGGGTGGCCAGACGGACGGACGCGAAGAGCCGTAAAAAATAACCGTTATAAGTGAAGAGCTGCACAATAAAAAAGGGGGTGAGGCAGCTTCTTTCATCTTAGTTGGTGGGTAAAAGAGCACGCGCAGTTAGGCAGGCACAAACCCTGACTCAAGCCTTTACGTGCACGCAGGTGCAATGTACGGGGCTCCACAAACTTGACGCTTTTACGAAACAGTATGTTTGTGGCACTTTTAATGCTATTCCTCTGCCTACCAATCAAAGTATAAGGCAAAGTTTTGACTCTCCGATCCCAGCCCAGCCCGGGGAAGATATTCCAGCTACTGCTGCGACCAATGTAGATTTGAGTAGCCGGCAAAAAATCAATACTACTTGGGTAACTTGCGAGATGTTCTTTTTATTCTTTCGTACCTTGCAGGAACGGGGTCTGCATGCTCGCATGACCTACGAAAAGCCCTTGACATAACAGGGTTCACACATTTGCGACTTAATGGAGACCGACGGCGTTCCAACCGCTTGCGACTGTTTGCGTCGAGATAACATACTGGCCCCACAAAACAGATAGCCCTGACCAGGCTGTAAGATAGACAGGTGGGGAAACGGCCCATAGAAGCCTACCGCAGCGCCGTGACCGGATTGTGTACTCGTCTGCTCGCGGGTACCCTCGATTTGCGACAGATGGCGCTGCGGCGAGAGGAAAAAAATCGGAATTCGTATTTGCAGGGAACTTTATGGGAAAGTGCGCAAAATAAACTGAGAGCACGACAGTCCTTCATTGAAAATCCACGAGAAACTATCTCCGTCCATTTAGCCGGTCGCTACCGGTCGCCCACCCAGAGTGAGAGTTCGCGGTGCTCCACATAGATGGCGCCACAGAAAAAGAGAAACCCGAGGGGGACACAATCCGGTCGCTCATTTCGCTCTCGTTTCCCCACCTGTCTATCTTACACCCTGGCCCTGACCAACCTCCAGAATTTTTTTTATGCGCCATTCATTTATCATGCATGGACTCAAAATAATACTGACAATGTTTCAGGTGACAATTTCTTATAGATAGCATATAGATTTAATCTCACAAATGCTGCGAAAACCCCAGTCTAGTTATATGCAGATTGAAAGCATTTCATGGCTACCTGATTGATGACATCAGTGTACACTCTCGTCCTAAGCAGGCACACTCAAACACAAACGTGTGAACCAGCCTTTACTCACAAGTCGCACGTAGAGGCCCTTGCCATAGACAAATACAACCAAACTAGTCACCAAGAGAAGGATAAATCAGAGTTGTCACTTGCACAAGTGTCGTCGATTGCCATGTCTTGACGCCAGCAAATACGCTCCCTGCACTGCTGTTTACAAAGAAACCCGCGGCACCATCTCGTGGTTAAAATAGGAACTACCGTATTTTCCGGTGTATGTATAAGACACACTTTTTTTCGACCATTTTTTACGGTGTATCTTATATACTAATTTTTACATAGGAACTAAAGTTCTTTTTGTGTTTGGGTCACTGAAGGAGCGCTCATGCATCTTTCACCCCTGGTGAGGATGACTTCTGCGTCGTGCAGTTCTCTAGTATTTTTATCTCAGAACCGCTGCAGAACTTTGGTGCAGTTGAATAATGGTGAGCGTTTGCAGTCTCTAACATGCACCGCAAGATGTCCCGCTGGCGTTGATTTCGGTGTTTGGACATGTACTCTTAATCTTGTATAAATACATCGCCCCGACTGCCCTACATATACTTTCTCGCAAGTAAATGATATTTGGTATATCACTCCACTTTGACACCCTGCCTATCCGAGTCGATGTTTGAAACTACAGGGTGTCACAAAAGAAAATTTACACGGTCTTTCTTACCGCAAAACTAAACTAGGCATCGCCGAACGCTCATTCTCCGCCCAAAGGTAGAGCTAGAGGTCACAACCAGATGCCACAGTTTCAGCCCGATCCGATAACTAAATCAAAAGTTATAAGTAATTTTCTGAAAATTTCAATGGGAAAATGGCGGCCGACGGAGTTTTCAAACACATGGGGCTCTATGGCACCAGAAACCGAAAACATGCAAAAATGGGTTCCATTTTCCCATTGAACTTTTCAGAAAATCACTTATAACTTTTGATTAAGTTATTGGATCGGGCTGAAACTTTGGCATCTGGTTGTGACCTCTAGTTCTACCTTTGGGCGGAGAATGAGCTTTCGGCGATGCCTAGTTTATTTTTGCGGTAAAAAAGACCGTGTAAATTTTCTTTTGTGACACCCTGTACATTGATGCTGATGGCTATTGATTTTAGGGCAGAGCCTTTTTAGTTTGTCCGGTGCCGAAAGCACGACTTGGACTTGAAGCACAACCTGGACTTGAAGTTTTGCGGCTGCCCTCTTCAAATTGTGGGACAATCTGTGAATATATGGCAGAATAGCCAGTCAGTGTTTCGTGTATTTTTCAGTGTCACGTTTTCTATCTGAGGTCATCAAGGATTCGGTGACAACAAATACTATCGAACTCAGGTATCCCGATGCTTTGAGTCTTTGTATTTGAGCATCGAAGCTTTCTCTTGCTGAATGTATGTAAGGTTTTTTAAGAGCTGCATTTAACCAATTCTTTATTCATGCTCCTTGATTTGTTACAGAAATAAAGAAGCATGAAGCAGAAATCAAGAATCTCGTAGTATCTATTTCGCTCGTCGATGATCGTGTTACGCAGGCTCAGGGCGCAGGTGTTGACAAAATCACCAGGGCAACCCCGTGTTGCGCTAGTCATGCACGTTGGCTTTGCGAGTGCAGTTCGCACCCAAGTTAGTTGCTCATTGAAAGAACTGAGTGTGTCTGTGTTCGTCCTTCATGTGTTTTATTCTTTCTGTGTATTCTCTACAGAGTTTCCTTAGATAATTCCAGCCGTCCCACATCGCGCACTGCGACGAGATTCGGAACTCTGCATCTTTTATGTGGAAAGCACAGCGAAGGGGCAAAGGGTTAGAAACTGAACAAACTACTAGGCCAAGGCGGCGTAAAAAATTCCCTGGCTAAAACGTCATGCTTACAAGTTAAAAGAAGAAGAAAAAATTTAAAATGCAAACGGTTGTTGTAGTTATTTGCACGAAACATTTCGCCACGACTTTCCTAGCCTGAAACGCTTTGCTTTAAGATATATTACAGTGTCATTTATTCTGCTGAGTACCAAAAGCGGGCCGCATAGCCACTCTCGCACTCCGGTAAACCGCCGCTTCCGCATGGGAACATATCATTAGCTCTTAAACTGACCACAGCAGGCGCTGATGTTGCAAGAGACGGTGGCGCCATTGTGGCTTCCATGAAGCGTACTGTGGCTTCCGCGGGGGTCAACATCTGCATTTGCTAGTGTGCCAAACAAGTAGCTCTTCGTTCGAGTTGCAGAATAAAACAAGGGTTATCTGCTTACCAGTACAACATCTGGCATGGCCCTGAAAAACCCCAATGAACTCTGAAGTGCAGAACTAAAGTGGCAAAGCGGGTGAGTTTGCTCATGACTTATAAAATTAAAAGCGCTAATAGAGAAGGACAAAAAAGGAAGGCAAACAAGACGAGCGCTTGGGTTTTTCTGCAAATTTCTGGGTGCCTGGCTAGCTTATACGCTCCCACATAGGGGCCCTTGCCTTTCTGCCTATAGGTTGTTTTCAGATGACGTCAATCTGCCATTTTGTTGTTAGTTTGTTTTTCCAAACAAATTTACTAATATGAAGGATTACATCACAACCTGTTGAGGAGATGTCAGCGTGGCGAGACTATACGTTTTGTGCTCTATGCATTTAAGGGGTCATGTAAATCCTTGGAATGCTCGCCTCTGGCACACGCCAAACAGCTCACAACAACAAAATGGGGGACAAAATTACGTCAGTGAAAACTCCCTATACTCCGTCTCATTGAAACTATGCAGTATGGCCAAAGCTACAGGAGAGAGTCTGTATTCCTACCTGTTCAAGAGGAGGGAATGAAGGAATGCGGGTATCTCAGCACAGTTCCTCCTTTCCCTCCTTTGAACAGGTCGCCATACACTCTCTCTCCTGCAGCTTTGGCTCTACTGCATGCTTTTAATGAGACCGAGTATAGCCTTGCGAGCCACAATATACATTGCTTCGCAAACAAAGATTCTTCTTATTAATATTTTACAGTTAGGGGTAAGAGTACTGTTTCTGTTTGTTCAGTCCTTGTGTTTGTCTATAATCAACTTAGATCACAAACGCGTTGAACACGCGTACCGGCCACGTACCCCTCCCCTTTCTAAAACACGGGGATGCAAGGGCACCCCTAATTGTTCCCTTGGTTCCCTAGCTACGATGTCCCCTTCCTTTTCCCCTCCCCTATTCCCCAAAACCCCATAATCACGTAGGATGTGACGTCACAAGTTCCCGACGCAGGCAGTCAGTGTTCACCGATCAAAGCAGACTAGAAAAATAAAACCACCCCTTCTTACCCCGCAGTCGCCAATCGAGCCATTCTCCAACTTGATCCGACCACAGTAGAGGCCAGGACAGTGCATGATGTTCATTTGCCCACTACGGGCACTCTTGTGAAGCGAAGCTTACTATTTCGGTGATCTAAATGGCCATCGGTAGATTCTTCCGTAGCTACGTCATGATTCTGAGAACGTTCAGTGTTCTGTCGATGAAGGACCCGATTTGGAGCAGACGACTGTTCTGCATCGAATCACTTAACGCAGAGATGTCTCGTTCATTACGGCGTTCCACCGGTTCAGTCAAGAAGACGCTTAGGCCTGACGAAGTTTAGACCTTTCAGCGATTTATGCAGGGTGTCAGAAAGTCGAAATGACGGTGATAATCCGCGGGAAAAAAAGAAATCGGAGACAAAACTACGGGAAACTCTGACGGCACAAAATGCAAAGCGCGCAACCTATCAATATCTCAAAAGGCTTGACCTAAACACATTTTTCTTCAGTCTGTTTCTTTTATAGCGCTAGTAGTCAAACGTTTTTGGTTTTCAACAGTTATCGTGTTTTTAATGTTGTATTTCCATCGTTTTACATTTTAATGCTTTGTTCGCTTTGTTTTGTATCACTATTTGTTGCGTTTTAGAAAGCAAGAAGGTAATAAGAAGGTAAATGCGACTGCAGAGCCACATCGTTTCAGTTTCGGTATTCCTCAACGTAAGTTTTTTTTTTAATGCCAAATTAGTTTCTTTGAAAGACCAATCGTTTGTAATAACACTTTCGTATTACGTAAATTAGACATGACCTGACTCAAATGATACGTACTTTGAACTCTATGGTACTTTGTCAGTGTGTTTAGGTAGTTACTACGCTCAGATGACGCGAGCTACCGCCCAACAAAAAATATAACCCGTCATTTTACCAACTACCTCGTTGCATTTTACTCAGATCAGAGCCGTCAGAGCTTTGTACGTCCGCAGCGTTCATACACCAACACAGAGCGCTTGAGAAAATGGCCGCTGCTACGGTGACGACTCTGCCTGCTGTGCCTCCGACCGGGGAACAAGCGAGGGAGAAATGTCTGGAAGATTACCGAAAGAAGTTGACGGAACACAAGGAGATCGAGAGCAGGCTCAAAGAAAGTAAGAAGCTTCGACGTGACCTGTTCGCTCTGGAAAACGAGAAGGCAGGGACGCCTCGCTCCCGGCTGGAAATTTGCTGATTCACGAAGGTTTCAAATACCGTCCTTTGACGCTCGTCGCGAGTGTTCCTCGCATCGCCTGACCGTTATTAGAACTTGCAATCAGCAAAAGTGTTTGGTGCCGTGTCGCACTTACATCGAAACGGTGACTGCGTAACCGCGTAGCGCTTTACTCCCAATGAGTTGCTCAATAGCGAAGTCCTACTCTGATCCGATGAAGTTATCCATGTCTCTTAGCGCTTAGGTTACTTTCTAAGGGATCGAAATTACTTTAACAACTTGCCTGTATCACCTCTGAAGGCTTGTTTCATCTATTCTGGTGGGAATTGTTTGTGTCGTGTAAAATTGTATGTGTTCCACTACGTTGCTCTTATGTGTTCTGGCCATAGATGTTGGTAGCAGTGGCGTAGGCAGGAATTTTTTTTTGGGGGGGAGTGGGAGGAGGAGGAGGGAGTTTAGGTGCCTGGGATATTCATGACTTGAGGTGTGGGAAGGTCAGAGTCGGGAGGAGAGGGGAGGGCCTGAAGCCCCCTAAGCCCCTCCCCTGGCTACACCGCTGGTTGGTAGTGCCAAAAGTAGTAGGTGGCTGGGCTGAATGCTGAATGAATGCTGAACCCCTTTGTCACCTGTTTCAGTGCGGGAGCAGCTCAAGGAGCTGAACAAGCAGTATGAGAAATCTGAGAACGACCTCAAGGCCCTGCAGAGTGTGGGGCAGGTGTGTGCTGCGTCAGCTGGCTGTCTTGGGAGAATGTGGTTACAAATCGCGAATCGTCTCCCCTTCTTTCCAGATTGTGGGCGAGGTGCTCAAGCAGCTCACGGAAGAAAAGTGTGAGTGTCGTACGGTCGCTTATACTGTTGCACTTCTTGGGTGTCTCGAAACTTGCATGTTTTTCAGCGAAGTAAATGTTTGTGCCACCAGTCTCGCCAATCTTTGTAGTGAGTTCAAAAACTTAGAGCAATATATTTTTATTTAGACTGCCTAGATGGCCACATACATGTTCTCTAAAAAAACAACCAATATATTTAATGCGGCATTTATGCTGCAAGATGTGATTTAGATGGAACCGTGGATGCAGCTTAGCGGCCATCCTGCTCGCCACATTTTCCTTTTGCTTCTTTTCTTTAGCGTTTGTGAAAGAGGTATACGGTGGGCGTACCTCTCCTCCGCGCTCCTTCTATTTAAACGTCATTGTGAGGCCGACCTCGCATAAAAGCCAGTTTTATTTGAGCAGGCACGCTAGCGACAGAATGAATCCAAATCTATATTGTGACTCGTGGCGTAAATATTGTATGAGTTCTACGTGTTATCGTGTTTTCGCAACAATCTAAGCTTGGAAACTAGCCCTGTAATGCATTCTACGTCAAAAACCTAAAGAGAAGCTGAAGAGGTTTACGAATTTGAAAAATCTTAAAGTTTTAATGTAGGCACCTTACAAACTGTCCTATGTTTTCTTTGAATCTTATTAGGAGGAACGTCGTAATCGCCAATTAAAATTTTGACGTATCCCCGCCCGTTGCGTTATGCCAAGCACAGGACAGCGCGATAGCATGGTAAAAAGAATTGGCCAAAATGAAATAATCGGTGGGGTCAGATGATTCTCGTTCTTCACTAAGCTGCCTCGGGGGCTTGATGTCGTGATACTTTGGATGAATGAGAAGTCACAGAGAGGCTCGCCGTACACACTGCGGCAATCATTGCACATATTTTAAATACAGTTTACATTTACTTTTGCCCAAGTTAAGTCTGAATTCATGGGACAAAAAAACTATAGAAGTCCGCTTTTAAGTGAAATTTCTTTAACAGTGCTTCAGCGTCCCTTTAATGCCCATGGCGAATTGTGTCTCTTTGGGGGTATACCTGCTTTGGAGGCACCGAACGAAAGACTGATGTGCTTTCTACCTTGTGCAGTCATTGTGAAGGCCACGAACGGTCCGAGGTACGTCGTGGGCTGCAGGCGCCAGCTGGACAAGGCCAAGCTCAAGTCGGGGACGCGGGTGGCCCTGGACATGACCACTCTCACCATCATGAGGTAACCTTAACGTCTTCAAAAGCCTTTAACGCAGGTTGTGTTTTATGAGTTTTCTATGAGAAAACTGTCATAAACGAGCGTCACGAATGAGCCTCAGGAACAAGCATCATGAATGACCGACATGCTTGGGGCGTCGGACGACGTTGAGGTTACACCCGAAGCTTACAAAGGCCCACGCAAGATCATCAGAAGAAAGACACCCCAGCCAGGCTTGAACCCAGACCGGTGTGGTGGCAGTTCGATACCATAACCACTGAGCTGCATGGCACAGCTGCTCTCCAAGACAAAATTATTTCATATACGTGAAAAGGTGCCGACGAGGATGGCGCATTTTGAACCGAAATAAATAAGTAAATAAAAATGTAATAAGAAAGAAATAAAACTAGATAAATAATAAAAGGAATAAAAAATCTAGCACAAACGACACACAAAGCATGGCTTGTGGGGGACACATTCTGTGCGCCCTGGCTGATTATGGTCAACCTTCTACAATCTTTCTTTTCATGGTCACCGATTTGCCCTGAAATTAGCCGAACACGTCAATAGACAGAGCTGAACAAACCCGGGTATTACGCTAAAGTAATTTTTTTCCTAAACGTCATCGAATGTTTCATTCTTGTCCTCATCCTTTTTCCCCGACTGAAAGTCTCCACCGACATTACCGAGAAAGTGGCGCCAGCGGCAGGCACAAGTTCACCACTTGGGCGGTAGAACTTGTTTCCAAGTGATCATCAGGGGCCCTATGCTATATGGCAGGACCAAGAAACCAGGACATTGCTGTGTAACTTGGGGCCGCTGAAGTGTTGTTGTAATTAATGACGTGGAAGCTCACAGCAGCATGCGCCCGACAGCGAAAAAAAACGCACGCGATTTACTTGTTTTCTTTTTCACGTTGATTATAAGTGTTGATTTTGGCATTGTGTTGATTTGCCTTTTTCTCAATAGCTTTTGTGTATTCGGACATACTAAATAGCATGCTGGGAAAGGTAAAGCTCGAGCCTTCAGAAAAAGTAGTCAGTTTCGGTAGTTCAAACAATTGGCGGAGTGCCCCCATTAAGCTTTCCCCAAAGCTCAGGGGTGGAACGGCTGCGCCATTTGCGCCATTTTGCGCCAGACGCATTTGTCTGCGCCATTCTGCGCCATTTCACGGAAACTGCGCCACAGCCAATACCTTGCGCCATTATGCACCAAATCGCACAACGTGCGCCAAAAAAAAGTATTTTGTCTTGGTTTCGGTTCCTATCGACTCGATTGGCATCAATTAGCCCGTTTAGCTTGGTCGGCCTTGCAATCCTTTGTTCTGTTTATTCTCCCTGTGTATCCCGAGTCGGAAGCGCGCGAAAAAACTCGGGGATCGGATTCGAATCGCTACACCTGCGAGTGGACTGTTATTCTTCAACCATAAGCTGTTAAGCAAGTCGGCCGAGGTGAGGTCGAGTCGTTAAGCGTCCGTTTGCCTGAGGCTCTGCAGCCCGGGATCCGGACGTCAGCCAATCGAAACCAAATGAGCAAAATACTCCTTTTAGTACTTCATCGTTAGAAGTTGAAACCGCATTCCCGCAAGATAATTGCGATTTGATAGAACTGAAACGCGGTCCGATCCGAAACCTTGCCTGCCAGCTGCTGTCACGCGAGCGGTAGTTCTGCTCGGCGTACTTTAACCTTGCTCCCGCTAATCGCTTTGAATACGATAACTCCGTTAATTGTAGTCTGCTGCTTCGATGTTGAGTTGCACAATAGGATAAACTCGAAATTTGTTGCCCTGGTCCCCCACGCAACTGCACGTCCGTTGCTTACGCACGTCACGTGGTTCGCACATATATTTACTATGTCGAGCACGTGTGGGTTGTGCGATAAGCAGTGCTGATTTGCATTTTGAGCAGCTGAAAGCCACTCAGAAAGTATCAAGGACACCATCTTCAGAAACATACGGTACTTGCTTTTTGATTCTCATTAAGGCTTACAAAGTTTCAAGTTTTGGCATCTGTTACACTGTTATCCCATTACCTAGGTCCCTAACCACTCATGTTCATCTGTGCTGCTAAGCACAATTGAAATTGCTCCCGTGCTCGTCTAAGACACAAGCTGAAGTGCAGTGAAAACTGATCTGAGCTGCTCCTAGCCTGCTCCAGAATGTAGTTTTAGCTGCTCCCAACCTGCTCCAAAACAGCGGTTTCAGCTGCTCCCGTGGCTGCTCCCAAATACATTTCATGAGTTCCACCCCTGAAGCTGGAACACATTTTGGCCATGTGGACAGAAATGAAAAGCACTCGAAAAGATTAGAGACCCAACTAGCCCTAACTTTTTTCCCCACCTCTCGTGAACTTGGTCATGCTTTGATGATTAATCCACTGAGGTGGACCTGACGAAATTAATAGTAACTATTATGATAATAACTTTTATTTTCGGGTGCCCAAAACAAACCAGGCCGTCTTTTTTGTGATGCACCAAAAAAGTTTTGAAAAAGACAAATGAGACAATGTTATGAGACAAGCGCAATATCCTGGATAGTATTTAAATATGAATAAATTTTTTTTTTCTTTTTTGTGTTGCATGAAGTTTAGGAAATTATACTTGGAACCAGAAATGTGAAACTTTTTTTATTGACATCTTAGATTGTTTCTTTCTCTCTCTTTTAGGTTTAGATTTTATTGGGCAAGCTGAACGAAAGCTACTTGACTGGCCCTAAGCTCGACTTACCCGACGGAGAACCAGCAGTTTTTGGATGTGATAATGGGTGCGGAAGAAACTGACGGTACCTTTGGGGCTGGTCTTTCCGCAGGTACCTGCCGCGGGAGGTGGACCCCCTGGTGTACAACATGTCGCACGAGGACCCCGGCAACATCTCATACTCCATGATTGGAGGACTCGGGGAGCAGATCAGGGAGCTACGAGAGGTGGGGTGATGGGGGCGCACTGCTCTGCCCGGCGTTGCCACTGTAGTTTGATTAGCAGGATGAGCTTTTTTCATAAAGCCCTCCACTCGTTTCACTTTAGCAGAGCATAGTGAGCAAAGTGCTTTAATAGGAGGTGCCTGTCCTGCCTTGACCTGCAACAGACTAGAGTAATATGTCGAGTCATTGTCCATCCCCGAGTCATTGCCCACCTCTACAAATACTCCAATGCAAACTTTGCGATCCGCGAACATTGAACCTACTTGAATGATGTGGCCACAGACCTCACGGTTGGAGGACGTCCGTGACTAAGTAAAATAAACAAGGCAAAGACACTTCGCATTGTTTACGCATTTCCTCCCCAATTTCCGCGACCCCGAAGTTTGAGTGCATTCATGCAAAAGGAAAACGACGGAGATAACAAAATAAAAATTAATTTTTTTAACGATAAAGTTTGTTCGGACAAAAAAGTAGTCGGAAAGGTAACACAAGCAGTAACGCATTCAGGGATTGCGAGGTCATTGAACGCCCCATATCCTGGAATGTAACCGCGGGGTGTGGGATCAAAGATGTCAGGTCAGAATCCCTTTCCATTGAAATAAGGTCACCGAAAATACCTAATCGTTCTTCCAGAATGTCGCGACCGCGGTTGGTAAGCTTGTGCAATGCTCGAGACAAAGCCAACGGGTAAATAAATATTTGCTGGAACGCCACACACACAGACGTTTGTAAAGCGTACCATTTCGAGCTCCGCCATCTGCACCATGCAGTTACGCCACCTCAACCCACATTGATAGCACGTCGCACACGAACACGCACATGTATGTACCAAACAAGAAAGTTGCACAAGAGCCTGCTCCTTGCGATGGACAAGCCGCCCAACTTGGCCCGACGCCAAAGTATTTGCCAATGCTCTTGCCGGCTTTCCCGCATCCCCAGCATTGCCCTTCGTCGCTTGTTTCTCCCACACTCAGTCCCGTTGCACCTGGTTGGTTTTTCTATTTTCTTGTTGACTTTTTCTTTTAACAAACGAAGAGAACATAGCGATGTTAGAAGCATGCTTTCACGGAAGAAACAATCTCACTGTATGCCGATCGGCAGTGTTCATTGCATGTGTGCAAGCAACAGGCTTTCCGATAGTAAAATGTTCTTTCATGAGCATTTCTTGCATAAAACAAATGAAACTTATGCGAATTAGTTCAATGTATCTCTTGTGCAGCCGTGCTAGATAAGTACAGAAAAATTGCCGTTTATTTTTTTTATAGCGTTTTCTAAATATTTGATGCTCACCCACCAAGACATGGCCCACCGCGCTTTTTTTTTTTTTATTAATTTCATGCGGCGAGGGGTGGGCAATGACTTGTGATATTACGGTATAGCTCTTGGCGTTTCCCGCCCGCTGAGAATGTGGCGGCTCATGGAGGGGGAAAAGATGTCGAAAAGTCTGATCAAAACACAGACACACACACGCATTAAAAAAAGACAAATTTGTGCCATCTTAGCGAGTTCATTTTCTTTTGTTTCACATTTGCAGGTTCTTTGCTCTTCTTTCCAGTGTCTATACTCAGCATCAGTTATTTTCTACATTGTTAAGGCTAGTATAGCTCTCACAGCACTGCAGTCCTGCGCTGCTGCGAGAGCATGTGGCTTCGTCTTGCGTCTAATTCAAACGCGCAAGTAGCTTTGATAGCGTTGGAGCACTGCGAAAGCTACGCTAGCCTTCCCAGTTATAGCTACGACTCCTTGAGCCTCTTGGAAAGGAGGTTGCTTCGCTTTGTGCCCCAGCAATACTGAATGGTCTGTGGAAGCTTCTCTTTAACCGTATTGTTTTTGTTGTGCGCTAGAGCGGCGCAATCAAAGCTATGGTCGTCCATGCACTTTTCACTTTTTTTGTCCACTCCACAAATTCGCGTAAAAGTTTTGCCGTAATATTGCAGCCGACGTCCTCTCAAAACGAAAAGAGGGAGTGTCACCCCGACGAAACGCCGCCCTTCCCGCGCAGGTGATCGAACTACCGCTGCTGAATCCCGAGCTGTTCCAGCGAGTGGGCATCACCCCTCCCAAAGGCTGCCTCTTGTACGGACCCCCGGGTACCGGCAAGACCCTGCTGGCACGTGCCGTCGCCACTCAGATCGACGCCAACTTCCTCAAGGCAAGTGGCGCTACCACTTCCCCCAACACGTTTGCCAACCACACGCATTCAAAAAACAATTTTTTTTTTTTTGCTTTGGTTAGTAATTGTTTAGGAGAAATGCCACATATTTGCAGATAGGGTTTTGTGCTTTAGGGCTTTGTTTCCGAACTACTTGTTTACCGGCAGTTTTTATTGCATTTTGTTCCAAATAAAACACAGTGCGAAGGTTATAAAGTGAAGTAAACTTAAAGCGTGCTTGCAAAGGGGTTCCAGATATGGGTACACACTGTCGAGTGGGAAGAGTCACACGGTGCCCTCTGGTGCTTGGTGCAGGTGGTCTCGAGCGCCATTGTGGACAAGTACATCGGCGAGAGTGCCAGGCTCATCCGGGAGATGTTCAACTACGCCCGCGACCACCAGCCCTGCGTCATCTTCATGGACGAGATCGACGCCATCGGTCAGTGGCGGCCGTCGGACTGCTTGTCTGTGCTTTTTCGTGCGGCGATAGACCCTTTCTAAGAGTGCGCTCCCTCTAGCAGCTGCTGTCCCTCTGAGGCTTGCATAGTTTAATCGCATACTTTGAGCATGTTAGGGACATGAAGGCTGCAATAGTCTTTGGAGCGAACGCGGCTTGGCTCGAATCGAGAATGCGTGCTGCATCGACATTCGGCGCAAACTCGGATCTAGTCGCGCGCCTTGTGCCCGAGTCATGGCGACCGCCAATTTGGTCGACTGGGTTTAGAAGGGTGGCTATCGTGCCGTTCCGTTTTTTTCCCAACGGCTCCCCGAAAGAAAATCTCCTTTCACCCGTTGCAGGGGGCCGCCGATTTTCCGAAGGCACGTCTGCGGACAGGGAAATTCAGAGGACGCTGATGGAGGTATGTGACGTTTTGCTCGGCCTGAGTCGAGTTTTACTACGGGAATGGACGCAGTCGGTGGCATGCAGTATCGCGTCGACGCGAGTTTGAACTTGCCTCGACGCTGCGCGTAAAATTGACTGACGTAGACTGCTTTGTGCGTTTGTGTCGACCTGTTTGGATCCATTTAGCCTGTTCAAGTCGTTTGACTTTTGGTGTAATCTATTACGGTTGCCGTCACAAACGCATGACGCGCGACTGTGTCAGTCAGCTTTATGAGAAGTATCGAAGTAAGTTCAGATTTAGAAACGTACGCGACCCCTGTCAATGTTGGGGGGGGGGAGTGTTTTGTGGCAGCTTACCCGTCAAACCCGTTCCACTGGCGCGGAGGTAGAGCGTCGGAATACGAAGCGAGAGGTCCGGGGTTTGATTCCCGATGACGGGCAAAGTCTTTTTTTGTAAAGACCCCTACTGTATGTGCAAACACACACAGCTTTTTCGTGGTGCAGCGGTTTAGCACCTATCCATCTGTGCCAACTCTCTTTAGTAGTCACTTAGGCTTTGCTTTTGATTTTTTTCTAGTTTGCTCACGTTAATGTGACAGCTTTGTGGTCTTGCCTAACTTTGGTGATGGCAGTGTCGCAGTGCTATCTCAGTGTCGGGCAAAGTGCACGGCGCTCATCCATTTTGAACTCTTATCCAATCTGTTGACACACACGCCACAACTTGCCACGACTCCCGACTTCTTTAAACATGTCTGTGTCCCTTTGTATGTGACCGTGCTCATGAAGTGGCATGCGCTGGGAGGCCGAAAGTCTGTTCCCGACATGACGCTTGGCACTGTTGGATGGTCATTTTTAGTTTTTGCACATGTTTGATGATTGTTTGGAGGCAAATAATTGTCCTATACAAATTCACAGATTCCGCTCCTATCTAGACTTTTTTCAGAACCTCTTTGGGTTTCGATAACAAAAGGAAACAGTGCAAAAAAAAAAAAAGACACAAGGACAAGTAGACGAAAAACTTGGGCAATGCTGACTCACGAATTTGTTTTCTTATCTTCTTCAACACAGTAGAACTTCGTTGATACGCCTTTCAGGGGACCGGGAGAATAAAAGTTAACGATCTCGGAAAATGTAAGGAATGAGAATGCCATTTGGGAGCACTACAGGGTGAAACAAGGAGACGGCAGGCTCTCTAAATTGACCGGGAAATTCGGTTTCTTAACCTATCGCGCTGCAACTTTGTGCAGCGTTGCCCACAGATGGTGCATTTGTTTTGTAAAATTTGCAAAGAGCCAACTTACCTGAGGAAAAAGTAAAGAAAGAAAAAGGCTCAGCTCCTATGGAAACGCAGCGACGCCACCGGTCTGCAAACCCCATGGCGCCGTTTCGCACGGGAGACAAGAGATGGCGCAAGTGGTCGCGACGCCAACTGCCGCCATTGAACGATCAGACGACGCCGAGAGCCGGCCCTTTAGCAGACAAGGAACTGCAGTTTCTTGCTGTTACCGCGCCTGTCTTTTTTATTTCTGCGACTGTCGCCGCCTGCGGGACGCGCGCCGCTTTTGAGTCGAAAAGATTGTTCGCTAAAAAAGCCTGCTCTCGCAGCTCTCTGTGCCGTACGCTCGTTCGTTGGCGGCGTTTGTTGTGCCATCTCTTGTTTCCCGTGCGAAACGGCGCCGTGTTGTTTGCAGAGCGGTGGCGTCGGTGCGTTTCCATAAGAGCTAAGCCTTTTTCCTCAGGTAAGTTCGCTCTTTGCAAAATTTACAAAAAAAAAATGCACCATCTGTGGGCGACGCTGCACAAAGTCGTAGCGCGATAGGTTAAGAAACCGAATTTTCCGGTCGATTTAAAGAGCCTGGCGTCTCCTTGTTTCACCCTGTAGAAATGAGACAACCAGCAACTGTAACGAAACAATTTCTTTTGCGCAAAGTTTCGTATTTGTTAAATCAAGTTGGCGCAGAAAAAGTTTGTAAACATTCGTAGTAAAAACTGAAATACCGTAAAGTTCCGAAAGAATGCCCACCCAAAATGAAATGTAGAGATAAGTGGTGAAAAACATTGCGAGGGCTATCTTTGGGGATACCACAGCAAAACTTTATCAAAAACTAATGATAAACACCCCGGTACCGGCTACAAACCACGTGACGCGGGAACTGGTACTGCAGATTGCGGACTCCGGAAATTCGTGTTTCACGACGCCATGAACATGCAGGAATTTGCTACAAAGTCCCGCGTCACGGGAAAGGATATTGCAGGTTGCAGACGCAGGAGATTCGTATTTCAAGGTGTGAAGGACCCGCGGAAACCGGTCAAGAACTCACATTTCACGGGAACGAACGCTGCAAATCGCAGACGTAGCAGATTCAAGTTTTATGGTGCAATTAACACGTGGGAACCCGCTACAAACTTGCCTGTCACGGGAACCGATACTTCATGCGCAAATCGCGGACAAAAATGCGGGACTCCGCCACAAACTCGTATGTTACGGGAACAAACACCGCAGATCTTGAACGCGGCAGAATCATATTTTACGACACGATACACACGTGGTACCAGCTTGCGTGGAATCGCGGACAAAAATGCAGGAATCCGCTACAAACTTCGTCACGGGAACGGATACCGCATATTACGGATGCAGCAGATTCACATTTCGCGGTGCATCAGACGCTCTAAAACAACTCGCATGTTACGGGAGCGGATATCGCGCATGCAGAACATGGACAAAAACGGGGGAATCCGCTATGAACTCCGTTGTCAGCTGTGCCGATACAGCAAATTGTGCAGTTCATGCGATTCCTGTCAGACATCGCGTGACGTCCGATGGGACGTCAAGCAAGTCAATATGCACAATATAAAGTTATAAGATAGCGTGCAAAAATAAAACACTATAAAGAGGCTAAATATAGATAGCTGTCTTCATTTTACAGCATGCACCTCCAAATGTGCGTAATCGTGCATGCAGGCAAGCACAACTGACCTCAACCGTGGAAAGTTTTTTATTTAGAACTCTTCGATCCCTTCAATTAAATTTATTTAGTCGTAGATGCTGCTGGCCCCGGAATAATTTACTGTCATTTTCTGGAGCACTTCATCTGGGACTGTGTATGTCGATGATGTCTTCTGCAGTAAGCGCGCGAGATCGCTTTGGAATTAATAAACGACTATTTCAGAGGCACAACATATTACGATGAAGAGTGGTATGCTCTACATTCTTCATCACGAGGTGGTTTACTCACATAATCATATTTTCACAAACTTTTCACCGAAAAATTGTATTCACGAGTATTAGGCCGTTTTCAGTATTCCAAATTGATCCGTTAGTTACAATATTGTATTTTTCTGCGTAAAAGCACAATAATAAAAAATAAGATTATTAAAGTTAGCTCGAGTTTAAAATATCTGGGTGTTACGTTATCCAGTGATTTATTATGGAAGGGACACGTTGAAACGATAGCTCTGAAGGCTATGTGTGCGCTAAATTTTACATGAAAAAATATTCGACAGGCTTCAAGATTAGTTAAGAAAACCTTACTTTTATTCGTCTGTGCATGGAATACGCTTCACTTGTTTAAAACCTGCATGAAATTTATTTAATAGACACTTGAAAAAATACAGAATTAATGTGCTACATTTGCATTAAACGAATATAAACTTGCGAGTGTCACTAACACGGAGGAGGCCCTACACTGATAGAAACTCAGTAAATACAGAAAGCTTTTTCGGCAGAATTTTTCGGCAATGCTTTTTACTGGAACCTTTTTGTGTGTCAGGAAGAGATCACCCACACAAAATCAGACCATACCTGTCACACTGATACTTCCACTTCATTTTTTTTGCCAAAAACTATAGAAGAGTAGAGCAAGTTTCCAATAGACATGTTCACAGCAAATTTTTAAGACATTCTCTGGTGCTCAGTGGTGTTTTCTTTTGTTAAATTGCAGTCCTCACAGAAGTATAGTGCATCTTTGTACTACTTGTGTTCCTAAAAAATAAATTATGTAGCTGACCTTTTCCAATAATGCCTCGCGGCGATGTAGGTTATTCTGAGTTGGGAAAATGCTGTAAAACAAATAACTTACTTTGAAGCTGAAGCGATCACGCCCGTCAAGCTGGGGTCCTATGATGCGAGAGCAACGTGCCGCGCTCCTGAATTTGGGGAAATGCACTTCCCAATGGGTATTTTACACAGCTGGTTCGGAATGCCACACGCTTAATTTTCTAAATGCACCGTTTGCAGAAATGTGTGCTGCGCAGCGTGCGCTTCTTGTCGCGTCTAGGTTCGACATTGTTTGATCCTTGACACACCCTTTACATCTTCCTGCTGGGCAAGCAGAGAGGGAAGTGGTCCGAGTCTAGCTTCGGGGAAAAAGATAAGTCGCAAGGGGGACAAAAGTTATGCGTGCGGGAAAGCAGCACACATGGCTGCTTTCCCGCACACCAAGTGTGGGGCATTCGGGAGAGCTGAACGAGCAACCAGGACAGTGACGTCACTGTGGCAAAAGAAAGCTTGCCAGGCTCGTTACGGTTCAGATGTTATACTTCCGATTCTGCTTCAGACATGGGCAGAGAAACTTGCACTCGTACCTTAAAAAAACTGAAATAAAAACTATGAAGCCTTTTTTTTATTGCTCATTCTTCTTTGACTTTGCCTTCAAAACACGTCCGAGCGGTTCTGCTGAAAGTCTAGGCATTGTAGCCAAAACTTCACCTTGCCGCCAAACTCAGTTTTCGGTAGCCAAGCACCCCAAAAGTAGCCAATTTGGCGAAAAGTAACCACTCGTGGCAAACCTATACTCCGTCTCAGTAAAACCGTGCAGTGCAGCCAAAGCTATGGGGGAGAGAGCGTATGGCAATTTGTTCAAGAGGAGGGAAAGGAGGAACAAGGGGAGAAAGGCTGGGATTCCCCCATTCCTTCCTCTTGAAGAGGTCTGGATATACTCTCCCTTGTAAGTTTGGCTGTAGTGCACAGTTTAAGTGAGACGGAGTATAGTCCCCTTGTCCCCCCCTCTGTGTGAACGCGCTTGGAAGGTGGAAGATCCGCGGACACGTCGTTGCGTAATCAGTTTGTCTGCAAATCAATGCATCGTGTGAATCAGCCGGCACCGTCGGCGGCTCTTTGGACATAAGAATCGGGAAAGCAAATGCACTTAGCAGAAAATGAATAAATGTGTTCCTGTTAAACTTAGCAGAAAATGAATACATGTGTTCCTGTTAGAAGCTCGGCGGGACCGACACTTTTGAATGTAAAAGCCGGGAAAACTGAAAACGTATGAACACGGTTTCACTTTACATAGAATGAAGTGGGAAAAAGAAAAGGACATATTCGTAACAGGACACTTGTTCGGTCAGCCATGTGAAATTATAATAACTAACTGTTAAAGAATATCTAACAAATTTAAAAATTAAAGGAACTAAAACTCAAGTTTTACACTTGCACTCCCATTCCACTAGTGAATTCAAACTCTTCATTGCACATCGTAATTGACTGTGCACAAATACAAACATGGGGACACTATAGATGAATGCGGTATGCTTCATGGATTTCCCTAATCTTTGAGGTCTGCACTCTAGGGTCACCTTGCAGTTCATAGCAATAGATGTGGCTGTACACCTCCGTTTCAAGCTATGAACTGCAAGGTGATCCTATGGTGTAGACCTCAAAGACTGAAAGGGTCCCCTAGCTCGAACATTGATGCCTCGACCTGTCGTTTTTTATACGCAACTCCGTCTGGTACACGCAACGTATTTGAAAATCTCTTTGATTTCTCACATTACATGTTTTCTTCTTGCTCTCACGCAAGCACAGAAGCGTAACTTAGAAGTTGCTAAGAGGACTTCGGGAACTTTACATTTATCTGCCACCTTCTTAATCAAATGGGAAAGGCTGCAAAGCTACGGTATTACCGCTGGTTGGGATATAGGTTTCTTCCGAACGTTGTCACAGGTGCCAAGAATTGGTCAAAAGAAAGTTCAAAGCGCTGTTGCCACCCCTACTATCACATCTTTAGGGAAAATTCATTGAAATCAAACTCTATTACAGGCCTTTGGTTTCCCTCATGTTCCACAAATGGCGCAGTTTCAGTTCCGACGCTTAACCGGAGATGAGAGGAGGTCGCAGCAGTGGAGGAAAAGCGTGGAGTCATTGTTATAAATTATTGCGTATTTTACTGGTAGTTTTGAATTTCGTCGTCCAGGTTAAGGTCCGCGTCACTTATTTCGTAAAAGAAAAAAAAAAAAAAGGCGGCGGGGGGGGGGGGGGAAGGGGGAGGGGGGGAGGGGAGGAGGAAGGAAGGTGTTCTATTTTGTTCTACTCAGCATCATCAAATAGCACCGTAAGAGTTTAATCTTGCCTTCGTTGTTGCTGAAGAAAAAGGTTTCTCAACGTGCGTGACGATTGAACTGTGTACACAGCTTCTTGTAGTCTTTACCCTATTTATAATGCCCGTTGAACGGCTTGCAGGATCCGTCACTTTGGGAAGTATTCGTCCATTCATCTAAAGGTTTCTGAACACAAGGATCACCTTTCTGTCCTTGGGTCGCAACGGCAGTGGCATAGCCAGATGGGAGGCTTATGGGGCTTCAGCTCCCCTCTCGAAATCCAACAGACTCAATAACATACACATGCTTTTTGACCCCCCCCCCCCCCCCCCAAGTCATGGACATCCCAACCACTCACTCACTCACCCCTTCCCTTCCCTTCCCTTCCCCCCCCCCCCCCCCCCCCAAAAAAAAAATTCACAGACACCATTGTCAGGTGGCACCGCGACACTTACAGCAGGTCAGCATAATCTGTGACACTACCGGTGTGGTCACCTTGGCCGATTCCCAGATACTATGCCTCTGCTGGGCCTCCAGCAACAAGACTTGCTGCCTGAGTCCAATGGCTTCTTTCTTTAGTCCCAAACACTCCCGTTGCAGTTCTTCTACGCGTTCGTCTCGCTTCGTCAGGGTGCTTTTGAGCCAAGCGACTCGATGCTTCTCATACTGCAGCTTACGCCGCATTTTCTCCAACTCTTCGGCCTCTCCCTCTTGGCACTCGTCCTCCGAGGCGACACCGGAAGCATTTTCCGAAGCCGCGTCGTCGGTGTAGCGCAGAGGGCTAGTAGCAGAGTCCTCGTAGTGCCGGTTAGGACTAGTGACTGCATATTCGTCGCTCCGAGGGGGGCTGGTAGGCATGTCTTCGTAGCACTGGTGAGAGCTGGTAGCCGTGTCCTCGTGCGTGGGATGCGCATCGTTGGAACAGTCTGACCTCCGGTTCCCTTCCGAAGGCGGTCCGTTGTCATCCGTCGCATTCCCGCATTGCAGTTTTCCTGGATTGGTGGCAGCGGCATTTCGTAGCATCTGAATTAATTTAATGGAGTACAACTGCAAGTCTTCAATCGGCTCGACGTTGTTCGGCGTGGTTCCGTCGCTCGGATCCGCGGTGGCGACGTTGAGCTGCTCGCAACTCGAGTCCGCCGCTGTCGGGGGCTCGGGTTGCCGGTGCGCCGAACTGGCCGCTCCCCCGTCTTGTGGCATGGAGATGTAGTTTTTGGCGTAGCTGTGCAGGTCGGCGACGATCGCAGCTTCCTCCGCCGTGGTCAGTTTCGGCAAAAAGTCCGCACCGTCTGGTTCGGAGGTCAGGGCTGTCGGAGCTTCTGCGACCGATTCCATCTGCTCCGAGGAGAGATCCAACCTTTCCACCGCGAAACTCGAGGTCTGCCGCTGGGAGGGCGGCCTGTTGAACACAGAGGGCACCGCATCGTCGCACAGTACCTTCTTTCCACTCACAATCTTCTTGAGGAAATCGTCCTGGAGGAAGTGGCGGGAGCAGACCCTGGCGAACTGGAGTTTGACCGGTCGCTCCAACTTGATGGCCTCGAGCCACAACCTTTGTTTCTTTGGGTTCTTGGGCAACCTGTGGAGGGATATCTGCGAGACGGCAGGGCAAAAGCGATGCACGTGTTAGGCGGTGCCGGGTGCGAACCAAGCATCATTGTCATTCTGATTTTCTTGGTTTTGCAAGCATTGTTTTGTGTGGGGGGGGACAACAAAATCGGTTCTTAAACTTGTAGCTTTCTTCATGATTTAATAAGACGGAATAGTGAAAACATTTTAAAGGCAAGGGGCATAAGTTTTTTAGGGTAGGTGGCGCAATCTATTACCCGTTACAAGTGGTATAGTTGATGCCATCCATCCACCTCCATCTATACAGGGTGTCACAAAAGAAAATTTACACGGTCTTTTTCACCGCAAAAATAAACTAGGCGTCGCCGAACGCTCATTCTCCGCCCGAAGGTAGAGATAGAGGTCACAACCAGATGCCAAAGTTTCAGCCCAATCCGATAACTCAATCAAAAGTTATAAGTGATTTTCTGAAATTTTCAACGGGAAAATGGAGCCCATTTTCGGTTTCTGGTGCCATAGAGCCCCAAGTGTTTGAAAACTCCGTCGGCCGCCATTTTCCCATTGAAAATTTCAGAAAATCACTTATAACTTTTGATTGAGTTATCGGATCGGGCTGAAACTTTGGCATCTGGTTGTGACCCCTAGCTCTACCTTTGGCCGGAGAATAGGCGTTCGGCGACGCCTAGTTTATTTTTGCGGTAAAAAAGACAGTGTAAATTTCCATTTGTGACACCCTGTACTTCTCTCGTTCGATTTAGTTGTACCGGCCTGCACTGGTGCAGAAAAGTGTGGTGCAATGTACTTCCAGTTGTGTTTTGAAATAGATTACACTCGTAAACCGAATATGGCAATCGAATGCAGCAACCGAAGTTAACAGTTTTCCGTGGCGGGTTTTTTGCTCGTTACATAAGCAGCAAGCAGGCAGATATCTACTTGTTGGACATGGCAGCAGGTGAAATTATGGTATGGACTGCGGAAAATACCAAATAATGGCTGGGCGACGTGACCTCGTCACGGGCAGTGTTACAAGTTAAACCCGAGCACAGGGGCCCTACGTTGCGCTCTTTGGACTCCCAGGGCGACCGTGGAGAAAGAAGTGACATCAACAACGCTCTTTGGATGTTGATTGGTGGGGTCGCTGATGACGAATTTCTGCAGAAGAAAACAAAGAAAAAGTGAGCGGAGCTAAGATAGGTTCATTCACGCCTACGTCACTTTCTTCTCCCTAGTCGCCCGTGGGAGTCCAAAAAGCGCAACAAAGGGCCCCAGGACAAAAAGAGCAAATACGTACGACGAAACGTCCCCACGAATCGGAAAGATGGTATAACTGTGCGTGCTTAGCGGACGGGAGATCTGTAGTTGGTGCCAGGTTAAGGAGCTCAGGGGAAACTCCTACCACCCCTTGCCACTTTATCTGAGCGAACGTGTTCAAAGTTTAAACGTCCGACCCGCCGGACGTTTAAAATTGGAACACGTCGCGGTGAAACCAACACGCCCAAACTTGGGCCCGCTTTTTCTTACGCTACTTACATTTTCGTCGCAGTACAAGCTGCGTGGAAGACGGACGCGATAATCGCAGTGCGGTACGCAACAACGATTAGGCATAATTGATGGAGCACTGACACTGGAAGAACAGCGGACGATATACAAAAAAACCCGCTATTAACTTTGGATGCAAGTGAAAGACTAGAGCCTCCCTCGGGCGTCTTGTAATGGCGGCGGGGTGGCGGGATGCAAATGGCGGCGGGGTCGGCGCGGTGGCCAGCTGTGGCGAAATTCTGGTGACATATAGCGGAACCTTCGTCTTCTGCTAAGAACCCTTCTAAAACTTAAAAAGTAGCTGGGTTCTCATTTTTAATGTTTTTAGAACGGAATGTACAGAAACTGAGCGGCTCACTACCTCTGCTTAGTATTTTTTGCTTGGACGTTTTTGCGATTATCGGCATTGCCGTCAGGTGGCGACGTGGTGAAATTTAGTTAGGCAGGAGAGCGGTAGGTGGCGCGAGCTACCGCTCAGCTCAGTTTATAGAGTTGAAGCTCATTTCTTTGAATGTGTCGATTTGGTGCCGCAATTTTATTTTATTGGAACGTACTGTCTAATCTTGTCACTTCTAAAACCACCTCAATTTTTTATAATCTGCCGTTTGTTTTTTTGTTTTTTTCTTTAGAATGACACAAAGCCGTGTGTAGAGAGAGTTTGGTCAATGGGAGGCACCGGCAGAGCCAGGGCGTGTGCCGGACTCGGAAAGAGGGCTTGGCATGCTCTCTTGACTAACCAGAAACCGAAATCAATCCCCTAGCGGTGGTAGCGAGAAACAGTTCTGATCAAAGGTATATGTTCGTATATGGTTTTAATAGGTGCGTAACAGTGAAGTGTAGTCACTCTTCGTAGTTGAAAATAGGGTGCATGTGTTGTCTTGATCATGACCATGCAGAAAGATGTGAGAAACGAATGCGCCGCTCAACTCTGTTTTGCTCGGACAGAGTGTGACCGCTCGGACGGCAGATTCTTGGCGCTTGGCGTAACGATTATGTCGACCATTCCGCTAGTCGCACTCTTCCACCATCATTTTGGACGAGCCTGATTGAAACATCGCGTGTACCATATTTTCAGTCACCGAGAGTCACTCCTATGCAGTTATCAGATTTGTTTCTCGCGACCACCGCCAGGGTATTATTTCCGGCTTCTGGTTGGTCGCATTCGAATTTCTGAAAATGCCCTGTAACACGCCCAGCCCGCTTTCGGCCAATGGCGCCTCATTTGTCTCCTATACTTCCCAATGAATGGCCAAACTCTCTACATATACGGCTCTGGAACCGTCACCTCTATCAGTGTTAGATTGTTGAACAAGAAATAAGCACCACAATGCATGGCAATGTGATATTGTATGCCAAAGACACATTTTACTTTAGAGGTCTAAGAGGATGGGGCAACCAGGTCCCGTGTAGATATATATGACATTTTCTAAAGTGTCTCTACAACCACCTCGCAGCTGCTGAACCAGATGGATGGCTTCGACTCCTTGGGCCAAGTGAAAATCATCATGGCCACCAACCGGCCAGATACCCTCGACCCTGCCCTGCTGCGTCCAGGTCGCCTCGACCGCAAGATCGGTATGATCGCTCCCTTGTTGCACCGCCCTTCGTTGTCCCAAAGATTCCAGTCCCAACATTTGTTTACTGTTCGACTACGCTGCCGCAACAATATGAACACGTCTGCTTTGCCTTTCACTCGAAAAGGCAGTTAGCAGGCATACAAGTTAACTGCTTTGGTCATGGTCGCCGGCAGCCTAAGGAATGTGGGGGGCATGGCTTTAGGTCTTCACTTTCCTTAGTTGATGATTCGCTCTTCGACATCTTCGTCGGCTAATGCCCCAATCTCATTGGCTGCAGAGCGATAAGACGCCGCCCAGCGCTTGCCGCACCCTACGTTTCTTAAGCCGTTAGTAACCATAGTGCTCAGAGTCACCGCGCTATACTTCGTTTCACCTCAAGTCTAGATGCAGCCGACGCTACAAATTTCTCTAGGGCGAGAGTGTGTGTTGGTGGATGTACGCTCAATGATGTAGTGACCAAAAGCATTGCT
This sequence comes from Ixodes scapularis, assembly GCF_016920785.2. Taxonomy (NCBI): domain Eukaryota; kingdom Metazoa; phylum Arthropoda; class Arachnida; order Ixodida; family Ixodidae; genus Ixodes; species Ixodes scapularis. The sequence goes on along the minus strand of NW_024609836.1, from coordinate 84,776,458 downwards.
GTTGTCGTACGATTAATTAGCACATGCCGTGACCTCCGAGAGCTCGTGCTTGTACTGCTTGTACCATCGGTTCCAAGGGTGTTGACAGAACGCCGCCCGCCTTTCTATGCAGAGATCCCACTGCCAAACGAACAGGCGAGACTGGACATTGTGAAGATCCACGCGGCGCCCATCACAAAGCACGGCGAAGTCGGTGAGGAACAAAACCATGCCCGATGCCTCCGAGAGCTGGGATGCAGTAGAGTCTTTCTGCGCAACTGTCTTTTGTTTCCGCACGACTTTGGAACCGTGACCAGCGTTTCCCTTCCTTCATTTCAGACTGGGAGGCTGTGGTGAAACTCTCGGACGGATTCAACGGTGCCGACTTGCGCAACGTCTGCACCGAAGCCGGTACGTTGTGCACCTCTCGTGTCTTGCTTTTGCGCAGACTCGTTGCTCGCATGAAGTTTCGCTTTGCCAGTTTTGTTTGCACAATTTCTTTGACGGCCCTAGTATACCATCAACCTTCTCGCCAAACTCCGCCGGCCCTAGCAAAGCATTTATTCGAAAATAGGTTACCCTTTTTCCGAGTGAATACAGTACTTTGCTTGTTGGTGGTACCACCCACCCACTAGAATAAGTTAGTAACTTTCGGCTGCCCGGGGGACAACTCTGACGCTTCATGCATTGTTTTTGTGTGTGAAGTGCATACAGATTTTGAGTGTGCGCGGGCTCTCCTCCTCTCCCCGGAAGTGGGGGAGGAGGAGAGCCCGCGTACACTCAAAATGGGAGAGGGGACGCGGGACGTACCTTCCACTGCATTGCCAAGAAAAGCTGTCGCGGAGTATAGCGGTGGCGATAAAATTCTAAAGTTTGAGCACATGATGTTATCTGGATTAAGATACAAAATAAAAAAAAATTCTCAATGAGCCGACATCCACTCGAGCCCAATATTCATTCATTGTGGATGCCTGCAGCCTTTCTTTCAGTGAAACAAGTGCCTGCGGGCTCCCACAATCTCAAATATGAAATTTGGGCTTAGGTACACGTCAGCTTTTAGAGAAATCTTACTTTTCTATCTTTGATTCCAGGTAACGTCATTTGCTCAAACTTTCACACTTTATCATCACTGCTAACGTCACATTCTCAGAGTTTCAGCTTGCTGCGATGCAGTCCAAAAAACTGGGTTTCTTTTTCTCTTTCTGCCGTAGATAGGCTCATGGGAGGTTCAGCGAGTCAACTAATCCTTCCACTTTTTGCTGCAGGCATGTTCGCCATCAGAGCCGACCGGGAGTATGTGATAGAGGAGGACTTCATGAAGGCGGTGCGCAAAGTGGCAGACAACAAGAAGCTCGAGTCCAAGTTGGACTACAAGCCCGTCTGAAGCCCCCAAATCTTCCAACCAGCCTATAGATTCAACAGCGGAAATAAACGGTTTCTCCAACCTTGGGTATCGAACAGCCGAGATTCACTCCATTTTCGTTGCCCTTAGCCGCCGTTTCAGACTAGACATAGAAGAGTGACAAGTTGGGAATTATTGGTGATTTTTGTGCAACATTTTGGAGCAATTTCCTACAAAAAATATCACCTTGGCAAAAGGAGGTGTATGCATAGTGGTATTGCTACTCCAGTAGAACTTCTACAGAAAAGAGATACGTATAAGGAACATCTGCTGCTGCTGCAAAGCTCTAAACCACTGGACCAATCAGAGCTGCTGGATCGATGCCGACGGCCACCTTCAATCACGCAGATTGTGCCCATAACGCAATACTCTCGCGTCCCCACGGCTATAAAAGGGATACCCGCGGACACGTGCGATGAAGACAGAATGGGACTGACCAAGGCTGCCATCTAATCATGTCTCATTAAACATCATCGTTCCTTTAGCCCGGACCCCACCCCTTAACAGCATGTAATAGAACCAATGGCATTTACTCCCACTCGAAAATTGGTAAATTTGGTTATTTGTCACAATTGCTTGGCTCAAAGTTTAAGTAAATTTGTACAGTTTCTTGTGTCTTAATTCATCTTTTGAAGTAGTTACACCCACAATACATATCGCTTCACCTAGAAATACTGCATGACGGGACTATCTTGGTCCACATATGCACCACCAGCCAGGCACACCACTTGCGTCGGACAAATATGTGCAACACAACACACAAACATGTTTCACACCGGCATTCCAAATAATGAGTCTGCTAGGCAAGGCACAAGCATGTATAGCGCACCTTTGCCAACCGCAAAATTCTGTGCCTGCAAGATATGTATTGCCGAATAGCAAGTATCGTAGGCATTTCATTTATGCTGGCCCATTTCCTTAACTAGAAGCTTATAAACTACATTTTCGGCTCCCGGACTGCAAAGAGCGGACCAACTTGGAAGAAAAAGATTCGCCCTTGACGTCGACAACACCTCTCTTTAATCCGGCGTTGCACCCGCGTTCGAGGCTTGCCCCTGTATCTGGCCGGCCACACAGAGTGGAGGCCCGCAGTTGTTGTGGCACACAGACTGAAGGAAAAGGGTCGACGAGCGTTGGTGTTAGAAAAGCAACAAAAAACAAACGTGGGCAGTCCCTCTCTGCTCGTCGATTTGGCTCCTAGACTATCATCTCGAGTTCCCTGGCATAGCCTATAGTCTGGGCCGCCAGGTCTTCCGTGGGGATGACGTCGTCCGTGTGCTTCACTTCCGTGCTGAACTGGTACGTGTTGCTCGCCTGCGTCCAGCCGCGCTGCAACGAGACGTCGAAAGAATTATGACACGGCCCGTCGTGGGTGGCATCCAAGTTTGCTTTTCTGTATACTCGCTTCGAGACAATATGGAGTTTTAGAATAACGTACGCAATTTTAGCGCACGCTAGCGCTAAATTTAGCGCTTGCGTTAGCGCACGCGACACGAGAAAGTTTTAGAATAGCGTTTCTCCGTCGCAGAGCGCAAAATCCCAAGCATCTCGCGCGCTTGCAACGCCACCAAGATACAATCAATTTTTATTTCACACACGAAATGCTTTAACTTTAGAAAAAACTAGTTTTTTTGTCCAGAGTACCATTTTAGATTTGTTCAAACATGAGAATGCGACGCGAGCGGTTGACCGGTCGTGTCCGCTTGCGTCGCCTCGGCAAGAGAGGTCTCGCGTACTGACCTTCGCACATCGTACTTTCGCCGAGAAATGTGCGCGCATCACAAGCGTCAAGTTGCCGGTGATCGTTGCCAAACCGAGTACAAAGTCGTCCCGTATTGAAAATCGCAGTCGCGAGGATGCCGCCGACTTCGCACTCACTGCACCGCCAAAGCAGCCGCCAACATAATCCCTGGAAGCCGCTATTTTTTTTAAACTCTCCTGGTCTTGGCTTTAGCCAACTTCTCATCACGAATCCTCCTTGGAGAAGCGCAAAGACTCTTTGCGTACGCACGCTATTTCCAAGAAATAGCACACGCTAAAATTGCGCACGCAAAGCGCAAAACCTGGTTTGCGTTCGGAGCATGCACAGTGGCGACGACGCTATTCTTTTCGTATGCCAAGCTTGAGCGTGCGCTATTCTAAAACTCCCTAATGTCTCGATGGGAGTTGCGTACGAGGGAAAATTTTGAAAGGATAATGCAATCACTCTCCAAACTTTGTGAATTCCTTAGACTGGTGTAACTCGCAAACGCCGGAGAGGAGGCAACCTCCTCTCCAGTGCTCGTCACAGAATATAGTGATAGTGTATCTAGAGGCCTAGAAGTTTATATAGGAGTGCACTAAAGGTACGTTAAAAAAAGGGGTGTACAAATAGTGCTTTCAATTGAATAGCATTACCATCCCTGGCCTAAACACTGCAAAAGAGTTGGTATGCCGTGGGACTCTAGCACTGTGAAGGTTATGAATGATGCAATTCGCACACCCCACCACTCGTGCACCCCAATTAAAGGTATACTTTTGATTTCCATGCTTCAACCCAAAACAGAAAAACAAAACAATGGACAAACACCGTGCCACGTCTCCATTTGTTAAAACTGCACAAGTTTGACTTTTTTTTTTTTTTTTTTTTCCAGTCTTGGGTTGAAGCATAGATATCACTCACAGTTCACTGGCCTGCCTGCGTTTTTACTCTTTCGTCGATACTATGGATGTTGAAAGTTGTACACTCTAACAGTATACTAGAAACACTTTCAGGGTACATATACGTTTTTGTCCCATAAAGGCAGGAAATGATCTGGACGAGGCCAGAAAAGTAAAACAAACCTTGGTGGCGTAGGCGGCGGTCTGGCGGGGTGCCTCGAGGAAGAGCATGCGGGTGACGTCTGGCCCCGAGATGCGCTCGTAAGCCTTCTCCACGCAACTGGCTATCTCGTCCCGCACGGTGTCCAGCAGGATGTCCGTGAAGAAGGTGTAGCTGGGTGAGGGCACATTGCCCTTGGACAGGAACACCTGGCAGGACAATCGGACAGCCACCAGGACGGTGAGAGAGATGGCCACCGAGACAGTTTCAATGTTCTTTCTAGCGGGAAACCTACATAGTACAATCAAAGGAAATGTAAATAGTGCAAAGGCAATGAACACATTCTGGATGTTCTAGGTACACAGAATGCCGAGACTATTTCATGCGTCTAAGCACCTACGCCCCACTGCCCCGACGCAGTTGTTCCTCGGCCAGACGTAACAAAGTGCAGCTTGCCTTGTTGTAGCTGCCCTCCATGAGAAACTGCTCCATCGAGACCGGGTGGCTGATGTACACGTTGCTCTGGATCTCCTTGGCTGGGAGGAGCTCCAACTCCTGGGCAAGTGAGATCAGGGTCAATCTTCCAACTGCCGCAAGAAGTCCACCTGTTCCGTTCCGTCCTAGGCAACAATGTTTAGTTCTATGCAACGGTCCTAGGCAACACTCACCACTGTGCAACAGCCCTAGGCAACATTCAACATTAGGTGACATGCAGCCCTAAGCACTTGTTGCCTAGAGCAACAATGGCCTAAATTATAATAATAATTGGGGTTGTGGGGATGTTTATACAGCGTGTAGTTGGTCAGCCATTAAAGTTGCGACGAGTCACACGCTGTAGATGAGCAATTTAGCCAGTGCAGTACAACCGCTAGCCTGGGGTCTTTAACGTGCACCACGCAGTAGTGATACACGACCGCACGCCGGTATGATGCTCATCCAGATCAAAATGGGCAGGGGTGGGGCTCGAACCCAGGATCCCTGGGTTCTGCAGCGCAAGCTTTCGCTCCACGCGCGTCTAGCTGGGTGTGTGCTTTAGCCCACTCGGCCACCGATCCCCCCTGGCCTAAATTCGCTACCAATGCAGACCGGGCTTGTCTCGTTTACAAGTGCAGTAATGCTTAGAAGTGGTTTAATTTCCGCTCCATCGCAACCATTTTGCCTGCTGCAATGTCAAACTTCCATAGGGCCCAAAACTATGAAGAGCAATGGTTTCCCACAGTTTCGTCCTACAAGTATCTCAGATGCCCGTACCACTATTACAGGTGTACTTCAACTTTGCTTCACTATACACTCCGTGCGGGAACTATAGGGGGCGCTTTGAAAAACGCACGCAGCGCCGCTAGCGGAGGAGCTGGCGTTCGACCGTGAGTCGCGTTCAGCAGCCTGCGGCGCCTTTTCGCATGCCAAGCTGTGGCGGCGGAAGCGCGCACGGACGAAACTTTTGCTCTTTGAGCCGATACGTTGAGGGTGACGTTGCATGAATGCTGGGGCAGACCTAAGAAGGGCATTTAGCTGTTCTCCTCTTCTTATATATTGAGTTTTAGTCGTTATTCGGGGGGATTTCTCTAGTTGCGGCCAAAAAAAGGAGTTGGAGCAATTTTTCGAAAAGCAAGACGGCCGCCACCATAACTGCTTTGAGTGGGAAATTTATTTCGCTCGTCGCTGTAAACGTAGGACTGCTGGAACGATGATATTGGAGGCGAGTGAGATGTCCACTAAGTTTCTGCACGAAGTATGCCAAGTTTCATTAAGACAGCAGGTGTGAAAGTTGTTTCTAACGAATGAAGAAATAAAGCTGTACGGTATATCCAATATTGGACCCAAAATGTTGCGTTATAGCGGGCTGTGCAAAGTGCAGATTTGGGCACACAGGTGCTTGGACTTGACAGTGACATGACACAGCACTTATTATAAAAAAAAAAAAAAGTGGCACAGGGAAACCAGGTGAAAATTTGGTTTGGGCGGCGTAACTCAATGGGAACCGGTTTTGACCATGAAAAGGCTGTCAAGGGAATACCACTGGTCGGGGGAGGTGGAGTCTTTAGAGGTAGGAAGGGACTAGTCGACTGTACTTCCAATCGAAACAACTTTACGAAAGGTGGTTCCAAAGCCGAGAAAACGAAGTTGTCGGCCAACACACGGTTTGGCCGCCAAGGGCTTTTGCGGTCAGCTGTTGTGTAATAACCTGTTGTGCGAGGTGCTGATTTTCGGCCCACAGGTACTTTGACATGACCGTCACTTGGCACAACACTTATTATAACAGTTGGCATAGCGAAACCAGGTGGAAATGTAGTTTGGGCGGCGTAACTAAATGGGAACTGGCTTTGACCGTCAAAGGCTGTCAGAAAATACCACTCATCGTGGGAGGTGCACACTTTACAGGTAGGAAGGGACCAGTGGGCGGTACTTCCAGTTCGAACCACTTTGCGATAGGTGGCTCTAAAGCTGAGAAAAAAAAATTGTTGTCTACAGAACTTGGGGTGTCAGTGTTTCCACATCCAAAAGGAGGCTTATCAAGAAAGAAAGCACACCACATAAACTTCCATACTCAAACGCCGACTCTCCAGTGATTCCGAGTTTCATGGTTGTTTTCTTTAGATTTATATTTGTCACTTCTTTTACCGTTCAAATCTTTCTTCATGAAGTACAGATTGCGTGCCATATTTGTCCGGAAATATCATCGACACGTACGATGGGGACGAAACTTCTTTGGAGGGCATTCCTCCAACGAAATCGGCACTGCATACCCGCGAGTGTGGGATGTCATTTCAGTTCGTCCAATCGGCGCTGACACATGTAGGCGTTACTGGTACGAAAACAAACGCAGAGCGCAAAGCGGCAGGGTAGAATATGTCAGCCGTGCCGACACAGTGGCAGACATGATCGGGACACCAAATTTCTCGCGTCGTACGGCACGGCTCCATCGTTGTCGCTGTCCCACAAAACATCGGCGAGGTGAAAAACTGTGAAACTTTGTCTCCACGAGATACGACGCATAACTATTGAAGCACTTAATGACGCAGCACAGGCAGCACTTCATGCTGTGAACCCAGCGCAACAGCACCACTCCGACTTCAACGCGTACCAACGTACGCCGGCGTGGTTTCGGTTTCGTTTTCTCTGGGGTGCTCACTGCCTACCTTCGGTACCGGCCGCGCGGCGGCGCGCCAGTCGCATCGCACGGAGTGTATATCCGCACCTTTTGCTGTACGTGTCCAACGGAACTTTTAACACGATGCATAAGGGATAGACAGCACAGCCCCTGCCATTCGATCATGCAAAAGGGGAGCCGACTTGGTGCCAACAGCTCCTTTGGTCATCCTCGGGAGGATGACCAAAACAGCTTTTGGCGCCGAGTCAGCTCTCGTTTTCGTCCAATAGCGTCTCTTGGGTTTGGTCACCGTTGGCGGCACGTCCCTCCACAGCATCATGTCACCTCCAGAAGCTTCCTACCTCCATGCACTCGGCACTCCAGATGACGAAATAAGGCAACTACGGGGCAACCTGTTCTGCGACTGACCTCCGACGGCTACGGCTATGATTGGTGGATGTGGAGGGATTAGCCGGGCAGCCACTCACAGTGTGGAACTCCGCAACCCTGTTCTGGGCCAGCAGGCAGAGGAGGTTCAGACCCAGGAGCTGATACTTGTAGGCCGACTCGGGAAGGTCGTTCCTGCACACGAAAGAGTGACACTTGGTCAACCTCCGGATGCGGCACAAATTTCTTTTCACCCTCCTTCTAACAGACGGGCTCCTTGGCGGCAGTTGTATGACTGCTGCCGAGTACGGCACTTGTGGGCAGAGCCTCTGCCATATTCTTATCTTGTCACCGACTGTAGTGGGGCTCAAACGCATTGAGTCGGGCCACATGCCTAACAATACCCCCGAGAAATAACCTGCCCCCTATTTTTGGATTGATTTGCTATTTTCTTTTTAACACTGTAAAACTCCTAGTAGTCGTAGTGCTCAAATCAATGATGACCTCGGCATAAATGCAGTTTGTTAGCTAAGGCGGGACATAGGTGAATATTGCTGACTGGGAGGTAGAGTCATCATTGCCTCCTTGCCCCACACCATGATAAGAAGTTTTTTTTAGTTTGCACATTGAAAGTTAGCCCACACCTTATTTTCACATGATCTGCTCTCGTTTTTGGGTGGGCCCTCTTCTCGGGATACGACGGTAGGCAGTAAAAATCGGTACCCACCAGTACAGTCCAAGTAAAATGAAAAAATAAAATAAAAAAAGCAGATGTCGTATTTGCGCTTAAGGCGTTGCACAGTGCACTTTGGATACCCAAGCACTTACTAATATTGGATAAACAGGGTGGCATAGAACTAAATAATGTGTGTGACATATGTGAGCCCTATTTTCATCACCCCGCTGGCTATTGACACCCACGGATTTGCGCATGTCGTATTGGGGAGGGGGGACCAAAATTTTTAACACATTGTCTCAATAGCTTATAAAAGTGCGACATATGGGGTGTTCTAGTACAATTCTCCAGCTATCTGAATTAAAGGAAAAAGAAAATTAATACCCGTCTAGACATCACCAGCCTTGGCGAATTCCGTAATGCAAGACAAATTATGAAAACAAACAATACGTTATGCTTTACATTTTTTGCTGAATGAATATTGTGATCGAAATATTGACGTAGTAAAAATGTCAAACAGCAGTTTACTTTTTTTTTTTTTTTTTTTAATATTTAGCAATGTATTTTTTACGTGCGCACCCTAATTGTATTGTTTCTTTCTGAAAGCATTTAATTTATGTATTTGTTGAACTCCGTCGTAGCTGCTGAGTGAGGGGTCGGAGCTCATCAAGCTGCATTTCTGCAGCTTTTTCTTCTGCCTCCCATTCACCACATGTATCCACGGTGAGAATGAAGTTTGTATTGTGTTGTATTGTATTGTAACTCCTTGATTTTGTTTTTAGTTGCGCACCTTGCTTGCCCTCCTGCACGACCCCAAAGACAATGAACTGCCGTGGGCACAAAAAGGAGGCTATGCAGGCACTCACTGGTAGTCCAGGTAATAGCACTTGAGCTGCGCCATGTAGCGTTCGAAGGAAGGGATGTCGCGCGTGGCAATGCTCCACTGGGCACCAATCTCCAGGATGTCCCCTGAGGAAACAAACAGAAGTCAGCACAATACAACTTCATGATCAGCCTCGCTCTACTAACATTTGCATGGTCGCACAATCAGAGAACTGTCCACAGAAACGCGTTCAGTCGACTCGTCTGCTTCCCGACGTAACGCGTGCGCCGCACTACTTACAAAATCTTTTCTTCTCAGCTTCAGATATTCGCAATCGAAACACCATCCAACATACGTGGGAACATATTTTGACGAATCAGCATTTATGTCCATTTTGCTGACTTAATGCACCGCCTACTGTCAAAAGCAAATGCAATATTGTTGTGTTAAGCACCATTTAGTATTTTTGTATTGCCCAATATAATGGGACTGCTGACTGTTATATTGTCAGAAAGGAGAAAGCGCAGGCGAGCCGGTTAGGAAACAACATAGTTGTGAACCCTGAGACGTGGAATCATGTTTACTCGGTATTCAAGAAACACATTCCTGATGTTCTGCTCATCTATTATTGTTGTTTGCTTCTTTCCGTTCATCCCTATCATAGTCCTGCCTTCAGCTGAAACACGAGCTAGATCGAGCTCACAAATTTTGTAATGTGAACAACACTTCTTTTCTGCGCAGGCAGTTCAAGGCTTCAGTACCAGACGCAACATTGAATTCTTTTAACATTACTTTGCCCCACGGCTATTTATGTAGCAACCCCCAAAAGTTCCGGAGGTTTCTGAAACAAAAGAAATCAACCTCCGTGGACATGAAACTCTGCAACGGCACTTCAAATAAGAAGCACTTCAGGTCTAATGCTTTTAATGACTATTTTTCTTCTGTATTCACGGCAGACAAGAGGACAATCCCAAGTTACAAGGCTTTTCCCATAACGATACCGGAAGTTAGCACTTCTGAGGAAGGTGTTTTTGCGGCCCTCCTTAATCTATACATTAGGAAGAGCTGTGGCCTCAACAATATTCCGAACGTTTTCCTTTTTGAAACGCCGAATGGTCGGTTAAATTTCTGCGCTTCATTTACTCTCAGAGTCTTAGCACGGGTGACGTGAAAAACGAGTGGAAAACCGCAAGAAAGTTGCCAAGTTTTCGACCGCCGTGTCAAAAACTACCCACTCGTTTCATTTTTATGTCCGACTAGTAAAGTGTTAGAGCACTTCATTTTTAAGGATTTAATTGTGTTCTTCGAAAACAGTAATTTTCTTCTTTTTTAGGACGAACAGCATGGGTTTAGACGTGGTATGTCATTTGTGACACAACTGGTGCACACGGTACATGAACATGCGGCTGTCATCGATGAGAGCGGTCAGACGGACATGATATTTTCTAGATTTTGAGAAAGCTTTTCATAGAGTATTTTATGAAAAAACTGTTACATAAGTTGAGCTGTGTTATCAGTAATGTGAATATACTATGTTGGTTAGACCCCTAGCTTACTAAGTGACAGCAGTATGTGGCTCTCGATGGCATTCTGTTTTCCAGAGTCACCTACCTGCAGGATCCGTCGTGACACCACTCGTTTTTAATCGTCATCTACGACTTAAGATGGAAAATCCATGTGTGCTAACAATCATCAAACCATTATGTGGGACCCCAGTGTTTAAATCGTCCTTCTTTCCTAATACAATAGGCAAATGGAATCATCTCCCTAAAAGTGTTCTCGATTCAGAATCGCTGACCATTTTTAACGACACACTACTCAAACATTTTCCTGTCGACAAGTTTGCCTGTAATAAGTAGTATGTTTTGTTCTTGTCATTTTTGTTGTATGCATTTTCTGCCTTGGCATTTATATAAAAATGCTGGCAGTACAGACAAATAAATATATGACAACCAAACACAGAATATTTTCGCATCTTTTCACTGTGCCAGTTTCACCCCTTGAGGTAGTAACGTAACGAAACTAGAGACAATGGATGGATTCCTCACGTGCAACCAGAAGCTCCCGCTTCGTTACTGAGGTATTAGAAGTTGGCAGGAAAGGCAGCTGTGTCAGTGTGACCTGCGTGAAAATACAAAAGCAAATATGAGTCAGTAAAAAAGAAACAATCCTTTATAACATCTTTTTGGCAACGACGCAGACACAGAAGCAAACACCGCTTTTGGCATCTGGCATTTATTTATTTTTTTTTAATATAGGGTGGGTGAAATACCCAGGCTCGATATAAAATGGGCCGTAAAAATCGGCGTCTGCACGAAGCAACCTAAACTTGTCGTCGAAGATGTATTTCACAGGTTGATTTTATCTTGTGAAATTATAAAGCGTAGCTCCCTTGCCATAAAATATAGGGCTAAAGAACTTACCAGGGTCAACAGCGGATAGCGACGCAGACAACCGTGTAGAGTGGCGGGGCGCGTTTGGTGCATGTACTGATCAGTGTCAAAATAATCCGTCAGAACGAGTAGCCGACCAGCAAATAACAGCAGATGACATGCCGCTTTTGTTTAATCTTTTTTTTTTTTTTGCATTTATTTTTAAATTAAAGGTACAATACAAAAAAAGATTATGTTCATTATAACAGACCACGGTAGTCGCGAGCAGTCTCGATAAGGAGGTAGCATCATCTACCAATATGTGCGCCAAACGCGTCCTGCCACTTAACTCGGCCATCTGTGTCGCCGTCCGTTATTGGCCTTGGCAAGTTTTTTGGCCCTATTTTTTACAGAAAGGGAGCTACGCTTTGTAATTTTACATGAAAAAACCGACTTGTGAAACACACCTTTGACGAAAAGTTTAGATTGCTAAGTGCAGGCACCGATTTTTACGGCCCATTTTAGATCGAGCCTGGTTATTTCAGTCACCCTAGAATAATATACAGGTTTGTGAAACCACAGCAGATGAAATTAACTGTAAAAGTACTTGTTGTTGGGCTAGTTGGTGATGACCGTTTTGAAACATGGTTAAAAGCGCTAAAAAGTCGAACACAAGAGAGAAGACAAACATGGGCAAGTCATGCTTCGGTGAGCCATGCTTCGGTGAGCCATGCTTCTGTGACAAAGATTCTAGGTAGGAGCAAGAATCATAGAAAATGTGAACTGCAGGAGGCATACTTTACCAGGAAGAGAGGCCCCAATGGGTCAGCTACACGCTGACTGCATTGCATTATGCCGAGATACATTTTTTTTTTATAAATTTATGTAAACGGGTTGAAGGGCATGCATACCGGCGCATGAATAGCCTAGGCGAGGATAGGTGTATTAAAATATATAGTGTCCCATGTCACCAGGCTCGATCTAAAATGGACCGTAAAAATCGACGCCTGCACGTGGCAATTTAAACTTTTCACCAAAGGTGTATTTCACAGGTCAGTTTTTGCTTGTAAAATTACAAAGCGTAGCTCTCTTTCCGTAAAAAAACAGGGCCAAGAAACTTGCCAGGACCAACAGCGAGCGGTGACGCAGATGACCAACCCAAGTAGCGGGGCAGGTTTGGCTTTTGTATTGACAGATGGCGCTACCTCCTTATTGAAACTGCTAACGACCACCATGGTTTATTAAAATGAACATAATCTTTTTGTAATGTACCTTGGGTTAAAAATAAATGCGGACAATAAAAGCAAAACTTGTGGGGAAAAAACGCATTTGCATAACGACAGCGCATTTGCTGCCAACGGATTTCGTCTGCATGTCGTCTGCTTTCTTTCACTGGTCGGCTACACCTTTGCATGCTGCTCCCGACGCCATCTATCAACACGTGCGCCAAATGCACCCCGCTACTCAACTCGGTCGTCTGCGTCGCCATCCACCGTTGGCCCCGGCAAGTTTCTTGGCCTCAATTTTTTTTTTCAGAAGGAGAGCTACACTTTGTAGTTTTACAAGAAAAAACCGACTTGCGAAATACACCTTTGACGAAAAGTTAAGATTGAGACATGCAGGTGTCGATTTCTACGGTCCATTTTAGATCGAGGCTGGTGACTTAGACCACCCTACATATATGTACTTCCATCTTATTTTTTTCAAATAATGTTGCGAGAAACGCCCGTGTTTGACTTTTCTCTTGTCTTCGTCTTTTTAGCGCCTTCAACCATGGTTCAAAAGCAGACGAAACACCCTAGAAATCGCCGTCCGTCCATACGAAACTCAGCGTTGATTCAGCAGTTTAAACTTCTTTCTCGCAAGAGACATGGAATCTGAACACAGCCCTAGAGAAGAAAGACAACAAAAGAAAACAAATACCCAAGCTACGTTCGACTACAATGTAGCACCAAGGTCCCTTTGCCATGATCACCATGACAATGCAGAGCTGAAGAATGCACAAGAGCTTGTAACAAGTTGAAGCGTTTAAAGGGACACAATTCTTTTGCGGTAGTGATTATGAATGAGCTGAGCTTTTCTATAAAAAAAATAATTGTGTTGTGCCTATGTTTACACAGCGGGAAGCTAACGGTTGTAGGTGATAGCCAGTGCAGCACGACGCCTGAGAATCTTTAAGGCTGCGGTCCCACGGCGGCCATGATATATGACGCTTTCCGCACGTTTTCGAAATGCGATCGTGGCGTGTTCAAGCTTGCTAAAATTATGTGTTATATATCATCTTGTAGTGTACAACGTTATCTTTTATCTGATGTAAGATTTGTTTTCCCAGTGCAAAAAGCTAATTCAGGGGGCACCCGCGAACATTGACCTTTTCGGCAAAACATAGTTTCGTAGTACAGTGGTACAGGGTGCACTATTGGAGCAATTTCTTTCAAATTTTAGAATGTTATAGAAGAAGAGTGCGTTCATTGTCAACGGAAGCCCTTTTTTCGTTTTTTTATTTTATTTTGACAGATATTTACTTTAGAAAAATTGACTTCGCGGAAGCACTTCAGTCGCGAAGTTTTGGGCGCCTACTCGGTCATTTTATTTGAAACTTTTTACATCAGTTTGTAATTATGGTCGAAAGGGTTACGCTGAATTTCATTGTAATATGGCTTAAACTTTTTTCGGAATGCTCATGTGAAAAGTGACGAAAACAGTTAATTTTGGCAAACTTCATTTGGTAGTACAGTGGTACAGCGCTTAGGGATTGGCACACATGAATAAAATTGGAGGCCCGCAAAGAAAAACATATTCTGCTTTGCAAAGCGAGGCCCTTTTTCTAAATTTCACTTTTGATTTTCCATAAAAAAAGTTTGATTATAGGTGAAATCACGTATTTGTTGATAGTCAAAAACGAGTATTTTGACCCCTTTTGGCAGACATTTAGGCAGATATTTTTAGTACAAAATAGAGTTTACTGTCCCAGGTTCTCATTATTAGCCCACATTTTCGCTAATCGAGCCTATTTTTTTTTTAAATCATAAAACATACAGAAAATACAAATTGGATGTCTGGTTGCGCCCTCTATGTGGCGGTGACTGAAATGTGACTACGCGAGGTTCAGGAAACTGCCGAGGATGGCGCTGATTCCAGCTGTGGTTGCCAGCTTCGGAAACTGGTTGTACACTTGGCTTCTTCCGTTTCTTGCAAAATAACGTGCTGGAAAACTTGGTCGAAACTCGCGAGGTCCTTTATATCACGGTACTTTCTGCTAATATAGCTTTTAGGAAGAATTTCAGTTGCTTTCATATTGTCAAACGATTTTTTTTTTATGCGAGGCTCCACCGGTTCAGTTTGCTGAATAAATCATTCACGCAATCGATATCGAAGTTTCAGATTACCGAAATGCCAAAATCGCCAGTTCCGCGTAGATACGCAGCGTGACGCGCGTGCTTCTGGTGCGTGTGCACGTACGTGTTTGCTGCGTGGTTCTTCGATTGCTGCGAGTTTTCGCGTATTTATTGTGCACTGCTTACCTCCGTCTGCGCACGCCTCTCATCCTTGTAACTACCCCTGCTCTGTTTGCCTAGCGTGAAGTTTGTGTCTGTCTTTTCGTTCGCTGACTGAGCTCGTGTCGGTGTCCTTCCTACTGGCTGCTGTTCGTGCTTGCGTACCGTGTGTGTCGCTTTGATTACTAGGTCCCCTGCTTATGAGGCGGAGCAAGCGGTGGGCGTCGCGCCAGGGGAGGGTCGTGATTGGGGAAACAGCTTAGCAGCCGACGCCGACTTCGGCGCGTTTCTTCTGCGCACGCGCGTACTGTCATTGATATCGCTACTTCGCGCCGTGACGATGCGCTGATCTACAGGCCGGTCGGCGCTCGCGTGATATTGTTGAAAATTCTCGAGCGTGTATTTACGTTTCGAAAGCCATAATAGAATCAAAGTGGACATTTAGCCGGCAGCCGGCATACCGTGGCTCTGAAAACAGATTGCTAGGAGTGCCCTTTCATTCTCTGGTTCCACGCTGGGTGCGCGCAGTCCGTGCTTCTGGCCGCCCCGGCCACCCAAATGCGCTTTTCTGCTGCTTGTTTTGTTTTCAGTAAACAGACAATAGATTCCTGCTGATATTCTCCTTTATAATCTTCACTCTTGACAACTCTTTAGTGTTCGAAGGAACTCCGTCAAATTTGACGATAATGCATGTGTAAGTACAACTGGAACCTCATAGTTGCAAGAATACTTTTCGTGGATTGTCTGCATCAGAGTGCCTCCATGTGCGCTTCGCGCACATGAAGGCTCCCTAGTCTGCACCTTTCTGATAATATGATCGGTCTCCATAAATTGCACTTTCCCGCTTCGGGAGCACGGCCAGCGGCGGTTCTCTGTCGGCCATCGAACCTCACACACGTGAAGCGTTGTCAAAGCTGTGATATACCAGGCGTTTTATTATTATGTTTTTTTGCTTGTGTGTGTGTGTGTTTTTTTTTTTGTTTTGTTTTTTTTTGCTGAAAGAAATTATACTTTTGGTATTCCCGGGGATAACATTATCGGCTGCGGCGGACGTAAAGGAACGACCGTAAATTGACAGTTAGTGGCCTTATAAACTAAAATTTGCCATTAGCGAACGCTGGAGGGTGGGCGACCTCCTCTCCCCCGTTCGCTCCGCTGAAGTGGAACAGGGTGGGAGGAGCTCCCACTTCGTTCTTGACCTGTCACCGACTACAGTTGCGAATTCCACTTGTCATTTTGGAGCGATGACGAGATAGAGCTGAGTCATGTATTGCGTTCTCTGAGATGAAGAACGCAATGCGCGCGGAGTTGCTCCACGTATGCACCAGTCACCGGTAAAAACGACCTGTCCTGGGAGGAGGTCGAGCGAGACGCCGGCGGACATGGGGGTCGGTCACCTCACCGTCACCACCGTCTACCGTGCCTTCAAAAACACGGGGCGCAATGTGTTCCTGCAGTATAACAAAAAATTGAACAAACAAGGTGCAAACTTTCATTTTTTTCCTAAGTCTGGTTTGCAGGGCTGAACAGAATACAAAAACGATGCGCCGTGCTGGGATGACGTCCACTACAATGGTACACGATTATAACAAGTGCACAAATCCTGCCACATTATTTTGCTACAGTGATAAGAGCATATACATCTTTGTCCGCGATGCAGCAACAGAGACATTATTTCCAAATTAGAGTTCGAAGTTAGCCTTCGATGCTAGCACTGACCAACTCACTTCACTCACAGGGTGAAAACATGAAACTTCGTATCATTAGGACAGAGATCGAAAAATAACACGCACCGCTTCAACTTGGACACCCCAAAATAATTAACTTTAGTGGATCGCACGCAAAAGCTTCGCGTACGCAATAAAATTGCCGGTCAGAAGTACGGTTCCGCAACCAAAATCAGCATATGAGTCATCAAATTATGAAGAAAAAGCAGGTGTGAGCGTGCCAAAAATATTCGACATTTATTGTTGTCAATATTTGTTTTTCTATCCACGTGCTTATGCCGCAGTGGAAAGCCGTGAAACTCCCAATAAATTATTTTGGGCAGTGTTTCCGACGGTGCTCGCTCGATCGTAAAATGCCACTTTGTTGCTACTTTGGCGAATCAAACAAGGAAGCCACGTTCATCTACAATGCCCTGTCCACAAGAAGGGAAATCGAAATTTTCGCTTCGTTTTCTTTTTTTTTTTTTTAATATTCTTCTCTTCTGCACGATATAGGGTATGAATTATTATCCTTCCCTGTACTCTCGCTGCGACGAACAGTCCGATAAACGAGTCACCCTATAACAAAGATGGGGGTCCCGAAAATCTCCTAAACTCGTGTTTGTTTTCAGAGACACATCCGTGTGTAAGAAAAACCACGGCCATCTCCACGAAGCTTATACGGACATTCTTGATAAATAGCGTTGACTTGAGGTTGAACTTTGCATTTGCTTTGTAAACACAAGCGTGACGTCAAGGGCGCATCCCACGCGACCCGACTGAAGTCTGAACTGGTGTACTATATGTGGACAATGGGGCATTATTTTGACTTCCCGGCCGCGACGACCTTGGCGAGGGAGGACAGATGGGGTTCCCGAAAACTCCTAGAATCGTGGTTTGTTCGCAGGGACACACACATCCGTGTGTAACAAAAAACGCGGCCCTCTCCACGAAGCTTACACGGGCATTGTTGTGTAACTACTGAAGATGCCTCCCGCAAGGGAGGCGAAACGTCTAATGAAATTGCTTTTTCCTGTTCTGTGAAGTCGGTGCTTTTACTTTAATTATGTTACCAGTCGGCCTGTGTGACCAGTGCTCATTTGAAGAATCGCCTTTGTCTTTCCTGAACCCTAACAAAAACACCCTCATAACATTTTTTTTACTGTTCGGCTACGTTGGCATAGCCTATAATCGACATAATTTTTGCGAAAGCCTACTTTTATATTATAATTATGTGTAACCATTTCTAATTGAAGAAGTGACAAGTATAATAATTATATTATGATTTCATATCAAAATTCGACGAACCGGGAGATGCGAAATTCGGTGAAACAGCTTTTCAAAAAAATATCCGGTGCCCGAAACTTGCTCACATTAAAATGTCTAACATGTGTATGTGTTCTAACACAGAAGATGAGTGCAATGTGGAAACTGAATGGCCTCACAGACAATTGTCAACGAGTTGGATTTTTTTATGAATTACCCTTTGTCGAGTCACCCTACTACCGATTGGCCTCTTCAATCAATTGCGCGTCGACAAATATTGCTGTTGGTTTATTTGCCATCTGCCATAAGGGGAGAGTGTGGGGCTCGTCAAGCCGACATCTGCCAGCATTTTCATCACGCCTCCAGTGCCTGTACCGACTGACGCCAACGAGTTGGCCTAGAAATAAATACCCACGGACTATTCTATAGCCGCTAAATATCTCTACGCGAGCATGATTTGTTTTTAAAGGGGCACCCGCCTGTCCGTGCTTCTTTGAACTATACATACGTCACGGTCAAAACGTTCCGCAGCTAACGAGTGAAGGCCGACCAACCTATTTTGTCCAATTGTCCGTGTATGGGATATGAGAATGCCACTGCGTCAAAGACAAGACGTGTGCGAGCGTTGCTAAAAATAGAGACCACTATCGATGTTTTAGTATACATGGTTTCATTCTTAGTCAGAGCGCAAACAGAGGTTAGATGTCACGAAAACACATACACAAAGACAAAAAGCACTTTATCACGGCGCATTGTATGAGTTGTTATATTAGTGGGTGGAATCACCCAAACAAAGATAGTGAACGCCGTGGCGTTTAGGTGTTGAGCTGTTGGTGATGCTTGATCGGCGCAATGTGTCGGTCGAGCTCCAACTGAGGGTGATATGAGGCGGGGCAGCTCTGTGGTTTTACTTGTTGTTTATTCCGTTGTCTTTCTTTTTTGCGCGAAATATTGCGGATCACAACAGATAGGCATCTTCGTCCGATGAAGCTCTGTTTTATTGATTGGAGTTTCATCGAATAGTGGACACTTCATTGAACACCGCTTCATTGAACGCCAACTCATCAAGTAGCTTGATCGAATTACGTTTCTGCTATCAAATTATTGCAGATATAATAACTACGCTCGTCATATTTTGTAAATAACGGTAGCCTTTAGCGAAAATTGTGTTGCATAGTTAGTTTCGGCCGTCAGCAAATAGTGAAAAATATCTATCTACCTCTCTCTCTCTCTCTTTATATATATATATATATATATATATATATATATATATACAAAGGCAAAAATGCGTACTGTCGGAGTTACTAATTCGAAGTTTACTACGACGTTTCGAGCGGGGACCACTCTTCATCACGTAATGAAGAACGGTCCCCGCTCGAAACGTCGGAATAAACTTCGAATTAGTAACTCCGACCGTACGCATTTTTGACTTTATATATATATATATATACATTTTACTAATACACTGTCTGGACATTTACATTTACCAGGTAACCATTTTCAGCTGTGATTTGACACTGTGTTGCGCTTATCCCGCTCTTATTTATTTATTTTTTGTTTCTCCCGTTTCTGGCCTTTTTAGTATAGGCTTCCACCAGCTCGCTTGCGCGTCAACTCTAATTTCAAGTGAAACAAGTTTGTAAATTAGGGTGACACTATATAGGTTTGAAATCCTATACCAATTTTATTGCCATTTGGTGGGCCACGTACGAATTTTGATATATATATTTTCATCCAAATAATCGATTAGTAAATCGAATAGCGATTCGGACGAATTTACTACGACGGGAAGAACGAATTTGCAAATCTCATGGCAATTAGGAAATTTCAGCCATCCTTGATTTCCGATTGGGCGCGCTCAGTAGCGGCTCCCTCCGGACAGAGTAGCCTCGAGTAAGAATTCGCGGAGTCTCTACTGACCGGCCAAAAAAAGTGCGGCGCTTCAACTGCTCCCGCCCAGACGACTTGATGTATTTGTATACACACATGACATCGGCCGCGATTGGCGATTGTGGTTCCGTTAGCCGACGCAAGCGTCAGCGGACGTCTCATATTTCCATACTCTCATTTAGCTACAGAAACATAAACAAACAAAAAAAAAAAATCATCCAGTCCATGTTCACTACGTTCACCACTGACAAGATAGTCTGTAGTTCAAGTTTTCATGCAAAGCCGATCAAAACGAGGCACCAGATCAACGTTTACCTCGCTTTTTTTTTTTTTTTTTTTTACGGCTGCCATCAGGAAAGATCTGGCTTGTCGCGTTCCCTGAACAACACTCCGAATATTGTTTGTGCCCCGTGCACCATCCTGTTGTAGCAATCTTTTTATTGTCCCCATGTGATTTCTTTATGTTCTTACTGGTGTTTGATCATAATTCGGTCATTGAAATAGTTTTTGCTGCCGACTCTACCATTCTTTTGACCCTCTGGCAGCAAAGGAATATTATGGCGGCATTACACACGAAATAAGATAGTAGGGCGTTTTCAGATAAGATCGAACAACGATGTCCGGTGACCATTTTTAATTTTAATGAAAAAAAAATATTTTGCTGGCTTTATGCCATGAACAACAAAACCAATCCTTGTTTTGGCAAAAAAAAATTTGTCTTTCCGCTCAGATGTACTATGCTGTTACGCTCATGAACTCACGCACTGTCCGAAGATGTACTCTTTTTTACTCGTGGGATTGCAACGCTGCGGAATGTAGGCGTGTGATTTCAGAAAGCGCGTCCTACCATTTCTACGCGCGAGTGCTCCTGCTACCTAAGCATTGTATACAGTTACGTCCTCGCGCCCGTGACTTGGGCAGCCCCGTACAGACTTATGCAGTATCGAAAAAGATTAGTTCAAAATTGACGGTCCCACTTTTCCATACCGCTTCAAAACCCGATCTCGCTCAAATGACTTGGCAGCCGGACAATTTTGGCAGGGGGCCTCAAGTTGGGGATTATCCGGTACATTGTCCTCCCAACAATGAACGTGGGCGCGACGCGCCAGAGGGTGAACACGTGAAAGGAGGGGCGTAAGAGTGGAGAAGGAAACTCAAGGTCGCAAGCGACGGGGAAAAAGGGTTTCGAAATTGGCGCGCAGGTTTTACAGCATTTGCTCACACGGACAGCCAACGCCGCCCTGGTGGTTCAACTAATGTTTTGTTCAAGATGGCCGCCGTGGTACCGCAGCCTTAACGTGAATGACGCAGCGGTGCCACAAAACCACACACCGGTGCGATGCTTATCCAGATCGGGCAGGGGTGGGCATCAAACCAAGGATCCCAACTTTTTGAACGAGAGTGACGCAGCAAGTTGGAGCTAGGCTTAGGCTTGGACGGAAGCCGGCACCCGAAACACGCCGCAAGCAGTCGTACGATACGGGGTGGGGGCTCCTACCTTGAGCTTTGTTAACAGCTCTCCGCATTTCTCCAGGTTCGGCGTCTTCTTGCTCCATTCCTGCGTGAGGAGCTGATAGTTGGCCACAACGCCGTCGAGTAGCGTCATTCTTGTTTTCAGCACGATCAAATGAATCGTGCTTCAAAACACAGCCTAATCCAGCCGTCATGCATAAGTTAACTTTATATTAGTTTCGTAACCAAAAGGGTCGTATCATTCGTACAGTGGCTTGTGTACAATTATTTAAAATGTAAATATTGCCTCGTTAAATTAGCTAAAATATAATTTACGTACAGATCCATAAAACATGTAAACGACAGCACATTCTTTTATTATGTTTTGCTTCTGCCACCCTGTTTCGCGGTTATTTTACTGCACATAAAAATATCCAGGACTTTAAACTATAATATTTTTGGAAGTGTCTAGAGTTCCGTCCAGACGGAACGATAGTCGCCACTAAAGTTCCGTCCATGTTGGGTCTCGTATAAAAGAAATGGTGAAAGCTAGTTTCGGAAGTGGTGGTGTAGTGTAGTGGGAAAGGTGTCTGCTTTACACGCAGCGGGCCCGGGTTCCAACCGCAGTGTGGGGTTACTTTTTTTTTTTTTTCTCTCAATTTTTTTGTTGGTATTTACATTTCTTTTTTACAATTATCACTGAAACATATTAACCCATGTTGTCGACGAAACTTTGCTTCCTTTCCGGAAGTGCAAGGGGGCATAGCGGGTTTGGGTTGCTGTCTGGACTCCGCGAAGCGGCGTGTACGGAGGGCTAAGTGGTTTAATAGGTTTGTAATTAGCAGCCGCATACTGTCGCCACTGTCGCCGCGAAGCGGCGTGAACGCAGGCGGGGGGGTGTGTTAACGAGCTCCCCAGTGATACACGCGAAGTCCGAAAAGAGTGACCCAAATGGCACGAGCTCTCCGCGTTCCAGACGGAACTCTAGTGGCGACTATCGTTCCGTCTGGACGGAACGCTAGCCACACCGAATATTTTTCACCCGTACGATCAACAAGATTCTGAAAATATGATTTTAAGACTCTGGTTAGGTTGCGCAAGTCACAACTGTAGTATTTTGATTTGCACGAGATGGCGTGCAAATCAAAATACTACAACAACCCAATTAGATAAAGTTCTCCCAATTTATCCAGGACGAGATAAAGTGAACTAATCGAGAATCTACAAGGAATCGAAGGAATCTACGCCAATCCAGCCAATCCAGCTACAATCCAACATCCAGCCGGGTGGATTGCCGGTCTGGTTGTCTGGTTGGTCAGGTTGGTGTAGTCAGCGAGGTGAAAATTCGAGCAACGTTTTCTCCTTTCAATTGTTTCCCGAGTGTTTGGCGTCTCTTGTCATGGAAGATCATGTTTTGACTGCCCTAGAAGACCTTCGGTACGTCGGCGATTTTATAGTCCATAGTTGTCCCTGTCGTGAAAACGCGTTGATCCTTTTCAGTCTCACGTTGCCGGTGTGTCAGTGTCAATGCAAATCGATTCACGTCGCATCTATTGCTCGAGAGATGACGCTTATTTATCGCAGCTTTCTGTCACAAACCTGGTCATCACTGTGATTACATCTGTTTGAACTTAGCTGTCAAACGGTAGAACGCGACGCCGAAAAGTGACACAGTCTTCTTTTATCGTCCTTGCGCTGAGCTAGCTGTTCCGTGGTAGATCCAGGTCATCGTTAATTTTTTTTTCTTCTTTTTTTTCCTTTTTTTGTTGCAGTTACGATGGACCTTTTGCTAACGAAGACGTGTTTACGAGGGAGATCGAGGACTCAAAGTCGATTAAGTTCACCGAACTCGTCTCATGGCTTTCCGTGGAGCTCAACAAACTCGCCAACATGGAGGACAGAGTCAACCCGATCACAGGTGAGGATACTTATTACTATAGTCCGTTGCAACTCAATAAGGTAGGGCGAGGGAAAGGAAGGACGGGGAGGAGGTAGCAGACGAAACGCTAAAGAGGAGGAGGAGGTTTCCCCTTCTCTCCTCCAGCGTTCTGTATGCTTCCTCCTCCCCGGCCTTCCTTTCCCTCAACCTACCTAATTCTTGAGTTGCAAGGAAGTATGGAAATCAGTGGAATTCGAGGCGAGCCCATTCGGGGCTGGATCAGTGAAAGCTCTGAAAGTTTGTGCGGTGACATAGAAACTCGTGAACACAAAACTACACCTGCTACGTATGCACATAACACAAAAGTACATATGCACAAGTTGTCATTCTTGGCCCTTCCCGACTATCTTTTTGGTTGGATAAATGATCATTTGTTAAATCGTAAACAATGCGTAGTCGTTGGTGGTCAAAATTCTCCATATGCAGATGTAACCTCGGGTGTCCCACAGGGGTCTGTACTTGGGCCACCTCTCTTTTTGATATATATCAATGACATGGCACAAAACCTAACATGCAGTGTACGATTATATGCAGATGATTGTGTAATCTATAGAGAGGTTAATTGTGAGGATGATTCTCTTCTGCTTTAGTCAGACCTTGAAAAAGTGATGACCTGGTGTGACAAATGGCAAATGTTTCTTAATATCAATAAATGCAATTATGTTAGATTCATAAAAAAAAAAAAGCAGCCTTATCTATCGAAATATCAGTTGAACGGTGTTGCCCTTCAGGAGGTAGCTGATGTCAAATATCTAGGGGTTTATCTTAGCAGCGATCTTTCCTGGACTAAGCACGTCGACGCAATAACAGCAAAGGCAAACCGTGTTTTGAATTTTATCAAACGGAAGTTCAAAATGGCCCCAAGAAATATTAGGAGCTGTTATACGTAACTAATGTTAGGCCAATCTTAGAGTATGCTTGTCCAGCGTGGGACCTGTATTACGTAAATTTAATATAGAAACTAGAGCGCGTGCAAAATAGAGCAGCCCGTTTTGTTGCAAATAATTATGAATTTTGCTCAAGCATAACAGATTTAAAGAAACAACTGAAGTGGAAATCTCTGGTTTTGCGGAGAAAATATCTTAGAATGGAACTTTTCAGAAGTATTTACTTAGGACAAACAGGTATTGTGAAGGACAACTACTTACATAATCCTGATTACCTTTCCTCAAGGGTGGACCACCCGCTAAAAATAAAAAATATTAGGTGTAGAACTGAAATGTTTAAGAACTCATATTTCCCAAAATCAATTGGAACTGTCTTCCGCAGCACGTGGTCACTGAGACTTCGGATGCCATGTTTTCCTTCTCATTATTAGACATCCTTTAATTGTGGTGTGCTGTAGTTTTTGTTTTGTACTGTTATGTTTCTGATTTTGTGTAACAGTTTTGTTACAGTTTTATTGCACTTCTTTCAATCAATAGTCTTAGTTTTCCTGAACATGTTTGATACAATGTGACATATAATCGTTTTACTTTCCTGTACCATGTACCCCCTACAATAACGCCCTGTGGCGATGTAGGTATTATGTAAATAAATAAATAAATAAATAAACAAGATGCACCGCTACGAGCTCTCCCAGCCAATGTAGCACTGCGAATGTATCACGTGACTTATGAAGGTTATGTGACACTTGCACGACATTGGATTTGCCTGGATCGCTCGTAGCTTCCTCGGGGGGTCCATCGTGAGGTGAAAAGGATTGTATATCTTAACTTTGTTTTTCCCTGCTGATTTCAGATGTCGAGGACTGGAACACGTTCTTGCTTGAGATGAGTGCATTCCTGAAGGAAACTCGTAAGTTTTCCTCGTCTTTCAAAAATGTGCGAGGATAAAAATAGCTGCCGTCTGTTTCCACTGAACGAGGCTCTTGTCCCGTTTCCACTGTCAGACTGTCCAATCAAAGCCCTGACGGATGGCTCGGTGAATCAGCGACTCATGTCCAAGGAAAACAGGCTGATGTTGCTGGGTAAGCCTGCAGTGACATCCTCGATCCTTAACAGGTTGGGTCGGAAGACAAATGACAGCCGGGGGTTCGCTGGTGCGAAAGCAACAAAGGCCACTCCACTGGGCCGCCGCCTTTCTGTCACGCGACGGAGTGCGCAGAAAATGGGAGAGAAGCTTCGACGAGCTTTGATCCACACGCAGTTTAAAGTCCCGCACTTGTCCTGTCACATTGATTTGCCCTTTCGTGAGTTACCACGACAAGGCCGGGAAGGCAGCGTTTTAGCAGTCGGCGGTAATTGCAATGCATCATTCTAATAAGCCGAGAACGCTCGTGTTTGTCACTTTGGAAGCCGTGCAAAACATGTGCCACATGCATAAACGCCGGCAACGGCACCATCCATGGTCTCCTTGTTAGAACTTTGTTTGCCACGTCATTACGAATGCCTCGCCTTTTGCGACATTTTACGACGTCTTTGACGCAGGCTTCCTGTGTGACGAGCTGCAGGCAGCACGCATGATCAAGGTGCTCAAGCCCGAGAGCAACGCCCTGCAGGTTGAGATGGTGAGCGGCGTCACCCGGGGAACAGAAAAGCCAAACTCGAAGCACATGCAGACTGTAGCACATGCCACTGAGTTTGAGGAATGCTGTTCTAGGATGTCTTCCATTTTTTTGGTTTTTGATCCACCCACACAGTTGGCCGACTCGGAGCACGCTTAGGTAATGCAATTGTCTCGTAGGTATAGGCTAGTTCACAAAATTGCGTTTGTTTGCAACCTGCTGCGTTACGACCGCTTGTAATGGCTTACGACGACACACTAGCGCCATCTGTCGGGAGATCCCTTCTGATCTGCGCCAGACCCAAGGCAGCATTTGCGAGATCTACGCTCAATCTACGGGTCGTTCATAACTTTGTCTTTTCAGCCCACGGTGAAAGTTTGATGCATAAAAAATGAGGAAATATATTTGCAGATTAGAAGCGTTTGCTACCCAGTGGACAGCGGCAGTATGCTATCTTGGGTGTAAGCGGTCGCACGCAGTCAGTCAGACCCAAGTGCAAATGCGTGAACCATCCTGTACGATGCCACTTCTCTACGAGGCATTCATGCACGAGGGGGAAGCTTCACTCGACGGCTGTCATAGGGACCGGGATGCTGGTGGCAGAAACCGGATCAACTTTGTCGTGTGCCGGAACAACGCTTGTGGATGCAGCGTTCTTGTTTAGTGCATTTTGCTGTTGTTAAGGCCGATGCTCCCCGTACCTTGATGAGCATGACCGAGCAGATTTTTTGTCGCCAAGTAATAGTCCTCAAGTTGGGAAGGAAAAGGGACGTCAGCTTCACGCCTGCACATTTTGCAGAAACCACCAGTGTTAACAAGGACCGATTTCTGTTCTTCCATGCTTTGTGAACGTAAAGTGTTAGGCGATAGTTATCCGAAGTAAAAAAGAAAGGTGGTTTCGTGGTTTCTTTATAATGCTCCCTAAAATAGAAATGCTGCATTGACATTGCATGGTTTGAAGCTATAAGGTGAACATCTGTTTATAATTAACCTTTTTCCAGTAGCGTGCGTCGTCCGGGGGGGTTTGTCTGCAAACTACAAACGGAGGGCAGCCTAACGTGCCTTCTCTCTGCAGAACGCATTGGCATTGTACTCTTGTATCAGTTTTTATTGCTTTTTAGATCTACTACTAATTATGCTCAAAAATGAATCGCCAAAAAAGACGAAATATGCGAAAAGGTGACTGCCAACAATGTTTTTTGTGTGGGACAGTGCCCTCCAAAAATGGTGACAGCGGGAAGCAAGGCAAGGGAGAGGGTGTACGCACATGCAGCGGCTTACTGGAAAAAGGTCCATAAGGCTTATTGATGAGAAACAGTGTTTTTAGTGGCAACTATAGCAACATAAAAGTGGTCACAATCCTCGATGCGACTTTCCGCACGCATTTTCGCAGCAAGAGTCGCCGACAGCCAAGGCCATGAAGGGGATGCTCATGACCCTGGGCTTTGGGAAGCCTCCGCCCAACATCACCCCAGCCCAGCTGTTCTCCAAGACTGAAACCAAGGTCAGAACACTCCCCTCCCCGCATCAGTGTTTCTCCGTCCATCCAGTGAGTTGGAGACTAAACAAAATGGGGCCCATTCCTGGTACTTTGCGGCGTTTGGCGCCGTGTTTTCATGGCTTTTGTCGGTATATACGTAATTCTATTTCATGTGACCCGATACCCACCCCCCTTATGTTTCCTCTTGTTTCGATTATCGGCACAAGGTTGGCGCTCCGAGTTTGATCACAACGTTTCATCTGTCTTTTAGTCCCTCATACATCCCAGGACTGGAACCACCCTTCAGGAACATTATCCACCATTCCGAGCCTTTTAGAACTGCCATTGATAATATATTCTCATTGATTATGCCTAACTCGTAATTTGTATTTTGTTATTGTCCAATGTTCTTTTTTTCCCAGCTATTCCCTTCTGTAATGCCTTTGGGCCTTGCGGAAACAATAAACAAAATGAAATTAACGATGCAAAATCGGGTAACGGTTAGCCCCGAAGCTTTGACATCTTGTCCGGACCACTGGTGCCACATTTGGGAGGAGACAAAGCGTTCGACGACCAGTAGTGTATTTCGGGGACTAATAAAACACAATTATTTTCGGGCGCACTTTCTCGTATGTTTTTTGTGGAACCGCGATTGCAAAGGGCTCTGCTTTCCTTCCTGCTGCGACTCGTATGTTGTCCACCGCTTTGCAGGTGCGTGAGCTGCTGCCCAAGGCCGGACCCGATACGCTGGGCAAGCCCCTGTTCCAGGGGGGCCTGACGGAGAAACAGTGGTTTGCCCTGGCCAAGCTGCAGGCACAGATGCAAGAAGAGTACCGCATCCGCCGCGAGACGCTCATCAAGCGGCTGGACGTCACCGTGCAGTCCTTCAAGTGGGGCGACAGGCTCAAGGCAGGTGCCCCTTGCCTTCTCAGGCTGCTCTTGCCGGTGTTTGCTCCCAGACAGGTCCACACATTCACGAGGATCCCGGCGATTAGAAGAGGCACGAAGAGTCGCGAGTTCCGATTCTCCAAACTCTCAGAAACAGTTGTGACTTCCAACGATTGGAACTCGTGTAAGATGACGAGTTGTACGATTCAAATTTACTGAGTCACGAGTTCTAATGAAGGAAGACGATTGGGCCAGTTGGTACTAGTTCATTGTTAAGGGTACAAACAGCAGAACGAAATGGACAAAGTAAAAGGAGACGGGCGGACTTACAGTGCTGTTTCTGTCGGTCTTCTTTTGTTCCAATGATTGGGCTTCATTGATTGGAACTCGCAGGGTGACATGAGCTTCAGTGATTGGAATTGAAACTTACGTAGAGAACTGCGATTTCCAGTTATCCAATCTTTCGATTCTTTTCACGAGTCCAAATCATTGGGACTTGCGAAAAGAGCCTGGCAAACGCCGGGACAGAGATGCCTGTTTTCGTAAAAAGTTATCCGTGCTGGGGGACCCAACTTTTCGTATATCACAATGATTGGTCTTCGCGGGGGCTGTTGATTAATTATTGCAAAAAAAAGAAGTAACAAGAGATTGAAATATAGACGACGACGAGAAAGGGGGTATCGATGGTGACTCCGGCAGCAACTGGAATGAACATGTAAATATTGTACATAAACCGTTCCTTCTGAACGAACTCGCTACATTTAATCCTTTTAACGAAGAAACATAACAGGAATTTTGTCTGTAAAAAAGTTAGCTTATCTCCGAGTAAACATAGTACTTTTATTGCATTACTAAATGCATAAAATCCCACAGGGCAAGGAGGACAAGATCATGCAAGTGTACCAGCCGAGACGCCAGCTCATGCAGGCGGAGCCTCGGGTTTCCTTGGGCCACGTCCTCGCTGCCAGGGAAGGCAAGTCCAACCAGAGCTGTAACTCTCGGATGGCGACAGAGTCTGTTACTCCAGTTGAAATGTAATGAAGTAACAAATGAAGTTGTCGTACATTCTTACAAATCTATTTTGAGTTAGTCACAGCTGCTCGCACCAGCTACCAAATTACGTCCAAGTGTGATTTTGGGATGTGCGACGAAGTTGAAGTGTGCTGCGGTTGCCGATGAACGGCTCAGGCTGCTGTACGGCAAGGTTAGTTGGTACAGTTCCACCTTGATTTGCCACTACTTATGGCACTCATTGAGGCTGTGACAGCACAGAGTGATTATGTTTGGACTAGCTATGATAATAGAAATTTGAGTATGTATTGGTATTACAAACATGCTTAAACTTTTTTTCACTACGGACAAGTATAAGGAGAACTCGGAAAAATAATCTTTTTTTAGGTCGGCAGCTACTTGGAGACACTTAAAAAAGATACTGCAAAGAAGTTCAGCGCCTATTTTAGTGCGTAACTGTCAACCACGTTCTGGCCACACCACGGAGAGGCCAATTTTTTGCTCGAGGCCACCAAACCATTATTTAAAGGGAATAAACGAAATGTTGTTATGTCCCTCTGGATTTAAAAGCAGCGCCGCTCCATAGAAGTATTGCGACGAGCTGCGTGCGTGCGAGCCCGTCGAACCGGATTTCCCTTGTCTCCCGGCCTATTCAACTCCTGCGGGGAGTGGCAACTAAAACGGGCAGGTTGTAACGGGTGGCGGAGCTCGTAACCATGCCAACCCCCAAACAGCTTTACCCGTGCTGTGCCAGTTGACGTCGCGTCTCCCGGGATACATCGCACTCTCCGATGGCCGATCTTCGAGCGCCCTCTAGAACCGGTCCTTTGGAAGGAAAGATATAGTCATCCGTTCAAAATACAAGCTGGCGATTGTCATTAGTAGATAGAGTTGATCATGTTTACCCTATTTCTGAATGTGGGAGGTACTATATTCCAAGTTTCGATTCAGTATCCCTTCAAAGGGACACTTCAACGGAATTTGAAATATACTCATCGTGTTCAGAAATAGGCTGAATATGATCCACAATATCCGTAAATGACAGTCTCACGTTTGTATTTTGAGCCTGATGGCTGCATTTTTCGTTATAGACGGCCCACTCTGGTGAGCACTTGGAGACCAACCAGCGGAGAGCACGTGACATTCGGCGCAATCGTGACATATAGTCTCGGGAGGAGTAAAGCTGCAGCGAGGCTTATGTCGACAGGATGTCCTAGCTGTTCCAGCAGCCGAAGTACGCCAGCGATCAGGGTACCGCAACTAACCCCAAACTGCTTTTGTATAAATATTGAGTGATGGCTAAACCTTCTGTAATCTTGTAGAGGGACAATAGGCACCTCTGGGACACACAAAAGTTTCAGGGAGAGGGGAGTTCCTCCTTCCCCTCTTCTCTCATGGTGGCCCGAGGCGAGACAGTGATCGTCACTTAAAATCAACTGGATTAGTGCGCTCAAACACGAATAGACCATGAAATAAGCGCCGAAATTTGGCCGTAGTATCCTCTAAGGATACCTATTGGATTCCCGGTTGACGGAGTGAGGCCGTCCAGAAGCGCGAAGGGAGTACGAGCATTGGCCACCGTCGACTTGCAGATCTGCTGGCGATTGAGAAGACGAGCGGAGCGGGGGTGCGCCAGAACACCAAGAGCGCCGTAAACCGGGTGCTGATTGGCTCGGTGCCGGACCGGGGGGGCCGTCCTGAGGACCAGCAGCCCCCGCCCCCCGAGATGCCCAGCTGGCAGAAGCGCACCGAGGGACCCCCGGGAGGCGAGTCGCGCCGGTTCTGTACTCTGTCAGAGTCCAACTTGGCCACGCTCGCGACACGTCCAAGTTCCTCCCCTTGGGTTCTTTTAAGACCAGAGAACGCACCGGTGCCATTTGCCAAGTAGCCGTAGAACACTTCCCTATACGGTAGACTCTCGTTAATTCAAGCTCTCTTAATTCAAACTAACATGCAGGTCCCATCCCATGCGTCTCTATGGGAGGAAACTCCCAATAATTCAAACTTGGCTTTATTCGAACTAATTTTCATCCTCCCTCGAGTTAGAATTAACGAGATTTGACTGTATTTCCTAGTCTTTATGTGCATCATCCTTTCACAGTTGGCTCAGAAAACCTTAGACAATTTTAGAAACAACCATTCTCTGTACGTCGTACGCACGTTTCATCACGAAAATACCGCAAAACCTTTACTTTGAAAGTGAAATTCCAGGGCCACGTCGTAGAAGGCACCAGCGTGCCAGTGCATTCTCTCGTCGTAAAAGGTAGCAGGAACTCTGTCTTCATGAAACGCAAGTGTGTGAAAGGATTTTAAGTTCCCAAGCGGCGAAAGCTGAGAGTGAACATCGTTGGAGTGCTCTCCTCCACGCAGGCGTGTTTCGCGCATTGCTCCGTCGTGCCGATTGGTCCATGGGAGCGATGGGGTTCACTCTTTGCCAAGTTACGCCGAAACGAAGCCTAATGCAAGGTGGTTTGCCCTGAGAGCCTAGGATAAGAGAGGTTACCTTTCACCGAATAACGAACAGGGAGCACACTGAGAGTGTAGTTGCACCTCCTGCAGGTTCGAAGGAGGTGCCGTTCTGACCCTGTGGGGGACTATGCCCAAATTCTTTCAGACTCTGCTCTTATGTTTCCTCAATGGAGTCCTCAACTACCACATTGTTGCATTGCAGGTAGGGGAGGCGGCACCAGTTTCTCGAGCGGTCGCGTCCAAGGCGCCGGATGGGACAACAACCAGCGCGGCGGCAGCGGCGGATACGGGCAGCGCGACGGCCGTGGGGACGGCGGGTACGGCCGCGGAGACGGACAGAGGGACCACCAGGGCCGTGGGGGAGGGAGAGGGGGCTACGGGCAGCGGGACAACTACGGAGGGCAGCAGGGAGGCTACTACGGGCAGCAGGAGGGCTACGGATACGACCGGCAGGAAGGGCACGGCGGAGGCTACGGGAGAGGAGGGGGAAGGGGCGGAGGCTACAGGGGAAAGAGGGGAGGGGGAAGGCAGGACAGGTGATGCGTGCACGTGGAACCCTCGACGTTGTGTAGCTACGGCAGGACTAAGTTAATGCAAAGCGGTGCGCGTGTGTGTGTGTGTAAGTTTGCGTGTGTGCTTGAAGTATAGCTTGAAGAGAGAACTGTAATGCTTGCATGATTGCCATTTTTTTTTTTTTCCCCCCAATATGCAGTGTTGGAAATAAAAGAAAAGCTGCTGGCCAGAGTTGCGGTGTACATACCCGGGTTGTTCCAGACATTTTAAAGCTGGAAATGCATTTTCTTGCGAATGTGGGAAGCAAGTAGCAAAATCTTCAGTTTGCAGGATGTTTACGAACTGTGGCCTGCAGAGGAGTTACAACACTGGACTTTACAGCCGAACAAACTTGTAATTATAGCTTCACACCAGTGACAGAAGTCGTCCAACGTAGACTTCTATGGAAGTAAAGGTAGGGGCGCACCAATGCGTACGCCCTGCAAAGGCAACTAGATCGGGGAACACAACTGCATTACTGGTAAAACAGTTGCGTGCAGTTAGGCAAACAAATAAGACACTTGTGTGGCAATTAGGAACAAAAAAAACCAATGTGGTGCAGCTGTGCATTTGCGCTAGGGATGCCGCAAACTTTTTTCGAACCGAAGTTTCGACTATCGCATCCAGCGGTTCGAAAGGTTTCGATTTTTCAAACTTTCTATATCGTAAAATTCGACAGAAGTTGAATTTTCGAACCTGTTAAACTAAGAAGTTAGACGCTTTTCGAACCGTCGAACTTGTGACAGTAAAAAATTCGATCCTTTTCTAACTTATTACGCTGCAAAATTCTATGCTTTTCGAACTTTTGAACTTGATAGACCAAAAAATTCGATGATTTTCAAACTTCTGAATTTCTTGCACTAAAAAATTCGATCCTTTTCTAACTTATTACGCTGCAAAATTCTATGCCTTTCCAACTTTTGAACTTGATAGACCAAAAAATTCGATGATTTTCAAACTTCTGAATTTCTTGCACTAAAAAATTCGAACTTTCGAATTTCCTACGCTATGGAATTCAATAATTTTCGAACTTATATAAGAGAATTAGAAGACCGGCGGACGGTTTCATTTGAACTCGAGTAGTGAGGTACATTCTTAATTTTTTTTTCTCAAATTTTCAGATGCAATGCTGCGTTTCTTATGAAAGACAATGCTGTTTATTTCAATCATCTGGCATGCTTAGTTTTAAAGAAATTAATTCCCGAAGGGGCGAGGAAGGACGACAGTTTTTCTACGATTGTCGTTTGTGCCATATTTGAAGCACGCTATAGCCAAAGCTATTTATGGTAGAGATGTTAAACATTTTAAGAATGATCTATGTATAGCCTAGGTAAGTGACGTCCTAAGATGTGATTATCGTTTTTCAAGATAAGTTTCGAAGAAATGTCCAAACATGTATCTACGGGTAATTATGCCCTAAACTTGATATTTTTTTTCGTCTAAGGTGTTTGAGGTATCGCATTTAAATTAACACTACAGACACTTCATATCATTGCCATCTGCAGAATACAAAATAATGTATTGTTTTTTCACGTTCAGGAAAAAATTAACTCATGGGAGAAGATATCTAATATTGTTTAAGTTCAGCACGTCATTAAAAAATACACATTTGTTTTTTCGCTTCACGTTCTTGGGACGTCTTTCTTTTAGCCTATACACATTTTGGTAGGAGAAACTTGTTTCGAAGTTCTGAGCCTCTGAATATGCAAGAATACAACACTTCCAGCGAATTCTTGATATAGATTTTTTTTTTTTATCAATGACACAGTTATTTAGTTTGAAAAGACATAGCTGTGAACTTCCCGAACCACTAAGCATGTGACAAGTAGTGCCTTCTGACAACGAGTTTTCGAGAATGACCATCTACTCGATCTTTTCTGCACTGAAGAGCGACAGTAGCTATACATATGCCTAAATAATTTCAGATTAAAATAAGCTCGTCCACGCCCTCTTTCCCGTATTCTTTTCTTTAACAGTCCGAAATATCTCGAAGGGGTAAAGGGGGCTGCAACCCCCCTTTACCCCTTCCAGATATTTATCTCTTTCAGTGTTGCACTATAAAATTCTAACTAACTCGAGAATGTGCAGGAAAGCTGGTTATGGGTGTGCTTCCATTAATGAGAACTGTAAGATTGTCAAAGAGCCATGAATAAAGTATTGCGCAAGTTGCAACCAGCAGGAACACACCTTGTGGCTGCTTCTTGGAAATGTTGGCATGAGCAAGCGCATTAACAGAATGCCCAGCTTTTCTGTTCAGCTTCAAGCCAACGGGGCAGCTAAGGCTACAAGTGCAAGCTAGACCGCACTTGCTTGCTTTCAAAGATACCTCACTTGTGCAAGTGCTCGTTCTGCAAACGCTTTGTTTCAAAGCTGCAATCCTGAGCCTGTAGCCTTCTATATACAGTAAAACCTCGTTATAACAAAGTTGAGGGAGTGGTCGTAATTATTTCGTTATAACCATTAGTTTGTTATAGCCAATGTCCATTTCTTCACTATTAGCAAGCAAGGGGAATTATGATTGCTTTGTTATATCCATTAGTTTGTTATATCCCATTTTGTTATAACGAGGTTTTACTGTATACCCTTTGTGACATTCTAAAACAATGGATTGATACTCTGAGTATGTTTGGTGGCCCTCACACAGGCACCGAGCTAACAGAGATGCACGCAGTTTGTCATTCAGACAGATGGCATTTATTGAAGGGGAAAAAAAACGTACACACGCAAATGGCCCCAAAACTCCGGTCCATTTTTATGGGACGCCCTTCGAAAAGAATATTCGGCGCTCCGCACACAACAAATCGATTCAGTTAAGGTGGTTAACGACAAACACTGGGAGCCCTAAACCACAACCGACGCAGGAATGGTTTGACCAGAAATCGGTACTCGCTCTAGCATGTCGAAGCCTAGAACAACGGGCAACAATCACCTAGACGGACAAACCTTCGCTCTGGTGATCACATCACTCTACTAGTGTTACTTTATATAATACAATATGTTACAACGGTCGCTCGACAACGCGGACACACGAGTGCCATCGGTGTTCTTTTTATTTCTCGTCGCTTCCTTGCACGAAACTTTGCGGCCTACCGTAGTTCATTTGCCTGCAAATGTGACCCTCGCCTAAGAGTGCAATGTGGCGCGGTTATGTACAGTTTGGTGTAGTTGAGGACAATAGACAGTATATGCATTACTACGAGATTGAAATTAAAACAAAAAAGAGACGGATTGCACACCGAGCTTTTGAGCGACTTCACGTCAACGTGAAGCACCGCAAAATCAAACAATGACTAACTAGCGGCTATAGAAAGAAAAGAAGTTGGCCAAAGAAAGGCAATCGACAGAGGTCGTAACTACCGAGTGTAGAAAACGGTAAAACGAAATTCCTTTCGCATAATGAAAATTCTCTAGCTTTCCAAACAAATAAAGGAGACAAAAAAAAAACGCGGCAATAAAACGCCGCCAAACCAAAAGTGGTTTATGGGCATTCGTTGCCCAAAATATCTATATAAAAATAGGCGTAAATTGGGATCAAGGCCCAAGACGAACTAAGTAATGGAATAAGGTGTCGGCAAGAGTCGGGCACCTGGGCCTTCGTTGAACGACACAAAAACCCACCGCGCGACTTAAATGCAAGATGGAAACGCCATCGTTTCATCTCGCACCAGCAACGCCCTTCGACATCCCCGCCGCAAAAACCCGCTAACCGACATGAGCAATGCTAGCCAAAACTCTGGAGGCAGTTGCCAGTCATTTTTTCTCTCGAGCCATGCATGCGAAACCCGCATCCAACGCCGTCTAGTCCCGCAACCGCCGCTACCAAATCTGCCAGCAAACAGTTGTTGGGCCGGTGACAACAGAATGCACGGTTTTACAAAAATACGCAGGCTCGGCGGCGCACGGATGCGGGTGCGAGCATGCTCGCAGACGCAGTTTGTGCAGTCACCGACAGATCAAATACGACGGGACGAAACATCGCCCAACACCCCCTCAAACAATAAAAGCTCGCAAACAACCTCCACTACCCCCATGTAACGTCGTCGCGTTCGGATGTCGCTGGCTCGACGATCGGACCCGACATCGAGCATCCTTCGAAGTACTGATTGAACACAAAGCCCAGCCGAACGCCGACGTGGCACTTTCGTCCAATCCACATCTGCGCTCCATCTCGCCGCGACGACGTTGCAATGCTAGTGTGTGCTGGCTTTAATAATTCTATTCCCCGTTTCACCTTACATCCAACCACAGCGGATGACAGGAGCCGTCGGAGCCAATCTAAGGCCGTGCGAGCTTTCCGGGACCCGCAACGAAGCACGTGACGCGCAGAAAGCGTAGTCTCGTGCCGTGTGGCTCGTACAGCCTGCTGCGGCCGAACGTACAGTGAAATGGAGTATTGGTGGTGTTGCCTCGAGGCGCCAGCTTCGGCGGGGTGTGCGTTGTCACACCAGAGCGATACGCCGAAGAGGTGACGCACACAAGAGGCAGTCCCGAATGTTACGAACCTTTGACGACTGCACTGCGAGTCGCACAGACAGAAAGCTCTAGTGCGCCTGGAGTTGGTGCAGTCGACGGGTTGGCGCCGACGACTGACGGGTTCGGGTGGCCGGTGCACCGTCGAAGGGCGCGTCTTCAGGGGATTCTGGCCGTTCCTGGGTGGCACCCTAGAAGCCGGCGGTGCCCGTGAGCAGCTTGTCGAGCACCCTCACTCCCTTCTCCTCGTACTCCTGCCGAGACATCCAGAACTTGGGATTGTCCTTCATCACTTCAGCCAGGACGGCGCCGCCAATGAACACCATGTCCTTGCGCCGGGGAGGGTCCTCAATTCGGATCTTGAATTTCTGCAACGTGGAGAGAGACTTCGCTCTCATTATGGTGCCCGAACCACATCTTTGACTATAGTCGCCGAAAAGATGAGAAGGGCAAGGAGGAACTTCGGTCGTCCCGCCTCCAACACAAACTTCCTACCTCCGACGACGCTCCAAGGTCTCGTGCACCTCGAGCGTGCAAGTAGGCAAAGCACGGCGAGAGGCGCAAAGCGCGTGCTGTGGGCCAGGTTTTCGAAGGACACCCTGCCATTCTCCCTTCGTCAGTGGCTAAACATGTCTAGCGTCTTATACCGCCCATGCGTCGAGAATGGTTCAGAAGTGGCAACAACAAAAGTGTTCCCTTCGTAGCGGCATTCCAACTCGGTCGCAGAAGCTTCTATAAACTGTCGAGTTAGAGAACAATAGAGAGCGAAATCGGCATCCGCCAACATCACCTCCACTGCTCTTTCACCGCGAGTGTCGGCACACAATGGCGAGGGTCGAATGCGACGTTGTCGCGTGGAAATCGGGAAACTACAAATGAGGATGCGTCAAACACACCGGTCCGCGACATGTTGCAAGCACCGCATCGTAATAAAGCAACAGTTCTCTCGACAACCGTTAACGGATAGAAAAAAACCTCAACCTACGCTCACCACACGAAATCACGATAGACGCAAGGGTCTAAGGGCCCGTTCACGCACATTCGCTTCTTTACGACGGAGTCCTTCCAATCTCCTACGATGCAAGAACACACTGGCACGCTAACACCATCTATGAAGTGATCTCGGAACTGCATTTCAGTAGAGCCAAGATTTTGCGGTATTTCCGACTTTAAATGTACGTAGTACCAGCTATGAGAAACAGCCATTTGTAACGTCATCCAAAGTTTTTTGAGCCAATAAAAAAAAGAAAGGAAACATACAGAAGTGCCCGGTGTTCCACCCGACAGATGGCACCGGCGTGTTCTCTCGTCGTAAGGGAAGGCACACGCTCGTCGGCAGTCGCGAGAAGCTACGCGGCAGCGGCAGTACACCGCTTGGAGGCCGAACAGAACCAAAGAGGAGGCAGTACTCGCCATGAGCTTGTCCGTGTCCCCCCGGAGCACCCGCTCCAGGTAGAGCTGCTTGATCTCTCGCTCAAGGCGGCTCGGCAGACCGGGATACATGGTGGACCCCCCGGACAGGATGATGTGCTTGTAGAGCTTGGGGCGCACGTCCATGTCGGCGCTCTGAATCGTCTGGAAGAGCAGCTCCGCCATGCCCAGGCCCTCCACGTTGATCAGGTGCGGCTGGAACAGGGCCTCGGGGGCCTCGAACCGCTCCCCGCCCAGCTTGATCGTGCGCCCGTCCGGCAGCTGCAATTACAGACGTTAGGCCGGGCTCTGCTCCAAAGAGTCCCACGCTAAGGACTTTGCTAAACAACGTTTGTAAATGAGGCAACACAGGCACCCATTTCCGAGCTCGATCACGCTGCCGTCCGGCAGCTGTGATGCTGACGAGCGGGCAACGTCCGGCCGGGCTTTGCTTTGAGGTAGAGCACTGCACGAGCCGCATTTTTGAGCCTAAGACCGGCCCAAGCCCGACCTCCTGGTAATTAGCTCGCCTGTGCTCGGTCCGGGTGTTTGAAACCAGGCCTGGCCCGAGCCCCATAATTTTCAACGTTACCCGGCCCGGGCCCGCCCAGGCCCAAATCCGATCTCATGTTGTAAAAACTTTGCCTCGTGGAGTATGAAAGTATTGTGCAACATAATTTTATGCACTTAATGCAATCGTTGAAGGTGAATATCTAGAACGCAACTTTTCCATTATGTCAGCTACGAATAACACATGTGAATTTATCTAGACTAGTTGAATTGCAACACCAAAGAGTGATATTAGACTAATAAATAAAAAAAAACCCAAGAGGTGGTATAGATGAATTGAACAGCCTATATAGGCCTAGAGTTCCTGTATAGGCTCCCTATGAAAGCCAGAGTTGCACGTTCATCCCCGTAGCGCCGGCTTTCCTGCATGGCCTGGGATTCTGCTCGTGACGTGACTGGTTTCTTGCAGCCGCAATGCAGTCAAACGCACTCGAACGCAACTATGCATAGGGGCATTAAAGCGAGAGGTCGTATGGCTTCGTGCGTACCTAACACGTAATTTATGCGCGCAAGTTGGAAGCACAGGGGGCTTGCGCATACGTGAAGCTATGCTCTCGCAAAACTGTCATGTCCACAAGCGGTACCACGAGCAACATTACATCAGTATCTGACGCTTTGATTTCTTCAAATAAGCTAGAACTTAAGAACTCTACCCCAAAACGCAACAAAGCGAGATTAAAAACACCGGACTCAAACGCCCAAGAACGTTGGGTGGGAAGAGCTCGTGTTTTGTTCTTGCACTTGAGCAGGCAAACGTCTGCGTAGCTCCGCTGCTGAATATCCCCACCCGGCCGATACCAGTCACGAGTAAACTTGCGAATTCGTACTCACTCTGCTTACAGAGGGGTACCAGCAGTATGTTGGCATCACGGGCAGTGGAACTGACTCAGCCAGACAAGCGCCTTTGGCCTATGCAGTGGGTTTGGCAAGTTGTATTACAACTTGTGAACATGTGAAGCGTAGTAGAGCTGTGCTCGTGTTTTCTTTGTAGCCAAGTTGAATGGATTTAACAAAGGCGAGATGAATTAGTTTCACAATAAATTTCTATGTTGAAACCAGACCGACTATTTACACTAGTTGGCGGGCCTAGATTGGGCTCAGGTCGCAGCCCCGAGCTCGATCCGAGCCCGCCAAGGGTCTGGCATGGACCCGCAGTCAAAAGCCCGAGCCTGGCCTGGGCCCCACAAAAACCCGCCTTACCCACACTTTCGGGACGGCTCAAGCCCGTGCAGTGCTCTACTTTGAAGTAGAGGTCACCCACTAATGACTTCACTAAATGATGGCGGCAAACAAGGCAACTAAAACGCTCTCTACCCGGCTTGCAGTCATGCGGTCGCCCAGCAGCTGCAACGTTTGGGCAATGCTGGGTGGACGTCTGGGCATTCAGCCAGTCTCTACTTGGAAGCACAAAGGTATGCGCACAAACGATTTCGCTAAACGATGTTGGCAAACGAGGCAACAAACGCTTTTCACCCAACTTAGCCATGCAGTCGCCCAGCAGCTATTGACGCCCAAGCCGAGAAATGCAGGGCTAGAAAAGGCGGCACTCACAGTGTAGGACTCTACGAGGAAGGTGGTCTCGAGGGCCAACTTCTGGTCCTGCTCCACGTTGTAGCTGACGAAGCAGAGCTTCTCCTTGATCATGCGCACTGTCTCAAAGTCTGCAGAGTGGTTGAACACATAGCCACGTAGCAGCAGCAGCTGCAACGAGAAGGTGGGTTTTCAAAAACCCCCTCGAGATATTTAAAAGAGAAGAAATGCTAGGTTTATCTTGATTTTACGAATAACGTCGGTAAACACAGATTGCGCTTCCGTGGCATTCTACAAAAATTGCAACGGGCATTGCAGTTTCTTTTTCTTTTCTTTGGTTATAGCTCATGTTATTCTAAACTGTGTCCTTTATGCAATGGTGCGCACATCATCTTGTTTTCTTCCCACGAACTGCTCGAGCGCAAACATTGGACGCAGACATCCGGCATTCACGTTCTAACGGTCTGTAGACCATTGCGGTACAGACAAAGACTGCTAGCTTAGCTTTTACCCGCTAATTGGCTCAGAACGTCTAGCTAACAATCATGAAGTTGAGGGGTTGAATTCTTGTTGGGGCATGTATAGTATTTCATTCTTTCTTCTCAATTAACCATTCTTTTGTCCCCTGAAGTATCTGTTGCGCATTTCGTAAAGGTGCCCGTGGCATTCCTTCGCGTTATCCTCAGGGATCAACCCTGAATCATATTCTCCATTATTGTAGCGTAAAGGAACAAAAATAGGGTGATTTTTTTCACATACTCTGTGGCTCACTCAGATGACGTGCACAAAACTCCCGCCCTAGACCCAAGCAGAAAATTTGTGGCACCCGAATCTTTCCACTGCAGACAAATGTAAGCGAAGAATGTATGTCCGTCAAAGAGAGCAAACATTCTAAGCACGCAGTGGCCTTCCCCACCTTGATGAGGTAGCGCGTGATATCCCGGCCGGCAATGTCCAGTCGCCGGGTCAGGTGGTTCAGGGCAAAGCCCTCGTAGACCGGGCAGATGTGGGTCACGCCGTCGCCGGAATCCACCACCACCCCCGTGTATAGGCCTGGCAAATCAAAGGGACCGTAGTCATGTATACGTCGACATCCGCGTCGTTGGCAACTTTTGTCACCGGCGGTTACGGTACTCGTAGGATCACGCCGACGCTATACTCTGCATGAACTATTTTGCGATACACCCTCGAGGCTAGCATAGCTTTCACTGTTCAGCAGTCCCGCACTGCCACAAGTGTGCATGGCTTTGTCTTTTGTGCCTCACTTGCACGTGTTTGCGCAACTTGCTTTGACAACGTAGCACGAAATAGATGACATTGAGTATAGTGTGGTGCAAACATCCTCCACGTTTGTGCGGGCACTACGCTACGGCCAGAAGGCCCGTTTACGCACTCGCGTTTCCTTGCAACTTTTACGACGAGGGAACACACTGGCAAGCTGGTGCCATCTATGAGGCAATTCTGGAACTGCATTTCACTGAAGAGTGTACATATTCGTGAGATCAAGTGTATCTATAACATTGCTTTTTTCGAGCCAAGAAAGAATGGTGCACGATAAAGAAATATGAAATATATGGAAAGTGAGTGTTCCACAGCTACCTGGTAAATAGCACCAGTGAGTTTTCACACGTCCCAAGAAGCTTTAAAGCACACCAATCATTGTTCTGCAAATGCGCGAGACATGCCCCGAGTGGGTGCTCTGCCACTATTCACTTCTGAGGCCCGGTCACTTCGGTGCTGCGCCGCCAATAGCTTCCGAGGCATGTGGCTTGTGCTCCGACACATTAGATGCTACTCGTAAACCGACAAAAACACATTGAGGGCTTTACACCCACCCTGCGCGTAGAGGGTGAGCACGGCCTGGATGGCGATGTAGGCACTGTCGAACTGGTAGCGTTCGAACATGACCTCGATCATGCGCTCGCGGTTCTTGAGCGGGTTCATGGGAGGCTCGGTGAGCAGCACCTTGCACTCCCCGGGATCGATGTTCAGCTTCTGCTCCCCGAAGGTGTAGTCCCACACCAGGCACATGTCATCCCAGTTGCGCACTATACCGTTCTCCATCGGGTACTCCACCTCCAGCATCGACCGCAGCTTCGACGCCTCGTCGCCCACCATCACGTCCTGCGGGAGAGGTCGCTCTTCTCTTAAGACCGGCCCCTTCGAAAATGACGCGTCCGGGACATTTCTAAGACAGAATTTGTTTGCCATTTGTAATTTTTACGACCTATAGGGGATGC
This sequence comes from Ixodes scapularis, assembly GCF_016920785.2. NCBI lineage: Eukaryota > Metazoa > Arthropoda > Arachnida > Ixodida > Ixodidae > Ixodes > Ixodes scapularis. Next base: position 84,734,052 of record NW_024609836.1, on the reverse strand, counting down.
GCCGGCACTTATCGAAATGGCCATCGTCTGGACCAGTGACGCAGATCCGCAGCACGAGGCTAGATTGACGACGCGTAGCAAGTAATCCTAATTTTGTTCGATATGAGCAAGTTTAAAGCCTCCACAATTTGTTTGTGTCAGGAAGGTGTAAGCAAACATCTTTATATGATGAGATAATCTATAGCAGTGTGACGGTGCAATTGTTACACTGCGGAACGACCATTGCTCGAAGTTGTGAATAGAGCTGGATTTGGCCTTTTCGGTGTTCCGTTAAGTGTTACATGCCAGCTAGATTTGGAAAGAAAATACCACACATATTGCTAGTTTCCTCTTAGGTTGTTTGCCCATGCACATTTAGTTATTCAATATATTTCAAATGCCTCATATATGTGACAATACGCGAGGGTTAATACCTCGGAGGCTGACTTGTTCGATAACGGATCTACGAGCTAAGCAAAAATAAGTTCTGCAATACACCTTATAATAATCCATGCATGCAAAGTACGTAGGATTATGATTTTTACGACTCTTTTTAGAAGATAAGAGAACATTTTTACTTGCAGAAATACCTCTTACTGTGGAGACATAGGAGATACAAAAAGGCAACCAAACAAAGCAAAGACTCAGCCTCATTCGTGAGGACAACAATCAGGCACGACAAATGGCATGCATAATTAATGCATGCTCGTATGTGCTAGCACGCGATACAGCAACGTTTGTGCAAGTCATTGCCTCCCAATAATGCGCCATGCCCACATGTTCAGTGAAGTAGAAAATATATTTCAATTTCATTACCCCCTGCTACCTTAAACGGTCATGGATTGTCCAAACGTTGTAACTGTAGGAACGAGAGTGCAATGGCCCAGAGACATGGTCTGGGCAGCAAACCAAAACGACAAATCTGCATCTCATTAAAAAAAGATAAAAAGAAAAAACGCATTGTGCAGTTTTGGTGTTCGCTCAGTTTTGGGTTGCAGTGCTTTCAACGAACGGTGCTTTCGATATTCCTCGTCGCATACGAGTAAATCACTTACGTAGGACTCCGTACTTGTGTCCTTGGGGCATGAACATAAAAAATTCCGGACAAATTAGACACTCACACGAGGTTTAGAGGACGCCAAGAGCACTTTAATCGACGCAACTCTGGCTATGACTAAGCAAACGCCCTACAAAGGAAGGCGACGGGTGATATCACCGGAAATATCAGGTATGCTCAGGTTCCAGGCACAAATTTCGTCACCGGTTACGATCAGGATTAGTAGAACCAGCTCAAACAGATATAGGCACTTCGGAGATAGCAATATAATAAGCAATAAAGCAGAAATTTGGTTCGATTCAGAGGTGACGGGTTGGACAGATAGCGACAGTCGATTCGTGACCGAAATACCGGGCTTACCTTTATCTCGATGTCGCCTATTTTGTGGGCGGCTCGTAGGATGGGCCTTCCCACGAGCGACGGGAATGTGAAAGCCGGAAAATTTGATCCCGCATATCCGCATTTGACGAACTGCGAAAGGTAAACACAAACATCGGCACTCCAAACGGAAAGAGGGCCTCCATCTTGGGAGCTGGGGTACACCGGCCCGCTGTCAAACGGAGGCCCATCGACGAGCAGAACCGGCGGTAGCGCCGAAAGCGAGCATATGTTTCGAAGAGGGACTTACCCCTGTACCGTTGTCGCATATAATTACTTTTTTACCTTGACTATCCATTACGATTAAGGGGGATTAAAAACTAGCTACACATCCAGACGAATAAAAAACACCAACACACACCCTCTTCTCGCATAACCGGAAGTGAGCGCGGAAACAGCGGAAGGGCGTCGTTTGTCGTCTGCTAGTCATCTGCTCCGCGTCTCTCGAGATGGCGCCACACGTCCACGACTTGGCTAGACTTGACTTGTCAGACTTGTATAGAATAAAAACTTTGCGTTCACAGAGCATCACGCGTTTGTTTCTTTTTATTTTTATGCTGTTATTTATTATTTCTGGTAGCGACTTTCCCCTGACTGGAAGCCAACAGAAGAAAAACAACCACAGATTGCCCAGTTTGTTTTTTAAGCGCCATTCACTTACAACAAACGTTGCAAGACCGATTTTTAAAGGGACACTGACAGAGTATTTATGCTCGCCAATTTGTATTTGTACACGACATATGAGAGCCCCTTTCCTCCCGAAACCTGGCTGGTTTGAGTCACGCTCACTCTCTTCTCCGTGGTCACGTGCCGCTTTTTATGTTTTAGACAAACCGCCAAAGACAATCAAGGTCGTGGGTCCATTGACTAAAAAAAAAAAAGTTGCACAGCCACGTTACTTTTGGTATCTTGCTCTTCCTCTACAGGGTGATACAAGGAGATGTCAGGCCCTTTAAATCGACCGGAAAATTTGGTTTCTTAACCTATCGCGCTACGACTTTGTGCAGCGTTGCCCACAGATGGTGAATTTTTTTTGTAAAATTTGCAAAGAGTGAACTTACCTGAGGAAAAAGTAAAGAAAGAAAAAGGCTTAGCTCCTATGAAAACGCAGCAAAGCCACCGGTCTTCAAACGACACGGCGCCGTTGCGCACGGGAGACAAGAGATGGCGCAACGAACGAGCATACGGAGCCGAGAGCCAGCGTCTTTAGCAGACAATCTTTTAGACTCAAAAGCCGCGTGCGTTCCGCAGGTGGCGACAGTTGCAGAAACAAAAACAGGCATGGTAACAACAAAGAACTGCAGTTCCTCGTCTGCTAAATACGCCGGCTCTCGGCGTTGTCTGCTCGTTCGTTGGCGGCAGTTGGCGTCGCGACCGCTTGCGCCATCTCTTGTCTCCTGTGCAAAACGGCGCAGTGTTGTTTGCAGACCGGTGGCTTCGCTGCGTTTCCATAGGAGCTAAGCCTTTTTCTTTCTTTACTTTTTCCTCAAGCAAGTTCGCTCTTTGCGAATTTTACAAAAAAAAATGCACCATCTGTGGGCAACGCTGCACAAAGTCGTAGCGCGATAGGTTAAGAAACCAAATTTTCCGGTCCATTTAAAGAGCCTGGCATCTCCTTGTATCACCCTGTATATTTCTTCTTCCTCCCAAGTCCACTTTAGGTTTTGAGCAATTGTGTCTTTTTACTTTTTCAAAATATATGTTGTGACCTGTAGCAAAATATTGATTGGGTAGTTTTCTGACACCCCCATAGTAAACTACTGATAAAAAAATGTGGGGGGGGGGGGGGGGGGGGTTCAGTTGGTTCAGTGTTCCTTCAAGCCTCTTGCGACGGCATAGGACCGGATGCGTTACAGTGGAGCAGGTTCTACACCATCACAAGAAACTGGTCTTGACTCTCTTGGACCTACTCGGTTCCAAGTGTGTGAACGGTGCTTTAGGTGGGTTGAAACATGCGCAAGCGGACTTAAACATGAGATCTCCAAAGCAGTAGAGTCTCCCCAAAAGCTGGTTCCTTGATGAACATATACCGTATTTTCCAGAGTAGACATGATTAAACCTGAAAATTTTACTCAGTCCAAACTATACCAGGATTTTTTTTTTCTTGATCGTTCATTGTGACAGGATGCAAAGGATTTTATGAATAACAGAGTACATTAATGTTGATTCATGTATGATACAAGGTGAGCTGTGCATGATAATTTTTACGTTCAGATTATGCACAGCGTGCAAACTATCTAAGCAAAAGCTTTTATCTTTTACTTCACATTTGCCTCTGCGGACTACGCACCGCGTATGGACTATAGCCTGGAAAGTATGGTAATTTAAATTCCCTGGCTCGAAATTCCGTCCAATTTTAAGTTCAAAAGTTCTTACCGTCCGGCTATGCTGACTTGAAACCATAAAGTTGTTTTGAAGACACCTGCTGTTTTGCTTGATTAAGTAGCATGCAATCTTTTACACCAGAGCAATCCATAGTTTTTTTGACAAATGCACACATAGCAGGTAGTGTATCCCCAGACATCCGTCTAAAAAAAAAAAAAACTTGCACAACATGCCGCTATACAGCGGGCAAGTGTTCCAAAAAGTGTCCTTAGGGAATCAGCACGTAAGGAGGAGCGCGCCATTCAAAGGGCAACATAGATAATGCGCAGGGAACGCGCGACGATGAGACGGACAAACGCGCAGTCATTGGTTGAGATCTGGGGTAGCGCGTCTGGGTGGTAAACAAACGCACGAGGTGCGCAGGGAGCAGACGAACTTGCACGCCATATTGCATTTTGTCAAGAGGATTAAAAGGGAGCAAGCTAAACTGACAGGCCTTGGCATCTTTTCATCATATTTGTCAAAATTAATGCTTGAGCACATCACAATTCCTTTGAAATAATGCTGCAAGGAACAAGCTTTTGGAGACTCCAGGCCATAAAAGAATATGCTTTATTTACAACCTTTTTATCCAGCTAATATTACCGACTGAAAGTTTGAAAATTTGTATCACTGACAAAACTAAGTCTTCAGAGATACTTCAACTGTGACCTGCAGACTATCAAACCGGAGGCAGCTTCATAATACGGCCTCTGCACAGCGAGTGGCAATAACTTGCAAGTCGGTGAAGAGTTGTGGTGCATAAGTAAGGCAAACGAGTTTTAAAATGACTTGTAGCAGAGCTGCTTTAGCCAGAAAGAAAAAAAAACAAAACTTCTCTTTGCAGATGTCCACTTTAGTGGTGTCATTTGATCTCTCATGTCAGTACACTTAGGAAAAACACTGATTCGAAACTACTTTAAAATTAAATGCATTGTAATATCCTGCTGGGCTTTACTGCTACATAATATCTACAGGTTGCTGCTTCGTTCATGACCGAAATAAAAACACTGTTAAGTACTCCAAACTTGACCTATACATATGTGACGCCACAAAAGTGTTGTCACACAACGGGAAAAAATTATAGTAAAAAAGGGGTGAAAAATGAGCTTATACTCCCTTTCCACATTTGCACCCACAGAGGAGTTCAAAAGGGGTATAACACAGACATTACACCTCTTCGATACTCTCACTCTTGAGGTGAAACTAAAGGAACCAAACAGGTCTGCCGCACTGGCTTGGGTCATCGAGGGTACAAAAGAATTATTTGACACGATTTGCAGAGCTGGATTTTCGAGTCCCTTGTTTTCCTACGGCACAAAAAAGATGAGGGCAGCACATTGCGTACAAGTTCCAGGAGCAATTCCTGTCTGCCACTTTGTTGGCAAAGGTTTGAGACATCTTTGGCACTGGTTGTCTGCCGTTGCATGCAACGCCGTGCGTGGCGCTTTTGACGACAAGCGGCACACGTTCTTGAAGAACCAGGATGGCCTCGCAATGAAGACAACATCGCAGAGCGTCGTCCTCTCGGAGGCACACGACACAGTCGCTTTGCGGCGCGTCACTGCTGAAAGTTCCCAAAGATGAAAGGGTGCAATGTGTCCGTCTGCTGCTGGTAGTTGTGGCTTGCCGCTTTTCCTGCAATCAAAACGTAAGCACCGACTGTCTAGATTAAGACTCGTCGCGTCTGGAACGTTGTTGTGGGACCACTCACGTTCTCTCTGATACTGGGAGACTGCATTCTTCCGTTCCTCAGAGTCGAAGTACCACACCGTGATGGCAAACCTGCATCAGATCGCGTCTCAGTTAGGCAATTCCTACACTGTGATTAGCTTTTACCGCATTGCGGTCGCCTAGGACGAGTGTCACTAGAGGAACTCGGCCGTGGTAATTCCGCTGTAAAGGGACAGACTTCATTGTCATCATTATAATCACTAGCCGCCCTCGTTGTGACTCGGTGCTAGAACAGCCTTTGAAATACTTTAGGGTGTTGTTAGTAAGAATACACTTTTTTCTAAAAATTGCTCAATTTTTAGGAACATGCATTTGCCACAGGCAATCAAATTCGTGCCTCTGCAGAAAGGACAGTGACCCTGCATGCACAGTACATTTTACAACAGGCTCATTACGCTTACTCTAATGTCCCGAAAAGGAAATTTCGGAATATTATGTTTCACTTCTCTTCTAAAGCATAAAACTGCTAATCGGTGAGTAGTTGACGGAAAGGTCTGGCTAGCAGACAAGAACTTTGCAAGAGGTCCGCTGTTGTGAGGCATTTACGGTATGTTTCAGAAGTGAGTATGTTCAAAGTCACCGACAGAGTGAGAGCAGCGGGGCGTGTCTTTCGAATGCCCCACCTCCAGCATGCGCTCGTAGCCTTCCCCCACGCTTTCGCCTCGCATGCACGCTGGAAGCTTACGAGACGCCCAAGTGTTATCGAAGGTATCGAGTGCTCACGCCAGCAGCAGACAACGGAAAGACCTCCCTCCCGTTCCTATCCCGTCAGCGACTAGAGCAGGGGTGGCCAGGCTGGCCTGGCCTAAGAGCCGCAAACAAAACCACGGAGCTTCTCAGGGCCGTGGGGGGGGGGGGGGGGGGGGGGGGGCAAACTTAACTTTTGTTCAGAGTCTGACTGTACGTTTGGGGCACAAGGCTGCAAGACTGTACGTATGGGAGTACAAGGGGCTGCCAAACTGCAAGCTGCGGTGTGCTTTATTCTGAAATCCTTTCTTTTTTTTTTTTTTTCCTAAGGAAACGCGGAAAGGGGCGAGGGGGGGGGGGGGGGGGTCCCCTTACAAGGAATCCACGAGCCGCATTTGGACCAGCAAAGAGCCGCAGTTTGGCCACCCCTGGACTAGAGTAACACTGCGTCTGCTGGGGTTGGATGGGTTCACACTTGGCCCAAGGCGGCCAAAGACGGTTGATGAGAGGTGGGCACTGACCGTACGGCAAAGGAAGGCAGCACCTCGTGAGGGTTCCTGCGGTCTGACCAGAAGAAAAGCATGCGGTCGAAGAGGGGCTCGATGCACGCCACTTGGCTCTCCTGTCCCGACGGGAACATGCGCAGAAGTCCACCCTGCACCTGTTCGTTGAAAACGGTCATTGCGGCGGCGGGGGTCCGAAGATGAGGAGGCGCCAGCGCAATGCGAAGCAAGGACGTGCAATGTCTATATAATATTTATTCTAAAACGAGAAAAGAGGGGCTTGCGTCGCTACATTTTTTGTGTTACGGTTTTCTCGTTTTACAGACCGTGATGCAGGCGCTCGCGTAGAGACACAACTGCAAGTTACCATGGAAACAAATGAAGCAACACCTGGTTGCCGCGGTAACTTGCAGTCTTATCTCAACACAAGCTCCTTGTCCCGCAGTAATACGGAATCATAAATGTCCCTCGCGTTTCTCTGCTGTCTCTTCAGTCGTCGTTGAATCAGCAAATAACTTTGTTCATAGTGACGTGGGAATGAAACATTTACACAAAAAATATGTCGAAAAAATGATACTCAAAACAATACGGAGGAGATAAGACAACCTCAACACTCTCGTTGAAATTGAAAGAGTTTTTCGTTGCTTCTCTTTTGAGTGTTGTCTCCGTCTATTTTGTGCCTGCGCTGACAAACCCTCGTTAAATAAATCATACATTTCTTTTGCAAGGAATTTTTCTTGTAAAATGTTTTCAATGACTTTTCAAGTCATCAGAGTCACGGATAGGAGGGCCGGAAGAAGCCAGCCCAGCGAGCGACGTCTCACCTTGACGTCCCAACCTTTGTTGAGATAGTAAATGCTTGTGATGCAGCGCCCGTCCTGGTTGGGGTTATCCACATGCTTCACGTAGTGAGTGCCATTCCCGGGATAGCAGGCAATCATGGCCTGCCAAGGAGACCACACCACACTGATCAGAATGCTTCGTTGCAACTCACATTCATTGGTGCTGTGGGTATGTCTATACAAACCAAACTTAGTCTGCCTAAACGGGCGACGAGTCTCCCAGCTGTAGATGAGCAATGTAGCCAGTGCAGTACAACCGCTAGCCTGGGGTCTTTAACGTGCACCACGCAGTAGTGATACACAACTGCACGCCGATACACGATGCTCATCAAGATAGAGACGAGCAGGGGTGGGGATTGAGCCCAGGATCCCTGGGTTCTGCAGCACGAGCTTTCGCTCCACGTGCTCCGAGCTGGTGTGCGCTAGCCCACTCGGCCACCGACCCCCTTTATAAACGGCGGAGCCAGGATTTGAACTCTGGTCAGACATAAATTTTAATCACTAGACCGCCATAACAGTATCCCGAACAACAGACGAAAAATAGCTCAGTGCCCTCAGTTGGGTAACGACAACTCTGTCGAATTTCAGACATTAGTTTTGCCAGTATGCTGATTCTGGTTAAACATGCCATCTTTACGTTTGGAATCAATCTGTTCCTACCATGTCATTCAAGCCAAAGGGGCAAGAAGCACTTGCTTTGGGTATGATGCCTAGATCATGTCTTTGAAGTATGTTGGTTTTGTTTGCCTAGATGCGCAGGCCAGCGGTGGTCCAGCCAGTTTTGAGATTGGAGCAAAAAAATATTGTTTTGGAGCATCTTTGTATAAGAAAAAATCTCATTTGGAGCAGCTTTGGAGTAACATACACATAACTTGGGAGCAATTCAGTTCCCTAGAAGTGATATTTGCATATATTAATGTAATTACCACAGCAGAAAAAACTAAAAGTTAGCAGATCTACTGTACCAGCTAAATTGCCCTTTGGGGCTTTAAAGCTGTGCCATGAACTTAGTTAAATGTGAGCTTTGTTTTCATTAGTGCTAGTAAACAAAGGTTAGCAGGAGTGATGTAAGCATGCTTACTATCAAAATAGAAGAGCCAATGTAGAGTACCGATGGAACCCTCTAGATAATAAGGGATAAATTGGCACTATACAAAGTTTTCTCGCGTGACACGCAAGTCGGCAATTTCTGGGCCTCAACTCCTAAAGACCAAATGGTTTCTGACAAACATTTATGATGATGCTTCCAGACTACTTCTCACAGTGTAAACATTCAACGTCTGATCTGCTTTGTTCTTTCTCGGTCGTGATTGCTAGCAAGCACCCGAAAATCCAGTGTAGTGCACAGGAAATCAAAAGAAATATTTTGGGCTCCCTAATGCACAGCCGTTTTAACGAATAGGACGATCAACAATTCACATAATTTGACAAAAAGAAACAATTTGTAACAAAGCAGTCCCAACTGAGCACACTAACAAAATGGGAACTATGTGTCATACCAAACAGTGTGACACTTCTAAACATGCGCATGCAGGAAAATATATTTTCTATTGCCTGTTATTCTTCAGTGGTGCACCTCGAAATGCCAATAAAACCGTTCAAACTGCACTGCATTAGAGCAGTTGGTAAAATTTTTTTAAAACAATGCCACGCAGCCGGAAACATAACTTGGATTGAATTTATCAAATGGGCGCAAATGGCGTAACTGGACCACCCCTGGTCGGCACCAATCATGCTGCTCAAGCCTGAAAACTAAAGGCCCGTTCACACACTTGCATTTACTTAGGACCGAGTTCTTGCGATTTCTTGCGAACTCGTCGATGGCACGCTGGCGCCATCTACAAGGTGACAATGGAACTGTGTTTCACTAGAGCAAAGGTTTCACAGTATTCGTGACATCAAACGTATGCACTATCTATGAGATATGGTCATTCATAACATTGTCAAGAGTTTTTCAAGACAGAAAAGAAAGAATGGTGCGTGAAAATCAAAGGAAATATAAGGTAACTGCAAGTGTTCCGCAGCTACCCAATAGATAACACCAGTGTATTTTCTCGTCGTAATAAATTTGAAAAGGTTTTAAGGCACACGGTTGTAAGCAGTCACAAGTATGTGAAGCAGCCTTAAAAGAAAACAAAGTATCGTGGACCCTGATTTGATCCACATGTTGCTTCACGCGTGCAGCACCTTTGTCCTCTGGTTGATCTGGTATTGCGCCAGCAGTCCGGCACCCTGCATCCGGCAACAGCGGGTGATGATAGAGTCCAGGGTCCGCACGAGGAACCCGATGTAGGGGCAGCGGGGCTCCGTGCCGTCCACCCAGACGATGCGGTCGCCGCGGATGATCCGCTGCGACCCCTCCCTCTGGCTCACGAGCTGTCCGTCGCGGAACACACCACTGCCATAGAGCAACTTGACCTCGTCCAGCACGGCCGAGCCCCGCTCCGAGCCGAGGAAGTTGTCGATGACGCAGATGCCGTACTGATTAAGGTCGTGCACCACGTTGCGGCACATCTGCTGGATCCAGTTGGCCGTGGGCTGCCTGCTCGTGACGTCTTCGCCGGCTGCTGCGAGGAGGTGACAAGCCGACGTTGGACCACTTTCAAAGCTGGATTGAAATACTGGACTACCTCAGTGAGATTATGGAAATAAAATTCGTTAAGCTTCGAAGCCAACGTGAAAACGGGAATAAAAGTGTGAGCCATGGTTTCACATAGCCAGCCTTGCGCCTGCTGCATGAGTGGCAACTTCAGCAAACCCTGCGCTTCGAGCAGTCCTGAAATTGACTGATTCGGGAGTTCTCGATGACACTCGGCAAGTTTCTAATTGGAACCATGTGTTTATTTTCACTATAAGTAAAGTTTTAGGTAACTATTTTGCTAATCAGTATGCTTTTTTTTTTGTTGCAATTTTTTATGTCTGTTGTGGCTGGTAGTTTGCTCCTGAAAAGAGTTTCCACGTTTCTTCACATCACCAATTTTTACGGATATTCGAGTCTTTGCAGAAGCATCCATTATATAGTAGATGTGGACACCGCACACGTCGCAGCCGCCAGATAAAGTCCTCTCCTTGCCTTGGTGAGATCAAATGCACCAGGACCAGCACATGACTCTGCGCCAGCACATGACTCTTTGGTAAGCAGATAGTGATAGCCCGTTCTGGGGGCCGGAAACACAGCGTTTGCAGTGCTGTGCGTCATTACCTAGAGTATCTTACACCAGACTCATACGTAATCCCTTACAAGTAACGAAATTACTTGTAATCCCTTACATTTACTTCCTATTTAGTAATTTAGTAACGGAATAATTACATATTTGCTGGAGTGACTGTAAACCAATTTCTTTACATATTTACGTAACGGATTCGTTGTAATCTTTAACATTTTTTTCACAACCCCCCCCCCCCCCCCCCCCCCCCACACACAAAAAAAAAGGGGTTTTATTTCGGTAAAGTTGAGCGCAGTCCCACCGTCACGTGCATTGACCAGCGCAAAGGGAGGCTTGGCACACCTTCAGTTCCCTAAACCCTTCTTCACAACACCAAGCCCCTGAATCTATTTGAATCAATTAATTTTTTTTAGACCCCAACAACAATGTCAAAAAATCCAAATCGGTATTTAAAAAAAAAAAAAAAAAAGATAGATCTGGGGGGGGGGGGGGGGGGGGGGGGGGGGGGCAAGCTATATTCCCTTTTTTAGTCCCTTTGTTGTTTCTTTGCGATTGAAAATGGGCGAGGAGGGCACCAAGTTATTGTGTGCCTCTTCAAGAAGCTCGACGCGGTAAGTGCACAAACAAGAATTAACAATGTCCTTCTCGGTTATAGTGACTACGACCATTTTCATAATGTCACAACAGGAGAGAATGCTCCGTCTACCCTAAAATCCAGTAAAAGAGATGCGATGATATGTGAAGGTGTTATTGCCACAAGCATCCTCGTTCGTTGCTGCACACTTCTGATAGAAAACAAGATGTATTTTTTTCTGCTTCTTTTCACCTTATCTGACCTTGTTTTAAAGGGATACTACAACGAAATTTCGGCACTTATTTTTTGGTCTATACATGTTCAAAGGAGCAGTATCACACCAGACACACCAGCATCTTGTTAAAAAAGACACTAAAAGAAATTTTAAAACAAATTAAACAATTAGCAAAGGGCATCTGGTGGATGTCGCTAAAGCCTCGCTTGTGATGCCCATCTAGGAACCTTAACAGGTAGTGATGGTAACTGTCTCGCCTACCTGACGTCATCCCGATAGCTCTATGACCAACACAAGAGAGGGAGGAGGAACTCCCCGCTCAACAGGACCCTTTTTTGTGTGTCCCAGATGTCGCTATTCTCCCTCTACAAGATCATAGAAGATTAACCTGTCACTCAAAATTCACACAAAACCAGTTTTGCGGTTGGTTTCAAAATTCACACAAAACCAGAGCCGTATATTAGGAGAGTTTGGCCAGCTTATGATCTCGCCGCTGTAACGCCTCCCCCCAAGTGAGCATATCAGTCCGCATCCCAGAGTGAGAAGCGTGAGCGCACGGGCGTGAACTTCCGGCTGAGCAGAGAGGGCCGCCATTTCCATTCGTTCGCCCAGTGGAATGCATGGGAATGGCATCTAAATTTCGGTTATTTCCTTTTATATCGCTGACTCTGGCAAGAAAATTATATACTGTTATTCCTCGGTAGGTTAAAAAGCTAACAAATGAAGTTTTCTCTACGTCTGACCGCAAACCTTTATTTAGGCGAAAAAGAAGTCAGCCCGTAGCAGACGCGTAGCTTCAACAGTGGCTCTGTAGGGAAAGCGTGTCGCGTCAAAATGGCGGCCCATCTCCTCTTTGCTCCCTCCTTCCTCCCTCTCTCCTTCGGCACTCTCCTCCACCTTTCTCCTCTCCAGCGCCTTCGTCGCCGCACCTACTGGCCAGAATCTCCCAATATACGGCTCTGTCACTAGCGATGACATCTGGGAGGAGACGCAGGCCTCCTAGGATGCATTGCTCGTGCACTGCCAGTTCCCTGCTGTGGACTAAAGTTATGGCGGCATCACGCGAGCGCCGAACGCTTGGTGAGATCGGTCTATTTTGTTGTTCTTCAGGCCCTCACCGTCAGCTCCGCCCGAGCAGATGGGCTGGTCGAGACCCAGCGAGGACAGGGTGTCCTTCCACCAGGCTTGATTCACGGGGTCATTGGGGTCGTAGGATGCCATCCCTGCGATGTCGTCCGAGCCCATCGTCACGTCGTTGGCGGGTGGTGGTGCCACCGCTGGGGGTGGCACGGGTGGTGGTGGCGGAGGCAGTTGCTCCGCCTTGCACACGTGCTTGTGAGCGGCCCAGTGTTGACGCTGGTGTTCCTTGGAACAGTAGAAGGCACGGTGACATCGGGCGCAACGCCGCAAGTCCCGCACGCTCCCGCATAACTGGCAGTAGTAGAGCGGCGAGGCGGACAGCTCGTCCGACATGGCCCACCCGCCCGCTTGGTTGCTTGGTGTCTGTCAGATCCGACGGTCACGGCGGGCAGCTGAACTGGAGAGCGTTCGGAATTCCGACAGTACGGGCTGGCACGGCTGTCACCTTGTACCTTGTTGTGGAAGGGTGCAGATCGGACGAGAAGATCGCGATGTAGGCGGATTGGATTGGATTCTGGTGGCTAGTTGAGCTTTATTGCTAGTTCGGTAAATCCAACGGGCAAATCCTCGGAGAAAGGCAAAATAACGCGTAGTTTACGAACATAAATGTTTACCTGTAAATAAACTATACTTAACAGAGAAAACGAATTAAATTTTTTATAAAATCATTTTTGTAAGGTGGGAATTTAAATGCAAATCGTTCAAATCAGTTTTGCAATCCAAAGCTGGAGTCAGATTCGATCATCAATTTCGTTTTGCCGCGAGTTGTGTTTGTAGCTCGTCCGTCGGCATGTCGTCGTTTTCGCGAGGTGTCTGCCGATGCATGTTGGTAAACACTCGGCGCCTTCGAGTCCGGGATGTGAACAGCGTTCAGTGTCGAGGAGCGGCGTCCCAGGTCGGTGCCGCGCGCAGAGAGAAGCGCGGGGCCGGCGCCGATCATGGGAGCAAGCTGTCCGATGTCGACCCTCAGCTCCGCAACCTGTGCGAAAAGTTTCCGAAAACTTTCGGCCGGAGGACAGACCGCCCGGAAAACATTTACCATGTTCACAGCGTCGCCGTTGGTGAGCGCGCCACACCGTTTGTATCTACAAAAAACTCCCCTTAGTGTAAATCGGACCTGGTAGTGTTTGTACCTATCATCCATTTGACTCGGGAGATCGACGACGTCGTGGAATGGTTTCCCTGCTCAACACATCAATGATGAACTATCGTTTTTTGACGTAATATTACAAGATATGTCTAGGAGGTTCGGTGAACGACCTGAAAAATTAAGAGCGCAGTAGCTATCTGCGAGAACCATGCTTACTGTTCTTCAAAATAATCCCATTCGGACACAATGTGCTGAAAGCTTTAGAAAAAGTTTTTGTTGGTGTATCATCAGCAGCAATGTTGCACACGTGCCTGATGTCTGATGTCCTAGAAAATGATGACTCTTCAGTGGCATCGAGCTTGGGGAACTAGAAGCAACCTTCCTTAGCCAATTATGTGTATATGGCAGACAGGGCCGTAACCAGGGGAGGGGTTAGGGGGTTCTGACCCCCCCCCCCCCCCCCCCCCCCCCCCGAAATTTTTTTCTGGGTACGGCCCTGGTCGGTGCACTTGCAGCCAGCCGATTTTAATCTCCACCTCTGCGCACGCGCAGTGGCGCCGGTCGGCTACCGGGTACCAAACCGGGACCGGTTCTCCGGTTTGCTGTAAATCTCCATTATATGCCACCGATGCACATGATTCATAGGCGAAAATAAGACAATAGACACTTTCAAAATGGCCGCCGTTGTCCCCGAAAACCCCCCCCGAAATTTTTTTCTGGGTACGGCCCTGATGGCAGATGGATCAGTATTGCACCCTTTCTCTTTGTTTTGCAGTCGAGTGGTATAAAGTCACTGAGAAGTACATATATGCTTCATCCAATTTTATGCAGCCTAAACAAACACACAAAAGGTATGATAAGAGGACTATATCATGCAATTTATTAACACAATCGCTATACCACTCATCAGTCGCTTAAACCTTTTCTAACAACACTTGCATTCTCGTTATAAAGAAATGAATGCATTCAAATCAGATGGAGGTAGTGGGATGTGCTTATTAGGAACCATATAAATGTGCCGTCTACAGCATGCCTAGCCTAGCTGTACCGATATGTGACGCTTCAAAATGGCCGAATTGATCTTTGCTTGCAATGAAAAACACCGATAAATGATGTCTTAATGGCACCTATTACATAACCGGAGCTCATGTATCTTCGTAAAGTAGATGCAGCCTAGAATGTTTCTTCCTAATATTGAACTTTTTTTTCTTTTTTCTACTTATCTTTGAAGGCATGCTGATGGAAAGCATTGGCACCATGGCTGACTTGGACGATGCGGTCCTTTTCGAAGCAAATCCTGGTCCCGGTATCTTGACCAGGTGCCTTCTCAAGTCGGGTGTTCCACATCTCAGGGTCTTCGAGAAGAACCCGCTGTTTTTGAAAGAGCTCGAGGTAGGTTTTTACCCTTCTTTAATGGTCTCTCCTAAGCTATAGTTGAACATTTTAGATCAAAACATCTTAGAAATCGACGATCAGCACAAATAAATTAGCGAGAAATTGACTTATTGGAAGCTTTGCAGGGAGCACCTGCATTAGTATCTGTTTGATAAGTGGCGTCACCACGGACCCCGAGCCATGTGGGTTTGCCCACCCACGTCTGGCTGTGCATGGCTTTCCCATATCCAGGGAAAGAGGTCATCCCGGTGGTTGAGCCGAGTCCGGGGTAGGGTTTGTACCCTCCTGGGCCCCCCCGGGTGAGGCAATACACCACTTTGGCCCCCGCTTGTCGTAGACGGGTGTCCTGGCTTGGCCCGATCAGGATGATTTAGTCAGTCGCCTTTTTCTACTCTCCTACCTTTGCCTTTTCTTTCTTTCTGCCTTTCTTTCCTATATCACCTTCTTTGGCGGCAAGGGTTATAGTGTCGAGACCGGTTGTTACGAAGTCGGGTATAACGAAATAGAGGATATAGCGAAGTGATTTCCGATTCCCGTTGACTTCGTTATAACGGGTCTCAACAGTACCTCAGATGGCGACAGAGCTCTCTCTCTTGATCCACACTCGGTTATAGCATCCTGGTAGCACTGGTCGATAAATATACTCAAACAAGCCAGACCTGTTATGAGATGCTACCTATCCTTTTGGTGGTGGGTAGTGCGCCACAGATGCTGAAGTTTCTGGCCTTCAAATGGGTTTTTAACAAAAAAAACTTTCTTGATCGGCCCCTGAAAAGGGTCTGCACCGAAGTCCAAGCTACAAAGAAGACACCACTTACACCTGGTAGATTTCTAAAGTTTTTGGTTCTTCATATTTAACTGACAAACAGCTTTCGAAATTATCCCCATTCCTTGTTGCAAAAACACTCGAAGGCGTTGTCGGCAAGAAAGTTAAAGCCAAGAAAATGCCATCCGGTGACCTGCTTGTTGAAATCGAATCGAGCGAGCAGTGCTGCTCTCCTTGCCTTGAATTCTATAGCTGATCATGAAGTCACGGTCACGCCTTAAAGCTCCCTGAACACAATTCAAGGAGTTATTTCTGAGGATGACTTTCTTGAGACCTCAGACAGCGAAGCAGTTAAGGGCCTTTCTGACCAAGGATAGCTCGCAAGGCTCATCTCCTTGCATCGTGGCGGCCAGGAGCGCAAAATTAAGCATGTAGCATTAGCTTCTCAATCCACCACACTTTTTGAGGCAGTAAAGGCTAGGTACCTGCACTGCAGGGAGACCCTCGGAGATGCTTCAACTGCCAGAGGTTTAGCGACGGCTCCTGGAACTACCGTGGCAAATCCACGTGTGCCAAGTGTGGTGAGGGTGACCATCCAACAGACTCCTGTTCTAATGAAGCCCACTGTGTCAACTGTAATGACCCCACCCAGCATATTTACGATCCTGTAAAACATAGAAAGAAGAAAAAAAACACTCTTACCTCGAAAGTAAAGGAAAACTTGTCTACGGAAAGGCGAATATGCACAAGTGATGCAGCGGGGACCTGCACCACCGAAGCTGGCAGTGGCTACTCAGACATCCTTTTTGGATTAAGAAAAGCCCCTGCAGTCCCCCACACCCAAGCTGGAGATTCAGCTTCCCAGGCATGCAGTCTCGGCTGGTTGGTCTACTGACCTCCCCCCCCCCCCCCACATCGCCAGGAGAGTCGCAACTCTGGCTTGTCTACTTCGTTTGTACTCCTCTCTTGTACGATCGCACCTTGATTATGGTGCTATTGTGTATGCATCTGCTTTGAAGATGCTTGATCCCGTGCGTCACCTTGGATTGCGTCTGGCTACCGGTGCTTTTCATACATCTCCTGTTTTAAGCCTGTATGGTGACTCCAGTGAGATGTCACTTGAAGAAAAGGTGGCAGTTCTTATGTCTTGTTTACGCTAACAATGTTTTATGAGACCCTAGTCATCCAGCTCACAGTTGCATTCGAGAATCTAAGTTTCGTCGTACATTTGACGATAAACCAACTGTTGTTCGACCCTTGAGTCTTCGTTTCGAGAACCTCCGTCTCTTTTCTAACCGGCCTCGTGAGGGTGTCCATTTCCTAGAAAGTGCAAGTCATAGTGCTCCATGGGACGTCAAGCCCAGAGCTTGTGATTGGATATTTTACAAAATTTAATAAACTTAATGTCTTCCCACTCATTGTACAACAGGAATTCTTAGCTCTGCAAGAAAAATACAAGCATTACTGCCGGTTTTACTTTGACGACGCCAAGTCCTCAATGTATTTTTGCTCCGCTGTTTATTCAAATTCGTTAACCCATGTGACTCGGCTGAACAATGTCGCCAGCATTTTCACTGTCGAATTGTATGATGTCATGGCAGCACTTGACTATGTAATCGGGAGCAAAGTGATTGAAGCCATCCTTTTTGTAGACTCTCATAGTGTTCTTACTGCAGTGTGTTCTGTTACGTCAACCAAGAATAAGTTGACTCAACTCGTACGGGCCAAGGTTCAACAGGGACTCGCGGGTGGGAATGACATTAAATTTTGCTCGATCCCAAGCCATGTGGTCATCACAGGCAACGAGGCTGCAGATAGACTAGCCGCCTCTTCACAGAACCTTTTACCATCGAATGTCCGCATACTTTACCAGGACCTTAAGATGCTCATAAGAGTTTCACTTTTACGACTATTATGGCAATCTGAAAGGAACTTAGCCAATAATAACAAGCTTCGTGCCGTCAAACCGGAACGTGGTGCCTGGGAAACCTCCTATAAAAACAATTGCTTCCACGAAGTCCTCCTGTGCCGCTTAAGGATCGGCCACTCGTTCCTTACTCAGCAAAACCTGCTTATAGGTGAGGAACTGCCGGTGTGCAAGCACTGTGGAGAAACTTTATTTGTTCTACTTGTTCTCTTTCTTTGCCGTGACCTTCTAGAGCGACACAAGTCCTATTTCCCCGAGTTTTGCAAGTATAACAACCCATTTCACCCTATCATGGTTCTAGGGAAGCAGCCTCTCATATCAATTGAACGCCTCTTATTCTTTCTCAAAACTACAGGTATTTTGTGCGAGGCGTGAAGCCGTTCCCTCTCCTTTTTTGAAAAATATTATCGTCCGTTCAATATATCGTTGTAGAAGTGATGTTTGTAGCATCCCTTTGTACGCTTTTACCGCCGTGCTTTGTGGAGTCCAGATTTCGGTTCAGCATTGCTTTAAGCCTGAAAACGATGGGCTAATAACAGTATAAATACTAGCGAATGACAGTCTAAGACGCACAATGCTTTGTCCTCTACAAGGGGCTGAAGCAGAGGTACCCGTCCCAGCTGGAGGTGGTGGAGGAAGACCTCCTTCGGTTGCCGACCCTCCAGGCCTGCGACAGCTACGGCATCACCTCGAGGGTGGACGCACTTCTCAGAGGGCTGCCACCGCAGGCGTGGAAAGAGCGTGAGTTGAGCAAATGGTGACGCCCTCTTCGAAACCAAAGTGCCCACATCATATCCAAAATAGCCAGATCCGCCAAGTGTACTCTAAAGGCCGGTTCGCACATTTACCTTTGTGTATGTGAACTACTGTGTTGCATCCGCTTGTGGCTGCTTACGACGAGATAATGTGTGCTTGTGCCGTCTACGGGGTAACCCTGGAACACCTCTGGTCTGCATAGATTTCCTAGTGTTTATGCATCATTTTTTAACCATGGGCTCAAATTAATTCTGACAGTCTCATAAGTGACCATTTCTCGCAGTGCATAGATTTGATGTCACAAATTCTGCAAAACCTTCAGTCTGCCATAAAATCTCGAGAGATAGCCCACCTAACATCAGAGCAAATCGGCTGAAAATATGAAGTGGGCTATCTTTCGGTGTTTAAAAAATATAACAAATCATGCCAAAAATAGGGGTGGGCTATCCTTTTGGGGTGGGGCATTTTTCTGGATTTTATGGTAGCTACAGGGCTTTGCTGCCATTATGCCATTGTGTTTCCTCATCATAAGCAGCCACAAGCGCCTGCAACACTGTCAGTCACAAACCAGCCTTTACTGATGGGTTTATGTGGTTTGGCTACTCCGCGTAACGGAGGAACAAAGAGTACATGTGGTACTCTGCACAATGCTCAGCATTTGTTTGATGAAGTGCACAGCATGATTTCTGTTTGAAATGTTCCATGTTGTGGAAGAGAATACTCTACAGGGTATTGTCTAGTTTGTTGCCACTATGGGTAAAGTACTGTTTCAAGTATCCAACAGGGGTTTTCTTGCGGGGGTTTGATTGTGCTAGATACAATTTGGTAGGCAGTGGCCAAGTGTAAAAAAAAGAAAGGAGGTCTATTAAGACAAAATGAACCTTACAAGCTTGTTCTTGGCATGAGCCCTGTTTTGATGCTACCTTTTATCTTTATGTCCCGTCACTACTGAACGAGATTGTGCAGATACAACCTTCGTAACTGTCAGATATGTGCCAGAAAGCTTAGCAGATATGTGTCCCATTGATGAGTAGAGTCCATTGAATACAGTTTCATCTTAGATCAAAGTCTGTGTCACAGGGCATCCTCCATAGTGTGCATGCACCATACACCCACGGCACTTTTGCTAGTGGAGTTTTTGAAAGATGGTCAGCTGCATAGCGAGTGGTTGCGTTGACCCTGCAGCGCCCTGCCTTCTGGTGATAGCGAGCCTGTCGCGCAAGCGGGAGCTGAGCTTCCTCCGCTTCCTGCTGCACATGCTTCCGCAGAGGGCCTCCCTGTTTGCCATTGGACGCATCGACTTCCTCCTCTTCCTCACGGAAACCGAGTACACCGTGAGTTTGGATTCGTGAAGGGTCCTGTCCCCAGCGATGGAGGCAGTGCAGGGGGTAGGCTTGTGGGGCTTCATCCGCTCCCCTCCCCCCTCTCCACACCCTGAATCCAGCCACCTCAGCCCCCTCTCCCCTCCCTTGAAAACGATTCCTGGCTACGCCGCTGTACGGAGGCTGGGCGTCTCGAGTCAAGGCTGGTTCACTCGCCTGCGATTGCTTACGACTGAGTGCCTTAAAACTTCTTGGGGTCTCTTACGACAAAGGGATCTCACTGGTGCCACCTACGTATCAGGGGAGCCGTAGAACACCTGTCATGTCCGTATATTTTTAATTTCAATCTTTCATCCTTTTCTTAAAATTGGCTCAAAACACTTTTCACGTCATTATAAACAACAATTTCTCATAGATAGTATATGTACATTTGATCTTGCAAATAGTGCAAAAACCTTTGCTCTAGTGAAGGGTCCCCTTATAGATCAAGCAACTGTGTTCTCTCATTGTAAAAGATTACGAGAACTCGTTTGTAAGAGAATGCAGGTGTGTGAATGGGCCTTCACTCTAAATTCTTAGTAGGTCTTCATTGATAGTTTTCATCTCTTGTCTTTCAGTACCTTAGTGCATCAAATTCTGACCACAATTTCAAGAAGTACCGGGACGTGAGCATCCTCTACAAGTTGTTCTTTGACATTGAAGTGTTGGGAAAGGTATGTGTGTTATGTTCCTTGTTGTGTGATCTGCCTTGCTCAGTTGGTAATCGATTTGATGCGCAACAAACATGCAGGCACCGAGATATGTATAGGGCGTCTTCATTGGATCTTAGAACAGTTAAAGAAGCCAGAAACATTTGTGCCTGGACATTGAAATTGAGCTCACAGTATCACAGAATGTGCATTTTACCCGTGGAAATCTTCAGCTGTAGCCGCATTCCTGCGAAAAATGCAACCAACCCAATTGCCAGCGTCCACGGCGGATGTGTATGCAGACGACAGAATTAGCAATGGCACTAACTCGCAATTAAATCGAAAAGCTGTTTTTAATGTTCATGAACTTTCTTTTTTGGGTCATCGTTTGTCTGCAGAAGGCATAGCACCCCTTCCGTCGAAGATAGACGCAGTCCTCAACTTTCCAGAGCCAACAGAACCTTCACAATTGAAGGCCTTTTTGGGTCTTGTAGAGTATTATAGTAAGTTTCTTCCACATTGTGCCACGGTCGTTGAACCCCTTCGTCGTCTTCTAAGCAAGGGTGTATCTTATGTCTGGTCCCCTGATGTAGCTGTTAGTTTCAAAAATATCAAGTCCTGCATTCAGCAGGCACCAATACTCTCTATGTTCGACCCTACCATTCCTGTCATAGTCTCAACCGACGCCTCTAATTACGGTTTAGGGGCTGTTCTCCAACAACAACACGGACGACAGCTGAAAACCGTTGCGTTCGCGTCCCGTTCTCTCACGGAGGCTGAACGAAAGTATTCTACTGGCGAAAAGGAAGCTCTGGCAATACTGTGGGCTTGTGAAAAATGGCATGTTTATTTGTGGGGTCGGCAGTTCACCATCCGTACTGACCATCAAGCACTTGTCACCCTGATGACAACTCAAGGAACTGGCGTCCGGCCTCATCGTATCAGCCGTTGGGTTGCCAGACTTTTTAATTATAATTTTATCATGGAATTTCAGAAAGGCAGCAACAATCTCGTCGCAGACGCTTTGTCTCGCCTTCCAGTATCAGATACAGAGAACGGCACAGTTTTTAAAGAAGAGGTCGTTTCTATCATCTGTGCTTGCCTTAAGGCAAGACACTGGTTCTAAAATCGATTTTTTTGTTTATTAATGGATTATAATGAAAATTAGTGTGTATATGTGTTTTGGCTTCCTCTTATCAAATATACAATTAGTTCTGCAATATCTCAACTACTTTTTGGGTTACGAAGAAAATAATGAAGCCTAATTAGGTCATTTCTTACGACTCATTAAGGAACTTTCTAATACGAATTTTTTTGCATAAGTGATATGGATTTGTAGATAAAGACCTGTCATGCAAGATGATGCTATTTATATTTTTGTAAAGATAGATCATTGTATAAAACTAGTCTAATTAGGTCAAGTACACTATTTACAAAGCTTAACGAGGTCACATTATCACTAATAATAAAATTTCGGGCCCAAACTGTCATACAAAAATAGCATCACCCTGCAGTTCACTTCTTTCTGAATTCAAGGGTATAAAGTTTATAGAAATCCTCGAAGAATAATCTCATGAAAACAACCGTAAGGCTAGGCATGTAGACGAAAAATGCGAAGCTGAGAAAATTGCAGTTGAAGTTTTGACACTCACTGCATAAAATTGAGTAAGGGATTCCATGCAATAATGTTCAGTAATATGAAGCATAGTTCTATCTCAACAAATTGAGATGAAAAATTCTGCAGTCCGTTCACAAGAACCTTTAAAAAATAATATAAAACTGAGAAATAATGCCTGCAATGTAAAATAAAGTTATAAAAGAATGAGTAGACTCTATAAGGGACAACGGGAGGAGGCACCAAGGGTTGCACGTTCCGAAAGCAGATTTTGTTTGGCCCTGAAAAGGGCCTTTGTTCGTGTAGCACTTGAAAGGGGAGCCCCTCACAGCTGTCCAGGACTGTAGTCCCCAGCTGTTCCAGTTTGGTGTTGCCTGGAGAACCTCTGCTTTGGATTGCTGCTGCTCTGGTGGGCAGCGTTGGCCTTACGCAAACGCAGATTGTCCTTCTCCATGCTTTGAGAGCTTTCATGTCCACTACAATGAACTGTGTCCCAGCGTCGCGCGTCTGGCCTCCTGTGGTGACGCCGAGGTCGAATTTGCGCTGGGTCGCCGACTTTTCCGATAGCGCACGCTTGCATTCGTCCGATCGTGCGACTCGTTGCGCCTGCTCGGCCGTGGAGTAGTATGCGGTGTCGACACGAACTGCGCTCGCAAAGTTCAACAAACTGCCGCTGCTGCATGGAGTCGCGATGCCTCCGGCTGATGTTTCCGGAAGATCCAAGGCATCCGGCGGTGCCGATCGCGGTGGCGCACTTGCAGCAGACAGCTTCAGCTTCTTGTTCCACGGTCGCTTCCTCTTCCTTCCGAACGCTTGCCGCGTGCTCGATTTCAACTGAGCGTCGTCCGGCATCTCGAGAACTCGAAGCGAAACAAAACAAAACGCGCGACTTCGTAGGAAAACGAACCAACAATATTCAACGCAAGCGCGCAAACGGGAACTAAAACGTGCGCTCGACCACTGAGGAAACAAAGCAGACAGGCCTAAGGAGACGGGCAGAGACGGGCCCAGGAGCAGACGACGCACCTCTCGCCAGCGCGGGAACGGAAAGGAGGAAAGGAGAAAAAGAGCGGAGGGGCGCGTTTAGGCCAATAGCAGGGGCGCTAGGCGCCGCGCGTGCTCTGACGTACGGGCACCTTGCTAGCCGGCCAATGAGCGATCGCAATTGGGGCCTTCGAAACCCGCGGAATGCGGACGTTCCCCGATGTTGTCGCGATAACGAATGGCATGGGGACGTGGGGAAAATAAGCGGCTTTCCAACAAGACCAAGATGGCCGCAATCCGACGAGCGATCGCGAAACGCGCGGGGTGCGAAGTTTCACTTGTTTTCATTGAACTCGCTGTGTCAGGGCTCTGCGGGGACATCGTAAATATCATTTTTTTCATGCTTAGACATTGAATTCGACATTGAAACTTTGCAGGCAGGTACCTTAGACTACAATTAATCCAAATAGGTGAAATTTGAAAAACGTGAAATTTCGCGTTTTTTGACCATTTTAAGACCCGCGTCTCCCCTTAACCAGAAGGATTTCCAAGAAGCAACTGCTAGAGATCCCGTGCTCCCTCAAGTTATGGCGTTTATTTCTTCATCATGGCCAGAGCATAACAAGCTGTCTTCAGAGCTGAAGTCATACTTTTCCGTTCGCGAGCAGCTTTCCGTGATCGATGGACTTCTCTTTCAAGGAGAGAAAATCGTAGTTCCATCTAGCCTTCGGAATCAAGTGATTGAGGTTGGTCACGAAACGCATCAAGGAATTTCGAGGACCACAAGCCTTATTAAAGAACTTTACTGGTCTGCCAAGCGACCGACAAGCCAGCTAAGTCATCTCCCGCGCCTCTGCAGCCGGTAGAGTTTCCATTACATCCTTGGACCAAGCTTGGCATAGATATCGTCGGCCCATTCGAGCAGGCACCTGCCAAGGAACGATTTTTCATCACTGTAGTGGATTACCACAGCAAATGGCCGGAAGTGGCAGCTGTCTCCAGTGTCACGACTGGTTCGGTCATCAGTTTCCTGAAGTCGATTTTTTCTCGTGAGGGACTACCCCAGGAGATTACCAGCGATAACGGACCTCAATTTACTTCAAAGGAATTTTCACAGTTCCTCGAGACAAATGGAATAAAACACACCAAATCTGCGTTATACCACCCGCAAGCGAATGGTCAAGTGGAAAGATTTAACAAAGTTCTGAAATCTACTATTCAGTTGGCCCTTGTACAACAGCGTTCTATATACGACACAATCATTGAGTATCTTGGTGTATATAGAAGCACACGCCATGCTGCCACGGGAGAAACCCCAGCTTTTCTCTTACATGGTCGCAATCATCGTACACGTTTGCACCTTCAAGGAAGGAATACCAATGAGCCTTCAATCCCACAGGTCGAAGTTCGACAGGGGTTACCGAATAGGGTCCAGGTATATCAGAAAAAAATGAAGCAGTACTCGTGACTCACGCAGAGCCGTGAAGGTTCCATCTTTTGCACCTGGAGATTTTGTAAAGATTTTCAAGTCAAAACGAAAAGGCAAAATGCGACATAAATATTCAACTCCGCAGGAGATCCGTGAAAGGATTGGTCCGTCTACATACAAACTCGACGATGGAACAACGTGGAACGCTGAAAGGCTCACTCGAACAACGCTGCAGCCTTCGAAGAAGTATTCTTGGGTTCTAGAGGACAATATTTTCCCCCAATCTCCCTCACCCCTTGCAGTAAATGTTCCTGGCTGCCCTCCTCGTGGGGTTCCTGAGGTTCCTGGTTCAGCGGTTCCACGTGCTCAGGTTCCTGGTGCCACTGGGTTCGGCTTCATGGCGCCAGATGTTCATGGTCGTGGCCCATCCCCGCCACGTGCTTCTCCGCCATGCATTGACGGAGCTGTTCGCCACCTTCTTGGGCCTGCAAACCCGACTCCTGTTTCATCTAATGGTCCAAGTTCTTCACTGCTTGGACTTGGGTACTGCAGCTCTGATCAGAAATACTACAACCACCTCCCGATAGGTACAGCAAGCAGACGAAAAAAGGCGTCATCTGCTCGCTGTGTCTATCGGGTTACGATGCCACAAGTCACAGACATCGCTAACTCGGTCGTCTGCGAACACACCCCGTTCGATCCTGGCGAGTGTGTTGGTTTTCTTTAAAAAGGGAGCTACGCCTCGAAATTTTACCAGGTTAAATTCGCCACTTACCTGCGCATTCTGTCAAAGTTCAAGCTTTCTGTGTGCAGGCGCTCATTTGTCCAACTCGTTTTATAGTACTAGGATTCACTGTAGACACTTTATATTCTTGGCTTGAAGTGTTACATGAAAAGATGCTTCTTGCAACTCGGAAGTGACGACGACGAGACTGCATCCATAAAAAAGTGAAAGCCTCGTTGTTTGCAGGTGCCACGGGCTCTGTTTCTTCCTCTCCCTCAGAAGGAGGGAAAGACGCCAGATCAGGTGATACTCCTGTTTTTTTTCTCGACAATGTTGGAACATGTTTGAGAAACTTTGGCTTCGTTCGTAGCAAATCAAAAGAATAACAAGGACAGCCGAATGCTAACCATATTTACATTTTCGAGATGTAAACATTTTAGCTCGAAGCATTACTACTATTCTAAATAGGGTAGAACGATTAAACCTTCAGAAAGCGTTACCGAGACAATACTCTTCATCTCCACACCTGCTTGTTGTTTCCACGAGAAGCCAGCTGCTGAATGTAAATATCTGACAGTTGTTTCAAACTTTTAATACTGTTAATTGATAATGCCTTTTAACATCAGGTGCTCAAGCTTTTCATTATCACAGCTAGGTTCCCCTAGCTTCCTGTGATTCATGGTTTGTTAATCTAACAGGAAATATTTCTCGAAACTTTTGTCTGCAGCACATCTCCTGCGTTCACTGGTGCTTCTACGAAGGATCCGAAAATTCCTAAATTAATTTTAAAAATTCCAAAAAGGTACTATGAAAGTCCATGCCTACTGCACGCATCGACGAAATGATGCAGTTCTCATATAAAAAGGGTGGCACGACAGCAACAGTGCAGTATTGTAGGGACAGAGGACAGATTGTTCTAGAAGAGTAAAGGGAGGCAAGAACTCAATGAATTGGAGGAAAGAAGCGATTCCTTTTTGTATCATTATTGTATATGCGTAGTCGTTTATGGTATGGTGACCGTAACGCGTCTCAGACGGGTGTGTCCGGCGTCGCATACCGTTAGTGCACCGAAAGTGGTCCCAAAGTGGCATCAAACACGTCGTAGGAGCCGGCGCGTCAGCGCTGTCAAATTTCGCGATCCTGGTGCTTGGTCGTAAGAGTTTGGGCAAAACATACGAGTGAACAAAAGTGTTGCTGTCATCGCCGTGTCCCAACTTCTGGTTGCTGAAGCTTCCATGAACTGTCGATGTCAAGCTGGAGGCAATCTACAGCAGAACAGGCAGGGGGTGGAATCGGTGGCCAAGTGTGTCAGCGCACTGCAGCTTGGAGCACGCGGAGCAAGAGCTTTCACGACAGAACCCAGGGATCCTGGGTTCATATGCCCAGCCGCGCACTTCTGATTTGGACGAGCATTGTACCGGCATGTGGTCGTATATCACCACTGCCTGAAGCGTATTAAAGACCCCAGGCTCGCAGTGGTACTGCAATGGCTACATTTCTCATCTACAGCGTAAACCAGTGTCTCTGCACCGTGAGGGCCTTATGCCTTACTAACCTTATGCTGCATAAACACACTTTTTTTTTTTTTTGCTTAGCAGAACAGGCATTTTCTACATCCAGCACTGCTGCTGTAACACCGCTAGGATCACGGTCACCAACGACATTACAATTCTACGACGTCATCAGGCGGAAATCGACGGACCACTTTCTGGGACGCGGTAAATACACCAGTCGGAGACGCATTCTGGGCATCATATTAATGGGCACAGAAATGACTGGATTGGACGAGATTAGATCATGTTGGCTATTCCGTTTGCAACGAGTAAAAAGCTGCACCAGCCAAAAGTAACTTCGTTGTAACTACTTCACTTCTTGCTCCGACGCCACCAGTCCTCTAGTCTCCTCATTCCGCTTCTGAAGCAATGATGATGATGATACTCATTATCGTCATCATCGTTGTGCACCTCCACTGGCAGAGGATGTGCAATGGCCAACAGATGCACCTGGTTCATCTGAGTCCTCGAAGTGACCTCTTCGACATCCTTGATCCTCCGGAGCGGCTCCAGGAACTGGTGTTCTTCATCCGGCAGAATATGGTCAAGCGCAGCGCCTACATCATCCCCACCCTTGAGTGAGCTTTTGTACCAGAGCTTCGCATGCAAAGGCCACGCTAAAGACGGGAGCCATTTCAACGGCTTGTTCACACACTTAAAGAGAAGATGGGGCACTTCTACATTTGAGAAAAAATGCTTGAAGTGCGTTCATTTGGCCTTTAGAATAACAAATATCAAAATTATATTT
Organism: Ixodes scapularis; assembly: GCF_016920785.2. Taxonomy (NCBI): domain Eukaryota; kingdom Metazoa; phylum Arthropoda; class Arachnida; order Ixodida; family Ixodidae; genus Ixodes; species Ixodes scapularis. The sequence goes on along the minus strand of NW_024609836.1, from coordinate 84,706,394 downwards.
CAATGCGACGCGCCGGAGAGCCACAAGAGCAATTTCAAAATAGGGCTGAAGCCCCGCCTCCCTAGCCTTGGGCAGCCAAAAGAGCTGTCGATGACGTCACGGACAGCGACTGTCTTTCGCGTTTTTCTCGCGTTTCGCGTTTCGGTATTCGGGTTCATGGGGTAAAAATACACTAGAATTCACTTCTAACTCATTTTTGTCAGGAAGCTCCGTAGCTTCCCTTTAAGTTTGTTTAGGACCGGTTTATTGATATCTCTTACGACGAGAGAACATACCGGTGCCATCTATGAAACTGCATTTCACTAGGTTCTGTGCCATTTGCAAGATCAAATGTACATACCGTATTTACTCGCACAATGAACGCACTCGAGTAATGAACGCACCCCCCAAGTCGGCTCTCAAAATTTCAACTTTTTTTTCACTCGCGTGATAAACGCACCCCCAACTCGGACGTCAAAATTTTGACCCCCTTTTCACTCGCGAAATGAAAGCACTTTTCTCTCCTAGTGCAGCGAGGTCGCGAATGCATGGGCAGCGTGGGCGAACAAAACGCCTTGCAAGAGGCGTTAAAAAAATTCGCAAAGATCCAACGGAAGCAAGAAAAAGAAAAGTGGAGAGGAGCTTTTTTTTTTGTGCACATCGCAGCCTGGACTTTGTGTTGTGGACTTTGGGTTCGCGCGCCGCCGCGCGCAAGGAGGTAAGAAAGAGAAGCGGAGAAGCGCTCTAAGCGAACGAAACAGCTTGCGAAAAACGGCAAAAAAGAAAAAACAAAAAAAAAAAACACGGAACTAAAAAAAAAAGAAAAACAAAAAAAAAACTTTTCTTTTTTTTTTTTTTTTTTTGCACAGCGCAGTTTGGTTACGGGGGGTCGCGAGCCGCGCGCAATGAGGTAAGAAAGAGGAGCGGAGAAGCCCTCTAATGGCGAATTCGGGTGGTCAATCGCCGGCAACTTATTTTGCCGGAAAACCGGCAATAGTGTTCGCGTGGTCAGTTTCCGGCCGGCGCGCACCGTTCTGGTGGTGGTTCTCCGGCAAGCACCGGCAACTTTCCGGCGCTTTTTCCGCCCGAGCTCCGAACGGCCGGGCGAGTAGCTAGGCGCCAGACTGTATCCGGTGTCGTCACTTCCGAAATGAGAGAGAATGTCAGTGAGAAAAAAAAAATGAACGAAAGAACGAAATTGATTGGAAATAACTTTTGCAGCCGCTACGAAAGTCAATTCAAGTCGTTGGGACATGAGTGACGGCGATGAAGGCTCTCGCTAGCGGTGTCGCGCGGGCAAGAGGCGAAGTAAACTGCCACCGTCTGGCGTTTCGTGTTCGGGTGGTGAGGGTCACGTGGTGTGCCGCCGGCGCGTTTCTGTTTGCCGGTTCTGCCGGCTTGTTCTCGCCGGCGACTGACCACCCGAATTCGCCACTAAGCAGACGAAACAGCTTGCAAAAGGCGGCAAAAAAATAAAAACAAACAAAAAACACGGAACTGAGGAAAAAAAACAAAAAAAAAGAGGAGCTTTTTTTTTTTTTTGGCACAGTGCAGTTTGGTTACAGGGGTCGTGCATCTCGCGAAAGGAGATAAGAAAAATAAGCGGAGAGCCCTCGCCTAAGCAACGCCTAAGCAAACAAAACAGCTTGCTAGAGGCGGCAAAAAACCCAGGGAACTAAGAGAAACAAAAAACAGTTTTTTTAAACTAATGAAAAAACGGTTTTTAACCGTTTTTTCATTAGTTTTTTTGTGTTTTTTTTTTTTGCACAGCTTAGTTTGGTTACGGGGTCGCGCGCCGCGCGCAGAGAGATAAGAAGTTACTTCGATTTTTCAGGATAAAAGGTCCGTTCATTATGCGAGTAAATACGGACGCAAAAATTTTACTTCGCGTAATGAACGCCCCCCCCCCCCCCCCCCCAACTTTGCATCGATTTTTCGGGAAAAAAAAGTGCGTTCATTTTGCGAGTAAATACGGTATATCTATTAAATATGATCGTTTATAACAATGTCAATAGCTTTTCAGGCAAAAAAAATGATGCACAAAAAAAAAGGAAATATACCTTGATAAAATGGAAACTTGGGCGAGTTGGTGATTCATACCCGAAGGTAACAGCGCCAGATCAATCGCACAGTACAACACACACTGCGTGTGTTTGTCCTTCTGTGTGTCGTATTGTGTGATTGATCTAAAGCTGTTACCTTAAGATAGGAAATATACAGAAATCGTAAGTGTTCCACGGCTACCCGATAGATGGTGCCAGCGTGCTCTCTCGTCATAAAAGAGCACAAGAGGTCGGAAGCCGTCGCAAGTGTGTGAACCCCGGTCGAAAACGAAACCAAAATGAATGACCGGTATCGCTTAGTGGAACGAAATATGATCACAGTTGAAATATTACGTTGAAATATTCCTAAAAATTATTTTAAAGATGCGACCAACTGCCGAGGCCTTTCTCTATCACCAGGCCATGAAGATGGTCGCCAGGCAGATCTTTGGGGGACCGGGCAAAATAACTAAAAACCTCACCCTCCGCCTCTTCCCCATAACCAGGAAGGGACCAATTTTCCTCTGGTCGAACCTTGTTGTTGCCACCTAACACCCGACCGACTGGGACAGGGTTGAGACTCTGGGCCGGAGCCACACACGAGGGAGTCCCAATTTCCCTCTGTCCCGCCTGTCCCCCAGTTGTGCTAGTTAGTTGTACTTAGTTCAATTTTCTCTAGATTTCCATCAGCACTACAATCTCCTCTTCATTGCCTCTACTTTTTAGAGCGCAGCTCTGAGGCGCCTGTTTCCGGCTTGAGCGGCGTCGGCGTAACCGCGCGTTGCATTATGGGACGTTTCCCGTAAGGACGTCACACGTTACATCACGAGGGTCATTCGTGACGTCACCGCGCGTTGCATCATGGGTACATTTCCCCGCTAAATTTAACGAAAAAATTTCGCCACTAATTTTAGTGGAAATATTTCCCCGATAAATTTAGCGGAAAAAATTCATGCTAAATGTAGTAGTAGAAAAATTTCCCGGCTAAATTTTGCGGAAAACAATTTCCCGCTAAATTTAGCGGAAAAATTTTCCCGCTAAATTCAGCGGAAAAAATTTCCTGCCAAGTTTAGCGGGAAAATGTTCCTGCTAATTTTAGCGGGGAAATTTTTCCGCTAAATTTAACGAAACCGGTGCAACCAACAGCGCAGTCAAGGCTACGGCGTGAGCGAAGCCAACATTGAGCTAAACTTTATCACCACTGTAGCTTGTTTTGGGTTCTCCGGGCAAGCGTAACGGGTGACGTCAGCAACGTTTCCTTTCGGCACGAGTAGATCGTTTTTCTCCTCCGCTACGGTTTCTGCAAAGAAAACGTCGCAGATGCGCATGCGCGCCGCCAGCCTTGTCTGCATAGTTCAAGGTCTTTTGGCGGATTAGCGGGCTGCGGGAACGGTCTACTAAAACTCCCTAACGGAGTTTCGCCCTCATTACGGACACGTATACGTGCGCAGACTGATGCCGCAGTTGTGCAGACGTCGTCGAATGTCGCAGACACCAAAACGTGGCGAAGAGTGCGGTGCAGACGACACTTGCGCCTGGTACAAGCCCACCTCAATCCTGCCCGTCGTTGCGTAAATGATATCGTACCACGTGATAGCCATGTATTTGGGGCTAACCCCTTTGTCTCGGAGGATCTCAGCAGCGCTGCATCTAGCCTGGCTAGCAGCTACACTAGCCAATGTCGCAGTTGTGTTCCCTTGCCCTCCTCCACCAGCACTCCAGTCTCCTCTTCGTCACCTTCACTGGCTGCGAACTATCGGCGGCGTATTGTTCGTCAACGCCCCGGAAGCCCAGCGCCACCGCCATGTCTGGCTCGTACGTAACGTCCGGCTTTAGGCCCGTGCATTCCAGTATGATGTGCTTCGCTGTCTCGTCTGCTCCCTGCGGGCACATGACGCACTTCACTTCCACGTCCATGTACCTCGCACGTAGCACTTTCGATTTCGGCTCGTGTTTGAAATAAGATTTAAAAATATATATATGGGTGTTTTCATCTGAACTCGCGCAGGCAAAAAAGGGTCGAATTTTTAATTTCGCTGAAAAAAAAATATATGTTATGGCGCCGTCTTTGAAAACGCAGTAGGCGTCAATCGCAAGTTCGTCGGATTTTTCGTTCTCGACTTACGAATTTTCAAAGAGGCCGCGGCGGAAAGCAGTGTTTTTCACATCGGTCGTGGGTCGGATATTTCGCCCGATTTCCCGCCGTGGATTTTCAGTCTACATTATATTAACTTTTGGCAAGCACTCTGTGAGAATATTTAAAACGCTCTAATACCAAGAAATAGTTTTAGGCGTTTTGCTTTTTTTCTATAAAAATGTCAAAAATGCCACCTCGGTCAATTGTTGATGAACTTTGACCATTAAATACTGGCGATGTACTTGGGTTACATCAATATTTTGTGTCTACGGAGAGCCCAAAACACGCTCTTTATGCATATTATAAAATGACTCAGCTGTATACAATATCCTTTGCGGGACGTTTATGTTAATGTTATGCGAAAAGCAAAAAGTACCAAATTTAAAATCGATTTTCTCAAAAAACCCATTTTTTAATTTTTGTTTTGTTTTTGTTAAAATGTTGATATGGTAGTTTTCTACTCGAAAATCAAGTCCAGAAAGTGTGTATTTCGTTTGTATGTTTTATATTTAAGCCTCAATATCGGAAAAAGCCGTCTTCGTTTTGCAAGACGGCTTTTTCCGACATAGCGACCCGTGCGTTTCAATGAATTGTGAAAACGTTTTCTTGAATTTTTGTCTGCGTTTGTAATCAATTATAAACGTATTTCGTGGTATTGAATAGTTATTTATGTTTTGATAAGAGCGGGGAATCACGAGAAACATATCTAATCAAATCAGCAGGCCTAGTAGACCTTAATATCCAATAGGCACAGACGTTGTATTGTTTCGATTTATAAACCTTTGACTGTAAATTAGCATGACTAGTTATTAGCTGTCATATTACTAAGACATAGAAAGTCACCACATCATTGATATATTATATACAATTCTTTCCGAAACCAAACGCTAGGGTTTGTTCACCACACATCGCACAGATCACCAGGGAATATCCTTTCACTTCCGCAGTACACAAAAGTGATGACACAGAAACGCTCCGAAACACACAGAGAGTGTGTCACGGAGTGGGGTAGGAAATAAAAATAAATAAATAGGAATTAAATTGCCCAACTCCGATCTTAACGAAAATTGCGTTAAAAAAATAAAGTATTTAGGTTCGAGCGGTGGCAAGGCGATAGGTCCACGCCTGGTGGAGAGTCAGACAAAGAAGTCGATGGCACGTGAAGGCAAGACAAAAAAAAACAACAAAGATTTAATAAAGACGAAAAACCTCAGCCGCACATGGCAAGAACAAAAACCAACTCCTCCGGGCATTCCCTAAACGGGACACAACCGAATGCGTGCGAACACGCTCTCTTCAGCACCGTCAGGCCGCTACGCCATGACGAAATAAACACAACTAAACAATGCTAACAAACAATCATAAAACATAAAAAAAAAAAAAAAAACGTTCAGCAAAATCGCTTCCGAGAAACTAAGTTCAGCGGGGCGAAAAAACACACACGAAGTTCAAAAAAAAAAAAAAAAGGCTTAACTGACCGATGCCGAGTCCAGTCCTACGACACTGAAGCCTAGCAGGATGACGGTATCCCACATGATGCTCAAATTTGTTCTTCACTCTATTGCGCACATCCACGACGGCTGTGCGGAACAGAAGCTGTGCGGAACAAAGTGAAGAATAGATTCGAGCAGCGATGCGCGAGAAGGTAACCGAGACGTAACATGCCTCGGGCCTCATATCGGGAGAGGAGCTTTCGATGTAGCTTCTGCAGTTACTCAAACTTTCTCTTTCCCCTTCCCTTTTTCGAAAGAACACGTCAGCCGGCGCTAACTTTTCATCTCGGGGGAAGGCCACTCTTCACAAACGGCTATAGTTGACAAGGAGGCTGACTTCGACCCCACTAGCCTGCGGGCAGAATAAACACAAGTATATTTACCAACACGCTCGTTTTTAATGCCAGTCTCCGGGCTTTGCTGTTTCCAAAAGAGATAACCCTTCGGTGCTATCGGATCTCCGCGGAGAGAGATGTTCGTCGCGTCAACGACCCATTCGTCCCATTTCACTCCTCGTGACACAGGGTGCGCTGCTCGCTTTACTGTCACAGGCCGTCCTATGTAACACAACGAGCGCGAAAGGTCGTGGTTGTCTGCTGGTTCCGAAAGGGCGGGACGTTTATATAGGCCAATGAAGGCCCCGAATCAATACGACGTCGGCCGATTTCTACACAATACAAATTTACGACGCCTGCTGGTCTGTTTAGAAGTTTTGCTTTCTCTTTTGAACTCCTCCAATGTAGCTTGCCGCCTATCATAAAATTTAAATAATCAATAAATAGAACAGGGTGGAACTAGTGTATTTCAATTTTATATGGGAACGTTGAAAAAGGGCAAAAAATATTTTACCGTTTGTGAAGGCGCGCAATTCGCAAGTCCATTTCGAGTCGTAAAAACACGTTTTTGTACGATATTGACGCTTAAATATAAAACATACAAACAAAATGCACACTTTACCGACTTACTTTTTGTGTAGACAACTATCATATCTACATTTTAACAAAAAAAAATTAAAAAAAATGTTTTTTTTTAGAAAATCATTTTCAAAAATGGTATTTTTTGGTTTTCGCATAATATTAACGTCAACGTCCCGCAAAGGATATTTTCTACAACCGAGTCATATTATAATATGTATAAAGAAAGTGTTTTGGGCTATCCGTGGACATAAAAGAAATATTAATATAACCCAAGTAGATCGCCAGTAATTAATTGTCAAAATTCGTCAACAATTGACCGAGGGGGCGTTTTTGCCATTTTTACATAAAAAAAAGCAAAACGCCTAAAATTATCTTATTGTATTAGAGCCTTTTAAATCACACTCCGTGCGGGAACTATAGGGGGCGCTTTGAAAAACGCGCGCAGCGCCGCTAGTGGAGGAGCTGGCGTTCGACAGTGAGGCGCGCTCAGCAGCCTGCGGCGCCTTTTCGCATGCCAAGCTGTGGCGGCGGAAGCGCGCACGGACGAAACTTTTGCTTCTTAAGCCGATACGTCGATGGTGGCGTTGCATGAGTGCTGGGGCAAACCTAAGAACGGCATCTAACTGTTCTCCACTTCTTATATATTGAGTTTGGGTCGTTCTTATAGGTAATTTCTCTAGTTGCGGCCGAAAAACGAGTTAGAGCAATTTTCCGAAAAGCAGGACGGCCGCCACCATAATTGCTCTGAGTAGCAAATTTATTTCGCTCGTCGCTGCAAACGTAGGACTGCTGGAACAGTAATATTTGAAGGCGAGTGAGATGTTCACTAAGTTTGCGCATGAAATGTGCCAAGTTTCATTAAGACAGCTGGTGTGAAAGTTAGGTTTCTAACGAATAAAGACATAAAGCTGTATGGGATATCCAATATTGGACCCGAATTGTTGTGTTATAGCAGGCTGTGCAAAGTGCAGATTTGGGCACGCAGGTGCTTCGACTTGACAGTAACATGACACAGCACTTATTATACAAAAAAAGGGGGCGTAGGAAAACCTGGTGAACATTCGGTTTGGTCGGCGTAACTCAATGGGAACCGTTTTTGACCATGAAAAGGCTGTCAAGAGAATACCACTGGTCGTGGGAGGTGGAGACTTTAGTGGTAGGAAGTGACTATAGTAGATTGTATTTCCAATTGAAACCACTTTACGAAAGGTGGTTACAAAGCCGAGAAAACAAAGTTGTCGGCCAACACACGGTTTGGCCGTCAAGGGCTTTTGCGGTCAGCTGTTGTGTAATAACCCGCTGTGCGAGGTGCTGATTTTCGGCACACAGGTACTTTGACATGACTGTCACTTGACACAACACTTACTGTACCAAAAAGAGTTGGCATAGCGAAACCAGATGGAAATTTAGTTTGGGCAGCGTAACTAAATGGGAACTGGCTTTGATCGTCAAAGGCTGTCAATATAATACCACTCATCGTAGGAGGTGCACACTTTACAGGTAAGAAGGGACCAGCGGACGGTACTTCCAGTTCGAACCACTTTGCAATAGCTGGCTCTAAAGCCGAGAAAAAAAAATGTTGTCGACAGAACTCGGGGTGTCAGCGTTCCCATATCCAAAAGGAGGCTGACCAAGAAAGAAAGCTCACCACATAAACTTCCATACTCAAACATCGATTCTTTAGTGATTTCGAGTTTCATTGTTGTTTTCTTTAGATTTATATTTGTCACTTTTTTACCGTTCAAATCTTTCTTCATGAAGTAGAGATTGCGTGCCATACTTGTCCGAAAATATCGACACGTACGATGGGAACGAAACTTCTTTGGAGGGCATTCCTCCAACGAAATTGGCACTGCATAACCGCGAGTTTGGGATGGCATTTCAGTTCGTCCTATCGGCGCTGACACATGTAGGCGTTACTGGTACGAAAACAAACGCAGAGCGCAAAGCGGCAGTGCAGAATATGTCAGCCGTGCCGACACAGTGGCAGACATGATCGGGAGACCAAATTTCTCGCGTCGTACGGCACGGCTCCATCGTTGTCGCTGTCCTACAAAACATCGGCGAGGTGAAAAACTGCGAAACTTTGTCCGCACGAGATACGACGCATAACTATTGAAGCACTTAATGGCGCAGCACAGGCAGCACTTCATGCTGTGAACCCAGCGCAACCGCACCGCTCTGACTTCAATCCGTACCAACCAACGCGGCGTGGTTTCGGTTTCGTTTTCTCTGGGGTTCTCACTGCCTACTTTCAGTACCGGCCGCGCGGCGGCGCGCCAGTCGCGTCGCACGGAGTGTAAAATGTGGACTAAAAATCCATGACGGGAGGTTGAGCGAAACATCCGACCCACGACGCATGTGAAAAACACTGCTTTCCGCAGCGGCCTCTTTTAAAATTCGTAAGTCGAGAACAAAAAATCTAACGAACTTCCGGTTTGTGGCTAATGCATTTTTAGAGACGACACCATAACATATATTTTTTTCAGCGAAATTAAAAATTTGACCCTTTTTGCCTGCACGATTTGAGATATATCCTATTTTTCACGAAGCGAATGATGTAGTGTCTTTTACTTGCGCTTTTTAATCTGAAATCACTGGTGTGGCCAGAACGTGGTTGACATCTAGGCGATAAAATGGGCGCTAGAAGTTCGTTGCAGTAGCCCTTTAAAGAGATACTACAACGAAATTTCGGTGCTTATTTTTTGGTCTATATGTGTTCAAAGGAGCAGTATCACATCAGACACACCAATATCTTGTTAAAAACGAAAATGAATTTTAAAACGAATTAAACGATTAGCAAAGAGCACCTGGTGGATGTCGCTAACGCCTCGTTTGTAATGCCCGTCTAGGAACCTTGACAGGTAGTGACGGTAACTGTCGTCCCTCCGGCCACCACGAGAGAAGAGGGGAAGGAGGAACCCCTCTCTGCGGGAGAATCTCTTTTGTGTGACCCAGAAGTCGCTGTTGTCCCTCTACAAGGTTCTACAAGACTCAAAATTCGTACAAAAGCAGCCGCTTCCATGGCTGGAACGACTTGGACATCCTCTCGATGTCAGCCTTGCCGCAGCTTTGCTTGTCCCGAGACGAACTACGTCATGAGTGGAGCAGATGTCACGTGCTCTCCGCCGGGCCTTCTCCGAGCGCTTGCCAGAGTGGGCAGTTTATGACGAAAAATACAGCCACCGGGCTCAAAATACAAACGTGCGATTGTCATTGACGGATATTGTGGATCATATTCAACCTATTTTTGAACACGACGGCCATATTTCAAATTTCGTTGAAGTATCCCTTTAAATTCTGGGTCGTCTAGCCATAAGACGGTTTCGCAAAATGCCTTTTCGTTTCCGGTAAGCCGCGTTCCTCCGTATTTATAGTTCTCACAAAATATTCAAAAACGTATTGACTGTTTTGGCACTCACTCTCTCAAACGGGCACGTTCGTCGAAGACGCACTTGTCGTGAAGGGTACTTCCTCTAGAAGGGGATGTCATGGAGCGCGTCCCTGTTCGTGCCCTCGCAGGAAGTGGATCCCTGGCTGCGGACCACGGCTGATCCGCGGCGGAGTGCGCGTCTTCGACCGCATGGGAGACCTCAGTCCCAACCAAGTGCTGTCCGTCTTCCGGCTGTTCTCCTCGCTGCCGGAGTACGCGCACTCCCCCTTCCAGGCCGCCGTCGCGCGGGAGATGCCCCCGACGCACGACGACGACCACGACGAATCCTGAGCAAGCGGCGTTCCGACAGTGTGCGCTGTTCAGATTTCCAATCCGATTTCATGAGGCAAACTGCATTAAACGCACTTTCCTCGCTGTAGATACGAGTGGTCGTCGGTTCCTTCCCTTTGGATCGGGGGCCACGGAGTCGTAGGCATCTTGACCCGTTGGACCTTTTGACCCATACTGGATCTCTTGATGCGTTGGACCTCTTAACTCGCCTGTCACGTGACTATTGGATCTCTTGACGCGTTGACCTCTTGACCATAAGTGCCCCACTCCCAAATCCATGAGGCGCGCGCGGACTCATGTACGACGTTTTAGAGCAGCGTTGTCATCGCCGTTGGCGTATCCGCGCGCATTGCATTATGGGAATAATGCTAGCGAGCGTGATCGCGAGTTGCATTATGGGAAAATTTCCCCACTAAATTTGGCGGGGAAAATTTCCCGTCAAATTTAACGGGGAAAAATTTCCTGCCAAATTTAGCGGGAGAATTTTCTGGCTAAGTTTAGCCGGGAAATTTTTGCGCTAAATATAGCGGGGAAGTTTTTCCGCTAAATTTAACGAGAAAATTTTTCCAATAAATTAAGTGGGGGAGGAGGAGGGGCATACCCTCTCCTCCTCCTCCTCAGGAGCTGCAATCTAATTCGGCATAACAGAGAATTGTAAACGTCTCATTTTTTAGTCCCCACTTCCCATCCTTCGCTTCCTTCACTCGAAGACGCGAGAGGAAGAAAGCCTCGCAGAATATCGAGTTTGGTAGTGAAACGCTTTTCCAACTTTTTCCTGTTTAGCTTTCCTCCTCAACTGATAAATCGTGCATTCTACCAAACATCTCAAGAAGACGGAAAAGGGGGGAGTCCCCTTTTGCTTGGACTCTTTGTGTACCCGGGCACAGCCCTTCTCCCCCTATAAGATTAGCCCGTGAACCTAACCAGGTGGATGTCCACCGAAACGTTTACGTTTAAGATTAGCCCGTCACTCGAAATTCAGACAAAAGTTGCTTTCCCCACTCCGTTCACCCCGAAGCTGACAGTGCTGTGGAAGCTACGTGCTCGTTGGGCCAGCCACACTTTTGCCACGTGATCGCGCTCTCTCGCGCAGAGAATGAAGTCAGGTGATGAAAGGGAGGCGGCTGATTGGTCCGGCAAGCCCGTAGGTTCCACCACAATGTCAGCTAAGGGGTGAAGGGATTAAGTGAGGTCCGGTGTCGTGTGACGTGCGTTTGGGCCCGGTGACGCGCTGTGGGGACCGCGGATGTATCACAGTGAGAAGGCAGAGAGCTTACGAACGGAAGAAGGTATGAAATAGTCCGCTGTGTTCTCGAATTTTCGTACCGAAAGTCAGGCTTCTGACGTTCTACCTTTTTTTTTCTTTTGACCCACTGAACGATGTGCTATTAGTCAAATCCCAATATAAATTCATTTATTCTAGCCCAAAATTCGTTTCATGGGCCCTTTAACCGCCTTTACAATTGCCGTCGCCGAGGGAGTCTTTACTACGTATTTCCTGCGGTCTGCAGGTTTGTTCCCTTTTTTATTGCTTTTCTTTTTGGAGCGCAGCTCTTAGGTACCCATTTCCAGCTGGAGCGGCGTAACCGTGAGGTCACGTGACCCACTTGATCTCCTTGGGGTCACGAGGGTCACGTGACCTCACGGTTACGCCGACGCCGCTCGGAGGGAGGGGTAGCAGGCAGGATGAGGAGGGGTACACCCTCCCCTCAGTACCCTTCCCTCTTCCTCAAGAGCTGCGCTCTAATTCGGCGTTACAGGGAGTTGTAAACGGCTTTAATTTTTTTTCTTTTTTGCCTAAAATTATTATTATATTTTGTGTTAATGGTTCGATTAGTAATCCTTGCGAAACGTTTGCAGCTCGTTTTTCTCCTTGCTCTGACTGATGGACGACACCTGTGGATACTCGAAAGCACCCGCCACGGCACACATATGAGGTGAATGAGACGTAGGTAAGGGTGGCAAGTGTACTTCCTTTCCCGAATCCCGAAGAGCTCCCGATGGGTGGGGGAAGGGGGGGGGGGGGGGGGGGGTCTGCGTTTTTCAGGAAATTTCTCGAGCCCCCCGTAGTCGACGCCTATGCCCCTGACACCCTATCCAAGGCTCAGAAATTTTCGAATCGTAACGGTCGCCAAAAGTCCATCGAGCAAAATTGGCGGTCGCCATTGCTTGGACAAGAAGCGCGTGATTGGATCCGAGTGCTCGCCGAACGCTGACGTCACACTCGTGTCCAATCCATGCTCGGGGTACGTGGTCAAGCAATGGCGGACAGGCGATGGCGCCGACTTTTGAAAAGGTTCTATTGGACGCGCTCTGCACTGAGCACCAAAATGGTGCCACTTACAGTAAAATCAAGGAATGGAGTGCCGCTGCCGACGGTAGCTTATTAGTGGCGCTACTCTATCGATTCAGGACTGGTAGTGCATCCACAAACTATGCCGTTTCGGTCTGGTTTCGGTAGCGCGAACAAGGCTAATGGCCCTGACTGTATATACAGCTTGCAGAGACATATCGTCCACGGGCGGCTAACCTATCTGCAGCACGATGCGGCCAGGAAAACGCTCTTTGCGTCGATAGACCTGTTGCAAAACGTACAGCGTCACGACGGCAGGGAATTTCGGGAACCCTCTGTAAAAATAATCAAATCAGCCGAAAAAAGAAAAAAAAAGTTTTTTTTTTCTTTTTTTTTTTTGACAGTTGGTATTTGTTAATAACTGATGAGCATGTGGTTTGTAGAACGCAGCTCGGGGTCGTGTTTAAATATGAAACTGATATAACCCTATTTCACCATATGACGTATACCGCAGGAAAGTCTATAGAAGAGCGAGCTCCTTGCTCTGGGGCACATCTCTGCGGCACAAGCTCTCGTGCATTAAAGCTGCCAACGCTATGAGCTCGCGCTTCTAGCCTTCGCTGCGGTACAGCATAAGGTGAAACGAAGTATAGGAGGTGTTGCCATTATTGAATATTGAGATTTTCCCATTGATGTACTCGCGTCTTGCTACCCATATTCGAATACTTTGCTGCAGTGAGTGAGCGCCTTTTCTCTCGCACTTGTTTTCATTCTATTACCTCATAAAATGCCAAAATATTATTGGTGTGTCCCTTATTGATTTTCATGTTTAGGTAGATACGCGTCTGCTAAAAATAAATGTAAAAAAATGAGCGCATTTTTGGGGCAGTGTGTGGAAGACTCCCAAGACAATCTCATAACTGCGATCATCTTTCCAGCGACGCGAAGTCTCTCTGGAAGGATGATCGCTTATAATACAAATACGACAAAACAAAATAAGATAAAATGACTTTCACCATATTCTGACTCGGAGAGTTCTTGTATAAATATATGCAAACAACGTCACTTTTATATATATATATATATTTGCGTTTCATTGAATGATGTAACGCGAATGCGCGGATTCCGGGCAGGACGCGGTCCGGATGCGGATGATGAAACTGTTATCTACGCAGGGTTCTAGAATTAAGATGGTGACTAGTGCTCATGGAGGCATTTACCCCCCTTTTCCCTTTCCTTTTCAATATGCCCTTTGCTTTTTACCGAATGTTTTATTTTTTAAGCGTTTCAACTTTCCACACAGTCGCTCGTACGCAAATACTCATTTTCACCGGCTTCGTTCGGCGATTTAGCTTTTTTTTTTTTTTTTGTTTTTCTTCTGACTGGTATGTCGTAAGACGCCGAAGACCAGCCCGAAACGGCATGGTTACGAGAAAAGAAGAAAAAAGAAAAAAGAGAGATCTCGTTGAAACGCGTTGGTTGAACTGCAGTGTCTTCACTGCTGACCTCAAACATATCTGGAGAGCAAACTTATTGTGGCGTTTCATTGATATTTTATTCTGGAGTTTTAGCCTATAGCGTTACAGGAATACAACGTTAACCCATTGCCGCCATAACTGTAACTACATTATAGTAACGCTATTTTAAAACGCTCCGTTAATCCGATCCGCAACGACTTAGGGTCCAGTATTTTTTAGGTTTATTTTTTGTCTGATTCGGGAATGCTTTGTAAGACATTTTTTTGTTTTGTTTTTTCCCTGTAAGTTTGGTGTTTTGGGGTGCCTACTTTCGGGTGTCCGGGGTCGAAATCCGGCCGGGCGCGGGGGATTTTCCAAGCAGCAGCGTGGTATCGATAAGAGAAATAAAGAGTCTGGTTTCCGACGAAAATGTGTTGTCTTGAGTCAGCACAAAATACATCTGTAGGTGATGATTTCTTTCCGTGAAACTTTGCATATTCAATAACAGCTCCAGCTCAAAGGTGTTCTGTTTTTTTTTTGTTTTTGTTTTTTGTAAAAATCAGATTAGGACAATCTCCTCCTACAAAGTCCTCCACTTTTTCCACCTTAGCAGTGTGAACTCTGGAGAGGAGGAAACCACCAATCACGGCGAGCAGACAGCTTTATGGGAGGTGCAGTCATGCTATCCTAAACCTGCAACAGACTATTCGCCGAGCAAGTGAGGGAGAGGAGGAGGACGCGTTCGGCGAGTGCAGTGTAGACAAAGGCTGCTAGCATTAGGTCTACCCACTAATCGTTTTGAATCGGAGCTTGGCGTTCTGACGACTCCGCTCGCTTTTGTCTTCTCCTCTCCCTCAGTTTCTCATCGCACAGTGTTCAACTACTAACAACCCGGTCATAAGCAGCTATATACCATAAAAGCAGAAAAAGAAATAATAATACGAAGCAAGCCAACATATTCATTCGAGGTTCGAGTCTGGGCACTAACAATATGCCTTCGCGTCCATTCCACCTTGATTTGAAATGCGATAGAGAGTCGCACACAGCATTACGACATAGAGTATAAACAAGCTCGTATACGAGAGGTGCCCATGAGCTCATTCTTCTTCCTGGAGATGATGGCGGACCAGCCGGAACCCGGGTTATCACGGGCTTGATATACACGCGTCGATGGTCTTTTCCTGCCAAAGAGCGGAACTGGTGGATGTGCGTTTGTCGCCGTTGTAGAGATCCCAAACTCCGTCTAACATCCTTTCGTCGCCACTGTTTCGCCATGGAAGGCGTGATCGACCTCGCACTCCACATCGCAAACGAAACGTCTTCAGAGGGCTCGGAGAAGGCCAACGACACTTCTTCTAAGGTACTCCGATTCAAGGACTACCCGCACGATGCCCTAATAACCGGATTCGTCTTCCTCGTCCTCATGGTTGTCTTCGGCGTGCTCGCCAACACGGTATCCATCTTGGCACTCGTCAAGTCTTCCAAGCTCAACAACGCCACCACTGCCCTCATCGTGAACCTCTGCTTCACTGACCTGATGTTCAGCGCCACCAGCACGCCGTTCGCCGTGACAGTCTTCTGGAACGCCGGATGGGCTTACAGCCACGGTTTGTGCGTCGCCTACGGTGTGAGCCGCTTCTTTAACGTTGGAGCGTCCATCTTCACCGTCATCGCGATCACGATCAACCGGTACGTCATCATCGTGAAACCGATGTTGTACAAGCGAGTCTTCACTCCTGGAAACAACCTCCTAGTTGTTACCGGCACGTGGCTCATCACTGTGGCCCTGATGCTGGCGACCACGGCTGGACTCTGGGGCAGGTTCGCCTGGGACGACGAGATCGGAACGTGCAGCGTTGTGCCCCACAATGGAAGGAGCAGCAAAGCGTTCCTGTTCATGGTCGCCTATTTCCTGCCGACCGTGTTCTTTGTCGTCTGCTACAGCAGGATCTACTGGATCGTTCGGAACACGCAGAAGAACCTTCGGCAGTACAGCACTAACCACAAGTCAGCGGCGTTTGTTACCAATCTGATGAAGCGTTTCGGAGCTCAGCAAGAGCAGGAGGGGCAACCAGTGCCCGAAGAGCGGATCCAGAGGCACCAAAACAGGACCGACAAGGACCTCAGGCTCTTGAAGATGGTCCTGGTAATCTTCGCGGTGTTCACCTGGTGCTACCTACCACTGCTGCTGCTGAAGGCTTTCCGCCTGCTGGATAACTACCCTGGTGTTCAGGTCGTGGCCTATCTCAACTTCTATTTTTCCGGATGCGTGAACCCGATCATCTACATCTGCATGAGCCGAGAGTACAGACAGGCTTACCGGGAACTGTTCCAGAGGAAACGCTCGACTCTCTCTGACAGCACAAGCAGCCGTGAGACTCATCTTTGAGGATTCGTCTGGAGGATTGTAGAAATTTCGAGAGTGCTTCCGTCAAAGGATTAGCTTCGTTCAGAATTTTTTTCTTTCGGTTCATTGAGTTTCTTCGTACGATAGACAGCGCGTATCCGCATGATAACGGATTTGTATCTGCGCCACATATCCGAACGAAACACATTCAAGCTTACTTTCAAACTACGAGTAAAAACTCATGCTTTAAATGCGTACCGCCAGATATTCACTCTGCAGCCAGCTGAGGGGCGTAGCCAGGGGGGGTGCTAATGGGGCTTTAGCCCGCCCCGCCCCGAAATGCAGCCGACCCTATAATATAGATATGCATTTTGAACCCCCTCCTCTCCGCACCCCTAGTAAAAGAATCCCAGCCACCTCAGCCCTCCCCCCCTTTACCGAAAAAAATGGTTGGCTACGCCACTGGCTCCGCCATGTCATTTTTATGACGAAAAAGTCAGGATTCAAGAAGTGTGCAGCTCTGCATGCATGGACAAGCAAAATCTGGTATTTGAATCCTGTCGCGTAGTATAATTGAGATTCGTTGTATGAAAACAGCGAGTGTTACGCAAGGTACGTCCATATCACCGGGAAGAGTGTAATTTGAACCCTCGAACTCCTGCGCATTTATTGCGGACACAATAGACATTTCCGTGAAAGGAGGCCTCGTGGTTATCCCGGATATTGCACTGCGCATCGAGGGGAATCCCGCGTGCAATATGAGCTGAAAGTCCAGTGTTGGACAAGATACTCGAGAAAAGTGCTTAAGATAAGTTACTAAATTCAAATTCCTATTTTGAGACACCAGTATCACTTCACTAAAAACAAACTCTAACCTCGTTCTACTTACATCCAGAAGAACATTATCACGCCTGTCCCTTTCACAAGATCTACTATCATTCATAACAATGACGTCAGAACTTAATTGCTATTTCCACCCAATCGCATATTTGCTCGCGTTGATAACGCGTGTAAGCTACTTCGCTTCATCTGTCTCGTTTCTTTACTCCATTATGCCGTTATCGATTAATAGTGGACTGGAATAACCTGCATGACAAGCGGTATTGTCCAGTGTTGCGGAATTGCCACTTCGGAGTTGAAACGATTCCGGAATCATTCCGCATTTTCGCGACCCCGGAATGGAATGGGAATGGAATGGGAATGGAATGGGAATGGAATGGGAATGGAATGGCGGCATCGCTGAGGGGGAATGGAGGGGGAATGGAATTAAATCCCTTTTGCCCGGAATGGACGGAATGAAATGGGCTCGGTTCTTATGCAAGCCGTGTCGATTTTCATCTATAGGGCCTACGGACTGATGGCGCAATTCACTAGCGCATGGTAAGTGACTCTTGAAACAGCATCATTGCACTGGATGTGAATGACGACTTTATTGTCTCACCGCTTATGCCCCTTCGAGGATGAAAATGGCGCGCCCTCCGTGAAGTAACTAAAACTGAATAGTTATAGGCAGATCTAGGCGGATAAGATGTCGTTCCTGGCGCCGCGAAGCACGACCAAGCGGCTGTTGTAATCATACGCGATTAGCGTGCAGCTTTTAACCAGGGTGTCAAAAGGAACCCGAACCGAAAATCGGAGCATAACTGTTATTCTTAACTGAACCGAAACAGACCTGTAACCGAAATCAATCATTCGACATTGTATACCTGAACCGGAAAGGGACCGTAATATCGTGCGGCGGTTACCAGTTCATTGGCAACGGTTCAGCGTAATAAAATGTGAGCTGCGCCTTCTTGCGGGTGGCAACGCAAAGTCGTTTAAATATTCGCGACGGTCGCGTCAGCGGCTCAGTTTTGACTAAACAAACGGCAGTGACGGCATGGTGTCAGCTCACTAATAACGAAGCAAATAAGTATGTGTCTTCACGTCTATGCCCAGCACGAATTGGCGTCGACGACTCGGAATGGAGGCGTACACTTCTATACTTCGTTTCACCTTACGGTGAACCGCAAAGGACGCTACGAGACACTGGAGCCAAATCATAGATTGGAGGGTGTCACGTGTGATTTTCCTGCTCTTCTAAGCAGCATTCCTCGAGTAAAAGGAACGCAAATATAAACATCAAAATAAAAGCAAAAGGTTGACGGTTGACGGCGCGTTTGTTCTGCGATGGCAAAATCTGGAGGCACCAAGAGGCGAAGCCGCGACGAGCTCGACACTGCATGCGGCGTCGGTCGCCTAGACGCTGCTTGAATAAAATTTGTTTGTGTGTGCGTTTTATAGAAACATCAAGTTGCCCGTTGTCTTCTTGTTTCCTTTCTTGTTTTAATCATCGTTTGACCGGCCTTCGCTTTATACGGTCACGGTGTCACTGTGCGTGATGGCTGATTGACTTCACATGTGAGTACTGTACTTTATAACCACGTAATTTTCATAGAGCGGCATTCGCGTTCAAAATTCAAAATCACAACACGAAATTAAGCTTATATTTATTTTGCTCTCGTTTCCTCAGAACGGCTTCTGATGACGTAATTTATGTTAATGGAGATGACGCCGTGTTGAACTCACCTTTAACGACTGGGACCTGTGGACTTTTTTCAAGAATCAATTTGAACTGGTTCGCGCTTGGTGGAGCCGGTAACCGAACCGTTATTTCAAAAGCACCACTGAACCAGAACCGAACCGTAACAGAATGAAAGCAACCCGAACCCGAACCGAAGTGGATTAATGGCCGGTTCGACTCCCTGCTTTCAACTCAGCCGGTAGTCTAGTTTCTGCCTGGAAGACGAAAAATTGGACCGCGTATGTTAAGAAATCGCAAGAATCGTACAACATACATAAAAGTTTTTTTGGGGTAGGTTCCACGAGTACCATAATATGGTGCTACAGTCTCTTGTGCTGGCGCCGTATTCCGACTGCTCTTTGTCAGCACCTTTCTGTTCTTGCGTGCTGCGTGCATGGAGAATAGACCTTTTTCCAGTAAGCGTCTGCGCACGCGCACACCCTTTTCCCTTGACCTTGACCGCCCTTTCGCCATTCTTGGGGGGCACTGTTTTCTTGCGACACTAATCTGTTCCTATGGGAGAAGGCGAGTCCGGTTGCCCTCCATTTGTAGTAGGCGGCGAAACCGTCATGAGGCGCTCCTTACTGGAAAAAGGTCCATTGGGGCAGGTATACCCGGCGTCGCTTCTAACTGCGCACTAGCCGTGCTGTTGCGCAAGCAGTCGAAGCAGAAAGCAAGAATGGTTCTTCTTGTGCCACGCACGAACTAGACAATTGAAGGCAAACAAACAGCTCGCTAACCATGTACCTGTGCACTTGGAGGGTATGACAGTCGGTTTGTGAGGAAAATGGGGGGTTTTCATTTTTGGCATCTGTTGCGAATCACGAGCTTTTTCACGCTTGATTGCGCGATCGATGTATGCAGTGACACCAAGTGCCACAAAGCGCTTTACCACGCACAAAGCGCCTAACAGGATGGGTGCTTTGAAGGAGCTTTTGCGTACTTTTGCAGTCGTCTCCGCGTTTGATAGCGTCAGCATGGCTTTATGCTGCCTTATTCAGGTAACAGTGTGGCTGTCAATTGCCATTTTTTTTCACATTTAAGAAAGGAATGGAATGGTGGAGTTCAGCCATTCCAGGAGTGCCCAGTGCCTCCATTCCGAGGAGTTGAAAAGAATGATGGTATTGTGACCCAGGTAAATCATGCCACATTCATATCGCAACGAAGTAACCATTTGCAACTGCACTAATATTTTTTTTTTAGGCGCTTGTTTTTTGTGTTCCGCGGCGTCGGCGTAACCGCCTAAATTTAGCCTGAAATTGACGTCACGTGACCACAACACCAGTTCAGTTTGCCCGCTGAATTTAGCGGAAAATTTAACGAAAATTTCCCGCTAAATGGGAGGAGAGGAGGGGAGGGTGCGGAAGGGCATACCTTCTCCTCCTTCTTCTTAAGAGCTGCGCTTTATTGTACAATTGTAAACGTCTTTAATTATTTTTTTTTTTCTGACCCTTTCCTTTTTTATTTTATTTGCTTTGTGTTGGCATCTTCAGCTTGCATCTTTGGTTCTGGCTTGTTTCCTGTTATGTGCCCTTTACGCTTGGAATTTGCAATCGGTTCAGCTGTGCACTGGGGTGGACGTAACCACTGATCTCTGTGACAATTGCTGGATCACGTTTACCGGCTCCGCGAATGCGGCCACCGGACGGCCATATTGGGACACGGAAAACCGTGTCCCGAGATTAGTTCTTAATTAATACTATTTAAAACTAATTTTATTAAATCATTTAGCGGAAATCCAAGTTCCGCGATGCCAAGACGAACCATCCCGTCAACTGCTTAATTATTTAGCCCTTAAATTTGAGGTAAAATTATATAAATGTATACTTCCTTAAAAAAAAACATGAAAAAAGGGGTATTCTAAGTTAAAAGATGAACCTGAAACGTCTACAGCGAACGACTCTGACGTCACATCGCTAAGATAACGCTGCTGTCGACACTGCGCAATGCAGCACATGCTCAAGACGCTTCATTACATGCGAGTCAGGTTTCTGCGTGCATACAGCGTCCACAATTGGTGTGTGGGCAAGCGCGAACTTATTTGTGAAGAGAAGAACTCAAAAACCTCTGAATACACCGACATCACGGATATCACGTATATCCGTGATGTCACGGATATCACGTATATCAGTTTCGTTACGCTGCCGCTGCCGCAATGCATTGAGGGAACTTCGGTCGTTTGGCACGTGGGACAACCTCGCCGAAGCACTGTGCGTTCAGAGCATGAGACGGCACGAGTCGTCTCGAGAACTGACGCCTGCCTCCTCTTAACTGAAGTTATGGCGGCGTCACGCATGCGCCGAACACGTTTACCGCGTCCTTATTTCTGGTTCCTCGACTTCCGCCTGTCGACTTCATAGAAATGTCACGCTCTTGCTGCCGCGAACCTGCAGCGGAGCCGATAATGTGGAAGACGTCTGTTCTGCTGCAACTCGTCTCCATCATTTCTACAAGCAACCACCAGGAGCCCAATATTCGACAGCCTGACACGGCGGTGTGACGGAATAATTGTTGCACATCGGGACCACATTCAATGCATATGGGCGGGATAGGACAGTATAGTCCAGACTTGTGCCTATCTCAAATACTCTACTCAAGATACTGTATTTAAAATGTATACCTTTTAAAGTATTTTGGTATCTTGCAAATACTTTTAATCGAGAGTATTTAATACTCTATCTTAATTACATTTCTGAGTGTCTTGTACTCATCATCTCAAATACATTTTTTACATTCCGCCATTTTCCGAGTTTTTCGGTATGATGTGGCGTGGGCGTGGCACGAGCAAACGTGAACATTATTTCCAGCAACCAAGTCCTGTTGCTTGCTCCGATTAGCTAAGGGGACTTCGATTGAGCTCGTGAAAACATCGCTTTTTTGCCGATAAACTTCGTACAACCAAGGTTTTCCCCTCGCGTTCCCAACGGCGCCTTTTGTTTCCTAGAGCTTCCCCCCAAAAATCCTCAAACACTGGTGCTTTTACTGCAGTAAAGATAGCCACACTGAGGCGCAACGCAGACCGGAAAACGACCTACGGCAACAATGCAGACCCGAGTGTCAAAAAAATAAATAAAAATATATAAAGTGCACACACACACAAAAAAAAAAAAAAAAGTTTTGCTTTTTGCATATTTGACTTTGCTACGGCAAAGCATCAAGGTTTTCTTTCGTTTATTTCTTTTTGTCGTCAGTCCGTCACTTATTGCTCTCGCGAACAGTGTCTGTAAGCGAACATTGATAAGCCTGCAGAGAACAGGACAGGAAAGGAACTAGGAGCTGGATGACCTCTCAAAATGCCAACAAAGCGTCGCAAACGTTGAGTGCCTTTCTGAACGCAACCTACTTAAACCACTGGCGTGGCTATAATGTGGGTTCTCTTTGTTACCCATTCACTCATATCCGTATCCCAAGTTCATGTGGATTATAATTTATAAGGTGCGCCGCAGGACGTGATATTCAGCGACGTCACTATTGGCGAGGCGCTCTGACCCGTTTGTTGCCCCCACGCCTCGGTGTTTACCCAACACAAGGCATGTGCACATTCCCACAGGCCTTGTGGGAATGTTCATGTTATCTCCTTTTAGTAGAGCGCGGGGCACAGCAGTGTAATGTAAAAATACTAATAATAAGCGAAGTGCCGGATCTTTCCCGAAAGCAGTAGTAAGAGGATGCGAGCTTGAGGGCTTTTATGCTGAGCTGGGCACCGTGCACCGGAAAACACGAACTCCACTCGAACGCTGACGCCGCGTTAGGTTATTTCAGCCGAGTGCTGTGTCATTAGCGAGTTTTAGTAGACCTAGGGAGCCTTCATGTGCGCTTTGCTAGGGTGGTGACACCCTTTGTAATACCACTCGCCGACAAACCAGCAGCCATTTTGGTCTCGGCTATAATCCGTGGGGCTCATAACCCTCCTGGAAACAAGCAGCTTATCTCACAAGTTCGGAGCAGCGTTGTGGAACCCATGGAGGGAGGATTAGCATTTCCCCCCTCGGATGAGGGGACCGATGGACACAAAGGCCCCTTTCCGGCGCACGGGAAACGCACGGGGAAACAATGAGGAACAAAATGGCGTGGGGGGAAAGGGAAACAGGCAGTCGGCATCACTATGCGAGGCGCACATGAAGGACCGTGTTTCCTACTTCGCTAAGCCTCTCGGCTACCCGGAACTCTAAAGCCAAGGCCATCGGCACGCAGGCGCAGTGGCGGTTTCTTCGTAGCGGAGGATTAGCGGAGGGGGTAACACGGTCCACTAAAACTCCCTATTGTATTCGTTGTCCCCATCCGTGTAGTTCTAAAATTAACCGCCTGGGGCGCCACGGTCTGATCTCCTCCCCAATAGCTAAAGCGACCTCTTTCTTGTTGTCCCAGAAATGGTTTGCAACATGTATCAGTGATATTAGGCAATTTTAGTAGACCGTTTTTCTCCTCCGCTACGGTATCCGCGAAGAAAACGCCGCAGCTGCGCATGCGCGCCACCAGCCTTGTCTGCATAGTTCAAGGTCTTGTGGCGAATTACGGAGCGCTATTCGGCTGCTTAGCGGGCTGCGGAAACGGTCTACTACAATTTCCCATTGCTACGCGCGTTACCAAGCAAACGCGTAACTAAATTACAAAAAAAAAAAAAAAATAAAAAAGAGCGCGTGGCCGAATGTCTATTGTTCTTGGCTCTCGCGCGAGGGCTCCGAATTCAGTACCCAGGGAGCGGACTCTTCTTTTATTTATTCTTTCAACTTGACATTCTCGTGTGCTCGAGAGCCTTGTCGTCTGATTAAGTTACGAATGTTCTACGCGCCGAACGTTCTACGCCGAATGTTCCAGAAACCCACACGGGTACAAAAGGTGCTCCGCGTGACGATCCGGAGTCGGCCTCGGCCCAGCGCTCGATCCTGCTGTTTCGCCGACATCTACGCCTGCGACGCTAACAAGTTCGCCCATTGAACCTTTAGTTTTTTCAGTTATTCGCCGCCTCATCGTTTGTCATTCGTGGCAATATCCTGCTCCTTCTAGTTGGACTGCGTAAAATAGCTCTACGATACTTTTTTTTTTTTTTCCGTTTTATGTTCTTGCGTGTTAATAAACCATTGTGGTAAACCAGATTTGCGCGGCTGTATAATTGTCGTTGTCACTGACGTCGGTACAGATTACGCAATGCGGAAGTACCTTCAAAAGTAATTGAATTACATTTCTAAGTATTAATACTCTACTCAAGATAGTTTACAGTGAAAGTAACTTGAGTAGTATTTAAAATACTTTACGAAGCAGGTATTTAGTAACTTACCTTAACTACTTCTATCGAGTATTTTGTCCAACACTGGAGTATACACACCAGTCGACGACACGTTCCACGTACCGTACCTGGTCTGCTTCCCTCCAGAAGTAGCAGAAAGCATCACGAAGAGGGCTACGAAGAGGAAGGCCTTGGCCGAGCGTCGGCCACGATGAAGCAGTCGCCCATCAGTGGTAAGTATACAGGGGCCTTAAAGGGATACTGAACCGAAATTTCGAGCTCACTAAACAAGGCCGGGCGGATAGGCGGGGACCTGCATAACCAAAAAATATCACTTATACAGCGATATCTCTAACGGATCGCCGTATTTTCTGGAAAAGAAGTGCGCGATTGAAACCCGGCCGACGAGGCCGACGAGCCGAGGCACCGTCACGATTCCCATTCTCTCTCCTCCGCGCTACGTCCCGTCTAGCTGTTCAACACTTCTGCAGCCTTACTTTACGAAATCCAAATTTCGGTTCAGTATCCCTTTAATCAGTGGCACCAATGTGGCGCCGCGATGTGTGGCCGATATATAGTGGAGTGTTTCCAGTGCTCGATCTACGTCACGCGTTGTGTGGACAGCGTCTGCATTAAAATTAGCTGCGAGGTGAATTCGATCGTCTGTAGGCGTCTCCGCCTCTCCGTCCGCTTTCCTCGTTACGCTACAACGCAACGCATGCGCACTTGCGATCAACCTGTCGAGGAGGCGTCCGCCATTAAATTGCAAACACTCTCCACGGATTGAGTTGCTCCCTCAGCCGCTCCTAAGCCAGTACAGCCGCTCCTAAGAGCCTGGCCGCAACGTCCGCACGTACACGAATGCACTATCTTTGGCACAATATAGTATGTTGCTGAGCATGTACCTTCGGGACAATCAGCACGTACCTTCCTGAAGAGGGTGTGAGAACTGCCGGAACAAGGGTACCGGCCTGATAACCTCGTCGACGGTCTCTTCTAGCCTTAGTGAACGGAACTTGTGGGTGCGGATTTGTCGCCGTTGTAGACAACACAAACTCCGCCTGACATTCTTTCGTCGCCGCTGCTTCGACATGGAAGGTCTGATCAACCTCACACTCTACGTCGCAAACGAAACGTCTTCGGATGTCGCGGAGGACGTCAACGACACTTCTTCTAAGGTACTCAGATTCAAGGACTACCCGCACGATGCCCTAATAACCGGATTCGCTTTCCTCGTCCTCATGGTCGTCTTCGGCGTGCTCGCCAACACGATATCCATCTTGGCACTCGTCAAGTCCTCCAAGCTCAACAACGCCACCACTGTCCTCATCGTGAACCTGTGCTTCACTGACCTGATGTTCAGTGCTACCAGTACACCGTTTGCTGTGACGATCTATTGGAACGCCGGATGGGACTATAGTCGCGGGCTGTGCGTGGCCTACGGCGTAAGCCGCTTTTTTTATGTCGGCACGTCCATCTTCACCGTGATCTCGATCGCGATCAACCGGTACGTCATCATCGTGAAACCAATGCTGTACAAGCGCGTCTTCACTCCTGGAAACAACCTCCTAGTTGTTGCCGGCACGTGGCTCATCACTGTGGTCCTGATGCTAGCGCCCACGGCCGGAGTATGGGGGAAGTTTGCTTGGGACGAGGACATAGGCAACTGCAGCGTTGTGCCACACAATGGAAGGAGCAGCAAAGCGTTCCTGTTCATGGTCGCCTATTTCCTGCCGACCGTGTTCTTTGTCGTCTGCTACAGCAGGATCTACTGGATCGTTCGGAACACGCAGAAGAACCTTCGGCAGTACAGCACCAGCCACAAGTCAGCGGCGTTCGTGGTTAATCTGCTGAAGCGCCTCGGGGTTCAGCAAGAGCAGGATGAGCAGTCAGTGCCCGAAGAACGTATCCAGAGGCATCAAAAGAGGACAGACAAGGACCTCAGGCTCTTGAAGATGGTCCTGGTAATCTTTACGGTGTTTACCTGGTGCTACCTACCACTGCTGGTGATTAACGCGTTCCGCTTGCTGGATAACTACCCTGGAATCAAGGTGGTGGCCTACCTCAACTTCTATTTTTCCGGATGCGTGAACCCGATTATCTACATCTGCATGAGCCGCGAGTACAGGCAGGCTTACCGCGAACTGTTCCAGAGGAAGAGCACGATTCTTTCCGACAGCACGGGCAGCCACGAGACTCCCCTTTGAGGACAAGTCTGGAGGTTTAGAGATAGAGGGAACATCTGTAAAAAAAGCGTGCAATGTTCAGCCTTTTTTTTTTTTTTTTTTCTTTCCCGCTCGGGGACACTCCTTGGCGATAAACAGCGGGCTTCCGCATGATATGACGTACGTGTGCATGTCATAGAATTGAGGTGTGGCAATTGAATTCTCATGATGAGCCTCTCAAAGCAAGCTTTGCTAACCTGTACCTTCAAAATATACTGTACTTCCTTTGCTAGGCTTAGTCATCAGGCAATGGTGCCATTGCCGCAAATTTATTTCTTTTTATTCGTTTTCTGGAATACTTTGAATTAACGTTGATGCGTTGCACAAAAATGTAAACAAAAAAATTTAAAAAAAGTAGTAGCTATATAATGAAAGAAAGGAAACACCGGGCAATTTGCAAGACGACGACAAGAACAAAAACAGACACCCGTGATCAAGGGGCCGAACTGGCTTTGAAACGTCGGGCTCCATATCAATTTTTCTGGTTAGAGTTCTTCCTTTCTTTCATTGTCATTCCTAACCAGGTGGATGTCCACCGAAAAGTTTACGTTTAGTAGCTATATAAGTTTATTATTTTTGGAAAGAGCCTGAGATTGCAGGACGTAATGACAAGCCAAAAGGGTGCAAGGTCTGTTTTTGTCATGGATTTCTTAGCGAGGATCTCACGAACCCTTAACGAATCGTGTAGGTGATTGTCATGATGCAGAATTCACGCCAGATGCGGTACACAATTTTTGCAGAACATCTTTTTCCCTCCCAAATCGTTACTTAGAATCTCTCGCACATCTCTCTATTAATATTTAACTTTTTTTTTTTTTTTTTTGCTATTCGTTGTACACGTAATCTTGAATCAGAGAGCTCTGTACACATCTGCATCGGTCATTTGCATTTTGCGACTGCCCAGTTATTCCTTCACACTAAACATCCTTTTGATCTTCCTTGATTCGCCCTTTTCACTGGCATTTTACCAATCTTTACACAAAGCCTGATGTTAATAGGTTGCACTAAATTCCTGTCACTCATTTTCTACCAGATACAACATCATACGCTGCTCAAAATAGGCCGTTGTTTAAAGGAATACTTCAACGAAATTTGAAATATTCCCGTCGTCTTCAAAAATAGGTTGAATATGATCCACAATATCCGTAAATGACAATCGCACGTTTGTATTTCGATCCTGGTGGCTGTATTTTTTGTTATAAACGGCCCACTCTGGCAAGCGCTCGGAGAAGGCCCAGCTTAGAGCACGTGACATCCGACGCAGTCGTGACGTAGGTCGTCTCAAGACGAGCAAAGCTACGGCGAGGCTGACGTCGAGAGGATGGCCTAGTCGTTCCAGCCACCGAAGCGGCTGCTTTTGTACGAATTTGGAGGGTCGGGTTAATCTTCTATAATCTTCTAGGGGGACAATAGCGACTTCTGCGACACATAAAAGGGATTTTCGGGAAGAGGGGAGTTCCTCCTTCCCCCCTTCTCTCGTCGTGGCCGGAGACGAGACAACCTCCGTCACTAGCTGTCAAGGTTCCTAGACGAGCATTAAAAAACGAGGCGTTAGCGACATCCACCAGGTGCTCTTTGCTAATCGTTTAATTCGTTTTAAAATTCCTTTTCGAGACTTTTTTAACAAGATATTGGTATGTTCCATGTGATACTGCTCTTTTGAACACATATAGACCAAAAAATGCGCGCCGAAATTTCGTTGTAGTATCCCTTTAAGATTAGCGCAAGTTGGAACGAATGTCCGGGTCTGCTCGTGTACAAACGTTTGTCGAACTCACGACCCCAGCGTCACGCTGAAGTCATTCCGATAATTAAACTGTCACACCTTGTATGAACAAAACACATTCAAGCTTAATTAAAGCTGAGTTTTAAATGCGGATCATAAGGAATTCACTTTGCGCCGCGTGATTACGGTCAAAAAAGTCAGTTGTTATTTGCGCTTCTCAAGACGGACAAAGCAACACAAAACTTATACGCAAAGCGGCATTAGTTTAGAGTTCCGGACAGAGCTAGATTTTTCATTTATTAATAATATTATTATTGACTATTCACATAATATTAAAGGAAGGAGAGAGAGTTGAGAAATGCTAGTTCCGTAGTGGCCGGTTACCGGCACACATATCTGGTATTTGCATCGTGTCACGTGGCTGGGCAAGATATGCTGCCGTGTGTGAATACTTTAAATTCGTCATACGAAGATTTAGAGGGCGGCTAAGCAGTAAAATTCCTGCACTGAAAAGCTTGCGCAATGGCGGACAAAAATTCGCCGCAAAACGGACACCCGGTACCAGTTTTTCCTGAAAGGGAAGTAAAGATTCTAAGTAAGTGCTTCTTGTGGAGCACAGACACTGTTCGAGGTCACATTTGTTTTTGTTATCTGCTCTCATCAGTAGAAATAACCCGGTTCTTGTGGAGCACAGACACTGTTCGAGGTCACATTTGTTTTTGTTATCTGCTCTCATCAGTAGAAATAACCCGCGCTGGTCAACATAAAAAAAAAAAAAAAATCCCCATTTTACGATTACTTTTTTTTTTTTTTTTTTTAAGTAGAATTCGAATACATGCATGGTAACGCGCAGGACACGTTTACCACAGAACACCGGAACCGTCTGCTTCCATTCGGCGTCGATTTTTCTTTATTATTGCGTTGCGGGTACACTGGTCTTATTTGATCATGGATTTTACCATAGATATGCACGTGCACTTTGCCAGTAAAAGAAGTGTAAGGACGCGCTGTCACTGTTCTTGCTGGCGTCCTGCAGGGGTCGGACACACATGGCGCTGCCGATCTCCGTCGAATCGCAGCTGCCCTCCGATTTGCTGTTGGTTTTGTTCACCACGTCATGAAACCACCGCAAGTGCGGCCTGTTGGCGACGCCATCTTGCTGTGGTGCCTGGAGCGCGTCTTCGACTGGTGTGTTTAGCGTCCTATGCTGCCCATACATCAAAAGTGGTCACCAAGTGACAACAAATGACGTCACAGAAGCCGAAGTGTCATGCTGCCGGATGTCGCGATCCTGGCAGTTGGTCGTAGAAATGCTGGCGAAGAGCACGAGCGAACGCGAGTGTCGCTTTCGTCACTGCGTCCTAACTTCTGGCGGCTTAAGCTTCCGTGGACTTTCACACCGAAGAGCGACCTACAACAGAACAGGCGTCTGCTACATCCACCACCCGCTGCTGGGACACCGCCAGGATCGCGACCGGCGACAGCGTGACACTTCTATGACGTCATCAGGCGGTCATGGAGGGACCGCTTTTTTGGACGCGATGAACACACCAGTCGGAGACGCGTTTCGGGCACCACAATCTTGCTGCCGGCGTGTGTAGATCGTCTGGTAGTCAAGCAATGCTGAAACGAACCCACGGTTTCCAGACTGGCGCCAAAACAAAGAGTTTTCCATCCACAGCGGCCAGACTACAGCTCTCGAAGCGCGGCTGCTTGCAAACGTCTCGAAGCCGCGGTCCCACTGCCAATACATCACACAAAAAATTGTCTGCAGACGTGGAGCAAACATGCTTGAGGCACGACCGCAGGTTCTGCGGAGAGCTTGTCGTCTGCTTCTTGCGTAGGAGTTGTGGTGACGTCAGAAAGACGCCGTGCTCTGATTGGCTCTGAATGAAGGATAGTGGGTAGACCTTAAAGCGAGCTGCTTTGAGGTCTACCCACTATCCTTCATTCACAACCAATCAGAGTTCGGCGTTCTGACGTCACTACAACCCCTGCAAATGAAGCAGGCGGACTTACGCTCCGCCTGCTGTCATTATGTCTGCAATAAACACCGTGCCTTCAGTATGATGTACTGGTAACCTGGCCATGGCTTTAGCCTCAAGCCCCGAAACAATTCCGCTGACGACGATCAGCGCTGTGTGCCGAAATGCTGCATGGGCTGTTGCGGCGGCGACGGCGATCCGACCGTGGACACTAGCGTCCTGCTTGAGGGCGTCGTCTGCTGCTGCTGGTCTTCGGAGTCCTGGGAAGCCGTGGCCGGCAGGCAGTCGACGAGCAGCGCCCGGTACGCCTGCCGGTACTGCCGGTTCGTGGCGCCGTAGATGAGGGGGTTCATGCATGCGCTCAGGTAGAGCAGCAGGTAGCTCACCAGGTGCACGTTGGGGTGCCGAGAGTCGGCGTCGGCCACCTGCGGCAAGAGCCGGATACTGGTGACGCGAGCACTACGTGACCGTATACACCCGCCATCTTGGCCTTTAAGTCCTTTAATTAAGGCCTTTAATTTTAAATGCATTTAGTCAGGCAGGTTTTCTTCGGGGTTTATTTGGAAATAAGGGGTGTTTTTCCGGGGCTTATTTTTTCCCCACAAATTCGGCGTTTTGCGGGGTCTTTTCTTGTCGGAGAAAAAAATCGGTGTTTATCGAGACTCTCGTTGAAGAAAGGACACGGACATGGGATTTCCCGACTTCCAGGAAACATGCACATGATCTGAACAGTAGTATCGACAAAGAAGGGTGTTTCCACGTGTCATATCGTGCAATGATGATCCGGATCATATTTTTATATTTATGTTAAAAAATATGTTAAGGCCATGTTCTTGGGAAGGGAATTGCCGTAGCAAATTTTCTTCCGGAGATATAAAATTTCGATGCTCGAGGCGCGGAGATTGTCGAGGTTTCGCAATGGTACTTTGCGAAGCATGACAGGTAATAATATTTTACACTTATTTTATGAAAGGTTTACGACATGTACACTAAATATAAAAAAATTACAATAAAGTATTTCTATGCAAAACATTTACGAAACACGTCAAATAAACACGTGTTAGAGACACATTCTCAAATCCTTCACCAACGAACTACTTCATATATAACGACGCAAAATATATACGAATGATCATCTTGAAATGCATTTTACGAATATTTAATAAAAAATATGATAAGTCAATATTGTAGTTATGTTATTAATGCATAAACGCGATTAATTTCTCTAAAAATGGTAAAAGCGGCAAAACCAATTTTTTTT
Organism: Ixodes scapularis; assembly: GCF_016920785.2. Classification (NCBI taxonomy): domain Eukaryota; kingdom Metazoa; phylum Arthropoda; class Arachnida; order Ixodida; family Ixodidae; genus Ixodes; species Ixodes scapularis. The sequence continues at coordinate 84,675,018 of NW_024609836.1, read as the reverse complement.
AAAATTTTATTTAAAGTCTCTTTAACCCTTTACAGTGATTTAAAGAGACACTGACACCCCCCAAAAAAAAATTTTATTTTTTGCCAGGCGCTTTATTATGGTGTCGGAGGACTACCCAATTAATATTTTGCAACAGAGTAGCGTATTTTTTTAATAAAGCCAAAAGACGCAACTGCTCAAAACCGAAACCGAAACCCGACGGAGGTCAGAGAAGTGGAGAGAAGAGAGTAAGTGGCGGAAATCACGTGGCTACACCCGACCGTGCGTTTTTTTTTTTTTTTTTTTCTCCTCTCCGGTAGCAGACGACACGACATGCGGCGTGCGATGCGGGGTGCGGGAACTGCTCGCCGTGCGATTATTTTTTGCAGTTATGTTTGTTCCGCTCGTTGTTCTGTACTCCAAGATGAGTTGTTTTGTACATTGAGGAGTTGGAGATGAGTAGTGAGTGCCCGTGGTGAAATTCCATGATCGGCTCCGAAAAGAATACACCCAACATGTTGCGTGAAGAGCTGGCTCACATGTCCTGCATCCGAAACAGAAGTGGCATTGTGCGACAGAGTTTCCGAAAGATCAACGGGATCGGGACCAATGGCTGGCCGCAATTCCTGTAGAACATTTACGGGCACCTTGGAAAGCGGACGCTACCTGATTTATATGCTCCTTGCATTTTGTGGAAAGTGATTACATTGAGTTCGCAGGTGTCAAAACGGAAATCCCATACCATTTAATTCAGCGAAGTATCGTCCACAACATTTGTTTGTTATTTTTTTGTTTGTTTCTTCAGTGATGATTGTAAAAAAAAGAAAAAGATATGTAAACATCAAAAATTGTTTGCAAAAAAAAAAAAAAAAAAAAACAAATTCACGGGGGATCGAACTTGGACCTACGGCGTGTGAAGCGGACGTCTTTCCCACTGAGCGACGTTTCTGGTGGATCTCTTTCCTTAGTAATAATTCAGCCGGTAAACTGTAAGTTTGAAAGTTTGCTGTCGATTTTTCTCTAGCAAAAGCACTCCCGGGTCGAAGTCGGGAAGCACCACGCTTTGGGGACATTCGCACCTAGTAAAGAAATCGTACGCGTACATATTCAACTCGAAGTAGACACGTCGTGCTTGACGTTTGCGCGAGCGTTGTCTTCAGCCACGAGAAGGGAGCGACGGCTCGGCGACGTCTTCGTGCAAATCGGCTTGGTGGCCGGGCGTGTCGTACGGGATGAATGCCAATTCTTTTGATCAGTCCCAAATTTCAGAATTCGCCGGTACCGCGAGCGACAGCTCTGAAATAGAGGTCCCACGCCCGTCGTCCGCTGCCATCGCCGTCCCCGCGAGTCCCACGATACGCGAAACGACGAACGCACAGAATGCTTCCGGTTGTCTGTGGAACTTTTTTTTTTCAATCAACGTATTTACAGCTCTTTAGAAGCCACAAAAAATGGGTTTCATATTTTTTTTCTATTTTTAATACTGAGTGTGTGCCTTCAGTGACCCACGACTTTGATTAAATTTGGTGGTCGCATCGATACCTTAGAAAACGGCCCGTGACCGCGGAAAAGAGAGTGAGCGAGACTCGAACCGGCCAGTTCTTGATCGGCGGTTTTCGGGCGGAAAGAAACCGAATTTCGAGCCGCAAATTCTGTTCTGGGTAGTTGAGCTCTTATATGTCACGCACAACTAAAAACCTCGGCGAGCATAAATACCCTGTCAGTGTCCCTTTAAGCTACCTTGTCATGGCAAAACATTGAGTAACATAAAACTTCCTAAAATAAAAAAGACAAAAAAAAAAAAAAAAAAAACTTTTACTCAAATAGAGCTAGCATATGTCCTCGGTATAGAGGCTTTGCTGCACAACCTCGGCACCAAAGAAGGTTGCACAACGGTGCTGCTCTATCGTGGTGTGTAAAACGTTTTGCGTCTCTAGTTTAGTTTTATATTCGTGTTTCCTTGCGTTGACCCCCAGTTTTTTTGTTTTTTTTTTAGCACGTCGAAGTTGAGTGTGTTTTACGGAGTTTCGTAAAAGGCTGCCCGTGCCTTATATTTCCATAAACTTGGTGGATTTTATAGTATTCAATTTTTCCCACTACATTTATAATTAATATGGTACATTTAAATTTAATAATTATAAGGTTTATTACTAAAAGAGATTATTAACCTAATTATATCAAACACTTACTTTGTTTTCATCTAAACTGGCCCTTTCACAGGAACCAGTTTTAAAACAACACTTTTCCACAGAAACGATTTGGCCCGCGTTTCGCGAAACACCCTGTATGTGCTTTTTCCAAGGACATGACTTTCATAGAATAAATATATTTTACAGAAATATACAAAATATGACCTGGACCACCACTGTATCAATTGACATGGAAACACCCAACAACAGAACCCTTGTGGTTATCTAGATCTATCTGTATTCCATGGTGATACGCATAGACACTTGGAAAGAGTAAGCTGGTTTGTCTGTCACCAGACAAAATGTCGGACAGCAAGATACCGACTCTGCAGATACCACTTCCCTCGCCTTGTTTTCGCGGTGATGGGACTTTCCTCTGTTGAGAACTTTGGAATTAACGCTAATGTGCTGTGCAAATAGTGTGGGTAAATAATTTGCCATTGTGTCTCTAACACTTGTAAATATACTGCGTACATCTCGTAAGCATTTCATAAAATAAGTAGAAAAAATAACGTATATTGGCTACGTTTACATGGATGCGACAGCAGCGCATCGGATCCAGTTAGCGAATCGGATCCACTTAGCGAATCGGATCCACTTCAACCACTGCGTTTACATGGATTCGGATTGACCAGTAGCGGCACCTCGTGTCGAAGGATCACAACGCAAACCTCGTGACCTTTTGATTGTTCCCGAGGTTCCAGGTTTGCCTAGCGGCATGCAACGCAATGCTCCCGTGATCCCTCGCTCGAGCACTCGATTCGATCCGCTAGACCTGGAGAGTCTCGATTCGGATTGACCATTTCAAACCACCCCGTCCAAGCGGATCGGATCGGATCGGATCGGATCCGATCCGATCCGATCCGATCCGATCCGATCCGATCCGATCCGATCCGATCCGATCCGATCCGATCCGATCCGATCCGATCCGATCCGATCCGATCCGATCCGATCCGATCCGAGCAGTTTACATGAACCGATTCGATTCGTTGGCTGGATCCGATGCGCTACAGTCGCAAACGAAGCCATTGTTCGGTGTGAAATTGACGGCTGTGCAAACTACCATAGCGAAACCTTGGCAATCTCTACGCCCCGAATTTTTATATATCCGGAAGAAAACTAGATACGGCGTTCGCATGTAGCTGAAGAACATGGTTTTAACCCTATAGCCTCCTATATACAAACACTAGAAGATCTCCACGAGAAGCGGCCGCCGAAATGAAAAAGGTGGAGCGGCAGACAACGGATGAGAGGAGAGCCACGTGACTGACGCCCCGCTGCGGCGAGACGCCGAACAACACTTCTCCCGACGGAACAAGTGTGTTTCGGGTCCTCGCCGCAGCAAAAGCTGTGCGCTGACGTACAGGTTCTCCGAGAAATGGCTCTTTGATGCTCTGTGCTACCAGATCCTCGCGCTCCAAATCTGCGACCGGGCACTCTATGACTCCGTTGTCGAACTGCCAGGCTGACTCCGTTGTCGAACTGCCAGGCTTTGTGAGTATAGAGGAGGCTATGCATATATTTTTTACATAAATATATAAAAAAAGTAGGATCATCATTGCGCGATCTCACGTAGAAACGCCCAGAAAAAAAGAAAAAAAAAAGGGCCAATGGACGTGCTCTTTATCAAAGAAGCAATCTCGCGGACGGTTCAATGGGAACTGCATTTCTGAGTAACACAAAACAAAGCTGTAGGTAAGCTTTGTTTTCTGTGAAGCTTCGGTGTTTCTGACTCAAGGATACCTCCAATGCGTTTTTTTTTCTTTATATATATATATATATATATTTTTTTTTTTTTTGGGGGGGGGGGGGGGGAGGGGGGTGCCTTTATTTTGATCAAATGAGTCCGGGGATGTTTTTGGGGTTTATCGGCATCTACCGAAAGACACAGAACTCTACATATAAAAAAAATACTCCGCGACCTTTTTATTAAAAAAAAAAAGTATTTGCAGTTGATTTTTTTTTTCTTTCACACTGAAGCATTTGTGTCTGAGCGGGTCGGTCAACGAGCTTCTTTTCTATACCAATCCACGCAACGACCATTCACCCTTCGTTTCAGCGGTCCTCTGAATGGTCCGAAGATAACACTGCCCCGAAATTGAAGACCACTTGACGTCTGCCAGAAAAAGAAGTGAGGAGAGAAAACCCCGACGCCGGCCCCGTTTGTAACCGACATAAGAGCATTGAACCATAGCCTCCTCTTTTTATTTCTTTCGTTACGCTAGCTAAGATGGCGGGGAGGTGGGTCAGAACGGCATACACTTTCTACGGCTAAAACCGGAGGCAGAGAAGGGCCCGAAAGCCTGCAGAGACGTCAGAACATTGAGCTCTGGCTCTGGCCTTGCACTCGTCGAATGCATTCGAATGCGAGAGCCAAACGCCGGAAGTCGGCGCTCCGCGTTCTAACCCGCTCGACGAGTGCAGTGAAGGCAAAGGCACCTCCTAGCTTTAGGTCTCCCATAGCCTCCTATATACTGACAAAGCCTGGCAGATGGCCACGAGAAGCGGCCGCCGAAATGGAAAAGGTGGAGCGGCAGACAACGGATGAGAGGAGAGCCACGTGACTGGCGCCTCGCTGCGGCGAGACGCCGAAACACGCTTCTCCAGAGCGAACAAGCGTGTTTCGGATCCTCGCCGCTGCAAAAGCTGTGCGCTGAAGTCCATGTTCCTCGAGAAATGGCTCTTTGATGCTCCGTGCTACCCTCGCTCCAAATCTGCGACCGGGCGCTCTATGGCTCCGTCGTCGAACTGTCAGGCTTTGTGAGTATAGAGGAGGCTATAGGACCCATGGACTAATCATTTCAATCATGTACCTCGGCGTTTGACGTCCCCGCGCTCTCGTCTCTTCTTCTCCCTCACTTTGTCGGCACATAAATGCCTTTGTCTACTCACTCTTCGAACGCCAAATGCGGCGTTCGCCATTAGCGTTCGAACGCATTCGAACAGTGACTCACTGTCACTGTTCGCTCCACCTTTTAGTGAGTCTACTTTACGTAGACTCACTAATCGCTGCAGTCAGAGCTCGACGCTTTGGAGTCCCCGCACACTCTTTTCCTGTACCTCAATTCCTACCCGTACAGGTTCATCAAGGAAGAAATCCTGTCCTCGCCATATGAAGACATGTCTAGAGTAGGGTATCAGGACCTTGCTTGTGACTTCTGCAGACTCTACCGACAAGGTTGCGCATCTCGCTTGTGCTTAGAGCTAGAAGAATCGAGTCACCTTGACGATGGTGATCGGCAGGTAGCAGGCTACGAAGGAGCAGAAGATGATGAGCACCATTCTGGTGAGACGCCACTCGTCCTGTCGGCGCTTTGCAGCGTCCCCGTGAGACTCCAGCTGGAGCCTGTGGCGCAAGTAAGGTCCACGTTGACCTTAGTGCCAATAGAACACGCTACTTTACACTAGTCTGTTGCAGGGATTACAGGACGAGCCCCACTCAGAAACATCTTCACTCGTCAGGATTGGTGGTTTCCTTCTCTCCACTCGCCTCCTTTTCAGTGTTTGCTCTGCTGAAGTGGACAGAGTGAAGGGCTTTGTGGGCGGAACTAGTCCTGTTATCATTAAACCTAGGAGTACCTGGACTGTCTGGCCGTCCAGAAGATTCGGAAGTAGCAGAAGACAATGGCCAGGCAGGGCACCAGGAAGGCAACGACGAAAAGGAAGGCCTTGGCCGAGCGTCCACCGACGGCCACGATGGAGCAGTTCAGGCCGCGTTGGTCCAGGCCGAAGCGGCCCCAGACACCCGCCAGCGTGGGCAGGAGCACCACCAGTGGCACAAGCCAGGTGGCGCCGATGGTGAGGCCGATATTGCGCCGGTTGTACAGCCGCTCGTAAGAGCCTGGCCGCACAATCAGCACGTACCTGCGACACGGGGCTCTGGTACTTCAGCCGACGCGACCCGCGTTTTCTATATTTCCATCGCTCAACGTCTAGGCGAAAAATGCTGAGTCACTGAGATGTGAACGCACTCGCGACGTCTGATCTTTCGCACAAAAGAGTTAATGCGGATGCTCGGAACAGGGCCAAGTAGACAAACGCGGCAACATACAGAAAACAATTCTCCAAAAGACTAGGTATCTTCAGCACTTCGCGGGCAACAATGCTCGGAAGGCTAGTTTGTATAAATTGATAACTTGCGAAAGTTTGAGGTTAGGCCCCCAACCTTGTCGATGTCTGCAAATAGTATAATATATCTTGAACAACGTAGAATGATTGCGAAATTAAGATTTTTCTATTTACTTTATCTTAACAAGCTCTGCATACTTAATTATCTTCCAGGGAAACTAGGAACCACCATGGGTTTTCCCCTTCAGCCAATATTTCTCGAACTAGGAGATTTGTGTTTGTCCTTTGTCCCTCTTGTTCCCCTTCTCCAGGGATTGTTTTCGTCACTTTCTTGTCCAGCTCGCTTGCACCTTTGCATTTAATTGCATTATAATAATATTTTCTTTCCGCGCACTATATCTATTGGGACACACTGCCCTATGACACTTTTATCCCCCCTGACTTTAATAAAGCACTCGATAACCGCTATTCCTAATTCATTCCATTATGTCTTTTGTCAAATTTTTGTGTTCGAGCGTTTTATTGTTCATTGCGACAATCATTGCCATTGCCCTTACTGTGATGCTTATGTAAAACGATGGTTGAAATGTATTGTTGTTTTTTCTGTGCATGTTTTGGATTTGTACTCTCCACCTGCAAGGGCCTAATCAAGACCTGCAGTAGGTAATAAATAAATAAAATAAGTAATACAAATGGGCCATGCAGGCTTACCTAATTTATTTTGATCGTGTCAAAAAGCCATTTACCAAGAACATTCGGGTCAGCCCCCTTCTCACTTTTTGACGTGGTTTGACTTTGAAACCTCCACGCAAATGAGGCTAAGCGAAGAAAAGAACTCCAAACTATTGACCTTTATATTTAATTATTACTTAATTAAGTCGAGATAAAAACAAGAACGGTCTCTCCGGGGGTTTCCCACATTGTATTCAATGATCTTTACTCTCACCCAGTCCCTTGCAAAGTGATATTGAATGCTTTGTGAAGAACGAAGCCTTCCGGGGAAGCCGCAAACGTGATCCCTTCAAATTTGAACTCTTTAATCTAAAGACAAGTGTTTTAGACATGGGAGGCGTTCAAAAGAGAGATGATTTTGATTTTTCAAGGGACCTTTACATGCAAGCCTATATGAGCTTCCTTCATCGACTCAATAAAAACAAAAATGTTTTCTTTCCAAAGGGAGAATTTTCTAAAGACTAGTTTCTTTTTACGAAAAAATAGACAGAGTGCAGGCGAGCTGGTGTAAGTTGAACATGATTGTAAACCTGAGACTGGGGCAGGAAGAGAACACAACAGAAGGTAGTAAAAGAGGAGGCAACGTCTCAATAGAAGGCGACGAAGGAAGGATGGATTCATAGGAAAAAGGGATTAAGCCTGCTTCAGGTACGATTAACAAAAAATAGACAGAGTGCAGGCGAGCTGGTGTAAGTTGAACATGATTGTAAACCTGAGACTGGGGCAGGAAGAGAACACAACAGAAGGTAGTAAAAGAGGAGGCAACGTCTCAATAGAAGGCGACGAAGGAAGGATGGATTCATAGGAAAAAGGGATTAAGCCTGCTTCAGGTACGATTAACAAAAAATAGACAGAGTGCAGGCGAGCTGGTGTAAGTTGAACATGATTGTAAACCTGAGACTGGGGCAGGAAGAGAACACAACAGAAGGTAGTAAAAGAGGAGGCAACGTCTCAATAGAAGGCGACGAAGGAAGGATGGATTCATAGGAAAAAGGGATTAAGCCTGCTTCAGGTACGATTAACAAAAAATAGACAGAGTGCAGGCGAGCTGGTGTAAGTTGAACATGATTGTAAACCTGAGACTGGGGCAGGAAGAGAACACAACAGAAGGTAGTAAAAGAGGAGGCAACGTCTCAATAGAAGGCGACGAAGGAAGGATGGATTCATAGGAAAAAGGGATTAAGCCTGCTTCAGGTACGATTAACAAAAAATAGACAGAGTGCAGGCGAGCTGGTGTAAGTTGAACATGATTGTAAACCTGAGACTGGGGCAGGAAGAGAACACAACAGAAGGTAGTAAAAGAGGAGGCAACGTCTCAATAGAAGGCGACGAAGGAAGGATGGATTCATAGGAAAAAGGGATTAAGCCTGCTTCAGGTACGATTAACAAAAAATAGACAGAGTGCAGGCGAGCTGGTGTAAGTTGAACATGATTGTAAACCTGAGACTGGAGCAGGAAGAGAACACAACAGAAGGTAGTAAAAGAGGAGGCAACGTCTCAATAGAAGGCGACGAAGGAAGGATGGATTCATAGGAAAAAGGGATTAAGCCTGCTTCAGGTACGATTAACAAAAAATAGACAGAGTGCAGGCGAGCTGGTGTAAGTTGAACATGATTGTAAACCTGAGACTGGGGCAGGAAGAGAACACAACAGAAGGTAGTAAAAGAGGAGGCAACGTCTCAATAGAAGGCGACGAAGGAAGGATGGATTCATAGGAAAAAGGGATTAAGCCTGCTTCAGGTACGATTAACAAAAAATAGACAGAGTGCAGGCGAGCTGGTGTAAGTTGAACATGATTGTAAACCTGAGACTGGGGCAGGAAGAGAACACAACAGAAGGTAGTAAAAGAGGAGGCAACGTCTCAATAGAAGGCGACGAAGGAAGGATGGATTCATAGGAAAAAGGGATTAAGCCTGCTTCAGGTACGATTAACAAAAAATAGACAGAGTGCAGGCGAGCTGGTGTAAGTTGAACATGATTGTAAACCTGAGACTGGGGCAGGAAGAGAACACAACAGAAGGTAGTAAAAGAGGAGGCAACGTCTCAATAGAAGGCGACGAAGGAAGGATGGATTCATAGGAAAAAGGGATTAAGCCTGCTTCAGGTACGATTAACAAAAAATAGACAGAGTGCAGGCGAGCTGGTGTAAGTTGAACATGATTGTAAACCTGAGACTGGAGCAGGAAGAGAACACAACAGAAGGTAGTAAAAGAGGAGGCAACGTCTCAATAGAAGGCGACGAAGGAAGGATGGATTCATAGGAAAAAGGGATTAAGCCTGCTTCAGGTACGATTAACAAAAAATAGACAGAGTGCAGGCGAGCTGGTGTAAGTTGAACATGATTGTAAACCTGAGACTGGGGCAGGAAGAGAACACAACAGAAGGTAGTAAAAGAGGAGGCAACGTCTCAATAGAAGGCGACGAAGGAAGGATGGATTCATAGGAAAAAGGGATTAAGCCTGCTTCAGGTACGATTAACAAAAAATAGACAGAGTGCAGGCGAGCTGGTGTAAGTTGAACATGATTGTAAACCTGAGACTGGGGCAGGAAGAGAACACAACAGAAGGTAGTAAAAGAGGAGGCAACGTCTCAATAGAAGGCGACGAAGGAAGGATGGATTCATAGGAAAAAGGGATTAAGCCTGCTTCAGGTACGATTAACAAAAAATAGACAGAGTGCAGGCGAGCTGGTGTAAGTTGAACATGATTGTAAACCTGAGACTGGGGCAGGAAGAGAACACAACAGAAGGTAGTAAAAGAGGAGGCAACGTCTCAATAGAAGGCGACGAAGGAAGGATGGATTCATAGGAAAAAGGGATTAAGCCTGCTTCAGGTACGATTAACAAAAAATAGACAGAGTGCAGGCGAGCTGGTGTAAGTTGAACATGATTGTAAACCTGAGACTGGAGCAGGAAGAGAACACAACAGAAGGTAGTAAAAGAGGAGGCAACGTCTCAATAGAAGGCGACGAAGGAAGGATGGATTCATAGGAAAAAGGGATTAAGCCTGCTTCAGGTACGATTAACAAAAAATAGACAGAGTGCAGGCGAGCTGGTGTAAGTTGAACATGATTGTAAACCTGAGACTGGGGCAGGAAGAGAACACAACAGAAGGTAGTAAAAGAGGAGGCAACGTCTCAATAGAAGGCGACGAAGGAAGGATGGATTCATAGGAAAAAGGGATTAAGCCTGCTTCAGGTACGATTAACAAAAAATAGACAGAGTGCAGGCGAGCTGGTGTAAGTTGAACATGATTGTAAACCTGAGACTGGGGCAGGAAGAGAACACAACAGAAGGTAGTAAAAGAGGAGGCAACGTCTCAATAGAAGGCGACGAAGGAAGGATGGATTCATAGGAAAAAGGGATTAAGCCTGCTTCAGGTACGATTAACAAAAAATAGACAGAGTGCAGGCGAGCTGGTGTAAGTTGAACATGATTGTAAACCTGAGACTGGGGCAGGAAGAGAACACAACAGAAGGTAGTAAAAGAGGAGGCAACGTCTCAATAGAAGGCGACGAAGGAAGGATGGATTCATAGGAAAAAGGGATTAAGCCTGCTTCAGGTACGATTAACAAAAAATAGACAGAGTGCAGGCGAGCTGGTGTAAGTTGAACATGATTGTAAACCTGAGACTGGAGCAGGAAGAGAACACAACAGAAGGTAGTAAAAGAGGAGGCAACGTCTCAATAGAAGGCGACGAAGGAAGGATGGATTCATAGGAAAAAGGGATTAAGCCTGCTTCAGGTACGATTAACAAAAAATAGACAGAGTGCAGGCGAGCTGGTGTAAGTTGAACATGATTGTAAACCTGAGACTGGGGCAGGAAGAGAACACAACAGAAGGTAGTAAAAGAGGAGGCAACGTCTCAATAGAAGGCGACGAAGGAAGGATGGATTCATAGGAAAAAGGGATTAAGCCTGCTTCAGGTACGATTAACAAAAAATAGACAGAGTGCAGGCGAGCTGGTGTAAGTTGAACATGATTGTAAACCTGAGACTGGGGCAGGAAGAGAACACAACAGAAGGTAGTAAAAGAGGAGGCAACGTCTCAATAGAAGGCGACGAAGGAAGGATGGATTCATAGGAAAAAGGGATTAAGCCTGCTTCAGGTACGATTAACAAAAAATAGACAGAGTGCAGGCGAGCTGGTGTAAGTTGAACATGATTGTAAACCTGAGACTGGGGCAGGAAGAGAACACAACAGAAGGTAGTAAAAGAGGAGGCAACGTCTCAATAGAAGGCGACGAAGGAAGGATGGATTCATAGGAAAAAGGGATTAAGCCTGCTTCAGGTACGATTAACAAAAAATAGACAGAGTGCAGGCGAGCTGGTGTAAGTTGAACATGATTGTAAACCTGAGACTGGGGCAGGAAGAGAACACAACAGAAGGTAGTAAAAGAGGAGGCAACGTCTCAATAGAAGGCGACGAAGGAAGGATGGATTCATAGGAAAAAGGGATTAAGCCTGCTTCAGGTACGATTAACAAAAAATAGACAGAGTGCAGGCGAGCTGGTGTAAGTTGAACATGATTGTAAACCTGAGACTGGAGCAGGAAGAGAACACAACAGAAGGTAGTAAAAGAGGAGGCAACGTCTCAATAGAAGGCGACGAAGGAAGGATGGATTCATAGGAAAAAGGGATTAAGCCTGCTTCAGGTACGATTAACAAAAAATAGACAGAGTGCAGGCGAGCTGGTGTAAGTTGAACATGATTGTAAACCTGAGACTGGGGCAGGAAGAGAACACAACAGAAGGTAGTAAAAGAGGAGGCAACGTCTCAATAGAAGGCGACGAAGGAAGGATGGATTCATAGGAAAAAGGGATTAAGCCTGCTTCAGGTACGATTAACAAAAAATAGACAGAGTGCAGGCGAGCTGGTGTAAGTTGAACATGATTGTAAACCTGAGACTGGGGCAGGAAGAGAACACAACAGAAGGTAGTAAAAGAGGAGGCAACGTCTCAATAGAAGGCGACGAAGGAAGGATGGATTCATAGGAAAAAGGGATTAAGCCTGCTTCAGGTACGATTAACAAAAAATAGACAGAGTGCAGGCGAGCTGGTGTAAGTTGAACATGATTGTAAACCTGAGACTGGGGCAGGAAGAGAACACAACAGAAGGTAGTAAAAGAGGAGGCAACGTCTCAATAGAAGGCGACGAAGGAAGGATGGATTCATAGGAAAAAGGGATTAAGCCTGCTTCAGGTACGATTAACAAAAAATAGACAGAGTGCAGGCGAGCTGGTGTAAGTTGAACATGATTGTAAACCTGAGACTGGGGCAGGAAGAGAACACAACAGAAGGTAGTAAAAGAGGAGGCAACGTCTCAATAGAAGGCGACGAAGGAAGGATGGATTCATAGGAAAAAGGGATTAAGCCTGCTTCAGGTACGATTAACAAAAAATAGACAGAGTGCAGGCGAGCTGGTGTAAGTTGAACATGATTGTAAACCTGAGACTGGAGCAGGAAGAGAACACAACAGAAGGTAGTAAAAGAGGAGGCAACGTCTCAATAGAAGGCGACGAAGGAAGGATGGATTCATAGGAAAAAGGGATTAAGCCTGCTTCAGGTACGATTAACAAAAAATAGACAGAGTGCAGGCGAGCTGGTGTAAGTTGAACATGATTGTAAACCTGAGACTGGGGCAGGAAGAGAACACAACAGAAGGTAGTAAAAGAGGAGGCAACGTCTCAATAGAAGGCGACGAAGGAAGGATGGATTCATAGGAAAAAGGGATTAAGCCTGCTTCAGGTACGATTAACAAAAAATAGACAGAGTGCAGGCGAGCTGGTGTAAGTTGAACATGATTGTAAACCTGAGACTGGGGCAGGAAGAGAACACAACAGAAGGTAGTAAAAGAGGAGGCAACGTCTCAATAGAAGGCGACGAAGGAAGGATGGATTCATAGGAAAAAGGGATTAAGCCTGCTTCAGGTACGATTAACAAAAAATAGACAGAGTGCAGGCGAGCTGGTGTAAGTTGAACATGATTGTAAACCTGAGACTGGGGCAGGAAGAGAACACAGCAGAAGGTAGTAAAAGAGGAGGCAAGGTCTCAAACGTTGCCTCCTCTTTTACTACCTTCTGTTGTGTTCTCTTCCTGCCCCAGTCTCAGGTTTGCAATCATGTTCAGTTTCTTTTGTATTACACTCCGACTCCGGAAAGAGAGCAACGCCGCTTATGTCCTGTTTTAACCGCTAATATAAGACTGACCTCCACTTTTAAGGATAATTTAAATAAAGCTATAACCGTAATATTTGTGTCTAAGACGCCGAGAATATTACAAATTAACGAAGACCGTAAAGTTAAGTTTGTTTCGTGATGAAAGAGTTTGAATTCTATTCGCTATTTTGGCGAGAAAGCAGTCTCGAGTCTGGACTCAATATTGTCAATACTGCTCTCAAAAAACCGAAAAGTGAGTATTGGGGTTCATTTTTTTTTTTTTTTTTAATTTATCCTAAAAATAGGAACATAAGCTTCCTTGCTAGTTTTGGGATGCTTCCATCTCTACAAGGAATTTTACCAGTTTATTGGAAATGTCCGAAGATTCTACAACAGCAAGAAAACTGTTCAAATAGGCTCAACATCAGTAACTTGTGGCCTCTACTGTTTGTATGTCGGAGCCCGTTTGTCTTGTGGAGTGTACAGCTTTAAGAATGCACAAGAAAATTCTCGTCGACAGCCCAGCATTTGAATGACAAGCTGCTACACCTGCTCGGTCATTCAAAAAGAATTTGGGACTTCGGAACAAGGTCTGACTATATTGATAACGAGCGTGTTGACAAAGTACACTGGATACGTTTTATTTCTGTTGTCTAGTCAGATCTGACATGTTCATGGTGTTTAGTGACGTGTTTTATTTTGATAAATAAAAAAGAAAACCGATATTGCTCGTAGCCGAGAACCTTCTGCTTGAGGGTGTGAGGCAATGCACTATTTTTTTTAACTACTTTACGAGATTATATTTGCCCGATCAAGCAAACGCTTGCATTGAATGGCGCGTCTGCAATGTTTAAAGAACACACTAAAGGCATTTTCAGACATATTTATTTACTCAAATTAAATTATTTTCCAATCAAGTCTCTCAGTATCATGTGACTATAGATGACTTGAAGACGACTCACATTCGAAATTCGCTACCCAATGCCCGTGGGAAACACACTGACGTCACAGCGAGGGACGAGGTCATAGGCTAAGGGACCATGGGAATCGTTTAAGACCATGGAGTACTTAGTTAATTAGCTAAGTCGATTAGTAATTGCCGTTTGTTCAATTATGTACTAATTACATACTACTGTAGTCAGTAAAACAAGGAGCAATTCATAAAGCTAAACTCCTTAAGTGCCCTAGCACGAAGCAAGGCTCCAACATACCTGTTGACAGTGATGGCCGTGATGGAGAGCAGCGAAATACCGACATTGAAGTACCTTCCCGCCGCAACCAGGCAGCAGAGCGTCTCTCCGTGAAGCCAGAGGCCGTTGAGAAAACGGGATGCCGCAAAGGGCAAGTTAAAGGCGCAGAAGCAGAGGTCGGCCGCAGACAGGCTCACAATGAAGGCTGCCGACGCGTTCCGGAAGCGCTGGGACCGCGCCAGAGCTACGATGGTGAGCAGGTTGCCCAGGATGCCCAGAATGGCCACAAGGATCACAAACACGCCGGCGAAAACCACCAGGTTGCCCTCCATTGTCGGCGACAAGCGCCCACAGCAGATCGACTTCTTTACTGAAGATATGTTGCAGAAAGGCTTCCTCTTGCAGGGGACTTTTCGATTAGCAGAAGGCGCATACAGGTCCAGGAGCAGTTACATGGTCATGCTATGTTCTGGTGTCATTGGACAAGCTGAGTACAATGTACCTAATAAAGCTTCCTAATGGTCAACCGAAGTTATAAAAGAAACATCAAGGGAATTACGCGTTACGGTTTCCAGTATTCAGAAGAGCTCTTCCAGACAGTCTTCATGGCTAATAAGCCATTATTGGACCTTTTGCTAGAATAGGGCTAAATCCTAAGAGAAGTCTGTGTAGAACGCCAAGGACACATCATTACCTCTAACGCGATGTCCAGGATGTCTATGCCTCACTCAGCACACCAAAGGACCACCGATGATTTGGTTCAGCAAGGTGCATTAACTGGCAGCAGAGTCCGCAAGCGTCATCCACTTGATGCATCTTCTTTCGAATTCTTGCTTCTGGAATTTGGTTCAGCAATGTTCGACGCAGTAGCTGAGAGCACAGCGCCGCTCATACCCAAACTCTGGTGCAGAAAAAAACAACAAAAGGTGACTAGCTACCGGACAGTCGTCAAGAACGCAACATTGCGAGTCGTCACCACGAAGTAATGCGACTGACGTCGTCGGCACGCTGATGTCCGTCAGATATCAAATCGGAGACGAGTTGGCTCCGGTCACCGCGTGCTGCAGCAACTGGATACGGCTATTGACTGCGACGGCGACGCGATGATAGGCGGGGGGAGGGGGGGGGGGGGTGTTTGGTGACGATGGCGGGGAGGGGCAGACCACAGAGAGGACCGTGTGAACTCTCCGATCAGGATGTCCGCGCCTGCTCCCAGTGGAGGAGGCACTTTCCGGGGCCCCGTTTTTAGACAGCCACTTTTACATCGGTATAGTTGTTCGACGGGATCCCTATGTGCAATTTAACCTTCCGCCTCGAACGTTCGTCGTTTTGCCAAGTCTCGGCTTCTTTAAAAGTTAAAAGAGGCAACCCACGACGTTTTGCCAAGAAACCATTCGAAGAAATCATGTTCAGTGCCACAAAGCAGACTATCGTTCTTATTTATTTTTTTGGCTACAGATATTTGTAGCGTTGCAAAAGTGTTGTAATTTGCAGAAGTGTTGTAAGTTTGTTGTGCATGTTCCTTCTCTGTCCTTGCCTTTTTGTGCGCTGTTCTGTTCACTATTGTATAGCGTTGCTATTGGCCGAGCTTCCTCCATAGATTTCAGCGATTTCAGCCACATGCTCTTCGAGAATGGAGACGCACTGAATTTTTAGAGGGTATAAGGTTCTTTGAGATTTTCATTCGGTTCCCGTTTAAGTTCTTCCTACCATGGTTCGACGACTTTGAAACTGTTAACGTATTTGAGTAGTATCTTCGCGACTTTGACCTCGTCGTCGTAAAAGCTTTCTTCCTGAGGCGTTAGAAAGAGTTATCTATACAACGCCTGGTCTAAGCGAACGCAATTGCAACGTTTTTTTACAAAACATCAATCGTGTTAATCTAAAAAAAAAAAGTTTTTCTTTTTTAGTTTGATTTTTAAAATTGGGCATCAAAATTAACCCGTCAGAAAGCAATATAACGTACCCAAAATATTTGAGGCCGTTATAAATATGCATGTAGATTAATATTTTCGAATACTCAGAAGACGCCGTGCTAAAATGCAATACGCGTGCTTCATTAGACACAATATACATATATATGTATATTGTGTCTAATGTACGAGTTGGTGTACCCAGTGTACCTAAGAGAAGGCCGCTCGGCCGTTTTAGGGCACCCGAAAAATAAAGATTATTATTATTATTATATTGTCCGATTATCATAGCTTTGCCCATCTGTCTTCTGTCCCCATTTGAAGCCACTCCAGAGTCGTACAGTCAACGATCTTTATTTACAAGAAATACTCGAACAACACCCAACTAATAAAAATATAATAATAAAAAAAAAAGCGCCATACCTTTAAAAGAATAACGTTTCGCCCTAGCGAGCCAATCGGAGCTCTCTAAGCGCGGCACGTGACAACTGTCGCATATACTCCGGCTGTCCCTCTGAATGGCCGTGGTGCAGTAGCCTAGACATTTAAAACAACTTTGAATAAACAACACGAATGAGGGGGAAAATCCCCCCCCCCTCCCCCCCTTCCCTTAATCTCCGAATAGTTCCGACGCTTCTGTCGAGATGCCCGCCTTGGTGCCAAGTTCTGCTGACACAGGGTATCACCCGAAATGCACATAAAACCAACACAAATTGTTTCAAAAAAGTTTTTTTTTAAAAAAGAGACATAAAGAATGGATGCGCCTTCTCGGCAGTTTTTAGAAAAGAGTCAGGGTGGCCAGCTTGCTCTGCTCGATGGCAGCGTTGCGCGGGGGCAGCGACTCCACGGTGGGTATGGCCTCTCCCGTGTCGTTCTGCGGGACGGCTGGAAAGTCCCGGGGGGTGGTCACGTGGGCCCTGGCCCTGGCCATGTTGTAGTCCGCGGAGTCGAAGTACCTCTGCTGCTGCGCTTGCACACAAAAGAACAGCGCTGAGAATAGAGTACCGCAGCGCTTTCCAAACTCTGCTATACCATGCGACCCATAAAAATATAAGATATATATTAAAGAAATCCATATCATTTTTCTTTCTGTTCATGATCCAGAGCTCCCCAAAGAAGATACACCGAGGGTATCAACACTCCCGTTCCAAATTTTCGTGTGGGAGCCGCCATTTTGGTGTTTCGCGATGTAAGGAAGCTTAGGCTCTTAACATTTGAGCTCTAACTGGAAACAATGATTGTGAGCGCAAGGTGGTCGTCTTTACTCCGAAGCGAGGCTGAGGGAAATCAATTTGTTGCTCACCCCTTTTTTCTGTCTCTTCTGGAGAAAGCGTAGTTTCTCACGCCCGACGACCTGCGGATACTTGAACTCCGTTTCAAGTTCCGAGCCTTCGTGCAAACTCTGCAAACCAAAAAAAGAATAAAAAAGGAAAAGCATTTTAGGTGTGGTTTAGTTTTCGCTGATCACAAAGATCAAATAAAAGTGGCGCCAAAACTGCGAGCTGAATCTGGTGAAAACACCTTGATCAATATCGATCTCGCTGTATACGAGTGAGCTGAACCTGTAGTTCCTCGGGGTTGAACAACTCGTGCAGACATATCCCGCACCCAAAAAGATAAAACCAAAGGTAATAAGAAGTCTTTATTTTCGCAAAAATTAACTACGCATCACCGAACGCTCAGTTTCCGTCTAAATGTAACGCTGTTGGTCCGGACCAGATGCTGAGTTTTAGAGATAATCGTTATCTCACTTAAAAATTATAGTGTTAGGCCGGGCGTTTGAAAAACACGCCCTGTCGTTCTCATTTTGTCGGTGACTGCACAATGCATGTTGATCAATGGTGGTAATTGCGCGGGGCGCAAGTTCGTCTGCTTCTTTTGCAGGGGGTTGTGGCGACGTCAGAACGCCGAGCCCTGATGGCAGGATGCCTTGAGCCTCTACCCACTATGCTTCAATCAAAGCCAATCAGAGCTCGACGTCCATCTGACGTCACCACAACCCTTGCAAAAGAAGCAGACGAACTGCAAAAGCAGCAGACGAACTGCACAAGCAGCAGACCAACGTTGCAGCAGACGAACTGCACAAGAAGCATACGAACTGCAAAAGAAGCAGACGAACTGCAAAAGAAGCAGACGAACTGCAAACGAAGCAGACGAACAGCAAAAGAAGCAGACGAATGATGGCACAATTATCTGCGGATGTTCGAAGCATATTCATACGTCCGTGTGCTTGTCTGTACAGTACGACCAATATGTTACCGTTGGAGACGGAAGAAACGCGACTCGGACATGCATGGTGCGGACAAAAGGCGCAGGTGCATGGGCCTATATAGCTCAGCAAAATGTGTCGATTGTAACGAGATCGGACGCAGAAACAGCACCTTCCGCAAAAGCCACGCACGCGCTCGGGCCTTCCGTTTTGTCATTTGTCAACCCTGCAGATGTTTGCGATGGTTTCGCCGCTTACCTGTTCGTCTTCTTTCTCGTGTCCTCCTGTCACGCCAGATTCGCCGCCGCTCGCGCAGACTTCACCGCTCTCTGCGTGGGCCATGGCAACTAACGAGATTTTGTAACCCGGAGAAAACGACAACAAAACGCTCCGAAGAGACGAGAAAGATTCGCAAACACACGACACTGACGTCGGTCCGGCGATGGCTCGATTGTGGCTCGATATCGGGGAGTTGGGCGGAGAGAGTTTGCCGTCCGCTACCGATTGGTCAGCGCGCCGTGGTCTGCGCTGTGGGCTTTTTCTTTGCACTGTGAAGGCCATCGATGACGCTGCATTCTTCGATTCGAACCACCATTCGCACACCTCTGCTTTCTGATCGTTGTGTCGTCTTCGCGCCACGGGTGTTTCTCTTTTATCGAACTTTTTTTACGTGCTTGTTTTCGCGGATCAGTTCATGAACACAGCACCTTATGTCTTAAAAAAAAAGTAACTGAACTTTTTTTTCTTACTTTTTTTTTTTTTTTTTTTAATTATTTCGTACAGCAACTTGGTGAGTTTGGCTAGTCGGTTCATTAAATACATTTAAGCGCAAAAAAAAAAAAAAAAAGACAGTGAAAATGAAGATTGCAAGCGCAAGTTCGTCTGCTTTTTTTTGGCAGGGGTTGTGTTGGACACCAGGAAGACACCGAGCTCCGATTAGCTCAGACTAAAGGATAGTGGGTAGAGCTCAAGCTGCCTTGAGGTCTATCCACTATCCTTCAATCAGAGACAACCAGAGCTCAGCGTTCTGACGTCACAGCCCTGCAAGAAAAGCAGACGAAGCTTGCACTCCGCATACACCCGCCTTGTATTGTTTTTGTTCTTCACTCTGTCCTTGTTTTTTGGCACTTAAATGTATATTCATAGGCTTGTACAGGTCCGATGCTCACCGTTAGTACTCCTAATTCGTCAAAAGCGACTATAAAATCAGCGCTGCACTGTACCCGGGGCGACAGGCTGAGGCCCGACTTTTCTACTCCATTTCACCTTACATCCGGCCGCAGCGGATGCTGAGCCATCCAAGCCAATCCAGCTCCATGAATGTAGCACATGGAGAATAAAAGGGTAGGAGAGGGCATGACGTCGGCCGCGTAGCCTCCACAAGCCATGCTCCCTTGACGCCTCGCCTCTTTCTCATTTTCCTCCTTACTCTCCTCACTTACCATGCCAACGTGACCACATCACGTGACCGTAGCTAGACTTCGTCTTGCTGTGGGGTACTAGAATACACCACAGTCTAGACTTCGACCTGATAAAACCTACCGGACGGAGCGCGTGCAAGCCTGCAAGGAGTCTTCCTACAATCAACCATCCATTTTACACGTGACATGTCACGCGCACCAATCGCCAGAGAGATCTGCGGTCGCGCTGGGCACAAAATCGTTTAAACTTTTTATGACTAGGCTTCACCAATATTGCAACCTGCCCCCTCCTAGTACTTCTAACCTCCTTGATGTAGCATGCGACTGCTCACGGCGCGTCGGGCGCCTCCTCTCGAAGGTCACGGAAAACTCGCACGGACATTGATTGGCTTCGATAGCTAGCCTTCGCAGCAACCGGCGCTCCACAAAAACAAAAGTAACTGTTTGCAAGAAAATTACGGAGCGCGCATTTGATAAGAGCTTTATTCTGGGCGTTGCACAGCACAACAGCATCTTACATCGTGGTGCACAATAAACCACGCGCTCGCGCCTTTGTCAGAATTACAGATGTGATAGAGCTGAGAATAAATAAAAATTTATTTTCTGCGACTTCTTCAAGCTGTAGTTTCCACAGGTCCCGCACCTCTGCGAGAGCAACTAAACTTAGTTTCCGCTACACGCAGCCGATACACGCGCGAGCTCCGGGCTTTCAACGCGTCCCTGCCAAGCACGCGCGCCCGTGCAGTGCAAGCACAGCCATAGCCCCCTCTATACTGACAAAGCCTGGCAGATCTCCACAAGAAGCGGCCGCCGAAATCGAAAAGGTATAGGCTCCTTGCACAGGACGTCATTTCCGTTGCCCTCCAGAGAAGAGGGGAAGAAGGAGCTCCCCTCTTATAAGGACCGTCCTTTGTACCTCCCGGATTTGTACAGGCGTCGCTATTCTCCCCCCAGAAGATTATAGAAGATTAACCTGTCACTCAAAATTCTTACAAAAGCAGCTTCCCTCTCCTCCTCTTACTTGGTGTTCAAAAGTGTGCGATGTGACGTGCGCGGCAGGCAACGGATGAGAGGAGAGCCACGTGACGGGCGCCTCGCTGCGGCGAGACGCCGAAACACACTTGTGCCGAGCGATGGAATGTCCGCTCGAGCTTCTCGCGTTCCTCTCGGGCTACCGCTTCGTTTCTCGTCGGGTTTGTAAACCCTGTTTGGGGTCCTCGCCGCTGCAAAAACTGTGCGCTAACGTCCAGGTTCCCCTAAAGCCCCTTTGTCCTGGGAAAAGTAGCGCCATTCATTGCTGTGGAAATGCTCGAGGCACGTGCCGCGCACCACTTCTGGGACATTCATGGCATCTGAAATCTAGCTCAGTGCTGCGCTGTGCCGCCATGATCTTACCAAGGGCTGCATGTCGTACGTGTCTCGTGCATCGACGCACCTTGCGCTACTTTTAAAGCATGAAGGGGCTTTAGACTCCCCAAGAAATGGCTATTTGATGGTAGGTATAAGGTTTAAAAGCGCAAACAGAGAGGGACAATAGAAAATGACACAAAGGACAGGGACAAGGCGCTTGTCCCTGTCTGTTGGCGCTTTTAAACCTCATACCTACCATGGACCAACTAGCTCAAACCATTCTGATGTTAGCCTGAGACTGAGGCAGGAAAAGAGGAAGTTTCAAAGTAGAAGAAAAAAGGAACAGTCGAGGATACGTCTCTAACACAGCTAAAGACAAGTTTATTCGGTCACCCTCTTATATACACTCCACAATCTTCACCACAGAACCTTCGCGACCTCCAAAGCCAAAAGATAACAAAGAGGTCGCGAAGGTTCTGTGGTGAAGATTGTGGAGTGTATATAAGAGGGTGACCGAATAAACTTGTCTTTAGCTGTGTTAGAGACGTATCCTCGACTGTTCCTTTTTTCTTCTACTTTGAAACTTCCTCTTTTCCTGCCTCAGTCTCAGGCTAACATCAGAATGGTTAATTTCCACCAGCTCGCCTGCGCACTCACTACAATATCATAGCTCAAACCAAAGTTTTAATGAGTCATATTTCTTCTACTATGGGCCCTTTCCTCTTTCATCAAGCGCCTTGTCCCTGTCGTTTGTGTCATTTTCTATTGTCCCTGTCTGCGCTTTTAAACCTTATAACTACCATGGACCAACTAGCCCAAACCAAAGTTTTAATGCGCTATTTGATGCTCTGTGCTACCAGACCCTCGCGCTCAACTCTGCGACCGGGCACTCTGTGGCTCTGTCGTCGAACTGCCAGGCTTTGCGAGTAAAGAGGAGGCTATGGCACAGCTCGGGGTGCTCAGGGCCACATCCTCGCGCTCGTAGCATCGGCTGCGTCTGAACTTAAGCTGAAACAAAGTATAGCTTTCAGGGTTAGAGCACCGAGGAAGCAGAAAATAGTTCCTGGCATGTCTTCTGACCCGTGACCACGGTGGGAGAAGAGAGGTGTGTCACAACGAGGTCACAAAAGGGGTCGAAATTCCACTCGGGCTCCAGCCCGGGGTACTGTCGGGTTGGGGCTCAGCGCGCAGGCGCAAGCTCCTGTCATGCTGCGCCATCTCGCGGATTTTGTCAGAAATAGGAGCGAACCTTCGAGTAATTGTTGATGGTGGTCCTGTGACTTCGCTGACGATGGTGAGGTCGAGTCGGTAGATGATGGGGAATAAATAACTTTTATGTACAAACAGAATTATAGAGCAGGTTTTACAAGTCAAAAAGGGAACTTTCTGGACGCCCTGCGGACCCTCTACGCGGCTACTCGAGGTGAGGTCTGCCCACCTAGCTCCAGACAAGAACGCTGCCGCTGGAACAACCTAACATCATGTTTCATAAAAAGAAAAAAAAAAAAGAAAAAAATCCTGAGTATTGCTTTAGTTATTTCAGTTCCGGGACTTCAGATGGCTCGCTTTTTCTTGGGATAGCTGGAGGCGCGTCATCGACGTCGGGGGGCCTGCAGCCCGTCGGGGACCTTTCAAGCGGTTGGCTGCACCAGTAGGAGACGTGCTTCCTCCAGGGGCAGAAGATGGTGGCCTTCACGAGGGCACCTACCACGGTGACCTCCACCTCCGACTTGTAACAACACACTGGACACCTTTCGAGGAGCTGCGTCAAACAGTGCTCGTCCACGACGCAGTTTTGACTGTGCAGGCGCTCGCAAGATTCGTCTTCGGTTCTGCCAAGATAACATATGGAATGGACGATTTTTTTTTTAAAACACCAAAATGCCGCACACGAGGCGCACGGGAAAGCTGTGCAGATGCATGCCCGTTGGCCCGTGCCCCCTCGCCTCCGTTTGTTGTTGTTGCAGGGAAGCCGCAGCGCGGGAGCGCGAGCCGCTCACGTGGTGACTAATTTTCAAAGTTTCATTTGCTGGGTTTGGAGCTATAGCTACGGCCGCGCCACGAACATGCAACAACAGAAGAGCCAGCAATACCAACAATTTGAACAAAAAATATTTACTAATTTCTTGGTTGAATTAGGAAAAGACAGGAAAGCCAGCGTCGTCTGCATTGTCTTCCATGTCCCTCTTTCGTTTTCACACCCCACGTTACAGAACAGCATCCCTTTCCATTTCTGCTCGCACACTCCTTTCCCACACCTACTTTATTTTTTTTTGTTTTGTTTTTAATCCCATAGCAACTAGGTAACACAAGCCGCCACACAGTTCAATGATCAGAGTCAAACTCATTTACCTAATCATACAGGTAACACTTGCCAACTGGAAGGATGCAAGAAGGGCAAGCACACCGCCCTCTCCCAATACAAAGAAATCTTTGCTATGCCATAAAGTCCACCAGCAGTACAGGCGTCCACCTACTCTGGTACGTTCAAAATCTGTAGAAGGGGTTTTAGCTAGAAAAAGAACAGCCAGAGACCACGCTCCCACCCTGTCCCAACAGGTGCAAGACCCAGCTTCACGACCGTACCTGGCAACTGCATTTTCATCCAAACTAAAACCAAGCGCATAGAATGAGTGGTAAGAGACAGACAAGGCAAAACTTACCTGCACTGCACTGGTGGTGCCTGCACACCTGTTGAACACAGAAGGAAGCATTATGTCACTGCAGCAAGCAGTGTTAGAACCAACACTATAAACCGGACAGATGTCTGCATTCTTGTGGGGAATGTCACTTTGAGCGAAGGGGTAACAGAAGCAGTTACCTTCATCCCATTGGGCACAATGCCCCCCTATCATACTCTCCAATCTCGCACCACAACCCAAGACTTGAGCAAAGGGAAAAGCATGCACTCAATGCCACTCACACAGTCGGATAAAGTCAAATCGGCTGTAAGGATAGTTTAAGTGTGAAGGTAAACCTCAAACATAGCCGAATTGTGTCTCCAACAAGTATTTTACCTGGCAGCTTACACTATGCAACACACAAAGGCATGAGAACAAAATTCAGCCGAGCAATGCCCACCACTGCATCGCATGGCACCATCCCTGGCTGTAATAAAAACCCGTGGCTCACCAAATTGAAAAATTGCAGGTATGTAATTCAATATCAGTTGCAGACATGTTTATCTTGAGGAGCAGTATCTCTCTTAGTGCATCTACGGCCTCCTTTCTGAAAGTGTACCTCAACAGCTGTTATGCTAGTACATGACGAGGGCTTCAATAACCAATGCCAAGCTAGATTATAAGAGGCCCATGTCTTTCGGCACAATTGCCCCTACATTTGTATCTCCCACTGGTGAACCCACGTTATCCACAGTGAAATACAGTGAAATTCAAGGATCTTTCTAACACTTCCACTTAGCATTAGTATATCCAATTGTGGAACATCGGGACAAAGAGAGTATGACAGGTTTTGTTTCTAGTTTTCAGAGTGAAGCGCCTTTTCCTTTGTTCAAACGTGGAATATTACGAGACTTTGCTTGTTATGTAAAAACATGCTTACACTAAACTCGACTCGGGACGTTACTTGGGTCATGCCTTGACCTCAAAGAGCCCCTTTGAAACTAAAAACAGGAGGATACAACTTTTTGCAGCTGGAATTTCCAAGCACTCTGTTGGGAGTTAGACTGAATGCATCCATGTGTTTCTGTCCTGAACTTCCACAATGGTCAACAGGATCAATAGCGTGAGTAAGCGGAAGCAATAAGCACCCGTCGTCTTCAATGGTTCCGTCTGAACAGCAACATCAACACCATGCAGCTCCACCTGACAACACTTGTCTGTCGCCTGTCCCCTTCTGCGGATGCTCACGACTTCATGTTTCGACGTTTGTCGTTTGGTGACAACTGAAGATGGCAATGAGGTGGCTGCAAGTGCGTCATTACAAATCTGCAATAAAAAAATTAAAAAAAGAAACAGGAGGATAGGTTAAAGGATTAAAATGAAAGTGAATGGATGTCGATTCAACACAACTAGTTGCAGTAAAATACCACAAATAAAAAAAAAAGCAAATTATACAGGACAAAGTTGGAGAAACACACAGGACAGGTGCCACGGGAGTCAAAGAAAGAATAAAAACACTTAAGGACAAGGACAGACAGCACAGTTCTTTCAACTAGCAACACACATTTACTGGTGTCTCCTTCAATAGTGCTATCTTCTTCCTAACGTTTGAGACTAAAGAGGAAGATGCGGAATTAATATATTCATATACACCCGGAGAAAAACCACACAAATTTACACCCAATACACTAAAGATAAAGAATTCAGAAAGAAAGAAAAAAGAAAAGGAAAAACACTATTGCCAAATTGAGATAGAGCGCCCTTTGGCTAATCCAGCTCTGGTTTCAGGTAGTTGATCTCATTTCTGGACAAGGCCAGAGAAGGGGCAGCGATGTTGTGATCGTCATGGGCTATCTTGTATGCCTCAATGATCTCTCTCCCGAGCTTGTTCTTATGTCTCCCAATCGTGCAGGTGTCCTGGAACCGGGCTTCACAGTTTGTACAGAGACGTTGATGAACCACTATTGGGTGAAAAGTGTTGTCCGAAGCACGAGAGACCTCGAGGACGTGCTCTCGTAGGCGCGTGTTAAGGCAACGACCCGTCTGTCCAATGTATCGGTCGCCACAGGAGAGAGGGATGGAGTATACCACCCCCTCTTCACAGGGAACGGTCTGATGAGCGAGTTTGATGGAACATCTTTTGATGGATTCGTTATTGTTCACGCGCCTGCACAGTTGTTTCAGGCGCAACTTGCACGAGAAGACAACCGAAACGTTGAAGCGCGCTGCAATTGCCTTCAGTCTGTGCGCCGAGTTGTGCACATAGGGAATGCAGATAACGCGTGAAGGCTTACTACGTGGAGCACGGGGCCTTTGGGTGGTTAGAATTAACTGAACAAGAATGGTGCTCAGTAGACCTTGCGGATAACCTGCTCTGAGGAGACGTTCTTGTTGTTTTGCAATGCTGAAGCTTGCAAAGTGAGAACATGATTTGGTGCGAGAAGATGAGAGGAGAGACCGGATGATTCCATGTTTTACCAGTTTAGAATGGGAACTGCAGAATGGAAGAATAGGTTTCCGAGACCGTTGTTGGAAGGCCCAACAAATGCCGGTCGGAAGAAGATGCAGACGAAGATCGAGATACTGGAGACCATCGCCTGAGCTGTCTTCCCTTGTGAAATTCAGGCCTGAGGACGAAGAAGTGAAGGCTTGAACTACAGAATCAGAAGAAACTGAGATCGGGTGAATGCAAGTTGACAGGTGCCAACTTGCAAATATATGGTTATTAAAAGATTACAATGTCGTGTATTATATTCCACACACAAAAACTCATTGTATTAAACAAAACAAAAAAATCAACTATACTCGTTTTCATCTGAAGAAAAAAGGAAGTGCTGTGCATTGTTCATGTGCCACGCAAACCAGTTCTTACAAGATTTGGTTGTCGGAGGAACAAGAGATGCTTTTGGCATTACAAACAGGTACGTCTTGATAAGATAGCATACCTTTAATCTAAAATGTACCTGCATATATCTTATTTCTTCAAGTAAAAGGGGAAATCGGTAACCCTCCGTAAGGAGCCAGACTTTTTTTAGTGTAGTTCTTGATGTGAAAACGAGTATAGACGCTTTCAGCGCGCGCCAGATTGAGCCGCCATAGCCGACCTTCTCTTGTCTTACCGAGATGCCGAGCCACTGAAGCGGCCGTTGACCAGCCTCCACAGGGGCCTAGGCTGGGGAGAAGGACACAGTAACACTTAAAATGACAATAACCTGTCCTGCTGTCGCAATGATGAAGTGAAGCGAACGAAATAAGAGCGAACAAAAACTGAAGGTCGGTTATGGTGGCGCCATGGACTGCTGCCTGAAAGCGTCTATAGGTAAATTAGCTATTAACTATTTTAGAAGTTCTTTATCGTTACTAATATCCCTAGGCCTTCCTCTTTCTGTAACATATCCTTCCCATAAGATTTCTGGAAAAATGAAAAAGGCGGGTGTGGGAAGTTCTTCCGTATCTCATACGATACGAGCCTCTACAACCCCGTATGTGTTACACCTTATTCTATGCTGAGCTGAGGTTACGTTACTCCACGGATGAATGGATGGATGGAAATTAATGGCTGTACCCCTTAGAACAGATGGTAGCTTGCGCTACAGAGTCTAAAAACTAAAACCATACGCAATTCCCCTCTTTTTGCCGGCAAAAAGGGAGGGGGGGAGTTAGGATGACTATTTAACGCGAGGTTCACCTTCGACTGGAGAAACAACAAATACAAAAGAGAATATTGTAAGGGTGCAAGCGAGCTGGTGAATATTAGCCATGTTAGATTAACCTGAGACAGGGTAGAGAAGAAACACCAAAACATAGAAGAGACAGAAAGTAGACAGGACGACGTCTCAAACATCGTCCTGTCTATTTTCTGTCCCTTCTATGTTTTGATGTTTCTTCTCTACCCCAGTCTTAGGTTAATCCAACATGGTTAACAAGTCCAAAAGACCAATGCTATACGCGTAACGCCGTGCACCTCGACCGGAAATGGTTATATGCACGACGCAAAACTTGTTGGGTCTCGTATAAAACAAATTGTTAAAACAACTTTTTTGAAGCTGTAGCGTAGCTTAGTGGAAAGGTGTCCGCTTTTTTGTCGAACATTTGGCGATATTTACGACATTTCTTTTTTACAATAGACCCTTTCCGAAATTCAGTTTGGCCACTTTGATCACTATCATCATCAGGGATGGGCAGTATTTCAAATACAAGTATTTGAAATACGTATTTCAAATACTTTGTGTATTTTGCATTTGTATTTAATTACAAATTGGGTAATGTATTTGATGTGTGTATTTAAATACTAAAATATGGGTATTTCAAATACAATTGTAATTAAATACAATTTTGTGGGCGAAAATACATTTCTCTAATTTATTGTCACGACTCATTTTACTCATCCTAAGACGTGTCCAGAGCAGGAAGAAAACTACGTTCTGCACCGAATGTAGTGTCTCTCAATTGAGCACAAGCGTTTAGTGACTTTGTGATTACGGTGCTAGTCCAGGATAAGAATAGTGACGAAATCGACGTTCACAGGCAGACTGGCTAAATAAGTGCCTGTGACAACTTGTGATGCTTTCTGGCCTCATTTGCATCCATATTTTTGCCTGGAACATTCTAAATGCGCAGGTCGTCCAGGTTTTCGCAACTGGTGCGAGTTGCAACAATAAAAAAATTCTCTAGCTAGTGCTGCGCGTCTTTTTTTTGTTTTTTTGTTGGTCTATACCAAAATGTAACCGACGAAATCTACTTTTTTTTCACCTATTACGTCCAAGCTGGTTACATTTTTTTTTTTGTGATTATATTTCTATTACGTTACTAGAGCCTCGCACACTAACTCCCGAGTGTGCAATGCAAAATTAAAATGAAATACCCAGAAACCCGTTGCAGGTGCCCTGAAGTCGCTGACGTAAATTTGGAGGAATGTATTTGGAAAAGTATTTGGAGGAGACCAAATACATTTGCTTGTATTTGTATCTTGTTCTTAAATACTTTTTCGGAAATGTAGTTAGATTTGTAATTAAATACATTTTTGACGAAGTATTTTGTATTTGTATTTCGATACATATTTGCATGTATTTTGCCCATCCCTGATCATCATCTACAAAATGTCATATGTGCCGTACTATACTCTGTTTCACCTTATGATGTACCGCAGGAAAGGCTACAAGCGCGAGCTCTTTGCTCTGGGGCACATCTCGGCGGCACACGCTCTCGTGAATTAAGAGCAGCTGCCAACGCTAAGAGCTCGCGCTTCTAGCCTTCGCTGCAGTACAACATAAGGTGAAACAAGTATAATGGCGGCCTCCTGTTTACTGATAAATGAACAAGTTGAACATATTCCTAAGCTGAGGATTTGATGCCTATACATTCTATACGTTTGCACGTTCCGAAAGCAAAAATTGAATGCAAGCGCCAGCGTAAGCATTAATTTCTATAACTCGGGCCCAGTGAATCAGTTAGTAGCACAGAATAGACTCCAAAGCCCCTTAATGTGTAGAACTTTATCATGGCATCTATCTGGGTTGGCGCTTCGCTCTGACTGCTCGCATCTTTGTGGCCATCTACACTAAAATCGATGATCGAGAAAGAATTGTACAGTGAAGAGCGCATTCTCGTTTGCCGTTGACTTGCGAAACTACCAGTGCCCGATAAAATACTGCAGGCTACAGGTTCATTGCCGCCATTAGTACGGCAAAAGATAAACCGCCATTTCAACCACCAGATGTCACTGAATTTCGGAAAGGGTCTATCACTGAAAAAAAGAACGCTGTGGCTAGCGTTACGTCCGGACGGAGCACTGAAACGCGTATACCTAACCGACCGCCCCCCCCCCCCCCCCCCGCACTCCTCTCTCTCCCCCGTAAACCTAGGGAAGGCGGAGATTTGGACGTAACTTGGGTTACGTCGGACGTAACGCTAGACACTTCGAAAAAAAGAAATGTTGTCAACGAAACTTCGCCGAACTAAATGGTATGGGACTCCCTTTCCGGGGGTGTATGCGGAACAGCGGGGCTTGGGTTGCCGGCTGGACACCGCGAAGCGGCGTGTACGACGGGGCCAAGTGGGTTAATAGTTCCGTACTTAGCAGCCGCAGACTGTCGCCGCGAAGCGGCGTGAACGCAGGCGTGGGTCCCTAGTGATACACGCGCCATTCGAAAAGGATGACCCAAATGGCATGAGCTCTCCGCGTACAAGTCTCACCTCCAACCTCTTCTTCGCGTAAGCACCGCAGGGTACCGGCGGTGGGCGCTTTTCGTCGAAAACAGTGGGTACAGAGTCGGGTTTGAGCCTGCGTCGAAATGGGAGCCCAAACTGCGCACAAAATTTGGCTGTCTCGTCGAAGCATTCCTCCGTGAAGTGGTCGGAACAGACTCTCGATCGTCCCGTCGACACCCAACCAGTGCGGGACAGGGCGTGCAGCCACAGTCCTCGAACTCTGTCGTTCTTTGGAAAGCTGAAATATGACAGCCCAGGCTCGATTCCTTTGCGATTCCTGCAGCCGACAACGCAGCAGAGGTCTCCTCCTCCCATATGTGCCTAGTTCGGCGATGTGTTTGGCGCGGGACCGGCAAGAGAAACTTACGCCTGGCTTCTCAAGGTTTATCACGCTCCTAGAATTTGAACAATTTCAACTTTCAATCATTTCGAAGATTGAAAATGGAAGCATGAAACGTCAAAGCATAAATATCATATGCCGGAAGCCACCACTGGAAGCCACAAAAAAAGCCGGAAACGACCTGTGGATAGATACTAACGGCTGTACCCGTTATATTAGACGGTAGCTTGCGCCACCTATCATAAAAACTCATCGCTTTGACTATAAAAAAAAAAAACATGAAAGAGAATTTTGGGAACGTAGGTAGACGCGCTGCGCGTGCTCGCCTTCACCATAGAAAAGATTCAAAGTAAATAATCAAAATAAAGCGTCCGTGGAACGCGCGTGTTATATGCCATTGTGCCATTTGTTTTATATTTTCGCTTAGCTCGAGCAGCGCGTGTAGCTTCTACGTTCCCTGATATAGTTTGTAGCTTTCACCCTTGACATAAACCGCGTAAAACATTTGTACTTTATTATTACGAAAAGCACACCAAAGAGCTGAGGTTAACTCTAAATATTATTGTGGCATGTCAACAAAATACATGGACCCATGTTCTCCACATCCTTGTCCTTCTGCGTTTTCTGTATGAAAAGAAAAAAAAAAGTTACCAACTTTTGTAAATTATTTATTATTCTGAATAACAAAGATAACACTATTTTATATGTAATAATTATTGTGTAACGCGCACCTCAACCACCTCAACTGTACCTGAACCCTTGGAATATGCCTTGGGGTCTCGCATGACTGGGTCGTCTGCTGCGCAAAACCCGTAGCAGACGACAGGCGCCGGAAGGAGGTTTACGCTTGAGCACCGAGGACACCGCATATATGCCGCGACCTTCCTTCGATGAGATTCGAGCAATCTTTTGATCATTTTATTCGGCTCTGAAGAAGTTTGCGTCGTCTCTTCCTTCTCGTGTTTACTTATGCAAGATGTGCCCTCGTGTCCTCCAAAACCACCTTCACATGCGAGGAGGCGCTGGCCGCGCTGGCGCGGTATAGAAAACCTTTATTTGAGAGTGGAAGAGAGAACAGCTGAAATCAGTTCTATGGAAATCAGAGTTTTTGCAATTTAATGGCAGAAGCCAGCTGAAATCGGCTGCTTTTGCGCATGCGGAGTTTGTAAACCACGTGACTTTGTTCGAGCAGTTGGAACCCCTCTCAAATTCAGGGCGCTAATGACGCAATGCGCGATGCAGATACGCGTGGGTTTACCCTGTTTACCTAAGGTTCGCCGGGTTGTTTTTGTTGCCGCCGCTCGCTGGCTACTGCATCGACTGCATGCGTGGGCTGGGTTGGCTCGGTGATAAATGGTGTTAGCTGATACCGCTCCTCCGATGAGATCCACCTTTCGACTGGCCGTTCCTTCGTGCCCGTCCTGACAGCGCGGAGCCGTCGACGAACTGTCGGTTGCCGCACGCTGCACTCGGCAATGCTCTTCCCTGTGCTTCTGCTGCTCAAGTTGGTGATAGGCGCGCTGATCTTCGACGCATCTGCACTCAGCTGGCATGACCTGAAGGTAACAAACAATACCTTTTGTTTATTTAATTGGTCGCTAGAAGTTCGTAGCACGGTACCGTGGTTCGTAGAGCGGTTACGGTTTGCGTGGTCTCACTCACTGGGTCTCACTCGTGAAGGCAGTAGGAAAAGTCTGTCGCCGACAAACGTGCTGCCGGAAGTATCGAGCGCGTAGATCGAGAGCTTCCATGTTTCCGCCAGATCGGTACGTCCGTACGATC
The DNA here is from genome assembly GCF_016920785.2 of Ixodes scapularis. Taxonomy (NCBI): domain Eukaryota; kingdom Metazoa; phylum Arthropoda; class Arachnida; order Ixodida; family Ixodidae; genus Ixodes; species Ixodes scapularis. Next base: position 84,642,860 of record NW_024609836.1, on the reverse strand, counting down.
CGTGCGATCGGTGCCTGAAATTCAGGACCCACGCACTAAGTTCGAACGGGATCTTCGGAGTCGCGTCCCATATGGTATATCGCGGTTGTTCCATGCTTGGTGAATGTGATTTGGGGAATGGGTTAATTAAATTTCCTCGTTTTTTTTTTGTTTGTTTGTTTGTTCTGTTTTTCTTTTTCACTTTTGATGGAAATCGGTGTCTCGCCATCTGCGCTTGGGGCGCTTGACATTTGTTATTTCAACGTTAAATAGGATGTTAGACTCCTTAAGTTTTCTGTGTATTATGTGTTCATACAAAATCAGAGTGCCGGCGTGCAATACACGTGTAATCAACCACAGGTCAGAAATGTGATGAATGAATAATAAAGTAATAAAAAAATAATTCAAAAGCTCGAAAAACCAGAAATGGATCCCCATGTCTATTGATACGACAATGAGGCGTTTCGAGAGTAGTGACAAATGTTTCTTGCTCGCGAAATAGAAAGCAAAAAGCTAGTTAATTTTGTTCTGATCCATAATGTTATGAATTCCGAGCATCTTAGAATGGCCTTCTCAACTCATTTTTCATACGCCATAAACATTCTCTTTATGTATTCTCTGGTTGGCCGGTGCATTGAGCAGGCAGGAAATTGTTATTTTATGGTACGGTAGTGAAACTAAGGCCAAAATCTTTGATCGCGTAAAGACTGGTTAACAGATTTGTGTCAGAGTATGAACGACCGCGTTGCAATCACCGGTGACTGGACCACTACCCTAGAACACGTCCGACTTGCATATATTTCCTGATTTTGTATCAACTGTTTTCTATCCATGGGCTTGAAATTAGTCTTGAAAATGTTATACACAACCATTTCTCTGGGGTAGATCATAGATTTGATCTCAGAAACACTGCAAGGCCTTCAGTCCAGTAGTTGTATACAGGCTAAAGAGTTCCAGGGCTACCAACTAGGGTTGTCGTGAACTTTTGTCAAACCGGATTTTTGGTTTGAACTTTCGGGGTTTGACTGGATCGAACCGGTTCGACAAACCTTTACACTTTTCACCAGATTCGACCAGTTTGACTTTGTGGACACTTTGGCCAGACCTTGATACAAGCATGCCTAGATTTGGAGAATTGTTCTTTTATGCAAAAGGTTATTTTATTTTATAAACAGTTGCAATTAAAAGAAACCAATTCTAATCACTGAAGAAGTTAATAACTTAATTTTTTTTGTACTGTATTAACTGAAGTAACCAATCGGAGCTGCCCTTAATTTATCCCTTAGCCATCACCATCCAATTCGAAGCCAACTGACCAGCCTGTCGTGCATGCACACACGAGTCGAACCTCAATACGAGGTTTGTTGAACCTTCCACTAAAAGTTAGAAAAAGTCTAACCTGGTCGAACTCGAACCTTGGCCGGTTCGCGACACCCCTACTACCAAAAGGTGGCACCAGTGTACTGTCCCGTCGTAAGCAAACACAAGCGGTTTCGGCGCAGTCGGTCACGCTGAAATGCACATTTTTTTTAACCAGCCTTTAGTGTACCTTTCTAATGTGGGCTTGAGAAACAAACTTCCTGTCAGCTTCAGAGTGGCAGAAGACTTTGCCAAGAAGTGCTTTTGTCACATGGATCATAATTCTAACAGTAAGCAGTATTACCATTGAAAGCCTTATTCTTAATGTATTGTATACCAGGTAGAGGTTGTTACTAAATACACTGGCCAGGTGGCACAAGCCACCACCCGATTTAAAAGGCTCAGCTGCACGCGTCCTTAAGGGGGAAGTGTCGTCTGTCACTCTGAGGTTTCCGGGATGTCCTTTTCCGGGTTCTTCTTTCTAAGAGTGGCAGCTACTGTCGTAATTTGCGTTGTGTGTCGTGTGGACGTCTCCGTGACCGTTCTCGTGTCTCTGTTCTTCCTTTCATCTCCTCCCCCCCAACCTGGTCCTTTGTTTGGGCAACAGCAAAAGCTCATCAAGGTAATGTTGTGAAATGGCCGTGCGGGCCTCTCATCCGCCTGTGCAAACAGGCTGCGCTCTCGCCACGCTGTGCCTCTTGCTGCACGAGCTCGGTGCATGCTCCTTTCCCTTCCAACGAAACAAAAAAAAAAAGATATTAACCTTTAATTTCTCTATTCCCCCCTCCTTCATTTGAGACGTTTGTGAAGATGAGAAACAGTGCGGGGAAACGGTCTTCAGAAGTAGATTGAAGGGTTCATTGTAGCAGAAAGCTGATGTGGTAGCAGCTTAGTATTGTCACTTGACAGCATGCGGTGGATAGTTTCTCGTTGTTTCTTCTTCCAAGTTCTCTGGGGGAGCAATGATTGTTCCCCCGGGAAGAGTTGGTTTGCATTATAGCTTGACGCATGCTTGAATAACACTTTTTTTTGAAGAGTAAAGTTTATGTTCAGTGTATAACTTTGATGGGCAAAGCCTTTCTTTCACTCTCTCAAAGGAAAGGGTAGCTAACTCTCTCTGGACTTCATTTCCCCAAAAGCGATGCATGCCTGAAACAAAGTGCTGGCCCAGTGCAGATTGTGACATTTTTTCCACAATAGTGGCTGATATTCCTACAGCTATGTCTGTCGCATACTCTGGCCTTGGTAGAAGTTGCTGTGGTTCCTCATAGACTTGCTCTATTTCCTGTCTGACTGCTTGCACCTACGAACCGTGCATGATGGTACCTTACTCTGCCTGTTGGTCTTATAACCGACACCAGTATTTCGCAAAACGTGTAGTTCATTGCAAGAAAGGAACAACCATTGCATGCTGTCTTTATACGCACTTGTTAGATTGCTGTAACCTCCTTACAGCTGAAGGCATTATAAGTGGATTGCTCTGCAACTGCAATGCATGGTGCATTTTGCGCAAAGAATTCTACATCGTTTTTCTTTTGCTTTCACTTCCAGTTTGCAGTATATGGTACAGCGGAGCATAGAGTCTTGCATTGTAAAAAGTCTGGCATTGGTTCTTGAAGAAGAGTAACCTGGAAGCCTCAGGGTGGTTGCTGATGTTTGGCCAAAAAAGTAGCTTCTTGAGGGCATTGGAGTAGTAAGCTTCTTCAGATGTTAGAGAATTTGCCTAACAAAACTTGGCCAATCGTACAGACAAACGAAATATTTTCGCTAGTTCTTATCTCGTCATTGGACTTACTGCGACAAAAAGACAAATTACGAGAGTAAGACATGACATGAGGAGCCAGTCATAGAAGTGACCCCATGCTAACATGGACCGCAGAGGATGCTACGAGCTATCCCAGCCAATCTAGCCCTGAACGTACCATGTAAATACTTGGCCCATGTATCTCTGCACCTCTTCCGAAGGTCCCACGATACTCGCACAGCATGGGATTGGCTTTCATGGCTTAGTGTGTCCTCTGTGGCCAATCGTAAAGTGACCATTGTGGTAATGATCTTTGCAGTTTTGCTAACGAGGAAAGGGTGCACGCGGCGAGCTTGGGCAGCTTGAGGCCGGACCAGTCGAGCGCCCCGTTTTCGTAGGCTAGGTGCGCAGTGATTGGCAGTATGCTGACGCATGCCCGATCGCCTTGCAGTGGCCCCGAGATCTCCGGCCGCTGGCCCATCATGATCTGCTGTACATGGGACAGATTTCGGACGAGGACAGGGGGGACTTCAACGCCACCCTGCGGAACTTTCTCGTCCCCAGGGTTGTGGGGAGTCAGAAGCACCGGGAGGTTAGGGAGGTGAGCTCTTCTGCTTTTGTAATCTTTCTTGGACACTCACCATTCCTGGGCTGGCTTGCCTGTGTATATCAGGGCCAGTGTGTTGCACCCAAATTCTTTTCTGTCCGGTTTCTGTTCTGGGAGGGGAAAATGGTGCAGGTCCAGCTCAGCTCTGGAGAAAAAAAAACATAGCGGCTCATATGGGTTTGATCCAGTTCAAATTTGCGCGTTAGAAATTAATTTAAAACAAATAAAAATAAAATATCTTAAATTATGTTCATTTTTATCAAAAGGGTGCATATTAAAGGGGTGAAACTTGGTGGCGTACTCCGGTGTTTTTTTGAGCTACCTAAATAAACTATATTTTTGAATGCCCAGCCTTTACCTTTTCTGGTGTACTATTTGATATATCTAAATTCAGAATATTTGTGAAATCGGCAAATGAATACGATGCCAGAAACACAATTCAAACATACCCTCACTTTTCAGTGCCACAAAGTGATGTGCATTCGGGCTCGCAGGTTGAGCTGGCACTCTAGAACCCGCTCCAGCACCCGCTCCAGCACCTGCCAGGCAGGTGCTGGAGCGGGTTTCCAAAGCGTTCATTTGACACCATAAAACTTCTTGTGATCAGTTAAAAACAAATTCTATCCCGCCAACACCCCTTTTTCAAAATTTTACTTACTCCACAATAAGATTGATTGCTCAGATTTCCGCCTGCCGTATCCATAACTGCAATGCACCTCAGCGTGAAAATATGAGGCTCCTCATGGAGTATGTGCCACTCCTGGGAACATGCATCGAAATGTACGGTCATTGTTTCAGTTCATTGTGAGGTCGCTCAAGGATCTCAACTGGGATGTGGAAGAGGACTGCTTCGACGGCCAGACTCCGCACGGGATAAAACCATTTTGCAACGTGATAGCGACGCTCAACCCAAGCGCGTGTCATCGGCTGGTGCTGGCCTGCCACTATGATTCCCTGGTAATTGCACCTTCATTTTGATGCTCACAATTGTGCTAATGCTAATGTGCTTTCTTCATTGTTCTGTACCTTAGCGGAACAAATCGGAAGGTGAAATGTGCACAATCGATTGAGCTCTGTTGGCAGCAGTCTGTTGTCGAGGTAGGGGGACTGTTGGCTTGACAACAGCACTCGTCAGTTCAGCTTCTGGCATGTTCTTTTAGGGCTGTAAAATTAATCAATATCCCGGTCTAGAGGGGTCATGTTCATGGTAACTGTCTTAATTTTTGCTACAAGGCTAATAGTAATTCTTAAGAGTCTTGAGGTGTTCTTAGAGGTCGAAAGCGTTGTCAGTGTGCAAACTTTGTGGCATGAACTTTTAATGAATGTACTTCCGGTTGATTGGGTAGTCTGTTGGTGGCCGCCACCTAAATTTTTAGATTTGGTGTTACAGTCTTACAGTCAAGCTGTACTGGTGATAATATTCTCAGGCTGGGATTGCAACCAATATCAAGGTGACGTCACTTCTGCATGGCTAGGACACTTTAATAACGATTTGACTAATGGGACCACTCAGCTTGTCGTATCATAATGGAGAGCTCCAGCTTTGCATATATGGCATGTTGCATTGCAGTGTTGCCTACCCAAAACTGAGTAAACCAGACACCACAGATGGGACTGGCTTTTGCCAAACTATGATACAAACGGATCCATACTCTTCCTTTGCTCTCGATGGTCACGCAGCTCCACAAGGAAGGAACCTTCATTGGTGCTACCGATTCTGCTGTGCCGTGCGCTCAACTGGTGTACTTGGCGAGGTCCCTGAATGGCAAGCTGCAGAACCAGAAGACTAGAGTGAGATTTTGATCCTTTACACTGTCTTTGCTCGACCTTGAAGAAGGTCCCTTTTTGGAACTTAGCTCAGGGTGCTTTGTGCGCATCTCAAGGCCATTGTCGCTCGGACATGTGCTGTAACTGAAGCCCCACTTCAATTGAAAGTCACCAGAAGAAGAGCCAGAGTTGCCTCTGGTTCGCGCACCAATTGGCGAACCCCCTGTTTTTGGAGCCTGTTGCCGATCGAACAGGCAAGCATGTACCTTGGTAGCCTGCCTTTGGTCGTTGATAAAAGACAAAGCGGCAGAAAATTGTGGAAACAAGAAAGAACAAAGGATTGTAATTAATTATCGCATTCCAAATGATTAATGTCATTTTTCGACTTTCAAGAAACGGAGCTGTAAGGTGAGTCTAGTTGAGAACCATGAGATCTCTGCAGATCTCTTTATTCCCCTTTGGCAATGGCCGTATTTTTTTCTAATTGAAGTGTCTGGAGATTCAGAAGGACCGAACCCTGACAGAGCATTCCAGCCATCCCGAAATTCTATCCTTGGGTCGTTTATATTCGTGTTTCATTTAGTTTTAGAAAACTGAAACAGGGTTGCAAATACTCCGTCTCATAAACATCTGCAGTGCTGACAAGGGCTCCGAAGCAACCACGTGGCTTGGAAGAGTGCCTTCTGTACGCGAGTTCTCGCACAAACAAAGCATTCTGCTGAGCTAGGCTTACGTGCATTCGTTCCACTGTTGGCATTTGTATGATGAAGTATCTATTCCGTTTATCACTAAGCTGATGGAGTGGTGGAAGCTACTCGCTAGTTCGCCCAGCCACACGTCTATCTTTAGTTATAAGATAACATTTCCACCCATACCAACGTTCGGAAAGCAGGGTCACATGATGAAACGCAGGCAGTTGATTGGTTCAGCGAGTATGTAGTGAACTGAGTTGAGTTCCAGCTACAGTCGCTGACAAGGTGAGAGCACGACAGGGCGTCTCTTTCGAACGCCCGGCCCTTATCATGCGCTCGTTGCCTTTCGCCGCACTTTGGCGAGACACCCTAGCGTTGTCAAAGGTAAGGAGCTCAAGCTAGAGGCGGAACAACCGAAGCTCAGCCCTGTCGTTCTCATTCCGTTGGCGACCCTACTAGACACCTCCCTCCAAAACTCGTTTTGTCGATTGTTCTTTGGACGCGCACAGGGCGACGGTCTGACGCTCCAGCTGGTCTTTTTCGACGGGGAGGAGGCATTCGAGCGCTGGAGCTCGCACGATTCCCTCTACGGCTCGCGGCACCTCGCCCAAAAGTGGCACGAGGACCGAACGTCGGCCGAAAGACTCGAGAGCTGCCTCGAGAGGAGCGAGATCGCCAACCAGATCGACCGAATGGTAAGGGTGACACCTCGCTCGAGGAGTTGCGCTTGCATCACGTCAACTGCCGTGCCGGTGGTTGAGTGCATATTTTTTGCGGCGTATGTTTTGCATCGTCGAACCTGTTTCTGGCGACAAGAATGAGTAAAAGCGATGACCAGTGTGGACCAATGACGTCGCGTGCGAGCCATGTGTACACTCGAGGGCTGCTTTTTGTGGCAGGTTGGTTGAAGCTGCGGGAGCTTATGCAAATCTTTGAAAGGTACCAAGCTTGCGATAGCGGTACCGCAATCTTGCTAGACTTAGTTTCACCTGGGAGCGTAATTTTGTCTGTTTTGCGCTTGCGTGGCCTTTGGTATTAGAGCACTTGTAGAGTCCTCCAGTTATGCATACGGATAGTTTTACCAGACTACCACTGGTCGTTGGCTTCGAGCATAAAAGAAGTTGCTGGCCCTGTCTGATTTGAATTAACCTTGCATTAACTGTTAGTTTTGTGTGCATTTTTTTTTTGTTTAAACTGAACTTTTTTTTTGCATGAGGTAAGTAGTTTGCTACATAAAGGCCAATGCTGCTTCAAATGTAGGTTTGTTGGTAATCCTAATGAAACTTGCCTACAGTAGGTTAATTTTCGCTGGTTTATTGAAAAATGAGATGTAGTATTTCATATGCAAGGAATATATAGTGAATCTAGTTTGAGCTTCTAGAAAGAATTTAATGGCATAATAATTTGCAAAAAAAATTTCATCAAATGTTCTAGAAGCCACATAAAGCAGCTAAACAAAGAAAATCAATTCTGTTCATACATTTTTCACTGCCAGCAAAGTTCTTCCTCGACTCCGTGACCTTCTCTTCAACAGGAGTACAAATCCATGAGTTCCTTTCTGTGACATTTTACAAGGAAGGTTTCGTGCAGTGCCTACTTTTCATTGCCAAAAACACTTTCTCGTCCAAACTCGCTATGTTTTTACGAGAAATTAAGGAATTCTGAGAATGGTTAATTTCTAGAATGACTTCCTCTTCTGTCACATGTGCCCTGAATTCTTGTGTGTGGATGGAGGGCCTGAAGTGCAGAAAACACACCTTGTTTCTTAGGAAGTGATGGTGCTCCTGGATCTGCTGGGGGCAGAGAATCCACGTTTCTACAGTTACTTCGGGGAAACCCAGCCCGTTTACCGGAGGCTCGTCAGCATCGGTAAGTCGGCTCGGCTGACTTTGGCGGTCAGTGGTCGCTGTACAAGCCACTAAACTACCGTATTTACTCGCGTATAGGTCAACCTGTTTTTCAAAAATCGCCTTATCAAAACTGGGGGGTCGACCAATACGCGAATCCCGGTATTATATTTTTCAACTCTTTTTTTTTTCGGGGGTCCCGAAGTTAGGGGGTCGACCTATACGACGTATCGACCAATATGCGAGTAAATACGGTATTTGCCCAACTGCAATCCTGACGTAGAATTCACGAAGGCCCATGCAAATGAGCGTTACTTCGTCGGACAGCTTAATGGACTTGCTTGTTCAGGACAACTCGAGCCCAGTGTTTTAGTATCGGGGATCAACCAGTAATGGTACAACCAAACCTCGACAGCATAATGAAAATAGTAATCGATACATCAATCAATTTATGTTTCGTTGTGCCCCTAGGTAGCTGGCTGGCCTAATTAGGAGAGATGTGCGTCAATGATAGAAGGAACGATGGCAGAAGTGTGCTTGTGATTCCCGTACAACCTTTTGGTGCACCGATTTGTAGTCCATTGCAACTCGAGAAGGTAGGGCAAGGATAAGACAAGCTGGGAGGAGGAACCAGATGGAACGCTTAAGAAGAGAGGGGAAACCTCCTTCTCTCGCTAGCGTTCTGTCCGCTTCCTCGTCTTCGGCCTTCCTTTCCCTCGCCCTACCTTCTAGAGTTTCAATGAACTGTAGTGGATTTATTTCCTGCGAAGTATGGCTTTACCACTATAAAGACTCTACTGTGCAGGTCATAGTATAGACGCTTTGCAGCAGCTGTGCATGGACGCCACCATAACTGACCTTCAGTTTTTGTTTCCTCTTATTTTGTTTATTTTACCTCATCACTACCATAGCAGGCCAGGTTATTGCCCCATCAGATTCAACTGTGTCCTTTTCTAAAGCATCGGCCTTTGTAGAGGATTGTCAACTACCGTTTCAGTTGCTCGGCATCTCTGTAAGACAAGAGAAGGTCAGCAATGGCGGCTGTAATTTGCGCGTGTGTAAAGCGTCTATAGCTCTAAACATATGCTTTTCTTTTTCTCTTTTTTTACAAAGTGCAAAAACATTTAGGCAAGTTGAATTTTCTGAGCTGAACGAAGAATGCTCATAGGTAGTTTTTTCTTGGGGAGGTGGGGGGGGGGGGAGGGGGAGGGGGGGAGAAGGGAAGGGAGGGGGAGGGGAATGGGGAGGGTTCTGTATTGATTCTTGAGGAAATGCTACTGAGATCAGAAAGTATGCCTTTTTTGGATTGGATTGGATAATGGCGTCTTAACCCTCTATGTTGGGCAGTCGCTGCATAAAAAGAAACTTTATTACGACGCCACCGTGTTTGTACGGAGTTGCTTTTTTTCCGTCCCGTGAAATCCTCAGAGAGCCGGCTCAACGACGCTGGGCTGATGGAACTTCCACGTCGCCGACGGAGGACCAACTACTTTTCCAACAGTTCAACGGTGGGCTTCATCGAGGACGACCACATCCCCTTTCTCAAGAGAAGTGGGTGATCCCCTCACAATCTTCTGCACACCACTTCGAAAAAGAAAAGCCGTAGATTACAGTTGCAATTCAATGCAATTGTAGAGTGCCATACTTATGCAATTCCAAGCACCCATCTTGTTTTTTTCAAAGACAAAGTGCGCAAAAACAAACTTAAAGAATGTAATCAAGCTCAAGCTTTAATATACCCCTCACCTTGGGCTGTACCATTAAGGATGAAAAGTGGGGGGCGCTTGGAATCTATGAACACAGTGTCTTATTGAGGACTTGATTGCCTGAACCAAAAGTGATTTAAACATCTTTCACAGACAGTCTTCAAAGTTTTTCTAAAAATGGCAGTTTTAGATTTTTTGGGGGTTAGAATACACCGTATAGAAACTAGGCGTTACTGAAGCCGACACGGCCCAATTGTTTTGGTAGACTTTTTGGACAGATTTCTTCACAAGATGCAGCATCAGAGGACCCCCGAAACCAGAACGTCTGAGAATTTTGGAGGAAAAGAGTCACACTTATGGATTTGGGATAGAAAAGACAGCACAGCAACATAACATGGCACGGTCAAACATCTACAGGAAGCATCCATGTCACGCGTACATCTCCCCTTTCTCCCTTTATTGTTGTATGTTACTAGTTGATTCATTGACCATTTAAGTGATATCTTGGGCAAGAAATTGAGGCACTTACAAAACTAGACTTTTAAGGTTTCTTCATTGTTTCTCTTGTGTATGCTTCATATTTTATTAGTTATTACTAGCAGTGCAGTCATGTCTCATTAATAAGATCACATTCTCCCCGAAAACTCGTTCATAATGTGAGTTGTGCATGAAAAGGAGAAACAAATTGCCTGCAGCCACCCTGTTTGCCCTCGAAACTGTGATCTGTATAGTGGGGTATCCTTATTAATAAGACATGACTACTTACAAAGTTTGCTGTTACTCTCTTGTGGCTGTTACATTTTCTCTCTTGGCTTGTTTTCATAGATAAAAGTTTTTTTGCAGATGTAGCTCAAGCCTTTCTATGCTGTCTTTTTTGTGTTTTTTTTTTGTCTGGAGTTTTATTTGTTTTAGATGACACCGGGAGATATAGTTTGAAAAAGTGTAGCTTTTCTAGGTTGTAAATGTGACCATAATCTTGCAGGAAAGTGCAAAATAGACATTTTGGAAGGCCAATTAGATTATTGTTTAGAAGTAAAATATTCCAATTGGCACACCCCAGGTACCTCTTTTCTGCTAAATGTACACATCGCGACACTGTTAGCGCGAACACGACATCGGCGCATTTTCGCATTGTACTTCTAAATGGTGTTAGCGAGCACGAAATTTTATCGCTTACGTTATAGAACTAAATGAGCTCTTTCCGTAGCAATAATAACTTGGATGACATCGCTTGGTTTCAAAGAAAAAAAACTGAAAAAACCAGCAATCGCTTGTTCGCGCTAACAGTGTCGTGCTCGGTACAACATACCATCTACTGGCTGGGGAACTGAATGGCATTACAAATGCTCCAATTATATTTTCCGTGGTGTTCTTCTTGCCGCATTTGCACAGGCGTCCCCATCGTGCACATCATCCCGAGTCCCTTTCCAGACGTTTGGCACACGCTCGACGACAACGAACAGAACCTGCATCACCCGACCATCTCCAACCTGAACAAGATTTTCAAGGCATTCGTGTCCGAGTACCTGCAGCTATGACCCGTCGAAAAAAGCACGCCTTTTGATGCATTTCCGTAGCTCCTCACTCAAGCAAAAAAGGCTCACAAGTTTCACTATTATCACTTGTCGTTTTACATGACCGGGAGCTGCTAATAAAAGAATGTTGCACTATATAATTGCCTAGCATTCTGTCTTTTAAACTGTTGGACGAGATTTTATGTTCAAGGCTGGCTCACACATTTCTGTCTTAGTGGGGTCGATTGCCTTACGACGGGAGGACGTACTAGCGCCTTCTGTCGGGTGGCCCTGGAAACGCGTCCGATCTGCGTATACTTAGTACGAAGGTTTTGCAGTATTCGTGGGATCCAATCTGTGCAGTATCTTTGAGGAATGTTTGCTTACAACATTGTCAGAATTATTTCAGGCCCAAATGGCAGAATAATGATGCGTATAAAAATGAGGAAATCATGTCGCGGATGGAAACGGGTCGACAAGCGTAAAACTGAAAATAAAGTTTTAATCGGCGAACTAGTGCCAGAAACAAAAGAACGAGAGTCGAGAAGGGAGGTGTCGGCGTGACAGCTGGATAACGCGAGAGTCTCTGACTCGGCAAGGCACCGCTGGCTTCCTTATCTATTCCCCTCGGTATCTCCAACATTAGGGAGTTATCGTAAGCCGCTCTCCTCCCTCCGCTAACCTATCCGCAACGAAGATACCACTACTGCGATTGCGCGCCGCTAGCCTTGACTGATGAAGCGCGGATGTCGTAGCGGGTTGTGGAGAGCGTTGCGTGACGGCAAAAACCATCTACGAAAACTTCTGCCTAGAATGTTCGAGCGTCGAGCTACGGCGAGGCCGACTCGGCAAGGATATGTTGGCCTTATTTATTACACTCGGTATCTCGAACATTCGAATCGAACGTCGAATCACTTGGGGTAAACGGGAATCTCCCAGAAGTGCGGAGTAGCGTTCGTCCATGCACGCGGCAATACACGCAGATCCGAAGTGGCGCCCGTGTGCTCCCCCGTTACGAGCGGTAACCATCAATCGTAACTAAACAAATCACAAAAAAAAAAAAAAAAATTAAATGTGAACTTTTTTTGGACAGAACACGCATAAGTGTATTGCAGTGATAAGTTTTCGAAATTGTCTAAATTCGATTCGAATAAGATGCTATTCGAATCGAACTTCGTGTCAAACACTACCAGTAATCCGGAAAAAAAAAAATTATTGAAGTTTTTCCGAGCTAGATGGCTCCGTGGAGTGCGCTTCTTGCCGTGCATTGGTGCACTGCGGAGGAGCAACAGATGCAGAGCGAGCGCCGTGATCCCGCGCATCACGCTTCGCCGCTTTGCAGCCGCGTATGTAGGGGAAACGTCGCGCGCGGGGTGCGGTGCAGTATTCCGAATAGCGGTTATTACGCAATTGTACGATCGACTGCGATGTCCTGACAAGTAGCGAACGTCGTCGGTCTTTCACTGCATTTTCTTCGGAGTTAAATCTAAGAAAGGATATTTGGGCATAGCGAGATTATTTCTTCATCTCGTAAGTTTATTTTTATATCAATCCCCTCTTCCCATCACACAATACATACAATTTTTAATATCGTCAAATATTTTACAATGTCGTTGGCGAGCATAATTGTATAGTTGTGAAAAGTTTGGATTTTATCAGAATTAAGAACTATACAGTTTTATTTCAACCTTTAGAACTTAAACAAACCAGAATTTGGTAATTAAAATTACTTTATTCTATCGTAACATTATTCCACCGAAATAATATTTAACTCCATTCACAGCACGCTATGTCCCTCCTCAGTCGGCATGTGCCTGTGAGTTGCTGCACATGCAATCGTAAAAAACAGCTGTTTTCATTTTATGAATACTCATAAGCGGTAGCACTGTGCAAAAGGAGACTTTAATTTAGTATCAACAGGGGAGACAGTATAAGAACGCATAATACTTTTGCGCTCAGATTATTTTTGTTGCTCCCAAGTTGACTCTTGGCTGCTCGAAGCGTGTTTCGAAGCGACTCGGGCCAGTTACAAAAATACGCAACCATCGCCAAAACTAAAAAGAAAAAAAAAACATTTTTTTTTTTAATAGACGAATAAGTTTTGTGCATTGTTCATACGCGGCGCGAGGTAGTTCTAAAACACACCAGTGATCCGTGCATTGTACAGGAGAAAAACGAATAGTCAGAGAAAAAAGAAAAGAAAATTCAATAGGTGTAGAACGCGGCAACGATTGTTTGTCCGGCCCCGCACGCAACCAATGAATTCCGACGTCCCCCTCTTCGAATGAACATCATCGGTCAATGCGTGCCGACAAGCTCGCTCGTTTTCCATCTGCCTCGCTGACGTTTTCCAAAGGGTGCTGGGCAATATGCTGAGCCCCCCTGCGTTTGGCCCAAGGCTAGTACTGAACAATGCCTGCACCCCTACCCCCCTTCCCTTCCTCTCCATGTTCCCGTTGTTCCTCAGCTCCACCAAGCCAGGTACTTGGCTAAGGGCAAACACGTGGCTGTTTTGGTTGCGGCTGGTTAGTCACCAAATCACGGCACAACCTCCATCCACGAAATTCCAGAAAAAAATGGCGAAATAAAGCAAAGTGTCAGTAAACCACAAACAAAACGCCAACTAAAAAAAAAAAAAAAAAAACTTTTTGAGGTTTGCATAGCACAGTCAGAGAGATCTCTCTTCCTCTCCTTGGTCGTTTTTCTCGGGCCTTCCCATACTGCACTCGCGTGTTGGCCATGTAGGGAACGTGCAGCGCATTGTTCTTGTCCACCCAGCCAGCCGGCTTCTTCGTTTTGTTTCTATTTTGAGCAGTGACGTTTCCCAAAGAACACAAGGATTTCTTCTAGCTTTTTTTTGTTTTTGTTTTTCTTCTTGCAGCTGCGTTTGTTTTTTTGTTGTTTTGGCGGTCAGAGCAACCACGAGGTAAAATTAGCGCAAAGCCAAGAGAGGAAGAACGAAAGAGCGCTCTTTCCTGTCTCTACGTTTTACCTCCCATGTCTTTGCGCTAATTTTACCAAGATGTATAGCCAACTATATCCCACCAGACAACAACGAGGGTCTTGTAATTGTTTTCATGGGGAGAACCGAAGCGCGAGACAGGGGGATGGTCTGCGCGAAAACAAAGCCCTTCTTGAACGAGGGACTGCCTACAGATGCAGCAAGTTGAGGGAATAAAGTATCCCAACTCCTAAGGCAAGGGAGGCCTTAGCAGGCGACACAAGTCATCAAGGGAGAGATCGCACTGCAGTCGTGTGTTGAAGCGCCGCTATCACGGTGGTCGTTGGAGGACATCAAAGAATCGCGGCATTCTCGCCTGTATTTCTATGCCTCCTTTTCGAAACACCGTTTTGGTTCGTGGCAACCCAGCTTGCTATGTTCATGTGGGCACCGCTTTATTATAGACCCATACTGTTTGCTCTCTTTACAAATACGACCATAAAAACAGCAAACACGCTGAAATAAAAAAAGTACTGTACATCGCCAGTGAATGCTTACCACCGAAGGAAGACAGCGTCCACCGGTGTTAAACTTTTTTGCGAAATTTTCAAGAATGACCTTGTTATAACTTTTCACAAGAACGGACCTGCGCCGAGAAATTTCACAGAAATGCGTCCACGATTAAAAGATACCGTTTTTGAAAATGTGAGTTTTCTACGTGCAGGCGCCCGATTTTCCAGTGCATTTTTCAGGGACACCGTAGATCGATGCCATCGTATAGCTACTACTATTGGATCAGATTGTGTCAACATTTCATTGCTTCGTGACAGGAATTTTGGATGAATGTATGGACACACGATATAGGTAGCGATAATAAACCTCTAAACAGAAAAATCTTCGTAATTATTTTTCTTTATTTTCTTCACTCCTCTTTTTGTCCTCCCCTTAACCCCCTTTATTTCGGCTGCTAGCCCCCCCCCCCCCCCCCCCCCCCCCCCACCCCACCCTCCCACCACCTAATATACACTTCTGGGGTCGCTTGGCTGGCAACCATGATGTTAAACAGCAAGATGGCTATTTGTCTTTACTTCGAAGCCTAGCTCATCTTGAAGTGTCGTCACTTCCAGTATGGGCGAAAAGTGTTTTTTTCGTCGCCATGCCAATAAAAGGTATTTAGGAGATAAGCGTAACCGTCGCACATTCTCGTTTTGCCTCCCCTCTATTTTTTTCCTATTTGCAGGTTTAAACGTTTTAGTATTTTTTCGTCGATCGCCCATACCGGATACGCCTATCAGGTGGCTGGGGTCGAGAGTACACGAAAAAAGTGCTCCACATTTCGTGAAGCCCAGATAAAAGCGTGTGCCGCAAGGCTTGACACTGATTGGTTGACTGGTGGGAGAGGAGGAGCGAGATGGTCGACACTGATTGGCTAACGGGGAAGTCATGTGACCAGGGGTAGGCGAGGAAGAGCTCGACCACTCACCTGTGCCAACACCAACTGGAAAGGGAGAAAGCCTCGGTTCTGCCCCCTTTCCACTCTTACTACGTCAGCTAATGGGGCGGCTGCGAGAGGTGGCTCGACGGGTCCGGACCTGTCCAGGCATGTCGCCCATTGCAGGTGCGGCTGAACAGTGAGTTCTACCAGTCCCCCCGCAGAATCGGCCTGCTTCCGAGTGTCTTTTTCGACGTGCATATCTGTTCTGTCGAATTTCTCGTGTTTTGCCCTTCACTATGAGTTTTTTCGTGTCTCCGCAAGCTTGAGAAATGTGAAAAGAGCGGCGGTGAGATGCCGTGCAAGTGCTGTGTGCCGCGATGCCGCGGAAACTACACCGTGGACACCAGAGTGCACGTGTTCAAGTTCCCAAAGGATCAAACACTGAGGGACGCATGGATACGCGCTGTGCCGCGGGAAGACCTCCCCGTCACCGAGAATTCAAGGGTAAGCTTTCTTTTTGGTAGAGAATTAATTGTTTCATTAATATCGTATAAATGTGGCTCGCAATCCGCGCTTTACGTCAAATACCCATTGGTTTGTTTATTGGACGCAAAATTCCTTTCTAGGTATGCGAACTTCACTTCGGACATGAGGACATCATCCGAGAAGCATCGCATACCGGTGAAAGTACTGGCCGCACCATCACAGTGCCCTTATCTCATGTCCGTCTTCGCCCTGACGCTGTATACGTCGAAGTTCCCTATAGCTGCCCGACCTATAGGGAAGCCACAAGAAGAGAAGATCCCGACTCCAAGCGGGCGCGCATGGAGCATGCTGCTGTGCAAAAAGCTATCGCGGAGTCCGAGGAGATGTTTAACAGGGCACATGAAGAGGACAAAGTCCATTCTTTAGGAGAACTAATCGGACACTTTCGGAGCAAGGAGATGAAGTTTTGGAACATAATAGAAAAGGACGAAAGGCTTGTTATTATCCACATCGTCGACGATGAGGCCCCGTGGCTGAAGAAGTACTCTGTCTGCGTAAAAGGAGACATGAGCGTGACGCTACATGTCATGAAAACGGCGGTAAAAAAGTTAGGTGCAAATCTGGTCGTTTCAGAAATTGCTGACAGTAAGAAGGGTATAGTATAGAACTCCTCGAAGGCATCGAGAAATGGGACGGGGGCCTGATTTCCAACTCAGTCGAAGAAATTTGCGAGGCTATTTGCCTACTGCTGGGTCAGTTGTCCACGTCCCACGCAGAAGACGACACCGACTCCATTAGATTTCTGCGAAAGCAAGTAAGCTTGTTCCAAGCGTACGCATGGGGCATATCGCCCCATGCGTACGCTTATATACGCAGCCATGGAAGCGTCACTTTACCGCATCCCATGACGATCAGATCGGTAGGCTCCTCTTATGGCATGAGCCCTCAACAAGAGCATCAGAGCGAAGCATTCCTCAGTTACATGGCGAGAAGAATTTCTGACCTCAAAGATGACCAGCGCTTCGTCACCGTAATGGTGGACGAAATACACATCAAACCTTACTTTGAATACAAAAGGGGCAATATTACCGGAGCTGCGCTTAACTCAAATGAAGCTGCAAACTGCGCTCGTTTTCATGGTGCGCAGCCTGAAGTGCAAATTCAAAGAAGTTGCACACATCGTGCCAGTGCACAGACTAGACGCGGAGTTCCTGCACAAGATGCTGAAAGATGTGATTTGCGGGATGGAAAAGATTGGGTACCGCGTTGTGTGCGTCGTGAGTGACAACAACTCTGTGAACAGAAAAGCAATGTCCCACTTCGAATCGCCCGCTTCTAACAGAATTGTGTATCAACACCCATCAGACCCTGCAAGGCCGCTGTTTTTCGTTATAAACCCGGTACACATACTAAAATGCATACGAAACCACTGGATCAACCAGAAGAATGACCAAGTTTGCTTCTACTTCCCTGAGATGCAAACAAATGCGGCACAGTCAGAGCGCATGCAAACAGCGTCATTTTCGACAATCAGGGACCTTCACAAAAAAGAATGTGACCAGCTGTTGAAATATGGCTATGGGCTATCGAGAAAAGCCCTTTACTCGTCGAATATTGAAAGGCAGAACGTAAAGCTTGCCTTGCAAATCTTCAATGATTCCTTGCCTGTGACGTTGCGTGCTCTTGGAGCGAAGCACAACCTGTTCTCATTTGAGGCCACTGCTACTTTCATCGACATCATACTCAAGTGGTGGAAAATTGTGAATGTGAAAACTCCGTGGAAGGGAACGAGGCTGAGAGACCAGTTCCAACAACCAGTGTTCTCCGTGGACAACGATCCAAAAATTGACTTCTTGCACTTGCTTTTGAAATAGCTGGATGAGTGGAAAAACAAAGGCCTTGACAAAGGTACTCTGACAAAGGAGACTCACGCTGCGCTCGAGCACACTACCTATGCGCTTGTAGAGCTCTCTAGGTACAGCTTCGAAGAGCTTAAAATGACCTATGTTCTTTTTGGTAAGATACAAACAGACTGCCTAGAGGACCGGTTTGGAAAGTATAGACAACTGGCAGGTGCGCAGTATCATGGTTCTATCAGGCAGATTTATGAAGTCGAAAACAAGCTGCGCCTGCAGAGCACCTTGCCGACTATTTCCACTGACCAGCCATGGGAATGTGTACGGAAGCAGGTACAGGCATTGCATCCCAGCTGCAACGTAGTTGTAAGCAGCGAGACGCTTTCGAAGATACAGGACACCCTTCCGATCCTGGTCTACGTTGTAGGATATGCCGTGTGCGTGACCCTCAAAAAGTTGAATTGCGCAAAATGCAAGGACGCGTTGACTGTGGATAAGACAATCACAGTGTCTGCCGCCCATGAACACTATGATCTCGTGAAGCAGTTAGACCGAGGAGGTCTAGTGTACCCATCGATGTTTGCGCTTAATGCTGTTGCTCACAACTACGTTGTCGTAGACCAGCTCGTATACGCGACAAGAACTGCTGCCCGAACAGCGCCAGGTCATCACGAAGCTGACGCTGCATTTGCTGGCCAACGAAGAGCCATCTGACTTCAACGCCTGCGAGAACAGCCACACGAGTGAATCTGCGCTGAAAGACATCCTTCGGTGCAGCACGAACGTTTCACTGAAGAACTTCTGTGGAAAGCTAAACGACAAGCTTCTCGACGCTGCTGACAAGTAAAAAAAACGGAAAGCCGGAACAAGAAATAGCTGTATTGCTCCTGATGAAGGGCAAACACAAACGAAACTGGATTGTGTAAATAAATGTTTCGCTCCTATAATTTTTGTCCAGTGAAATTTCTTTTACAGCACATGCATGCTGGTTCTTGCAAGAAAAAAAAAAAAAAAAAAGTGCCCGCGCGGTAAATCGGTGCGACAACCTCTCTTGAACAGCGCTCCGCACTTTTATACCAATCCGCCCTATCGTGTGACATCACGGGAAGAGAGCTCAGGCCTTATACGTTTCTAGAGGGTGTTGCCTGTGCGTACGCAGGGAGAGGGGCTGTGGAAGATCG
Source organism: Ixodes scapularis (assembly GCF_016920785.2). Lineage (NCBI taxonomy): Eukaryota > Metazoa > Arthropoda > Arachnida > Ixodida > Ixodidae > Ixodes > Ixodes scapularis. Next base: position 84,623,746 of record NW_024609836.1, on the reverse strand, counting down.
CCATGTTTATCAGCTCGATTAGCGGTACTGTCGCTTCATTCTAAAAACACCTATCGAGTGTATACTTGATGCGCGATCTGATCAAGAGCGCCGTGATCGTAGGCCTCTGGAAACGCAGAGTATCGCTAAACGTTTGTGATGCTAGAACGCGTAACGAATGCAACACAATTGCCTAGCAATGTGCAATATGTTTTTAGAGCGCAGCTCTTAGGCGCGCGTTTCCGGCTTGAGCGGCGTCGGCGTAACCGCGCGATGCATTATGGGAAATGTCCCATAATGCACCGTGCGGGGTGGAGGAGGAGGAGGGGTCTACCCTCCCCTCAGTACCCTTCCCTCCTCCTCAAGAGCTGCGCTCCGATTCCGGGTTACAGGGTGTTGTAAACGTCTTTCTTTTTGTTTTCTTAAAAAAAAAAAAAGTATGTGTTTTGTTTTCCGATGTGAACAGTGTAAGCCAGTGCTGCTAGTTTCGGCGTTTGGTTTAGTTTAGTGTCAATTAGGCCTAAGTATTGAATGCGGTAGTGTTTGAGCTTTCTCATTAGCGCTCACTCCATTAACGACGGTGAATAATCCGCGAAGTGCTACGGCATCGGCGCATTCGCTCTTTCACGGTCTTCGGCTTCCTTCATGCAGTTCGATGAGTCGGCAGAATCGAGCGCGAGCGTAGCGAGTCTATCGTCCGCCAATATTTGTCCAGGTCGCCGCGCGCTGGGAGTATGCAAATGGCGGGCGACTTGGCACACATCCGGCCTAAAGCGCTAGGAGACTTCGTTGAATTTCGATCGCGAATCGCGACTGTGCTTCCTTCCCGACTGCGTCTTGCATGGTGCGACCAGATATGCGGCTGGCGAGAGCTCGAAAGGTATTTGATGTGTGGTCGTTTACACAGCGGGGAAAGCCGTCTTATGTAAACCAGGCAGGGCGTTTTTTTTTTTCCTTCTTCCTCTTTTTACTTTAAAACTAACTTAAACATGTAACAACGTCTCCCGCGTTTTTTGCACACGCGTCTGGAAAACACGAAGCCCCTGTCCAAACAGGAGACTTCAAAAAGGCGCGAAGCCACAGCTCTGCCGTATGGCGTGCGGTGGTCCGCGTCCGCCCGCGTTTCTTGCCAACGTCCGAATATCGCGTCTCTGCAGCTCGTTGCTCGCCCTCCCGCGGCGGAAACGGGAAGCGCTCTAGTCAGGGCATGGTGAGGGTTCCCGGCTCTCCTGCCCTGCGAGCACGGCAGAACTGCTCGCGATCATGGCTCGCCGAATGTCATTTCCGAATGCAAACGACACTCTTCACTGTCCCAACATAGTGCTGCAGCCAATATGGGATTGTACCTTAGTAGAGAGTTTCAGGAGTGCGTATAGAAGCAAAAGCAAGCACTGTGCGTTTGCGTTAGAGTTGCGTGCTCCACGATCCGGATGCGTGTCGTCGCCATGCTCCAATTCAAGTCCACAGTTGTGGGCTGGGCGCACGCACAGTGTAGAAACACTTTTCATTTTCTTAGCGAGAGCTAAAATGAATGAGAATAATATTTGTCTTTCTACCTGCACCACCAAACGGTATAACAGGTTTAAACCAAATAAAAATAAATAAATAGGGTCTAATATGACCAAAAAGAAAATTTTGATTTAGAAGTCAATCAACAAAGAAAAACAGGGAGGCAGCGAAACTACTAGATCCGGTACGGGCATGTCTTTAATCAGCGGGCTTTTTTTCGAGTATAAAACGGGGGTATATAGTGGTCGTAGTTTAAAATATTGCCCATTCAGTTTTGTGCCCCTTTGTCTTGTGTCTTGGTTGAGGCGACGACGAGGTTTCTTCATTGGTTTCTTTTGCTTATGTTAATATTTTTTTTTTAATCTGTAATATACAATACGGTAAATATGGATTGTCGGGTTTACTAAAATATAAATGTTTGTTTATTTTATTACCTTAGGTTTAATCTAAATTATCGTTCCAAACTTTTTTTTTTCCCCGTATTCTAGAGCTAAAATTTGTGAGAATGGATTTGAATATTTTCCTCCCATTAAGTTATTATGTAACCATAGGGGTTCATGGTCCGCTGAGTGACAGTGTCAATTTGTTTCAAGAGTTATTCTTTCGCCTGTGTTCCCTCCTATACACCTCTAAGTAATTCAAAACGGAGTCCTTTTCAGGTCTCCACCCCGTGTAGTGTAGAACTTTGCAGTGTAGAACACGCAAAGCTAACGTAAACGCACAGCGCTTGCGCGACCCCAATTCACTATAGGTGGCGCCACTCGTTTTCTAAAATGGTCGGAGATGCGTGGCACTGCTGAGCAGTGTGCTGGCTTTACTGGGAGATAGCAGCGCCAAGCGTGGACCGCCACTGGACTTGGTCGTCTGTGTCGCCGCCCGCCGTTGATCCTGTCAAGCTTCTAGGCCCTATTTTTTTTATAGAAAGGGAGCTACGCTTTCTAATTTTACAAGAAAACACCGACCTGTGAAATACACCTGTGACGAAAAGTTTAGATTGCTACGTGCAGGCGTCGATTTTTATGGTCCATTTTAGATCGAGCCCGGTGACTTGGGACACCCTATATAACTCAGTAGAGTGTTCCAGACATCTGGATGAGCATCGTACCGGCGTGCGGTCGTGTATCACTACTGCGTGATGCACGTTAAAGACCCCAGGCTAGCGGCTGTACCGCACTGGCTACATTTCTCATCTACAGCTGGGAGACTCGTCGCCCCTGTGAGGCAGACCAAGTTCTAGGCTGTATAAACACACACACAACCCAATTTTAGAGTGTTCCAGTCATGGTCTGTCCGATTAGGAAACAAAGACTGTGATCGAACTATCAAGTTACTTAAAAACACACTACTTAGTTAAACACTTAGTGTTACTGTCATTTCATTGTAACTCGGGTTTTCACGTCAAGAAAAAAGTAATTTTTGCGCATTGTTCATGCGCGGCGCGAAGTAGTTCTTACGAGACTCGGTTATCTGAGGAAAACGCGAGGCTTTTGGCGTTTGGAACGTGAAAGTCTTGCTAAGACAACATATATCTAATCTACAATTCACCTACGTATATCTTAATTCTCTACATAAAAGGGGAAATCAGTAATGCTCCGCGAGAAGCCGTACTTTTTTTACTCTGGTTCTTGAAGTGAAAACGGGTATAGTTACTAAAATTGTAACCGGTCAGGGACAAGTTAAGAGTGCAGGATAAGCTCCTCCCACAAACTATCCCACCCTTTCCATCATAGCAAAGCGAATGTTGGAGGTGAGGCCCTCCTTGTCTCCTCTCCAGGGCTTTGTGGGGTAGGAACTTGTCCTGCACCCCTTCAAGTATGTTTAATTGGTCACGTTACAACTCTGGTCGCTATACTCGCAAGAAGCAAGATCACTTTTTTTTTTAAATATTTTGAAGCATTTTATTTGCTAAACAACATGCTTCCGCGGCGATAAAAAGCGCACGACGCTTGAACCACGCCTTGGGGCGCTTGCACTCTATCGCGGCAGCCAACGGCGCGGCCTCTGGGTCATCTGCCCTGCTCCTGAACCCTGCGCCCACTGTCGACCCTGTTGCATCGGCACCGCTCGATCGTCGTGGTGGCAGGGGGGTCGGCGGCCTCTGGACACGCGACGGCCGCACAGATAGCGCCCAGCTACAACTCCGTTCTCACTTCTCGATGGACCGCCGCGGAGGCTCAGCCATTCCCCGACCAATCCAGCGCTGCGAACCTGACTACGCGACCCACCTTTCGCTGTCCATGCGGAGCGGTAGTTCGTCTGCTTCTTGAACAGGGGTTGCGATGATGTCGGAACGGGGAGCTCTTATTGGCTGACTGAGAAAAATGGTGGGTAGAGCTCGAGGCATCTAGTAGTGAGGTCTACCCACTATCCTCTTAATCAAAGCCAATCAGAGCTCGGGCTTTGTTCTGACGTCACGAGCAACTCCTGCCCAAGAAGCAGACGACTTGCTCTTTCCGTAACTTCGGCGGAGGCTACGGTTCCAGTCAGCCAATCAGCGCGTCGGAGGGAGACACGTCACTATACCTTATGCCCGTCTTCACCTCAAGAAAAAAGCGTTTTGCGCATTGTTCATGCGCGGCGCGAAGTAGTTCTTCCGAGATTTGGTTGTCAGGGGAAAAAGCGATGCTTTTAGCGTTCGAAACGCTTACGTCTTGGTAAGATAGCATATATGTAATCTAGAATTCACCTACATATATCTTAATTATCAAGATAAAGAGAGAAATTAGTAATGCTCCGCGAGGAGCCGGACTTTTTTTTACTACGGTTCTTGAGGTGAAAACAGGTATAGTTACACGCAGCGCTGTCTAAGTCACGGGTGGAAGAGAGAGAGAGAGGAAAGACGCATTGGTACGAATTTTGAGTGAGGGCCTGATCGAACAAAAATCTTGTTACTTCGTTTTCTAGGCGCAACCGACGCTACGAGCTGATGGTACCAATCATACATCATGAAAGCGCACCATCACGGCGTTCGTCACGTTTCCGTACGGTATACGTGTTCTATCGTCGCTGAATCGATCATAAACAGAAAGGGCTGAGGTGATTTGCGATACTTCACTCACTCTGCTTTGTTGGCCCCACTAGCTCGATTGCGTTTGGACTTACTGGGACAAGGCGGCTTCTGGGACACACAAAAGGAGGTCCGGGAGGTCCGGGTAAAAAGGGGAGTTCCTTTGGCCCCTGTACCTTTGACGAGGGCTGTCACATGCTTCGTCTCTGCTGCTCTGATATTGGCTCGAAGGGGCAGTAGTAGCGTTCGCTCTTTGCCAAGTTACGATCAAACGAAATATGGAATAATAAAGGCCACTATAAATGAGATCGAAGGCAGTTTGAACATGAGTGCAGTCTCAGCATTCGGCTGACTCTCGCGTCCAATCAGAGCGTCCAAGGTTTGGGCTTGGGCCCTGTGCCCCTCCCGAAAATCACGTGACACTCATACGGCATTGGATTGGCTTCGAGGGCCCGTAGCGTCCACTGCGGTCCATCGTGATTCGAAACGAAGGTACAGAGGTATAGTCGGGCGTGCGCCGGACTCATCGAGGGCGGGGAGGGAAACGGGCATAAAAAGAGGACCGCTCCACCCCTCCGCCAACTCCGCGCTCAATAATAAGCTTCAGAAAGCGGCCGGCCAGAAATGATCCGGTTAGAGCGTTTCGTACTTTTTCCCCTTCTTTTTTCTTCTCACCAGCCATAAGGACTCGTTGCCGTCTTCGATTTGTTGTTATCCAGGCTACCAGGTGGCACTTCGACCATTGGTCCTTCTGTAGAAATCTTTCCGAGCAGAATAATTTAATTTTGAAACACGATAGAATAAGGTGCGAAGACACAGCCCTAACTAACCTTTTCCCTCTCGGAGTTTCGTATTTGACGACAACAAACGAGCAAACAAATGCATAATGTACCTAACCAAAGACACCGGCGCGAAATAACGTGCGCTAATTTTATGTGTTTTTTTTTCTTTTTATTTTTTTTTCTTAATGTTCCACGTTGTTTAAGTCGATCAACGTGTTTTTGGTGGTCCACTTGTCATTGAAACTGCGTTCCGTGCATTTTATAATAATCATTAATGCAGATGTCCTTCATTCGGCTTACCGATTACCCCATTCATTAATTAATTTATTTACCTCGAAGACCCGCCATTTCCGTGCATTACACGACGGAGGGTAATGAATATAATCTGACAATTTTATAAAATGGTAACAAAAACAATAAAAACGAAGCGTGGTACGCGCATACAGTGGAGGCAAAAGTGCAGTTCCTAATACAATTCTAATGGGTCGGCGAATTAGCGCACGCCAATAAGCGTATAAGATCGCGAGCTAATTCGCCCCGATTCTTTAAAAGGAGTTCGTTCTGAAGGCATGTCTAACAGCGGTATCTAAGTCTAATTTCTATGGTTAATAAAGACACTGAGCATTTCATGAAATGTAGTGGTGTTAGTTTTTGTGACAATGTCATTTGGCAATAAATTCCATTCGGCAGTTGCACGCGGTATTGAATTTAATCTTACACACATTGTCAACTCTTGCGGAAACTCGGTCGGGGGTGTTCAGAAGAACCGTTTTCCTACGAGTGTTTTGATCATACATCTTACGAAGAAGGAGCGGTCTGAAGAGCTATCGATGTATGCTTTGGAGGCATGCACGATCTCAAAGTGACGTGACGCTGGTACACACCCTAACAAATGCCTGCGTGTCTACTTACCCGCAAAACACTCGAAGAGCCAATCTCTGCGATCTACGAAATCAGCTCAGCGAGGTCTAAACATCCGTTTAGACCTCAAAATGAAGTCTGCGCTGTGGCATTACGTATAATGCAAGCACGACGCATTGCGTCGCGTAATGCCAAACAGTTGTTCCGCCTCATCATTCGCTGAGCTGATTTCGTGGATCGCAGAAATTGGCTCTTTGAGTGCTTTGCGGGTGAGTAGACCCGCAGGCATTTCTTAGAGTGTACGAAGAATAGTTGCTTTAGATGGCTGTCTACATCGTTAGTAAGATCATTTTAGAATGACTGCCATATTTATAATGCATATTCAAGTTGAGATCTTACCAAAGTTGTGTAGGGCTAACTTTATTTTTTTATTTCAGGTGAAGCGAAATTTAGGTTGCGTCTTAGATAGCCAATTATGCTGTTAGGCTTCAAAATAACCTTTTAATGTGACTGTTCGGTGTGGATGTCCGTGGTGAGGTAAAGACCTAAATACTTGCACGATGTACAATCAACAATGATAATGATGTCAAGGGGGTAAGAATAAAAACTAGAGGAGATGGTACTACGAGCGAATGTTAGTAACTCGCAGTTTTCCAGGTTAAAGTTCTTCTGCCTGTCATGGCACCATCTGCTCGATTATATACGAGTTATTTTGCAACGCTACACGGTCGTATGCGGTTTAGACGGATCTGTAAATTGCACAGTTGTCTGCAAAAAGCCCTACAAAGGATGATACTAAGTACAGTTCCCTGTGGGACACCCCAAGTTACGGGGGACACGTGGCATATGGTTATTAATGAGGATGTAGTGGGAGGGATTGGCAAGGAATTCTGCCATCCAATTTGTTATGTGCAGATGAATTCTAAGATGTGTTAGTTTTCGTATGATGGTGCTGATAGAGACCCTATCAAACGCTTTGGGAAAAAATATATGGCGTAGTTTGATTTTTTTAAATTTTTTTATCGAGATTAGAAAGATGATCCCGACTAAAGTGCAACTGTTGGGTTCCACAAGAAAATGTTTTGCGGAAGCTACGTTGGTTTGGACATAACAATATATCATTTTCTAAGTAATTGATTACGTTTGCGAATATAATATACCCAGGAAGCTCGCAAGGTGCGTCAGTGATGGATACGGGGAGACGGTTCGTGATTAGGTAACGCTCCCCGTTTTTTGTGAATGGGAATAATTGCTTTTCTCTATTTTTTCGTCATCCGGGACCTCTCCCGTGAACAATGATTACCTAAATATAAAAAAACAAATAGAAAAAAACGACCGTACGCTCAGTGTTTCTTCAGAATGTTTAAAGTGGTCACCGATGAACCGTTAACTGCATGGACAAGTTTACAGCAGGGCGTTGCATCGCGAGAATCTGGACGCCGAACAAACAAGAAGCATTTCTTCCGTGACGTCAAACTGGGGGAATCCTCAGCGGTATATGGCGGTTATACGCGGTTGCTTGTTTCGTAATCTGTGTTCGCAAGATCCACCGTATAAGGTCGTTGCAACCTTGTTTCGTAATCGCTGTTACACAATAAAAAACTCTTTTTTTTTCTTTTTTTCGAGTCGAGAAACTATGCATGACTTGGAACCTGCACTTGAAAGCCGTACATCGTTCAAAAGACATTCCGCAGACAGTGCCGCACATGTGTTTCTTCAGCGCGACAGTTGAATGTCTAAAACTGTTCACGTACGAAAACATCGCGACACTGTTAGCGCGAGCACGACATCGGCGCATTTTCGCATTTTACTTCTAAATAGTGTTAGCGAGCACGAAATTTTTCGCTAGCATTATAGAACTAAATCAGCTCTTTCCGCTGCAAAAGATAGCCTGGATGACATCCCTTGGTTTCAGAGAGAAAAACTGGAAGAACTTGCAATCGCTCGTTCGCGGTAACAGTGTCGCGCTCGGTACGTACGTTGCAAGCGCGCTCTATGTAGTTGACAGACGACAAAACTAACGCACTCCTACAAGAAAAAAAAATTATAGGGAAATATTGTTCTAGCAATATTATTTCACTTTGTTGCGATGCGAGCAAAGAACGACTATGTAAATGTGAATTGCCCCGGGCAAAAACGACGGTGCTTAGGGAAAAAACTCGTGACGATGTCGGGGCGTTTTAAGAAAGTGGACGTAAGGAATGAGAGGGGAAAAAAAAACAAAAATCGATCTCGCCACTTTCCTTTACGATTGTGCTCTTCACGTTGCGATAATGCGCGGAACGGTTATTCAAAGAGAGACGCCCGCAATTTCTTGGAACTTCTTATAGAAACGAGTTCAAAATGAACGCAGGAGACATAAATACACGAACGAGCACCTTCCAATTGTTTATGCGAATGAATGTCTCGTAGTGTTCGCTTTTTGTTGTGCGCTCTCGGAAACAATCTCGGAAGATACATATAAAAATAAAAAAAATAAAAAAAAAAGAAACAGGTTTTGTTGGAGATCTGCCGTGGTGCCAGCAATGTCTTCCTAGAAAATGCGGACTCTCAAAACATACCGGTCAGATTTGATGAAGAAAAATATCTTTGGTATATGCACACTTTTTTTTCTTTTGTCACGTGTATTTAAATTAGTTCTAAGAATCTCGAGCCGTTCACTAAAAAACAAAAAAAAACTTCCGTGCCCTGTGTCTACCCGGAACTTTGCTCTTCATTCTCTGTAGCTCAATCAATCGGATTCGTCCCTTATTGATTTGCAGAACTTTCCCGATCGATTTCTTTTTTACCTGCCCTCATTTTTCTTCTTTTTTTTTTCCCCGCGCACTTCTCGGTGGAATTTTTTGCGATCCTTCTTTCCTGGTAGAGATGCGGTCACGCGATCGGTTGCGGCGAGGGCGCATTGAACGCTTCAGGTTGCATTAGCCCGCATAGTGTCTCCGTAGTGATGTCTCACATTGTTGACTATGTTCCCGGTTTCCCGAGAACATAGTCCACAATAACGAGACAAAAATGCGTGACCCAGTTCTGCCACAGACTTTATACGGGAGGCATATACAAATCATTAGGAAATGAATTATATTCATCACCCTTTTTGTGGGCAATGTGCAAACATTTCCAGAAACCAGGCCACAGGCTGTGTAAATAGTTTGAAACGGCCAGAACCTTACGTGCAAGCGGCGCAAGGCTCCCGTTAATGTGACACTCTTTTATTAAAATTTCCGCTTTGTATGACCCTGTCTTTTGGGCACCACATCACGAAGCAAGAGGCGTGCACTTTTTTAAGCTGGCAGTGACTGAATAGCTGAAAAGGTTCAGTATTACTCCAAATATTTTTTCTCCACTATATATATATATATATATATATATATATATATTGTAAAATAAGACGTTCACATTCGTTGAATGCAAGCGCCCAATTTCCAAGACGAATAGCCATATTTTTTTATTGCGGGACTGAATGTAACGCAGGCAGCCGGACATGGGAAAGCATTCCCAAAGCGTCATACATCTACGCACGTACGAGACGAGATATTTCCTACTGCCTTTTGTTTCCTCATAATACGTCTACCGGCGTTTCCTGACTGCCCATACAATCCTTCCGACACCGCCAGGAAACGAGAACAGACCTCCCACCGACAAACTAAAAAATATAATAAAAATCATTGCAGGCAAAAAAAAATATAAAAAAAGTTTAACAATATTGAATTGGGGAAAAAGCGGAAACTGAAAGAGAAAAAAAAAAAAAGGTGGGAGGGGGGAGAAGGGAGGAGCGCGGACACAGCGCCGAATATGAGGAAGCGTGACGACCCTAGCGGCCTTTCCGCGTACTACCTGCGATCGAGCGCGCGCCCGCGCGCGCGGTGGGAGGGGTCCCAGGAAACGATCGAGAAGTGGCGTCCCGCTGCTGTTCTGACTACGGGCCGGCGTGCCTTGGCGGTTCAACGTTCTTTTGGAGAGAGCGCTCGCACAGGAAACTTCTCCGAAGTCGCCGCCGCCGCCGCCGTGCACGCGACAGCACGGCGCCCGCTATCCACAGATGCGCGCGCGCACGGCGTAGCGCCCCTGGCGGCCGCCCGTGGAAACAATTGGTCGTAACGGGAAACGGTTTTTCTCAACGTGCCGCGGGAAACGAGGTGGCGTCCGGGACCGAATTGCGTGGGGAAAAAAAGAAAGGATGAAGAGGAGGAAATCGTCCGGCAAACGTGCGTCGCTTGATCGGCCGTCTGCTATTAAAACGAGTGGTGCTTTCGGGCAGTGACTATATTTCTCTATCTCGAGTTGTGCCGTCGAGGTCTTTGGGAAATTTTTTTTCGTGATGCGTGGCCTGCTTTTTTTCGCTTTGTGGTGGACTTCGTCGGCGATGGGAGCTCGAATGGACCGCGACGCCGAAGACGACCGGCGTAAGGTTCGCATGAAGCTGGCTCAGTGTCGGTCAACCTGCTTGGCCAAGGTGAGTGACAACTTCTTTCTTAGTATGTAACGTGTTGCGGGCCGTAAGGTTACTTCCACTCGCTGCAAGTGTACTTCTGCTCTTACATCATACATACATTTTAGAGTCACTCCTCGGCCGATACGAACGCCGAAAAAAACAATCGTGAAGCAAAAACTGCGAACTTCTTTAAGCTGTCAGTTACTTTTTCTTTATAATGTTTGGGCAGTGTTTGGTGTTTGTGCGATGTTTGGTGCTTGCGCTTCGGTGGTAGCATTCCATAAGCGGGTGAAAACGAGAGTCACTGCTTGCAATCATATAAACGTATGTTTTTTTTTGCTGTTTTTTTTTACGTTGTAAATTAGTTGGCAGCATACGATATATTGAAAACATAGGAAAAAAAAAATAAAAGGGACTGACGAAAAAGGACAATTGATCCCGTATTTCGTTGCTGCCTTTATTTAGTGAGCGCCTATTCTTTTAGAACGGAGCTGTAAGACGCTCGATATTTTCTTTTTAATGTTGCCGACAGTTTATATAGAAACGAAACATATCGCACACTTTATGTGTTTCATACAAATCACTTGCATATTCATAAATATTATGCATATTCAAACACCAATACTGAAGAGCGTTCTTATTCTTTTCCCTATCATACTTAGACTTACGAATATATTTTTTTTTTACCGAGAAAGTTTTGAACGTTGCGAAAAATTTGAACAGTAAAAGATATTTTATTCGACTGACGTTTCTGGAAAACGTCCCTTCTTTATATCTGTCTAATGAAGTTTTTGTTGGTGTTCAAATTTTTCTCAACGTTAGACAACTAAAGAAAATAAAGAAAAAATAGGTTCATACGCTGTCAGAACACGACCAAATCAAACGAAAACTATGCGGAATTCGAGAGTCCAAACCTCGAGCCTACCTCATGTGCGAGAAAAAGAGTTAACCAAAAATTCTGTCTACGCTTGCTGAACCGAGCACCACACCCTCAATATCGAAGATTTTCTTGAGTCGAGATAGACGTAAAATCGGAGCATGCATAAGAAACCAACATTAATCCCGGCGCACGACTGATAAAACATAAGGAAATAGGTGAGCTTTTTTCTAGTGAGCCCATGGGCTCGTGTCCGGTTAGCTTTCATGAATGCGTCAATCTAAACTGGCGCTACCCTATACGGTTGTAATTTTGAGTTTTCCACAATGTTTAGGGTTAGAAAATCACTGCTTAACGGCTCTTTTACATTTTTTTTTTCTTTTTATTTTTTATCATTAAATTTCGAATTTATCACCCTTCGTAATTTCACGCATCCTCCAGCTTCTACTACTCTGCATTAACTGAGTTACGAAATGCGTACAAAACCTGTAGTACATTCGTATGACTAAGAACAAAAAATTAACACCCCTACTTTCATAATCAACTTTCTTTTTTTTTAGAAAGTTAGTTACTTTTTAATATTACTAGAAGGCTTTTTTTTTTTTTTTTCTCGAACAAAAAGGGTAACACACCGTTCTGCGCTTGAGGAGACAATGGAAACTCTCCGATGATCTTTCCTGAAAAGAGCATGCTCGAAATATTCCCTCAGTAGACCCTTTTCAAAAGTGCGCGCGCCATCTATCGGCTGGTGCACAGCTGCTTCGTGTCCGTTATTGTTTAAGCAGACAACCTGAGCAAGACTAGGGCTATGTTCCGAATCTTACTCAAATGGATCCGAGTTACTCCTGCGGATCGTGTCACGTGACAACACAGATTGAAAAACCCTAACCGTGGAGTAAGATCGAGTCAATTTTGGAACACGGCCTAGGTCAGCGTTCGCCGTGAACTTGTCTCAGCTCGGCGGCGATTATTCGAACCCAATCATGGGCTTCGCGCCCAGAAATGGCGACCGCCAGTGTTGCTCGACGAAGTTTGGAAAGAGTCGATTCATGTCAATTCCTTCTCTCGAACAAAACGCACTTCCGAGGAGTCAAGACCGGGGCAACGACGCGCCGCTTCTTACGAGTCCATTTTTGCCCCACACCGAGGTGTGTGTGGGTGTTGCGCACGCGCAGAAGACCGATTCGTGTCTGAAAGAAGCGTCTGCTTCGTGCTTATAGCAGCGACACTGCGTCACGCCATGTCGTGGTGACATGGAGCATAGGGAGCATAGCCTCAGGCTATGCATGGAGAGTCGAAACACTCTAAGACAGTCTCCAGACACTTTCTGAGGCGGGTTTCTCCTTTGTATGACGGTCACAAGTCCAAACATAAGCTCTGCAGTCATACGTTCGGAGCACACCTGAATGTACGAAGCACGTTCCTGCAGCGATTACACCGTGTCTCTTGCGTTTGATGTGAGTACCTTTTGTGAACATCCTGGTCACGCCATTGGCGCCACTCGATGAACTTGCTGCCGCGAGGCGATGGCGCGGATAATTAAAATTAAAGATAAAAAGAGTACGAGAGTTAGAGACAGAGCTACAGCCGGTGGAGATAATCGTTCTAAGCCGAGGCAGGATTACAACCGAGTCGTTGTTGACACGGCGACGCGTGTAAACAGATCCCCCGCAGCCTTATAATTCCTTACGGGAATACTACAAATCCTCGGGGTGTAAATAAAAAAAAAGAAATAAAAAAGAAGCCCTATTGTATCGAGACTGTTCTGCTCCCGTGGAACGTGACTTGGATCGTTACTGGCCGGATTATCGTCCCGGAGACGTTGCCCGATATGCGGCCGAGACGAGAACGCCTGCTTTTTGGCGATGCAACTCGACTCTCTGACGCCAGTCCACTGCGGTGGCGCTGCTGTCGACAACACTGCGTGCGTGTGGTCAAAGCGGGACCGTTCGCAAACAGTGTGTTGGTTTATCGGCGACGTCAGGAACCATAAGAGGACGGCACCGAAAAAATTATGTTCGTGCTTCTCGCCCTGGTGATTCGTTCTTTGGCGTCCAGTGTTACAATCTCATTGGCTGCCGAGTTACACGAAAGATGCCGGCGCCTTTCGCGCATTAAAGAGTTTTAACCCGATAGAGGCACGCTCAAAGGCGTCGACGGAGCATCGTTATCGGAGTTATCGGATGACTCGAATAAAAAAAAAATCAGATTTGTTCGATTTCAATTAGGTTTTTGTTTGATTTAAATAAGATTAATTTTATTTAAATTGTTAGAAAAATTCACCCAACCACTGAAAACAACGTGGACTAACGAATTACTGTACATTTGAAGTACAATTTAACCAACAACTTTTTATTCTGCATAACCCGCCATAGTAAGACGAAAACAACAGCTCGGTTTTTTTGTGTGATATCAAGCTTAATTTGCTTTTTGTTTCGCAATCTAGGACACTACACTTTTCTTATAATTTTCGTTTCTTTCTTTTGCGTTCGTGTCTGCTTTGAATAGGACGTTACGTGACTCAAAAGAGCGCCAACCATCGATTTTGTGTGTCTCGGTAATTACAAGTAGGAATGACCGCTACCGTGATGTCATGACGTCATATGTAAATCATCAAAGTGACTGGTTCATCGCGTGCTCTAGAAACACGGACACCCACGCATTCGCTCGCGCATGCTCAGAATGATTATGATAATTCTCTTGGTTCTACGATTTTCTTCCTTTTTTTTATTTTGTCAGATTTGCTCACACTGGCTTCTTTTGGAGTCACACTATACAGAGAAAAACTGAAGAGGAGGAGGATATGAGAGCGTGCGGTAACGTCAGAACGTCGAGCTCTGATTGGAAGGATTAGTGGGGAGATGCAAAGGCTACCTGCCTTTATCTCTATTTGGGTTGTTTCCATCCAATCAAAGCGAACGCTGAGAGCGTCGTGTGCTCCTCTCGCAGGGTCTGGCGTTCGAACGCCGGACGCCGGTGGTCAGCGTCTGATATTCGAACGCCAGACCCCGCTCAGATATCCCCCACTCCTTCAATCTATAGACCTTTCCAGCGGCAGTCTCGAACGAAGCGAGCGGGCGAAAAATGCTGAGTCACTGAGCTGTGGACGCATGCGCAGCGTCCGATATACCGCACAGCAGATCAACAGCGCATGCTTGGAAGGCGTTCCACAGCCCACCAGACAAAGATGGCAGCGCGCAGGGGGGGATTTCTGCAAAGGTCTATAGACGTCTGGCCAACGTCGTGACGTTATTTTACTGCCCAAAGGCTATTTGTGCGTTTGCTCGGGCACGGGCTGTCATCAATGACGTAGCCGAGGGGGGTCGCCGTCGCCTTACCCTTGGGCCCGTTGATGTTTCAGTTCGGCACCAAGGCCCCCTGGGATAGCAGCCTGCGCCACGTCGAATGCCAAGCCGTTTCTGACTGCAACATGGTGAGGTCGTTTTCTGCAGCGTCGCTCTCCTTTTGAGTCAGTTACAGAAAGTACTTTTTATTCCTCGAACGGTACAACCGAAAAAAACAAATAAAAAAAAAAAAAACGAACGTGTTTTTAGATGCCTGCACAAAAAGGAATACCTAGCCGGGCTTTTTTTTTTTATGAGCAATATAACCGCAGTAATTTTCCTGATATCTGGAAATTATAATATCATATGCACAAATTTTAGTGTCGATATTCAGAGATATCGAACTTCGCTGCTTGAAGCCGGCATGAAGAAATATCAAATGAAGTTCTTCATCACGTGTTTGACCTCGTCCAAATCTGTAATTTATTGCGTTGTATGTATGTTTAGACATTCGGAAGTTAGCCTCAATGGGCGACTTGTCTCTCAGCTGTATAGTTGAGCAATTTAGCCAGTGATGTACGCAGTAGTCATATACACGACCTCACGCCGGTACACTGCTCATCCAGATCGAAACGGGCAGGGGTAGAAAACAGGATCCACCCCCCCCCCCCCCCCCCTTTTCTCCCTCGTCAAATTCTGGTATTTAAAACAGACACGGGAGAAAGTGCGAGATTCTCATAATTGTCCCTCTTTTCTTTCACCTTGTGACGTGTGCAGTGCTGGCAAGTGTGCGACCTCTTCTACAAGGACTTCGACCTCTGGGGCCCCATGTGCGGCGTCGAAAACATATGCGTGAGTCGATCCCTTTCACATACCACGCTATAATATAGACCCTTTCCCAAGATCACCTCCTGCGCGCTGCCATCTTTGTCTGCTGGGCTGTGGAACGCCTTCTGAGCATGCGCTGTTGCTCTGGTGTGCGCATATCAGACGCTGCGCATGCGTCCACAGCTCAGTGACTCAGCATTTTTCGCGCAGGTGATAAGCCCTGGAAAGGTCTATAGACCAGTCGGAGAATTTAATATATCGCTTTTTGCGCGTTACCATCACTGGGCTGTGCAACGTGCCCCGAGCGGGCGCAGATAGCTCTCTTGGACGCGAGATCGGATGCTGAGCAAGCGTCCACATCGCAACCCAGCATTTTCGTTTTTCGCCCGGGTTTTAAACGATGAAGAGACGTCAAGAAAGATTCCCTGATATCGCTTTCAACGTACATTGCCTCAATCACCAATCACCGGTCTTCCTCTAATCAGTTCAGCCAGTGAAAAGGCGGAATGGTACCGCGTGCTCCAATGTGCGTGCAGCGTCTCGGAGAGTTTTCGCATTACTCGTGCGCGGCTCGAAGAAGTTCTTACGAGATGTGGTTGTCGAGATAAGAAACGATCGTTTTTTTATTTTTATTTATTTTATTTATTGATACTGTTAGCCCTATCACAGGGCCATTACAGGAGTGGAAGGTACAAACGATAAAAAGCAGAAAGATACAAGATGTAAATACACACAGTTCTCGCATTTCGCTTGGTTTCATAAAAAATGCTGACACTTCATAGATAACTTCCCGTGCTGGCAAGTAATCAAGACGATACACACGATACTCATTCAGTTACTCGCACATATCAAAACGTTTTCAATGCAGTGAAGGAAGGTTGTAATGGATGATGATGTCACCGTTTCATTCGACAGTTTATTCCATTCCCTGACGGCTCTTGCGGGAAAAAACTAAATTTAAAGCAATCGTTTTTCACAGAATATTCTCTTATGTATAGACTATGCCGGTGCCTTGATTTTTCGTCTTTAAGAACTTGGAAATAATTATCTTTGTTTATCTTTACACATTCATTAATAATTAAGAAAATAAATTTTAATCTCTCAAAATGCGTCCTAGACTCGAGGGTTGGAAGATTAGCCATTTGACAGAGCTCAGTAGGGGAATGATCGCGCCGGTATTTGTTATAAATGAACCTAGCAGCTAAGCGCTGGACCTTTTGTAATTTAAATGCGTTAGTGACAGTATGTGGGTCCCATGCTATTTTGGCGTACTCTATGACTGGCCTGACAAGGGTCTTATAAGCGAGGTTTTTTACTTCCGGTGAGGCATACGACAAGTTTCTTCTTAGGTACCATAGCGATCTATTGGCTTTTGCAGACACTATGTCTATATGAGAATTCCAACGTAAATCTGAAGTGAATGTTAAGCCTAAGTACTTGTGCTTAGTTACCCTTGCGAGTTCATGCTCGTTGATACAGTAGTCGTACCTCAGAAATTGTTTTTTCCTCGTAACTGTCATAAAGACTGATTTTCCTGGATTTAAAACCATTTGCCAATCTTGACACCATTTGTTAATATTTTGTAGATTTCTATTTAATTCGGCCTGATCATCGGGTGTTCTTATTTCATTATATATCACGCAGTCATCTGCGAACAATCGTATTGGCACGTTAATTACATTGTGGAGGTCATTTATAAAGATTAGAAATAACAGCGGACCCAAAACACTTCCTTGAGGCACCCCAGAAAGCACTGGAGCAAAACTTGATGTACGACCACCGGTTTCAACAAACTGCACCCGAGAAGATAGATAAGAATGAAACCATTGTGTTATGCTTGTGTTTTTAAACAAATTGTTCAGTTTTAGTAATAACTTCTGATGAGACACTTTATCAAAAGCCTTGGCGAAGTCTAAGAATACTATATCAGTCTGACCGCGATCATTAATTGTTTGGGCTAGCTCGTGAACGGTTTCGATCAGCTGGGTTGTAGTAGAAAGGCCCTTTCTGAACCCGTGCTGCGAATGATAAAAGAAATCATTGCTATCTAGATAATTGAGAATATGTTTTGATACGACATGTTCGAGCAGTTTGGAGCATGTGCTGGTAAGAGATATGGGGCGATAATTTCTTACATCAGAAGTAGTACCACTTTTGTGTATAGGAATGATTTTAGCACATTTCCATGCAGTTGGTAACAAACCCTCCGAGAGTGATGATTGGAAAATAATGGTTAAATAATGGTTGGCGTTTGAAATGTGTGCGTCTTGATAAGATAACACAAAGTTAATCTATGAAGAACCTACGCATACCTTACTTAATTCAATACACGAAGGGCGAAATTAGTAACGTTCCGCGAGAAGTCGGACTTTTTTCATCGCGGTTCTTGGGGTGGATACGAGCTTAGCTTGTTTCTCGCTTCCTTTCACACGCATCGAACGATCGTAATCATCGGCGCGCTCGTCAGCGATTACGATCATGATCGTAATCATCCGCGTGTAGCGAAGAGCGTTTCTAAGAGCTTGGCCAAATCGATAAACGCTTTCCGATATTTTTTTTTTTTTTTTTTAAAGGGGGTCGTGAGAGATTGACGCAAAAAGATAAGGGACATCGTTTCTCATCATCCTGGAGAGGAAGCACAAAATTAATATCGTAAGGTACAAGATGCGCACCTTTTGTCTCAGCGTCTGCCCTTATTGTTTCCCCCTGCGCGCGAGTTGTTGGGGCTTCCGGCGCTTGGGGCACTTTCCTTTGTCCCCGGGTTCGGCCTGGGCCGGCGATATTTGCGCCGGACGGAACTGTTTATTGCGGGGCTGAACATCACCGGGTGCCCGATAAAAGAAGGCGCGCGGGTCCTTCGCCTCGGGGAGCCTTGCCGGGACTCCAGCAACCTCTTCGGCGTCGTACGCCGCTGTCGCTCTTCGCCGTCGACCGTTTGTGCCCCACGCCCGCAGCAGTAAACGAGTTTCGCCACTACGAAATGCTTTCCTCTTGTTGTTTCTTTTTTCCCTTTTTTTATGATGGCTGCTTTTTAGCTTTTTGTTAGCAAGAGAACTCTTCAAGTGCATGCGGGTTTTCACTTTGTCATGTTTGTTTGCCACGGTTGCTTCTAAACTGTTT
The DNA here is from genome assembly GCF_016920785.2 of Ixodes scapularis. Classification (NCBI taxonomy): domain Eukaryota; kingdom Metazoa; phylum Arthropoda; class Arachnida; order Ixodida; family Ixodidae; genus Ixodes; species Ixodes scapularis. Next base: position 84,605,067 of record NW_024609836.1, on the reverse strand, counting down.
AGTTGCTTGTTTACTGCTATACTGTTACTGGCTCTCCCCCTCCTCAAAATGATGTAGGGTGTAGGGCGTCCGTAGCGATATTGTCACGTGAAATCGTGACGTCACGACTTTATGAAGGGCATCGTGACGTCACGTCACGATGTCACTTGACATCATCTGTCTAGATTGTTTTATAGCGATAGATGAGTTTGTAACTCTCCGAGCAGACATTGGCGATGAACCTTTCTCCAGGTATGATACCTGAAGAAAGAGAGAGATGAGAGAGAGATTGATACATAATGGACTCATTAGGGCCCGATAAGCTGTCGCAGCTACTATCGCTGTAACTGCGCTGTGGATTCCCAAAGGACTGGATGTTTGTCTTTGTAATTCGGAACAATGAGTTTTTAGATTTGAATGTAATGAAAGTATGCAAAGAGAGAAAGATAGTAAAAGAATGATTGAAAGGCCTGAGTGCAATAACATGTTAAAAGAAGAAACATGAAATGCGGTGCTTTCTTGTTTTATACTTTTACTTGCCTCCAGTCAATGTTCATAGTCGTTTCTCTTTTGAACCGAATACAGAAAGTGAATATGGCAAATATGCACTCGCACATGCCAAAAATATCTAAAAAAATATAATGAACAAGAAAATATATATAAAGAGGACAAAGCATGTGTTGTCGAAGCTATGAGAGTCGACCAGAAATGTGATCGCCCACTCGGGGAAAAAAAAAAAAAACGTCGAGCGGCGGTATCCTCAATTCCCTAACGGGACGCTTTTAGGAGATCCTTTTCTTTTCCCGGCTCGATGACGCTCGGCGTCGAGGGAGGATGCAGAGAAGACGAAAAAAAAAGAAAGAAAGGGGGCATCTGATTGATCGCGCCGGCTACAGATTGAGCCACAAAAAACTTTCTCGGCGCCGGAAGTGGTACGGCGCCAGGCCGGCGGGCGGCGCCGCAGTCGCTATGGCAACGGTTCGCCGGACGGCCGTTGCCGCTGTCGTCTGCTGACCCTGGCATAGTTTTCATCTGCTCCCCATCCACTTGGGCTTTCATCGTTTCTGGCAGTCCGCCTAACGAACTAGGTTGCACACACAATCGTTGACTGGCAGAAAGAAGGAAGAAGAAAAATAAAAAGAGCAGTATTTTATTTTTAGGTTTTATAGTGTTATGAGTTTTTACTGCACGAAAAGCAGCGCAGGCGTTAGGGATCGAATCGCCTGTGAACTACTTGCTCGTTTGGATCTATAGTACGCAGTAATGCAGCAGCCTGAGTGAGGTCGGGAGGCAAGCATTATTTTCTGCATTAAAAAGCAGACCTAACTTCCCCCTCTTGCACGAGATTCTTGGATAATGTTTTCATGATGCGAAATATATGTTATTAAGGTCGTCGGGATTTTCCCCATACAGAGCTATTCACATATACTGCAGAACTGCATGGTGCGCTACGATTTCTCGCTCTGCTAAGCGGGTATTGTTTTCTTCATTAATTCATTTCAAGGTGGTGTTAGTTTCCTCTCTATTGGCGAGGTGTTCCGTTGATATAAAACAATTAGGTACGCAACGGACAGTTTGTCAGAGAAGTTGAAATAGCTTGGCGATAGGGAGGAAATCCAGTTCTCTGAAAAAGATGTACCGGGAATAATTTTGTGTCCATATTTTGTAACATTCATTCACTGTTCTTATTTTATTTATACTTTTATTTAAACATTAACACGCGTAATTATGAGTACTAAGTACGTGATGCGCTCGATCGCCCGGCAGCTTTAGGTCGTCTAAAATTGTCATATTTTTGTTTGTGCCGCTATTAAAAAATGGATCTTGCTTCCAAAGATTGTACATTGCCTTACGATCATGCAGTACACAAGCGGCGTAGACTTTCCATTTTCCCGGGGGGGGGGGGGGGGGGGGGGGGGGGGAGGAGGAGGAGAGGCAGGCTGAGAAGTTTCTCCTGGGGAGGGGGGGGGGGGGGGGGCTGCGCGTTATTTTTTCGCCAGAACTGGAGATTGAAGCCAAGGAAAGCACGCTGGGATTCCGTTTCCCATGCATTTTGTCAATAAAGGCAACGTGAGCGTTATTTTGTTTACATGCTGCTACTAGAAGCTCGTTACATGGCACGTAAACAGCGTCTTGGTAAGGACAGCGTCTTGGTAAGGCGCTGTCCTTACCAAGACGGCGCCTTACCAAGGCGCCGTCTTGGTAAGGCGCCGTCTTTACCAAGACGGCGCCTTACTAGCGTCTTGGTAAGGCCAGGGGGGGGGGGGGGGGAGGGGGGGCACGAGCCTTGATGCCCCCCCCCCCCCTTCCCGAAATCTACGCCTATGCAATACACGGCACATAAACTCTATCGAAGATTTTCTTGAGTGCTTCAGATCTGCACGCGTGTGAGCGAGCCAGCGACAGTTTCCACAACAAAGGACCATGCACCTGGCCTGCCGATTCGTGGTCTATAATACGTCACAGAAATTAGATGACAATGGACATTGCCTTCCACTAGTGGCTGTTCAAACCCCTTTGCGACGTTCGCGTAGCCAAGTAAATACATTGCTATTGATCTTGGATATTGCTTGATTCTAATTGTTCTCGCGCGACTGCAGAGTGTTGACAAAAAAAAAAAAAAAAAAAAAATTCCTATCTGCTCAATCCAGTTCCCCGGGTGCAAAGTGGCCTGCTCTTTCCACAAGACCGGGTCAGACGGTAAGCGATTCAAATCTCTATTTCTCTGCTTGATTTTTGGCGTCTACCATGTGTTTTCGCGTGTAGAAAATTTTCGAATCAAATTCAGAGGTTATATTGATAAAGATAAGTTATTTTCGTACGATGCATATGTCTAACATTTTGGTTATTTGCTTCCGTCTCTAATAGAGCAACTAGTTTATTTACACTTATCTTGGTGCTTGCTTGCATTCGTGGTTATTGTCTTCTTTTTTTTACGTTATGTACACCGGTTTTGCCTTCATGACCTTTCACATTACTATTTTTATCTCTTCCGTCTAATACGTTGAGAAAAAGAAACACCCCTACGAAATTCCTGTCGAAAAAGAGTATGATCGAGATATTCATTAGTAGCCTATTTTTCGGTCTCTTTACAGTTCTTAAAGGTTTCGGTTCTTGTAGAGTTCACACAGTGTACCGGCAATCATACTCCTAGAAACTCAATAATATAAAAATGCAACATAATATGCATGACGTCCGCATGACGTCATAGCATAATGCTGGTGGTCATTCTACTTGTACTTATTAAAAAAAAAAGAAAAAGAAAACAGCGACGGTGCAAAATATGTGTTGCAGAAGGTAGGCGCACAGCAACAAGGCCACCACACCGGCTACTGACGTCCTTGCAAGCCGTGTATAAATGGCGTTCACAGGCCGCCACATTCCAGGACATGTTCTGCCGAACCAACACCAGCTAGAATAACCGAGGCCTGCGAACGACCTCCTCCACAGAACGTCATCCCAGTCGAATGCCACCAACCGAGCGATTGGACCCGACCCCCGACGCCGACTGTCCTTCCACGCGTTCATTGGATACGAGGCCCAGCCGAACGCCAAAGCAACGCTCGCGTACAATCTGCGTCTTTCTTCGACCTCACTGTGATGACGTCACAATTCCAGTGCACAAGCTTCGATTCTTCTAGATGGTGTTGGCTGAATGCATGCTTATGTATATCTTCAACACCGGCCGCTTCTGCAACACGCCCTTCAGGTGTCCTCAAATATATTGTTGTTCTCTTTGCCCTTAGCATGCGCTGTGAATGAGCTCAACTATGGCGTCTACCCGTACAGAAACGGGCCATATTATATATAGGCATATATGGCCTTCTTTGCACAGCTCTCGGTCCGTATATGGCATTTCTGTGCTCGTAGACGCCATAGTTGAGCTCGTTGTTCACAGTGCATGCTCGAGGCGAAAAGAAAAACGCCATTTACTGGCACAATTCTTGATATGGCGGCCATGTATGGCATTTCTGTATAGGTAGTGACTACGAAGCCTGCTGAAGTGTTGAGGTGTGTGGATGTCTTGTTCGCAGGCGGCGCCGTTAACGTGGCGGCTTCCCTTCAGCCGCCTCGGTTGGAGCACGACCCCGTGGAAGACGTCGTCCGCGTCACGTGGTCTCCGCCCCGGGACGCCAAAGGTCGCCCATTGGTCGGAGCCCTCGTCTATGTGGTGATGCTCAGGGGACTGCTGCACCAGGACCGCTGGCAGGAGGTCGCCCAGGTGCTGTAGACCATCCCACTAACCCAGCGCTTCCCGCACTCTGCTACCTTGCGACCTACCAAAAACATACAATATCACGTCCGCCCCCCCCCCCCCCTCCCTCCCTCCCCCCCCCCCCCCCCCCCCCGGCCCAGTTCCCCTGCTTTTCGCGATGCCACAAGTTTTTTTGTTTTTTTTTCTCAGCTGTGTATGAACGGTAATACAGAAAATTCACTCCTTAATTTGCCAGTTGACATAGTCAGAGTGAAACCAACTGTGCAAAGAACCATCGAAATAAACAAACAAAAAACATGGCATGTTAGCAGGCAGGACGGTTAAACGTAATGTCTAAAGCCAGCTTGTTTGTTAGAGTACAGTTTCCCAAAACGCAACTATCAGTTCCGGCTCAATGTTGAGCTGCGCGACCCGTACTTTTCTTTTATTGGGGACACAGCAAAAAATATGTATGTATTTTTTCATGTTCCTAAATCGATTCGCGACCCCCCCCCCCTGATTATGCCGCAATTGGGGTCGCGATCAGTTTGGGAAACACTACACTAAGCACTAAGGGCTCTCTGAGCGGCACCAGTTTGTTTGCCTGCAACGCCACCTAACGTACATCCGGGCACTTCAACGGAATCGTCGGGGTAAAAGAGGGAAAGGCCATGCACCGTTTCCATTGCTTCTAATCGTTTGGGCAGTTCTTATGGGTTCTACCGCCGGAACTGCCCTAACATGGAGACTATTTTTCCTCTCTCCTCTCACCCCACTAGAATGAATGGTCTTCTATACTCTCGGAGACAGCATGTCGCTGAGGATGGCTTGGACAGCCGTCTTCAGTGGTGAAAGGCAACGCTTAGACGGGATTACGAACTCGGAAGCTGTGGCGTACGTGGCTTCATGTGGAAGGTCACGCGAACGTACCGGTCATCGTGATGTCTAAATAGGGAGTTTTCGTAGACCGCGCTACCCCCTCCGCTAAGCGTTCCGCAACGAAGAAGTCGCTACTGCGCCTGCGCGCCGATAGCATTGACTGTGGAGTTCCCGCTACCGTAGCGGATTGCGGAGGGCCTTGCGGGACGGCGAAAACGATCTACGAAAACTCCCTAACAGCATTGCTGACGGTACTCAATGAGCTATCATGGCAGAGCCAAGTACCGCAGACAGAGTGTAGATACTCTCCTTGTCTCTTAGGATACCGAGTCTACTACATTCTGACGCCATGATATGTCTGAGCGCGAATATAATTTCACGTTGGATTAATTTAACTGTATTATATTTAATTCCCCACCACCGAAAGCACGAGGTTAGGATCCTCGAGACAGTTGTATCATTGGTGTCCCCTTGGTTCAAGGAGCCAAAAGTAGTTTTGGAAATATGGCCAACGTTTAGGTTGACCGCTCAAACAGCCGAGTTCGCTATAAATGACACAATCTCAGGCAGGTGCCAGAGACTGCACTGCATCGCCACGCAACAGAACACCAGTCGCAATCGTTATCGTACTATATGGTAATCTCTGTTTGGCTATGTAAAGACGCGATGCCGCAGAAAGGGGGTAGCCCTGTCGCCACCCAGAGGTCTGTGGCACCGTTTGTAATTAAGACGATAATGCTTCGAGTACGTGGTCGGATGTATTATTGACGGCTCGCGGGGGTCGTCGAAGGAACACCAATTATACTTCAGACTAGTTCAGCCAATGGAAAGGGAGATCGGTATCATGTTCCAGTGGTCGCCGAGATCACATGACCCTAGCCTTGGGCGTTCTTTGTGCGTCTGCTATAGTAACTGACAGCAATATGTTTCAGCTTGTTGCTTCCTAATTCATCATACAAGGAAGATGTAAGATCAGTTTGATCGCGGCCTCAAGCTGTTTGCGACTGGTGCTGAGCGCAGTTTTTCCGCGTCCCCTGTCCCGAACAGACCTCGTACCTCAACGCGAGCGTGAGTCGGAGCCAGCTGAAGCAGTCGTCCCAGCTCAAGCTTCTGGCCATGGGCCCAGAGGGACCCGCGGCTCAGACCCTGTCACCCGTGGACCTAGACGCGGGGTCCCAGGGGCTGCTGACTCAGGACGACGCGCGCGGACACGGAGAACCCCGAACGTGGACGCCTCGCCTGGTCAGCCTTCGCTGGCTGAGGTCCTCGGTCGAGGCTATGGTCACGTGGGACGGCGCATCCTACAGGGCGTCTGACGCGACGCCGGCAAAGTTCGAGGTGAGATACGCGCCTGCCAATCTCGAAGCAGTTGCGCCCTTGACCGGGCGTATATGAGCTCAGTACGAATCTGACGGTCACATCTGCTCATACATTGTGTAAAAGGCGTTCGCTGCGCAGACGTAATGAGAGAATCGCCCTTCTTTAAATTAATTTTCGCAAGAACTGTTGTCCAAGTTTATCGTTTTGTTTTGTTTGTCCAGGTGATGTGGAAGATTCTGGACGGCTCGATGGACGTGACGGGCCGGCAGTACACCTCCCACGACGTGGCCACACTCACGCTGTGGCCCGAGGCCACCTACGCCGTGACGGTGCAGCGCTTCGGGAGTTCCGAGTCGCCCGACTCCGTCAGCCAGGCCCTGGTCATCGACACCCACGGGCTGCAGCCGGAGCCCAGACCACTCCTGCAGGAATGCCCAGGTCAGCGCCTTGCCCACAGTTGGATGCCGGAGTCGGTGACTGGACGCCCGATGCTTGGGATCTATGCAGAGCGGAAGGTCGTCTGCTTCTTTTGCAGGGGTTGCGATGATGTCAGAATGCCAAGCTCTTATGGACTGATTGAAAAACGTAGTGGGTAGACCTCGAAGCATCTAGCATTGAGGTATACGCACTACTATACTTTCAATGAAAGCCAATCAGAGCGCGGTGTCGTTCTGACGTCATCGCTACTCCTGCGCAAGAAGCAGACAACTTGCCCTCCGTATAGTCACCACTGTCCCTGAGTGCACGACGTAGTGAGCCCCCAGCATCTTGCTAGAGAGGGTCTTTACTCCTCTTCCTATTCTTCAGTGACAAGACTGTTGTGTGTGATCGAGTAAACAGAGTGGACACGCATAAAAGTGCGTGTTACTACATGAAGTAGTGTCTAACGCCGCCACTTCGAAAACTAGCTCTGGCAAAACGCTGCGTTCTTAGAGGGTTTCGCGGCGTCGGCGTACCCGCCCCGCTAAATTTAGCGGGAAATTGAATTGATGTTGAGGGCACGTGACGTCAATTTTCCCGCTAAAATAATCGGGGAAAAGGACGTCGGATGACTTCGTGTCACGTCACCCATGAACAAATTCAGTTTCTGCGCTAGATTTAGCGGGAAAACTGACGTCACATGACCTCAACACCAATCTGGATTGTACGGAGGAGGAAGAGGGGCACACCCTCCTCTCCGTACCCTCACCTCCTCCTCCTCAAGAGCTGTACTCTAATTTCGTCTTACAAAATTTTGTAAACGTCTTGCATTTTTTTTTATTTTTAGAGCGCAGCAGGCGCCCGTTTCCAGCCTGAGCGGCGTCGCCGACGCCGTCGGCGTAACCGCGCGGTGCATTATGGGATGCGTGACGTCACTGATGACGTCATCGTCATCGCCACAGATGACGTCATCAGTGATGTCACTGATGACGTCATCGGCATCCGCATCGTCATAGTCACTGATGACGTCATCAGTGACGTCACCAGTGATGATGACGTCATCGATGACGATGACATCACGATGACGTCACACGTAACGTCTCTGGTGACGTAAAAAATGACGTCATCGTTACGTGACCTCACAGGGGTCACGTGACCCCGGTGACCTCACATGACCCCCATGAGGTCCCGCGACCCTCATGAGGCGACGGCAACGCCGCTCGGACAGAGGAATAGGGAGTTTTCGTAGATCGTTTTCGCCGTCCCGCAACACCCTCCGCAACCCGCTACGATACCCGGAACTCTACAGTCAAGGCCATGGGCGCGCCGGCGCAGTAGCGGCTTCTTCGTTGCGGAGGGCTTAGCGGAGGGGGCAACGCGGTCTACGAAAACTCCCTAATAGCGGACAGGATGAGGAGGATGGAGGAGGGGTATACCCTCCCCTGAGTACCCTTCCCTCCTCCTCCTCAAGAGCTGCGCTCTAATTCGGCATTACGGAGAGTTGTAAACGGCTTTCATTTTTTACATTATATGCTTTTATTTCTTAGGATGCGTCCGCTTCGAGGTCGTGGCGGGATGTGCGGCCGCCCTGTGTCTGCTCGTCGTGGCTTGCGTCGGCGTTCTGCTCGTCGGCAAGCTCCGCAGGTCACCCAGACGACACAGCCAAAGACCCAACTCCATCACAGTTTCCACGCGGGGCGTGAAAGGTACTGGCCACTTTCCCTAACCTTATGGTGTCCGGATCGCGTCTCCGACTGGCGCATTACCGCGCGCGTTCGAAAGAGTGGTGCCTCGATTTCCGCCTCATGACGCCATTGAAGCGTCACGCTGTCGCCGGTCGCGACCCTGGCGGCGTCACAGCAGCGGTGGTGGATGTAGCAGACGCCTGTTCTGCTGCTGTTCGCTCTCTAACTTTAGAGTCCGCTTAAGCTTCGGCAGCCATGGAGTTGAGGCGCCGTGACGACAGCGACACGCGCGTTTGCTCGGGCTTTTTGTCAGACTTCTGCGACCAACCACCAGGATCGCGACATCCGACAACATAAAACTCCGGCTTTTGTGACGTCATTTGTTGTCACTTCGGGACCTTTCAATGCATGGGCGGAATAGGATGAACACACCACCAGTCGGAGACACGTTCCAGGCACTATAGTAATATCACCTTCGACGTGGCCGTCGCCATCTTGAATGACGGAACTTCCCGGGTTGGTTCCCTGGCAAGTGTATCCATATCCGGTCAGGGGTCTTACTTCGGAGGTAGCCCGCCGAATGACCCGGCACACTGTCCCAAAATCGAAACTGATCCTGACGTCCCATATGGGATGTCGGGACATATATGGCTACCATGGCCAACCATTTGGCATGTGGTCACTGTGTGAGCCCATGTTTATATTGGGGCACGAAATTTCCCAAAGGTGTTCGTAGCCCGTCTGGAAACACCTGCATCCGCCCCTGCAAATACATCACAGAAAAGACAGCCTGCAGATACCGTCAGGGCGTGTTCCTTCCTTGTGTGAGGCTGTGACATTGGTCATACCAAAACTGTCTGCGGTTGCATGTTCGGAGCACACTTATGTGTAGAGCAACTCGAGCAAGCTCGAGGCGCGTCCGCAGATATTGCCATTATGTCTACTGCGAACACCCTGTCTTTCGTATGGTGTATGAAAACAGTGTATCCGCGGCTTTACGTGACTATCGTAAAACCACAATCCCCTGGCGATTGTTTGTTCCTGTTGTACCTCAGGTGTACCCGAGAAAGCGGCCCATCGACTGGACATGCATTCGATCAAGGCCTCTTCAAGGTTAGACTTCCCGGGGGGCTGCGCAGTCCACGAGCCGATGCGCCACCAAGTGGTGCAGACCAGCGGCCCCATCAGCCCCGTCGGCGAATCGAGAGAAGACCTACTCGACGAGGACTCCAGCCAGTCTAACTACTTCGTGTTCGACCTCAACTCTTCGACGTGCAACGCGCCGAGGGTTTGAGTACGCGTGCTCAGTGCTTCGCATCTCGATCAACATGGTTGTGGCTCTATACGCTAGCGGTGCTCAAATGGTTTCTCTGCCAAAGAACAAGTTTCGAGGGTTTCTCCGCTCCAACGACTCGCATCAAAGTGCAATCTCAGAGGATGCTCAGCAAACACTGATTTGTCTGCTGTGCCTACAGGAAGCTCGTCTCAACTGCTGAACTTATATATCTCTAGGAATGAGTGTTCTTAACCTGCGGATTCCTCGAGTGACATTCGCTGACCATCTAAGTGTGCAAGTTTAGAGTTCTCGAATGACAATCTGAGTCTTGCTCCATTGTGACGACATGATTTCGCCCTGTTTTCGCTGATGTTGGACAAAATGTCCGTTGAGCCGGAGACTGGAGTTTTTGCGATTATGAACGAACTTCATCGAAGTCCCCGCAGAAAACCCGCGGAGAATTCCTGGTGCATCAGTATATTCACAGAAGGTGACTGGGTTCCCATGTGAAACATTAGCGTTACTAGGAGGTCTGTCCTGATCTCCTGATGGGCAGATATAAATTTCTGTTAGTCAGTTCCTTATACTGAGCATCAGAACGTTCTACACTCTCAGAATTCCCCGGATGTACGCTACACCGCGACACACTCGCTAAACCAATCATCGGATTTCCTTTGATCAGTTCAACCAATCAGAAGAGCGATTAGTATCATGCTCCGATGATCACATGGTTCTGCGGTGGCAAACACTGTGCACTCCTTTTTGGCACGCAAACCACGTGGCCATGGAAGCATAGTACTAACCGCTCTTCTCATTCGTGAAACTGATTAAAGAAGGGTTGGTATTCAAAATGCTTTGTGGTGCGCGCAGGAGGTTCTAAGAGTTTGGCCTACCATCAGGATGTTTTGGTGGGTTTTCGGACAGCCTTCAAGAGGGTGGTGAGGGCTACACGCTAGGCGGGCGCCACAGATGAACAGGCCTTGTGCGTCGTTCAAAAGACGTCGCTGACCACAGGAACGAAGCGATTGTGGTACTACACATGTCTTTCCTTAACTCGTCTTTGTTGTTCGAAAATACAACAAAAACAAACAAGCTAGAGACTGCTTTTGCACAACGAACTGTCCATTATTTAGATCTCGAGAGGCGTGATGACGGTGCACTTTGCAATGCCGGAGTATGAACTTGATGTGCGCATTTAGACAAGACTGGACGATTGTCGAGTGCCATGCACTAACCTCGAGTTGCTAAGGGGTAAATTAAGAAAGCATAACATTTTCGAAACGCGAACATGACAGTTATTTCTACATTTTAGGGAACTTGAAGGGAGAGAGTGCGCGAGCAAACAATACTGCGGGCGCAAAAACAGGACTAGAGGGAAACCTTTGCGAGAAGGCGTGGTACTTGTTCACAAAATAAATGTCAAACCTCGCAAAAGAAATGACTTTACTAATATGTAAAGAATTCAAATTGCGCTATGCACGCGCGAGCGTGTAAATTCGTTTCCTTCTTATTATATAGTTTATTTTTCATTCCTCGAACAATCTCATGTTGATTCACATTAAATGCTCATAGCTTAGGATTCTATATCATTTCATGTAATCAACATTTTTTCTTTGTATGTTGTATTCATATAAGATTAACGAGAGCCTATTTAATGTATATATTTATTGCACTTATTTATAATACAATTTATTTATTCATTCGTCGATTGGTTGCACGCTTCAGTTAGTGCTTCTTTTCACCTTAGATTTCCTCATAACGGCACCCCAAATAAGTCATTTGAAAGGCAAGGAAATTTGATCGAGAGTAGCGCAATTGATACGGTATTGGAGTGAAAATAATTGCTGAGATTATATGAAAAAAAAAGTATTGCCGAGGATGATTGTATATTTCTCACCCAATGAACGTTTTGAAACCTTGCTTTAATAGCACACTTCGTCCTGTGAACGTCTTTAGGATGTCCTAACGTCCCAGGGATCTCCTGTGGACGTTCACAGGACATTTGTGCTGCTTGGGATGTGCACACGGAGGAGCGAATACTCGTAACTATACCTACCTCGATTGCGCGCCTTCGCCTATAATATACGTCAGCACGCAGCGTAGCGCTGCGAAACATTCGGATGATATTTGTACGCAAACGACGGGTTTTGCACATTAATCGCAACACGCTGCCGAATGTTTTCCGTGAGTCATCGAAGTGGCTGCCGCGAAACATACTCGCATTTTCCTTTCGTACTGATTGACGTCGCCTCGACACGAGTAGCACATATATACGACTTTTGAATCCAACGGGAAATTATATACCTTCGAGAATACTCGCTCTTCTATGCATAACGAAGGCTAACGCGTTATTTCGAACGTTTTGTACTACTCTTGAGCTGCAATTTGTTTACGAATAAATATTTTCTGGAAGTCTGGTCTCGCTGAATGAGTGTTTGAGAGAAAAAAAAAAAAGAGCGCAAGATCACGTCGCATTTACTGCGAGTGATTTTTTTTTTTTTTTTCAGCCGATGGTAGCAAATGCGCAAAGACGCCCAGCACCGTGACAATGCACTTTTTGATGCAGCTTGATTGACTCCGTGGCTTAGGGCTAACTGGGCTTGTTGGTATACGCGTCCATCTTCAAACAGCGCGAACGTTACACGGTCGGAGGAAAAAAGTGGACGCTAGAAGCGTTGACTAACAACTGAAAGGTTATTCTCGGGAAACCGCGAAAAAAATATTAAATCATTCGACTGATTGAATACGGCGCCTACAGAATCGTAATACGATTGGATAGGCGATCTTCCCGATCTTTATATATTTGACCTCACTGTCTATCAAAGCCAAAGAAGCCCGACTCGCGCGGGTTGTGCCCTCCTTTGGTATTCTGTAAGCCTCTACAATCTCGCGTGCTTTTTTGGTGCCGGTGTTTACGCGGAGAGCAGGTCATCCAACTTCCGCGAGAGTAACGTCGGAACAACGCCGATCTCTGGCTTTGATTGGAAGAATAGCGGGTAGACTTGTTTCAATCGGCCAATAAGAGCTCGACGTTCCAAAATCATCGCAACCCCTTACGCAAGAAGGGGATGAACCTCCGCTCCGCATACAACACGATGGCACTTTCTAGTAAAGGTATAGTACATGCATAGTCACTGCAGTGCAATGCCAAATATGAGCACGCGGTTTCCGTTAACAAACTACGGTGTTCCCGCAGTCGAATGTTGAGGCATCTCCCCGTTTGCCCGATGTTCACCTTCCCGCACGAGAAGGGTATCTGGTATCGCCCTTGGTGCAAAGTACGAACTCATGCAATGCGGTACCATCGATACCGCATCCTCTCTCCGCCTGTTTTGTGCTCGCGCCTTTTTCCACAGCGGGCAAACGGGGAGATGCCCGAATATTCGCCTACGGGAACACCGTAGTTCGTTGACAGAAACAGTGTGCTCACATTTGGCATTGCACTGCCGTGACTATATGCATGTAGACCTTTACTAGAAAGTGTCATCGTGTAGTATAAACATAAAGAGCAAAAGGCTCGCGAGGTTGTAGAGGCTCACGGAACGAAAAAAGAGGGACCAACCTGCGTGAGTCAGGCTTCCTTGGCATTGTTGTACAGTGAGGTAGGATTTTTAGATCGGGAAAGATCGCCCATGGGATTGTAGAATTTGCAGCACCTACTTCCTTGATGCGCAGGCGCCATTCCATCATTATTAGAAAGTCGTCTTTTTTATGTTTGTGGTTTATTAAGAACAACCCCTCAGTTGTTAGTCGGCGCTTGTAGCGACCACTTCTTCCCTCCGTCCACGTAACATTGGCGCCGTTTCAAAATAATGCATAGACGTTGCGTTTTTTTTTAAATATTTATACGTAGTTCTAAACAGGCGACCAAAGAAGATCCGAGACCCCAGATGCTTTTTCACTAGAGGCTCTTTATTGACATCTTCAATGATAAAAAGTCAGTAGAAAATGATGACCAGATGAGACCTTCCGTGTAAAACAACGCAGTGTAACAATAAATAGTGTACAATATTCCAGTTCTCGTTTTAAAATAATGTCAATTTCTCGTTTTCAACAAAGACGTCTCCGAAATGCCAACTTTCAGGGGAAAGAAAAAGAGAAAGAGAAAAAAAAAATAGGACGCCATCACTTTGCACCAAAGTAGCAGCGTAAACATCTAAAAAAAACACAAACTTTTTTTTTAGGACAACTTAAAATCAATAAGTACGTTCCCGTGTTTTGATTGCAAAGAAGTAGGAAAGACAACCGGAGAGCGCTAACGGTGAGCATCTTTCCTCGGCACTTCAACCCAACGCCGCGCAAAGAAAGGCCCGTATAAAGTGCAACTCGCTCACAGTGTATACTAAGAGTAGGCTCGCCCAGGCACGTAGGACAGGGACACGCGGGCAAGCACAGTTACCATTGCATGCGGCAATGTTCCATAAATACGCACAGAGACACACGACCGAAAACAAAATATACACACAAAAAAAACTTTCCGCGTAAACAAGAAAAACGAGCAATAAATAAACCGCGCCACTCTTGTATATAATATATATTCCGGAAAAGATAGCATTAATCGATAAAAACGTATGACCATCAAAATAAGTGAACCTTAACTGCGACAACGAAAATCATGGGTACGTGGCGTTGCCGAGCCCCAATATACCACGGACAAGCCACCGAATACGCATCCTAGAGTAAAAAATAGTAATCAGAAAGCGGTGTACGACGCTAGGCTTGTTTTATGATCAAGCACGCGTCTTTACCGACGAGGCAAATAGTATAATGCATAAAGCTGTTGTCGCACTACTGCTCATACATCGGGCTCGTTCGATTTGCCCGCAACCCCTGCACCGGCGCAGAAAAGTGTGGAAAGGTGTACTTCCGGTATGCGTATTCAGATACGCATACCGGAAGTACACCTCCCCACACTTTTCTGCGCCGGTGCAGGGGGTGCGGGCAAATCGAACGAGCCTATGCGGAGCGCAAGTTTGTCTGCTTCTTTTTCAGGGGTTGTGGTGTCGTCAGAACGCCGCGCTCTGATTGGCTGTGAATCAAGGATAGAGAGTAGACCTCAAGGTAGGTTTTTTTGACGTCTACCCACTATCCTTCGATCAGAGCCAATCAAAGCTCGTCGTCTTCCTGACGTCACCGCCACTACTGTGCAAGAAGCAGACGAACTTGCGCTCCACATACAAAAGACACGGTGGTCTGCAGACACGATGAGAGAATGGACCTTTTCCAAATACCGACGGAACCAGGCGGTGGCTGCACGAACTAAAAATCGAGGAAGTGACCTACCTGCGCTACCAATCGATAACGGGAGCTACGCTACCAGTTGCTTCGCTCTCTGAGCTGCGTCGCGTGCCCAACGCGACTTTAAAGAGGGAAATCTGTAGCGTCCCCCCAAACGTCGTGTTTTTGTTTTCGTCCACTTTCTTTTTTTATGTAACACAATTATATATATGCTGCAATTACGTGTTCTACTCGTCGATCTACAGCCTCATTCCGAATTTCCTCGATTTTTTGTGCCGACTTCCACCGCTTGGCGTCGGGCGCTCGCGCGTGCGCAGAACGCTTCTCGGAAAAGGTCCATTCTCTGCGAACACGCCTCACGCATGTTCGAACACTCTAACAAAAAAATGGGGTGTAGTACTTACACCCCTCGTCCCCTATTATTTAACACCCCAAATACTCCAATTCGACGTTCAGTCCACTCACGTCGAACCGACGATACCAACTTTCACAAGCGGCTTGATAGCCGAATGATACAACTTATTGAAATAGCTAATGTGTACGCATTAAAGACTAAAGAAAAACACCCAGGGTATTGTTAGTCTTGCCAAAAAACCTCAGTGCATGTTTTTTTGTTTTGTTTTTAACTTAATGCACGCAGTAAAGACTAGAGGAAAACACCCAGGGTATTGTTAGCCTTGCTGAAAAACCTCAGTGCATGTCTTTTTTTTTTAACTTACATTTGTTCTTTAGAAAGTTATATTACACAGATACCAAGGCGCTCGTAGAAGTTTGTATTGTCAGTTCGACGCGAGCCGACTGAACGTCAAAATGTAGTTTTGGTGCGTGATATATGGGACAAAGAGTGTAAGTACTACAGCCCCTATTTCTGAGAGTGAAGCACGTTAGCGGCATACAAATATAATTTCGATCATGTCTGCGGACAGGTTTTGTACAACCGATGTGACCGTCACACGAGGAAGGCCTCTGCAGACAGTCTTTTTGTTTGTTGTATTTGTAGTGTGACCACGGTTTTAGGCTGAACTGAGCGGTACAAAACAAACGTTGCATGTGCCCATCCCCGAAAGAGACAAAACGAAGATAAACAGCTTGAAGGTTAGTCAGTCCAGAAGCTTCTACGTGGCGCTGAGCTCGTCGGATGATCTACTTCATCCGGGTCTTTGGTTCCTGCCAATGAGTTACGCAGATGCTCAAACGTGTGGTCTCTATGTGTACCAGGACAATCAGCTAAGATGAGAAGACGGGGCGTGTTACTCAACCAGCAAGCGCCTCGGCGTCACTACGCTTCTGAGAGAGAAAGTTGTTCGAGTTTATACGAGCAGAAACGTTTTGCCGGCAGAAGTCACCGGGCAAGCGGACGTGTATGGTACATCACTGCTTCTGCGGTTCGGGACTGTCTGTAGTAGCGATACTGTCGTCAGTCGCGCCCTTCGAAGTCGCCTTAACACCTGCATCTTTGCCCTTCACTGTTGCCAATACGTCGCCCGCCTCGGCAGTATAGTCCGCGCACTGATTTGCTTCTGGAAGCTCTGTCGAACCGACGTCTCCGTCGGTTTGAACGTGAGGAAGTTCTAGTTTCTCGCCGTTCTCAAGCGCCGAGTTCGAGACGACGCCGTTCTCGGCACATTTTTTAAGATGCGGAGACTCGCCTCTCCCTTCTTTTTCAGCCTCGTTTGATAAGGACGGGCCAGCGTCTTCAGACAGCATCGTTGGCGAAGCGTCACCAGCGCCGCTATGCGCGGTCTCAAGAGCAAGTCTCTTAGCCGCAATGTCGGAGCTCGCTGTCTCGTTCTCGTTCAAGTCCGAAATTTCGCTATCCTGGGACAAAAAGACGTCAGCGCTATCCGTAAAGTCATCCACGCATGAACTGTCGGCTACGGTATCGCTCCTCTTAGCCTGCCCATCGGCATCAAGGCGAACAATTATGTTGGCTGTCTCTTGGATCGCCGCATCGCCATCCTTCTCCGAATCGCCAGGTGTGACCCAATGAGAGTCTTCAACGTCCTTTTCTTGAGACGCGGCGGCAGAACCACCGTCCGAAGCCTTACCCCGCGCAGCATTACTGTTAACTTCCGATTCGCAAGGAGCGAACGCCGAGTCCGGGTCCAATGAACCAGCATAATGATCTACATCGCCATCTGACAAGACAGCCACGTCTTCTTTCAGTCCCGAATCGCCGTGGTCCGCGTCTGCGACCGGATCGTGCATCGTCTCCAGAAGCTTCATGCTCTCCCTGTACGTACTCTCCAGGGACTCCTCAGCTCCCCTGTCCACGTCATCGTGCTCCTCCAGGTCGCTGTGTCCAGACAAGTACGAAGACTCTGGGCAGCTGGAGGTGTCGTTGCACGGATCAAGATGGTCCTCGGACTCCTCCTCCACGTCTATGGGCGCCAACCCGTCAGGGTCGTCGCCCACATCGTGCCCAGGCTCCGCGGCCACCGACTCTTCGACGACCTCCTCTCGTCCGCCGTCAACGTCCACCTCCTGGTCCGTGGCACCCTCGGCAGTGTCCCAGCCCGTGCCCTCTTGAGTCGGACCGGCCGGCTCCGCAACACCCCAGTCCTGGCCACCCTTGTCGACGCCGCCCGCTTCCGCTGTTTCCCACGCCTCCACACAGGCGTTCTGCTGCGCGTCCGCCTTGTCCCTACGCTCCCAGCGGTCTTCCCTCCGGTCGCCATCCCTCGGGAAGTCGCGTCCCCTGCGCTCCCCACCGCGACCCCTTCGCGGAGGGCCCCCTCTCCCCCTGTCCATGCCCCTGTGGCCACCGCGGCCTCCCCTCCCGCCCCTCATGTCCCCGTCGAAGGAACCCCCCCTCCTGTTAGGCATCCCGCCCCTGCCACCGCCCCTGCGCTGCGGTCTCCGGTATGAGTCCTCGCCGCGGTGTTCACCGCGATGGTAAGGCGCGTAGCCGTCCTGGCCGTGCCTGCCTCCTCCTCCTCCTCCGAAACGGTCGCCGCCGCGGTGGTCCTGGCGGTGGTCCCGGGGGTCCCGGTGCTGCCAGTGGTCCTGGTAGTCCCGCGGTTGGTCTCGCTGGTCTTCGTCGCCTCCTCCTCCGCCGTCTCTGTCCGAGGGGGCGCTACCGGAGGACTCGGTGCGGCTCCGGTTTCCCTCGTGGTAGCCGCCGCCCCCCGAGCCGCGGCGGGGGCCTCGGCCGCGGTTGCCGCCGTCGCCGCGACCTCGTGGTCCGCCTGCGAAGCGCGCGGTGCTTGTGACGCACGGCGGAACACTGCCACTAACAGTTCACAAAACACAAGGCGGGTCCCGTGCATCTAAATGATCGCTCCACAGCCAATAAGATTGCCGCATTAGCAAACGAGAACGCCGAAGAGCCAATCACGAAGCCTGAACACTGGTACACGGCATACCTTCGTGGCTGCGATTTGTTAAAAACTTAAAACCGGACAAAATTTGCATAAATTAAGATCATAGCGTAGTCATTCAATAATGACATTAAAAGAGTGTGTCTAAACAATGCGGTCTTGACAGGGATGACTGTATGAAGGTGATATAATTTGCGCATCTGTGGAGAAGGACCTCGACGAAGGCAGATTCTTACGAAATAACAATACATGGTGTGAGCGGAAACAGCGAATTCCATTCGATCGAGAAATAGATATCTTTTGACCACTCTACACTGTCGAAAACTAGCGCTCGGTTAAGCGGGCTTACCCTCGTCGACACCCACCATACAGAGAAGCGAACTTTACGCCACGACACTATGCATTGCGAGGAAGCTAGATCACACGACGAGGTAAATAATATTATGTGTGTGTGTGTGTGTGTGCGTACAAGCGTGTGCGTGCGTGCCTGTGTGCCGGTTGCTGAATTCATTTGGAGTATGGATCGATAGCCCTAATTAGTTCGATCTCGACAGTTTTTCGACGTTGATTCTCGTGCCGTTTTTGCGCAAAGGTTAGATGTAAATGGTTAAGGGTAAGTACCCAAGGGTGGGGTAATCCGGCCGGACCAGGCTGAGCTTATTAGCATATCCCAAATCTCCTAAAGAGCGGGGGTTGCGCTTCAACTCATAAATCTATCTAGCTTTGTACTTACTTCTATGACGCCTCACAACACTGCGGCTGGTGCACACAGTTACGTTTCAGTGTGATCGAGTGCGCTGTGCCAATACCACCGCGTAGGAAACAAGGCCTCCGCATGACGTCATCGTTAGTGGACCCCCGGACCCACCCCGAACACGCCGAAACTCGACGAGGGCTGCCGCAAACCGGCACCCGTCTTTGTACTGTAGGACGTGCTGTCGACAATGCATGGCTAGGTGGCGTAAGCTACCGCCCGATCCAAAGGGCTCAGCCGGATTCATCCATCATCCATCCATCCAGTCTTGTCTGGCGCAGCCTACGCTGCGAGCTAATGGGACCAAGCAAGCAGCATCAAAAGTGCAAGTCACTGGGTCTTCCAGCGATGATACAAACACGTACAGAAACATGACGAACACCCCGATGATGCGCTTTCGACGAAGTTTGATTGGCCCCGTTAGCTCGTAGAGTCCAACTGCGTCGGTGAAACGAAGTAAAGGTGGTATTGGCTGCGCTCGCTTGTAACCGTTTACGAGAGAACACACTGGCGCAATCTGCTATCAATTCCACGACAACGGGGTAGCAATTCTCTTTCGCCAGCGGGTAGCGAAAGAGGAACTATTATCAGTTCCGCCCCGTCGTCATGGGAATGTCATACGCAGCGATCTGCGTCACCACACCGAAGAAAGCCCTCGCTCCAATCTTCGTGGTTTCGAATGCGTAATTGGCCGGATTGGTTGACAGATTGGTCAAATGTGGGTTGTTTTACGTGCCAAACCGACAAATGTCATCTGGTTCGCCCCGGCGGAGGACTGACGACCGATTTTGACCACTTGGGGATCCTTCGGCGCGCAACCGAAAAGTTCGGTGACGCAGCGTCTTCTTTGCAATAAGCCGTTGTCAGATTGCGGGAACCTCAGCTGGGATTCGAACCCGCGGCCGCCTGGGGATCCGTAAAGCCGGCACTTTGCTTCGGAGCCACCGAGGCGGCTAAGTGGCAGGTTTGGGAGACGCACATCTCGGAACACGAGCATGGTTAAGAGAATTCTAAACCTTAAAAACAGTCTTGGAATACGGCTGACATTAAAAACGCATACCCTAAATAAAAAAAAATAAAAAAAGCTGAAACACGTTTACAAGTTTCCGTAATGCGAAATTAGAGCGCAGCTCTAGAAAAGGAGGAGGGGAGGGTATGCCCCTCCTACTCCTTTCCTCCCGCTGAATTTGTTCATGGGTGACGTGACACCGAGCTATATGACGTCATTTTCCCCGCTAAATTTAGCGGGGAAACTGAATTGGTGTTAAGGTCGCGTGACGTCAATTTCCCCGCTAAATTTAGCGGAAAAATTGACGCCACGTGGCCTCAACACCGATTTCGTTTCCCTGCTAAGTTTAGCCGAGAAAATGACGTCACATAGCTTGTTGTCACGTCACCCGTGAACAAATTCAGTTTGTCCGCTAGATTTAGCAGGGAAATCGACGTCACGTGACCTCAACACCAATTCAATTTCCCGCTAAATTTAGCGAAGCGGTTACGCCGACGGCGACGCCGCGAAACGCGGAAACGGGCGCCCAAGACCTGCGCTCTAAAAAAAGTTAACTATTTTAATTATAAAGTTGACAGCTCCAATTATCCCTCCCCTCAAATGCCCGCCCGGGGGCATAACCTAGGTGCAAAAAAGAGGTCACCTACCTGCCTTTCCTTTTTCTTTTTTTATTTGCAAAGCTTAATTTTGGTCACCCTGTATAATAGGGTAACATTTCTTGGTATCGAAATTTTCTATCACAGAAAGTTTCCCCGGTACGAACCTGCTAGTGCCTTGCAACTGATGCTTTGTCCGCCGTGGTACTGCCGTTGCGTTGCACGATTATAATTTTCTTTTTAGCAAACCCACCAGTGAGATTTTTTTTTTTACGTGAAATGTTTTTTGGCTAGTTGCTTTGGATTTTATGAATCCGAATTTCGTGAAGTCGCATTTCCGTGGCCTCTGACGTCACGTGACATATCGCCACGTGACATACGCACCAATTCAGTGTTCCCGCTAAATTTAGAGAGATTGACGTCACGAGACCTCCTCACCACTTCAATGTCGCCCGCTAAATTTAGCGGGAAAAGTAACATTCTGTGACCTACAAACCAATTCAGTTTTCCCGCCAAATTTAGCGGGGAAATTGACGTAACGAGATGGTAGAAC
The DNA here is from genome assembly GCF_016920785.2 of Ixodes scapularis. Classification (NCBI taxonomy): domain Eukaryota; kingdom Metazoa; phylum Arthropoda; class Arachnida; order Ixodida; family Ixodidae; genus Ixodes; species Ixodes scapularis. The sequence goes on along the minus strand of NW_024609836.1, from coordinate 84,583,843 downwards.
GTTTCACGTGTGCAACACAATTGCCTAGCAATTTGACGTACAATTTTTTCTTGCTAGCATTGTAGAAATAAAGTTGACAATGATTCGAGCAACTTCAATGGTCGTTCCTCCGGTTTTCTGTCACTCTCTTTCCCTCCGGACCACCGATGACAGTGGTTACGATCTGCCGCGTTCTGTTCCCAACTTTAACTACTGCACCAATGAAAAAAAAAAGCCTGGTAGGGAGGCTCAAGTGAGGGTGGGTGCAACTGCTAGATCGGCGATCACGGGGACATGGACGTCATTTAATTGCTAAATTTTGCTGGGAGTCTATGGGGCAAAGGGTCGTTTTCTTTCCTAATTCGGGTGATAAAAGCCCATTAAGGTGCTTGAATAATTTACACAAGGTATAAATGATTACTTTTCCATAGCCACCAGTTTTGTTGCGATAGGTTAAGTATTTTTTTAACGGGAAAAATGGTAAATTCCGCCATCTTGGACGTTGCTGCTTGTCTGGCAACCCTGGGAGCGAGAAGGAAGCGAGAGAGGCTGCGCCAAGGCGCTCGTTGCTTGCAATGGGAGGCGAGAGGAGGAAAGGCGCATGGAGCAACAGAGTTGCAACAGAGCGGGCGCCTGCTCTCGTGCAGGCAACACTGACGCATATCCTTTCTCGAATCCTCTCCCTCAGGCGCCGCCATTAAATTGCAAACGCTCTCCAGGTTTTGAGTTGCGCCCACCCTCACTACAGCCTCCCTACCTATGGGCCTATGGGCCGTTTCCCCACTTGTCTATCTTAGACCCTGCTCAGAACAGACCAGAAACATGAGAAATATTGCGCGACTTCCGAGTTACCTCAGTGTCCGATGCAAAATCAGATCAAATGGTACGTTAGTCGAGGCGGTAATTGAAAGCTCCGGAAATTCCGACAAGCTGATCCGGCCGAGTGAACTATTATATTGTTAGCATTAATAAAATGAAATGACGTTTTGGCAATGCTTGCGCAAATTCACATTTTGTCGAAATGCAGCAGGGTAAGCACTTTTTTAATTTTTTTGTTATTAATGCATGTGGGATAGTTTTCTTACCAAATTAGCAAAATAAACTGTTTTTTTTTTTTTTTTTGGTAAAAGAGGGCGGCTGTTCTGTTGTTCACCCTTTCGGGAAAAAAATACCGCAGTTTTCACGAATCTTTGAGAGTCTGGATGATGCCAGCATCTTCGTCCTGCAGCGCTCCCTTTCGGCGGTTGCGTTACCCAGTTGAAAATTCCCATTAGATTCCAATTGGAATTTCCAATTGCTACCAGCTAGGTTTTGGGACAACCAATTGGTCACTGCAATGGGAACCAATTGGAAAAAATTAAGATTCCAACTGGAACTTTTTTTCCAATTGGTGAGACCCATTGGCCAGTGTGCTTTCAATTGGAACCCACTAAAACCAATTGGTTCCAATTAAAACCAGTTAGAATTCCAATTGGATCTAATGGGAATTTTCAGCTCATTTGTGAGGTCTTTCTCGAAGTTGCATTTGCGGCGGCGGCGCAGCTCAAAACCGAGTCCGGTTCCCAAATATTCCAGGATACACACAACCACCAACAAGCAGTCTTCACCATTTCCTGACCACGGGAACAAAGCGATTTTCGAAGCATCCGTGCAAATGCTTTTATTTTCCTAATTTGTGTACGGAGCAATGTTACGGATCAAAATGTGATCAATTAGTTGTTCTTTCAAAGGAAACGGAGGTTGGTATAATGTGAAAAAAAGGATTTTAAGATTTTATTTCTGAAAAATACGATATACTTGAGGAAGGCGTAAAAACGCCGACACTTCTACAGCTATTCAAATTAAACGACAAATAAAAGAAAATTCCGAATATACAAAATGTGCCCCACACCCATGACTATTACTTCTCAAGGTTAGCGTACTTTAACTGACGTCTATTATTGGTTCGGCGGAGAGTTAGCCTCCGTCACAGGTGCGCTTTTCAACGAAAGAATGCTTATACTGGTGAAACATGGATAGAACACCTCACACCCCAAGCAGAATGCTTTCCTTGTGTTCTTCCTTCGTTTTGCGATAGACTCGATTGCAGTTCCTTCATATTCAGCATTTTTGTTTGACTTGCTGGGAGCATAAAACGTGCACACCGGCTGAGGACAGCTGTGGAAATAGTAGTGATGCTTGCCGACAATAATCTGTTAAGCAACGCCTATAACATCATTTAAAGTGTCCCCAGACCTCTTGATGTCAATAAAATATGCCACAGTACAACTGAAATACGTAAATAATGCCATCTTTGTAACAAACACTGATGCAAGCAGTTAGCCATGTTAGACAAGTGTAAACACCGTTCCCCAAGATTGTTTTGGACAGTACACCAGCTTGTGATAAAGCTCAAACCTATGTTGAAACCGAAACTCGAGTTCTTCGACTATCTACGAGATTGTGGAACATAATTCTCCGCACTAAATTTAATTTCTTAACGGCACTTGGAAACCGTTGATCACCGGTGATTGACGGCCTATGTGAACGACTGCACTGCACGCACCTGCGATTGCTTACAACGAGATATCAGGTAGGCCGGGAACACTTCCCATCTGAGTACAATTATACTGAATGTTCTCGTGTTTGCATGGATGGCTGGATGGATGATAATGACCGTACCCTTTATAATGGGCAGTAACTGGCGCCACCCAGCCTAGAAACAAAAAGAAACCCACAAAAAGTATGATTCCTCCCCTCGCCCTCCTAAGGAAATTTGCTTCCTCTCTGCACTTTTTGTAACTATCACCAGGCAGTGTGGGATATCGCAAGATAAAATCTATATGGGGGTGTGAAGTCGACAGGCAAAGCTTGAGGAAACAGAGGGGTTCAAGAGGCATTCCGGGCACGATGACACTACCGGTCGTAAGGGCCGTTCACACACTTGCGTCTGCTTATAACCGAGTTCTCGCAATCCCTTACGGCGAGAAAACACACACTGGCACGCCGGCACCATCCATGAGGTGGCCCACGAACTGCATTGTACTAGAGCGAAGGTTTTGCGGTATTTGCGATTTTAAATCCAAGTACCAGTATCTATGAGGAATGGTTGTTTACAACCTTGCAAAATGTTTTTCGAGTAAAAACAACAACAAAAAAAAGCAATGATGTGCGAAAAAAATAGGAAATGTACGGAAATGCCAAGAGCTCCATAGCTACTCGATAGATGGTGCCAGCGTGTTGTGTGTTCTCTCGTTGACAAAAGATTTAGAGGTTTTTAAGGCACACAGTCATAAGAGTCGCAAGTATGTGATGGTGCCTCAACGGCCGAGGTAACACTCACTGGAAGTCTGGTCGTGTGACGGACTACGTGCCCGGGTGCGTGCAAGCTTGTGCACAAACACCGCAGGCGCATGCACTCCGCAAACAAGTGCGAGGAAAGTGCAAAAACAATGCCCAAACACGTCAAACCGAAAACAGCAAAAGTGAGAACCAAACCAGCAGGAAAATACCGGGGAAGCAATAAATCGGGACTTTATTAGTAACAGCACTTATAACATTAACAATGTCTGGGGCGACTTTTCCAGGCAGTGCCCACCACTGGACCCAACCGAAGCCACGAACCGCGTGCGGTCATGCAAAAAATAAATAAGAAAGCTTCCAGGCAATCCCGTCACCAGCTTGCTATTTCTGCTTGGCCTGCACGCGTGAGGGGGCACACAAGGTCAGAACGGGTCAGTTCGGTCTATGCAGCCACGCAACACGGCAAACACGCATGCAAAAGGGGCTTGTGGGAAGACGTGCGAAGTCTTCTTTGGTTTCGGGAGGGATTAGAATCTTTTCCTTTCTCTCTTTATGTTTGCCAATGGCAGAAACTTCCACAAAACTTTCAGCATCTTCAAACGACATGCATGGCTATAATTGTACTCCTACAAAAACGCTGGCTTCAAGTACCGTATTTACTCGCATAATAAACGCACTCGCATATTAAATCCCCTCTCCACAACGGGCATCAAATGAAAGCAAGTCATCTGCTCGTGATTGCACGGCAGTGAACGTGCTCCAATTACGTAACTGGCTAACATGCAGTGGGCCAAAACGTGCTGGCAGCCGGGCATTCAAATGCTACTCCCCATCCTTTCAAACTCGACAGTGGACAGTACAAGAAGGGTGCTGCTTTGCTCGCTCACTATGCAAGTCCAACCTTGGATTTCTGACTATTCGTATGTCACCCTCCTTTTCCCAAAAGGAAACAGCTAAATGTACCCCTAATCAAATATGCAAATGTCAGTCTAAAAATCTAGGCACCAATAAGCTGATTTACTTAAAGTTTATTTTTGGTACTTTGTATGCAGGCTCTTCACAGTCATTCTTTGAAAATATAAATCCCAGCAATGATAGAGCCTGCCTCTCTGAGTAATACATGTGATCAGATATACTGAAGCAACTAAATAGATGTAAAATAAATTTCTCTGGCACTGCACTTCCTCCACCTTACACAATAATGTGCTAACCTTCACATTACACTGCCTCTGCACCCCCCCCCCCAAAAAAAAAAAAAAAGAAGAAAAGAAAACAAAACTGTATGCCCTTCAGAAGCATGCTAAGAATGGGTAAATGGGTAGAGATTAGCGCGGATCCACACTACACTCCGTACACTGCCAAGTTGAGACTACAGTGGAAGCTACGTCCTCAATAGACCAGTCATACACCCGTTTCGCCACGTCATATCACACTCCCACCCATACCCGAGTGCAGAGTTGTGTCAGGTGATAAGAGGGAGGCAGCTGATTGGTCCGTCAGGCCCGTAGCTCCCAGCGCAGTCTTGGCTTAAGGGCGAAGGCAGTATATGTGAAACTAATGTCGACTAATCAAGCTATGCCATCTAATAAGCTTAGGAATCTAGGGACCCTAAGCGTAGCCCAAGGGAGAAAGAGAGAGTGTGCATGCAAGGTGGCAAGCACGCGAGCAACGGGTACATACACCAGGCTTCGGCACGTGACGTCACTCTTCCGTCTTGAAGTGTTCCACAAGCACTGCGGCAAGCAGCAAGTTGGCGAGGTGAGAGAAGCTTTCCCGCGCATCATCCATACACCAAAGCAGGAAGGAAATTCGGTGGACAAGACTCAAAAAGAGATGCACAGCAAGCAGGGTCACACAAACAACTCTTCCTTTTAGGTTTCTCGCAGCTCGAGTCTTCGCACGAACGCTGCGCTCCAACTCGCAAGTTTTGTGTAGCATTGTTGAAGCCATACGAAGGATGATCGTCGACGGGTACGGAAGCGACGTGTATAAATGCAGAGGTTAGAAAAAAGGCAAACTCCATTCAAACTGCAGCGAAACAGTATTGCATGCAACTCCCGAGATGGAGTGGTGAAAACCTGAGTTCAAATGGAGTAGATGTTGACACATGCTTCATTCCTTCTGGGCATGCAAACGCGTCGGCACGCGTATGTCCAAGCCGCGAAACTTCCTTTCGTGCGGACGACTTGTCAGAGAGACACTACAAAAAGCAGGCAAGTGCAAACAAATCGTTTCGGGGCAAACACGAGAAATGCAAATCGTGTAGTTCAGCGATAGAGCGGGGCTCGAAGTGAGGGAGCGAGACAGAGGGCACTGACCTCTGCTGTAGACGCGGCTGTTGAACGTCTGCCCCTGGTCGTTCTGGGGACGAGGGCGAGGAGGTGGGGGCGGCGATGAGGGACCCCTGGGTAGGAGAGGCCAGTGTCACAGCTGGCCTGGCCAATCAGGGAAGAGGCTTGCCACAGAGGCAGCACATTTGAGGAAGGCCACAGACAAGAAACATGGGTGTGCCCACTACTGGTAACTGTGGATGTACCCATTGATACTGGTATTGTGGTGCTCTACCTGTACCAGTAACTGGGTCAAGCTTAAATCGGAGGCTACGTGCAGTAAAAGGTAACTTTTCTTACTTTTTGCTGCAACGCACCTTTTAATGTACTGACACTAGATCTAGCAAGTAGGGCGGTCTTGCACATTGTCAAAATCAGGCATGAAAATCTGGTTTTCAAAACGAAATAGTTTTTTTTTTTTTTTTCAACTTTGACTTAAGGGTTTAAAAAAGGCAAAATTGCACAAAACAGAAAGCTACACAAAAAATTCATTGCCTGTACTTGGCTCACCCCAGATGACAGTGCAGAAGAAGCTATATGCTTGTTTGGATCACTCAGTTCGGCGAGTATGTAGCTCCCACAGCACTGCCAGTTTAGGGGTGAGCATAGTATAGCCGTCTTCTTGGAATGCAATGAACGAACTGCTTGATACAAAAGGACATTCAACTTCACGAATAACATAATGAGACCGGAAAAAGAAGTCCTCAGCGAACGTCAGGTTGCAGTAACCGTTCTGAAGGTGGCCATGTTTAAACCCTTCATCCTGAAACCCCGTCGTAGTTGTTCACACGCCGCAAAGTGACGACGCCACAACGCCGTGAACGACTTTTGCAAACCTTAGGACAGTTTTCTCTCCGTCTCGGCTCTCTTGGAATGCCTGCCCTCCGTCGTTCGCTTGGTCACCTTGCACTTGAATTTCATGCACCTTGTCTGTCAACCTCGCACAAAAGTTTGGGGAAAAAAGAGGAACTAAATATATGGCTTGCAGACAACCGTAGCAACAGCGAGACAGAAAGAACCCCTAAACCGCAATATAACTGCCTCTGGCAACACCCACAGGACAGTCCCAGCCAATCTTTTGATGAACTAGTGTGTTTGGCCCAGTGGGCCAAACACACTAGCTGGGTTTGGCCTGCCGGGCCAAGCACACCCTTTAAATACCATATTTTCGCAGCAAACTCTCGCCATGCACAACGTAAAAAAAAAAAATTAAACAAATACCACCGTCTCTTGCAGTGGGCTGCGAGAAACTGTTTAGGTAAAGCACCCCTGAGGGGAACCTCTTCCCCCATATTGTAGATGCACGCACTCGTAAGTACAGATGGTTGATGTCTGCGAGGGTGCACATTGTGTAGGTGCATATGTGTTTGTGTTGATGGAAAGAAGCGACTTCTTGCTTGAGGCAAAATCCCAGAAGTTCCTCACCTCCACTCTCCTCAGAGTGATGAGCCGTATACCGACCAGGTCCTCGAACTGATACGGTTAAAATGCCCCGAGGCAATAAAGAGCTGGGGTCACTACTTCTCGTCGAGTATTTAGTATTATGGCAGAGCCTCTCTCAACAATGTTAACCTTTTAAAAAAAGAAAAAAAGCTTTATTAGATATGTGTTGTAATCTGGTTAGTCCATGAACAGTTAGATGTCTGTGTCAGCATTTCAAGCTTACCAGTACTTTTCTTTCTCAATATAGTAAAACTCGTGGCAAACCTGTAATGCCAGTTCAAGCACACAACAGTAATTCCACTTTACAGTAAATTCAGTTTTCAAAGAAAAACATCTTCACTACACTGGTATTTTTACTAGTTCTGTGCCTCAAATGCCTATACCAATACGATAAGCATACCTCAAGTTTCCTTCGCTAATACATCACAGATAGTTTCAACTGTGGTAAAATTATCAAGTACTGTTGAGACCGGTTATAACAAAGTCAACGGGAGTCGTAAATCACTTCGCTATATCCGCTATTTCGTTATAACGGAGTGTTAAAGGGAATGGGAAATCGTCATCGCTTCGCTGTAGCCGCTATTTCGTTATAACCGACTTCGTTATAACTGGTCTCAACAGTAGCAGCAGTAAAAAAAACTCTGGAAAAAGTATGATAAGCATGCCTCAGCTTTGCTTCAGTACAGAACACTACAGGGAGTTCATACTTTAATAAAATGCTCGGATAGCAAAGGCATTTTTTTTTTCGTAGATTGTTTCCTCCGTGCTGTACGGTGGTAGCCACACCCCCTACACTTCCTTCCACCTAACGATGTACCAGAGCTGACGCTACGAGCCACCAAAGCCAATGTACAGCCACATCGTCCCATGACCTTCCAGTTGGGTGAATTGACACACACAGCATGAAGTTACATAGCATGCGTGGAGCAACGAATTGGCTAAGGTAGCTCGTAGTGTCCACTGCGGTACAGCATAGGGTGTTTTGCCCCTATTGTAAGACGTTATGCCCACGTCGTAAAGGCCCGCTCACACACCAGCGTTTGACTACGAGCGACTGCGCTGCTGTGCCGGTCGTAAGTCGTAACGAAAGGCTTGAAAACCGGTCGTGTCCCAGTCGGTCGTACTCAAACGCAAGTGCGCTAACGGGCCTTTAGGCGTTGCACCCCCCTCATAAAGCTGCGGTCACACTGCTAATACCTAATACAAAAGACGGTCCACAGACACCGTCCAAGGTCTGTTGCTTCCTTGTATCACAGCCCCGTCACATCGGCCATACAAAGACTGTGCAGACACGTTCGAAGCATACATATATATGAAGCTTAGAAAATGCTCGAGGCGTGTCTGCGGATAACCGTGTCGTCACGTCTGCACCCACGTCGCAAGGAGTTACGCCCAGAAGGCGGGGATTGACGGACGGCCCAGTGAGCTGCCTCCAACTTACTCCTGGACGTCCTTGTGGTGGTCCCACTCGCGGCGAAACTCGCCGGCGGCGTTGACGTGGCGCTGCAGGCGCTCCTGGTCAATCTGCTCCCGGTCCATCTTCCACTGGTCGTACTCCCGGCGCTGCCGTCCCGTCATGCGCATGCACGGGTTGCGCGGCGGGGACTCGGGAAATTCCTGAAACGCAAGGCGGGACGCGTCAATGCGCCGCAGTCATTGAGAATAGATTGAGGAGGAAAGCCGCTCTTTGAGCATTTGATATGCTGCGAGGTTTGGAAGGCGAGCTTGAAAACAAAATGCGCGTCAGGGACTCGATTAAAACTACCGAAAAATCCGAGTGCATTTACGCCACCGCGTAGAGGGTGGTTAATATGGCGTTGTTTTATTGTGTAACATATAAGTTACCAAAACATTAGTGTCTTGAATGTCGCGTGCCAGGCTACATTCCTGAACTGGTAGCCACGCTTATTACGAAGCACAGATGTCCCGGTTACTTGTGCGGAAGCAGACGTAAGCTTTCGTCACGTAACATAATGTGAGAAAATGGGGTTGTGTGAGCCAGCCTTAACATCTCTCGCAGCAACGGCGGCTCTGCGCTAGAGTAATTCGTCATCCTTGTGGCATCGCCATTGCTTCTGTGCCGCCTCGTGAGCACAATTGCGAGGTTTTTCGCATTTTTTTCGCTTTCGCTCTCGATTCCACTCTTGTGCCTGCTTTGTACTCTGTCTACGACGAGCCTCTTTGGTGCGCTGCAACTGAAATATGCGTTCTTCGGGCCCGCCGAGAACTTTTCGAAGTTTAGCCAAATGGCGTACCGGTTCGTCTGCTCAGATGGTCGTGCAAATCTGCCAGCACGACAGAGTGTAGGCTACAATCAAACCATCCTATAGTCACCGAAAGGATGAGAACCGCAAGGCACCTTTTGGAATTCCTGGCAACCAGCACGTGCTTGTTGCCTTCCGTGTTGTTCTGGATGCAAGTGCACAATCAAAGCTCACAAAACGCCGTTAAAAAAGAAAAAAAAAATTAGATTTGTTGAAATTTGTTTTGTAGTTAGCTCAGTTGGTGGATCGACTGACGGTAGAACAAACAACTGCTGTCATCTATAGGCTGCTGGTTCAAATCCAGCTTGACGGACAGACATTTGAGTTTTATAAACTGAGTGGCGGCTGCGAGCGATTGTGTGATTGATAACATAGCCGATGACCTTGTCAAAGTTTTCGCGAAGGACGACCCTTCAAATTCTCGGGGAGGTTCCCACTAACAGCTGTCGCCGTACAACAAGAATGTAAAAAAAGTAAAGAGTAATTTGTCCTCCGGAAGTTTTAGATAGCAGCAACTTAAGTGTGCTCCAAGAGGCATCTGATAAGGAATTTAGCCAGTGCAATACGACCGTTAGTCTGGTATTTTAACGTGCATCAGGCAAAAGTCATGTACAAATTCACGCCAGTATGATCACCCAGATCTAGATAAACATCTGTAGCTTTTTGATAAAAAAAAAGAAAAAAGAAGATTTTGAGAAGCTTTGTGAAAGAAACTGTACCTGCTAAATTTATGATGTCAAATAAAAAGCATCAAGTGGCTAAAAACTTTTCTGCTGATCTCCTAGGAATGTCATTCTCACTTCACTGGACAATTTGGATGCCATTGTTTCTGGGTAGCTTGCAGCCAGGATAACTCCACTTTAAAACTTGTCTACCAAATCTTTAGAATCTAATGTGAATGTCTCCTAAACTACTTAAGGGAGGATAGTACCCAGAAAAAACAATTTCTGCAAAAAAGTTGATTTTGAAAAATGCTATCTTTACATCCACCAACATCTAGAGAGTATTCACAGAAAGTTTCATTTGTTTACACAGCATAGTTAAAATTTTATAAATTATTTTCTGTCCCCCGATGCTAAAGAAAAGGTGGAGGTTGAAGCACTTCGAACACATTTTTCTTCGTTCCACTTTTTGGCATAAATTTCACTTTAGGAAAACTATTGTTTGTTGATGGGACAAAAGGAAAGACTCACTCATTGTTTTTCCTAACTGAAATTTTATGGGCAATGTACTGTGGAATTGTTTTTCTGAATACCTGGATGTCTTTTATAAAGATGTCAAGATTTTGTCGACGACATAAAAGGCAAAATATTTACTTGATTTTTCACCGCGATGTTAGCATAAAATAAATTACTTTATGGAAATTTTGTTTACCCAGTTCCTCTTTACAGGCATTCTGCAGCCGATCTAGTGAAGAAAAATCTTGGATTGGAAAAATGGTAGTGTTCTAAAAACAGTTTTCCTAAACAAAGTCAGTGTGTTCCTTTAAAAACGACCATAATTTCTTTTACCCTTCATGTACGCGGAATAAACTTCACACTGCATCCTTCTTCCCAACTGCCAGCATATACTGCAAATTTCATTCATATGCAGCCAAAGGTTCAAAAGTCAACCCCTTTGCTAGCATCCCCCCTTAAGCTACCTGAAAAGTACCAAAACATTTCCCATCTGCTCACTGAAAGTTTCAGACCATGTAATAACCTTAGTGACAAGATGGAGCTAGAAATAAAAAGTCGCCCGAGCAGACGGCGCCACTGACCCTTTCCATGTCTCTGTCGTGGCGCATGGTGGGCTTGACATTCTCAAAGTCCTGCCCACCGTAGTTGTGCCGGTGGCGCCTGCTGCCGCCCCGGGGAGCGCCCTGTCCTCCGCGTTCGTCCTGCTGAGGTGCCCCCAGTGGTGCCCTTGGGGGCCCTCCCCCACCTCCTCCCCCTCCTTCCCGCATGCGGTCGGCCAAGAAGCGGAAGTTGGGGTCCGGCGGAGGAAGGTCTTCCTGCAAGCAAGGGACGAGGGCGGCTTCTCAACGCCGAGTTTCGATGGCAACTCAGCGGCCCGCTACGTTTATTTATCTGTCTTCGCATCTAGTGTGCCTCAGTGTCCTTCTTCTGAAGGTGGTGTCATTCTTTGCAGTACCTGATGCAGACGGCACGTGTTCATGGCAGGCGAAATACAAAGAAATGGTAAAGAAGCGAAATTCCACCTTAGCAGAGGTCAAAGAACTCGCCCATTTCACATTGGACTAGGCGATGTGATCCAAGTACACTTCTCCAACCATAACGCAGCAACAATAACACTTTTAAAAACTCTTTTGTTTTTTTCCAAAAACCGTCGCCGAATAGAACTGCCTGCCAAAACAAAATGTTGACAGCCCATTGCCAGCAAATGTTTTTCTCAAAGCTTACGATTTACAAACTTGCCCGTTCGAAATTTTTCTTTTATTTGTTATTGTCAATGTTTTTAATTAAAGATGTGCCCCTTTTTATTCTATCATGTCCTTTCATCTGTGTTATTTCCCCACCTGCCTGGACCCTAACGGAGCCTACAGTATTATCAAATAAATAAATAAATAAAGGCAGAAGTCTATTTCATGCGCATCAGAGCAACGAGAAAAAGGCATCAAGATGCAATGTGCCAGTGCCCTAAGGTGGACGTATATACATATTAAGGCACTCTTTCTTTGCTTAAACTGCAAACAAGGAGGCCAATGGGAGAAGAAAACAACCTTGCAAAGTTTGCCAACTTTTGCGTGCGGTAAAAATTTAATTATATTGTCACTAACAGCTCTAGAGGTATGGACCACAATAACGATGGTGAGAAAGAAACAAATAAGAGTAACATTAGTGCGACATTCAATGCACATGAAATCTCACAAAAAGAAAAGCCCACTCAAATGTTGGTGTCAGAGGAACAGCAAAGTCTAGGTTCAGCTGCAAATCTCTGAACATAGTTTCTTTATCCGCCAAAGTGCTCCTATCCAGTACTGGATGAAGCGAAATGCTATCCGCTAAAAGTGAGTTTCTGTAAACTTACAACTACATGCTCCCAGGCGAGACACCTGCTAAAGACCACAGGGAACCCAGATGCTACAACAAACAACCGAGAGACGAAGTTCACTTACGGCACTCAGCCGCTGTGGACGCTTCTCCCCACCGTCTCTCTGCAAGAAAAAAGACGACCATTGCAATGCCCTTGCCAGACAACAGGGTCTATATGCAAAGACTCTACTAGATATCGTTGATGTAAACTAAATTGTCAAAAATATATTTACTTTTTAAGGTTACACCGATAAACAGGTAAATTCCCATAAACTTAAAGGGAGGTAAGTAATGTCTTGCTTTTGCTTGTGGAGGCACTAGCCTCCGCGACCTTTTTGGCAACAAACAGAGTGTTTGCTGCGATCTAGAGGACGGGGCATAACCCTGTCTTGACCCAAGTATCCGAACGATAGATTCGGAAACTCGTAAGCCCAAGACATGCCGGAGGGTATGGGCAATAAGTAACATTCCAAGTACTAATTTCTATCTTTGTGTTCGGTATACCACGTGAACCCAGCGTGGTTACAACAGCCAAACGAACAAGCAAACAATTACATCCGTGTCTGTTCTACGGAAGGCCCCTCAAACATGTAACAGGTTCGACCGCCCTTACTCAGAGAACGGAATCGATTATATGCCCGCAAAAAAATCAATTCCCTCCCGTCCCCAACTACACCAGGAGGTTTGACAGGCCCATTGCACATGGGGACGGAGAGAATTCTGCTTGGCACTGGTGTGCGTGGTGACAATACTTGGATAACTTGGATATCGTCTGCTTCTCAATTCGCCCCCCTTAGAGCCAGCCAATTTTGGCAGCTTGGCACATTCTAAAGTTTGCCGGACTACTTAAGAAACATTTAGACAGAACTAGGTCGTAAAATTTGACGCGTTGCCTTCCTAGCTGATACTGAACTGGATGGCACTGCTTTTTCAAAAACAAAAATGAAGCGGAGTTGCTTTTTAGGCCCCAACATCAGTACTAAGGGTCACCATTGTCTCAAACCAGGGCTGGGCAGTATCACGATGCAAATGTATCATGATAGTATCTTAAAGATACTTTCGAGTATCTGTATCTCTGTATTGAGTTACACTTCCGAAAATGTATTTGTATTTCAGAAGTGAAATACATTGTATTTCACTTCTGAAATACAATGTACTTACACATGTATCGCATTTATTCCCAGACTCTGCCAGGCTTAAAGGACACATGCAAAGGAAAAAAACATTTTTTTAAACAGCTTAGATGGAAAAAGGATATCATAAAACGATTTTACAACGAAGAAAAAAAAATTGTTAGAGCTATATTTACGGTGCTATACAAATTTGTAGTTGGTTGTCTGGTATCAGCAATCAAAATTAAATAAAAAAAAACAATTCAAAGGAAATGCGAAGAACGGTCACTTACAAGAATAACAGAATAAGCTCCTCCCAGAACCCTGTTTTGCCGTGACGGTTCATCTTAAATTGGGACACACCCTCACGGCAAAACGGTTTATTTCAGGAAGACGCCATTTGTTAACCATGGCAAGCAGTCGCTGGTCTTTAGCACCCATGAATCATTAGAGTCGACAATTTGTTTTAGCAGCATTTGGGATGGTAGCGGCAAATAAATTAAGAGTTTGGGGTATAAATTGACATATAGGGAAATATAGAAGCACTACAATTTGCATTCGCCACAAACTGCACCCCTCTGCACCTACAATCGTTCATGTAAAAATTAATTTTTGTGTATCTGTATTCCGGAATACTTTTTCAATGTATTTGCCGAAGCGTCTTATGGATGTCCAGTTACACAGAAGGCAGATGTATCTCAGTGTCTGTATTTTGGCCTAAAAATAAATGCATCTCAGTATTTGTATTCCGGAATACTTTTTGGAGCATCTCTGCCCAGCCCTGTCTCAAATGAAACTGAGCCAATATTTTTTTCTGTGCTGTAAACGAAATCGTTGGTCAATGGATACACTTCTACATTGGGGAGGGTAACGGAAGGTAACCGGAAAGGGCGTAGGGTAGCAGCGAGCGTACCGGAGGCGTGGGGAACTCCGCGTCCTGCTGCGGGTGCTCCTCGAACCTGGGCCTCTGCCGGGCCCCACCCCTGTTGCCTTCGTCTCGGGGACGGTGCTGTCCCTGGGACCTCGGCGGACCCCGGGGGTTCGACCTCTGCGGGTTGGGGCGTCGCTCCCCCGGCTGGCTGGCATCCGGCTGCAAAAACCAGGCGCACCACACGCGCGTCTGCACTCGACTCGTTCTGACCAGAAACAGCTCTCACGTGCAGGATTAACGCAAACATGCAAAGACGAAAAGAAACAACTGCAATGGCTTTGTTCCGTTTTGTGCGTGGCAACTTTAATTGTGACGTGCAGGTGTCACCTGTTATGTTACAAGTTCTTTGCATGTTGGCAAGATGAAACAACAATTTTCGCGTTATTACTTTTTTCAGTTTTTATGATTCAGTTACTTCATCGGGTTTCAATGAATGTAATCGTCTGAACTGCTTTCTCGCTCTGCTGTTCCTGGGTCCATTTAAAACAAACAATAAATCAATTAATCAATATACCCAGTATGCGCATGTTTTTAGGGGATCTTTTTCCCTGCAGTTGTTTGTGCACATCATGCAGTAAAATTAGTGGTGATTCTCGAAATCTGCCTTCGCTAAACAAGTTTCAAAGACAGTTCCTGAACAGTAGCTTGACCACTCTTTTCTGTTCAACCTTCCTCTTTGCATTGCTCGGTTCATCTCAGCCATTAGTAGGCAGATGTTAGAAGACGCCCAACCACTGGTAGTAGCGCACACAGAACTGGTGCAGCACCCTACACAGGTGCCAATTGGTGAAAACTTAACTTTACCTAAACCACAACTTTATCCAAGTTCCCAGAGAGCAATGGTAACTCACGGGGGACTTTTTCACAGCACCTTCCTTGATGGCAGAGCTGCTGAACAAGTCGGCATTCTTCTTGTCTGCTTCTATCTCCTGAAAACAGCAAACGATAGTTCAGAGGGGAGCAAGTAAGCGTTGCCAGCACTGCTGAACAGACTCGTAAGGATCTACCAGACGCCTACTAGGTACGTTAGGACAGGGCAACAATATCAAATGCACCTAGAATGTCGCTGAAGAGAGCAGAAACAGCACATCACTTCGGGAGTTGGACTGATCCAGCTAACTCCAGGCTTAGTTCAGCTATCATTTGAGGCTATCACTCATAAGAAAGTATGACTTGGCAAAATACAAACTTCCAAAACTGCGTCCTCACAATACTCTCTCCAGATAAAAATAACATACTTTGTTTTAATTCGCCGAAATTGTTTGTGTTCTGCTTTGCCAGCTTCACAAGTCATTTGGAGCAGTATGACTTGTTATTTTGTATTATAAATCCCCTAACCATCATCAATTACAGTCTTCGACAGGTCAGAAATGCAGTGAAAGTTCCAGCTAAGGCACACACTGCTTGCCTTCTGCCGTGCTTTGTCCGGGAGTGCTTCTGAGGTGCTAAAGTGTCATCAAATGTGGAAAGCTCACACCAGAGGCCGAGCTACTACTCCCTTCTTAACCTGTCGCTGACCGCAGCTGCACAGATAGCACAGAGGACCGCTCGACAACACTACGAAACGGGTTCTGGCGAATTGTTTCGCATTCCCAGCGGCGCGTCTAGGATCGGTCGGGGCGTGCTCACGGCGTGGCGTCGTCTGATCTCCTCGTTCTTGAGGCGCATGTCCTCCATGCGCTGCTTGGCAAGCTCCTCCTTCTCCTCCCTCGACAGGTCTGCCAACTGCACATGACAACCCACACTCAACCGGGGAACCTACTTCGCCGCAAGCTCGTGATCAAAAGGGCCCTTTGCTTTTCGGCCGACCAACGAGACTCTAACTTAGATATGACGATGGAAATTGTGCCCAGAACACAGAATCTGCTTGAGTGCGGGTTCTCAGACTGGATACTTAGAAGTTCATAGGTTTCTTTGAGGTATAAACTGACATAAGGAGCTCCTCGAGCACCCAAATTCTTTCGGACGCCCCCCGCCCCCCCTCCTTCCTCCCCAAAAAATAATGTATTTTTTTCCAGTTCCAGAAGAATTTTACTGCATCTAAGTCATGCACCCATACAGAACTAAGAGTCAATATTGCCAAACACACCCTGGTATATACCGTAAAATACCGCGGAAGCGCTCACAATTAATATTTTCCAAACTTGGGAATTCTGCAAGCTATATGTTAAGTGCCTGATTTGACCGGACAAGCAACCATGTCTAGATTCACCCAGTTTTCAGTGAAAATGGGGTGGGCGCTTACCCAGTATTTTACGGTACATTATTGTTGGCAAAGTCCGTAGGTTTCTACACTGCCTTACTGCAGTAGTGCTGTCATTTAAAGCAGGTAGGTGGACCTAGATATAAACTTTTGAAAACTAAGATTTCAAAAGCCTCAGGTATATGGGGCAGAAATGCATCCTTATAAAAAGGAATTAGGCAATGAGGGTATGATACTCTGTTCAAAGGTTCACACATGTCTCATAGAGTTGCATGGTTGGCAGAGCATGTCCCTTACACAAAAGATCACATAACTCTTGGAAATCTAAACATCCTGCTCATTCAGTCAAACACACAGACACACATAAATTCTGTTCCAAGATAATGATAGAACTATAATTAATGATGCCCAACTAGAAAACCTCTCACTACAATTTGTGGAAACTGAAGTAAGTAGAAGCTGCCTTTTTTTTTTTTTTAAATTTCTATTCCACAAGTATATTTAATTTTATTTAATGCAATTTTTAATGAACAATAAATGTCACGAAAAACTGCTGGCATAATAGTCTCACCTGCGACATAGTGCGAAGGATGTCTTGTGAACCCTGAAAATAAAAACAATCATTGTCAAGCTTGCAAACTGACTCGATTACAAGCCCCAAGTGACGAAAAGAAAACATTAGAATTTCCATTTAATGTTTTCCTAGAGCAAGTCACTAACTCTGTTATTGTGACAGAACTCACAGGAGTAAAAACACCACATAATACTCGCCAAATTAAGCACTAAGCTGACATTATGTCAACTGATTACAATAGATGAGTGGTCAAAATGTTGTTGCAATATTAAGCTCTCCTAAATTCTGCAGTTCTTTCTTTCACTCTCAGTTTTCTGCCCGACTACAGTGGTATAACCTGGAACTCTAATACAACCTACATACCACAATGACCAAGTACCATTGCTTTGCATTAAAAGAAGTGGCTGCTATAGTCCGTTGCAACCCAAGAAGGTAGGACGAGGGTAAGACGGGCCGAGGAGGAGGAAGCAGACGGAACGCTAAAGAGAGGAGGAGGTTTCCCCCTCTCTTCTCCAGCGTTTCGTCTGCTTCCTCCTCCCCGGCCTTCCTTTCCCTCGCCCCACCTTCTTGAGTTGCAACGGACTATAGTAACTGTTAGGGAATACCAAAATACCACCAAAACACCTTCTCTCCTCTTAGGAGCTATGAAAACATTTTATACCGTCCTTGATCTTAAACTTCTGTCAGTGTAAGCTTACACTAAAAGCAGAATTTAGGTGTGACCTTAGACCTTACACCATAACCAGTGCTAGATGTTGGATGTATGTTTACGGCGCTAAAAGTACAAAAAAATTTTTAACCTTTAGCAGCGTAAAAGCTTGCAGAAAAAAGGTGTAGATGCTGTGTGTACATTTATGATCAAACTAGAGCACTTGTCCAGATGACACTGCTTGTTTTAATTTTCATTCACACTTTTAGCAAACGTGCTAAAAAGACAAATTAATTGTGACAAAAATTTTCGCGCTGACATGACTGTCATAGCCTGCTGCCGCATCTTAGAATTACTATGTTCTACGTTTGCCAGTATGACAAAATAAATCCCCCCCTACCAAAAAAAAAAAAAAAGAAAAAAAAAAGAGCTTTAAAGAGGTAAGGCAGCTATTTAAGGTCTAAAAATAAGCACTGTTGGGGGCACAGGAAAATAATAAATAAAACAAACAAAACAATTTTTTGAGCCCAAAAACATCCGGCGAAGAGAAGCATGCGTAAACGGACAAGAACGGGAGTGCACACGCGTGCAGTGTCGCGGCAAGTGCTTCGGAAGCGTCCCCCGACCATCCAACCCATCTTCCACTTCCCCGCGTCCGCGACAGAGCAAGCGCTGCTTCGTGAGCTGCGATTTCGTGCGACCCCTTCCTTACACAAACACACACAATTCCTCCTCTCGTAATAAAACACCGTGCGCCGTGAACTCCTGTCTACACTACCGTGCACTCCGCAAACTCCACAAAACAACTCCCCGTGGTGATCCCGTCGAGCTACACCGAACGACCGGATCCGCACGGAATTGTCACTGCAGGAGTTCAAAACAACAACAAAAACGGAGTGACTTAAGTTGCGTGGAAAGGGCCACCCGAATATATAAAACAAACGAAAAAGAAAATACAAAAAAACCTTGTAGGGTGAAAAGAAATCAGTGGTAAACCCGGCCGCATCACTTCAAAGTGACGATACGACAAAAACAAAAAAAGAAAAAGAAAATGCTTCTAGGAGCCGGGCGAAGTGATCATTCGATCTCAAACAAGGAACACGTAGTATTTATTAAATAATGGCGCAAATTTGGGAGACGCTACACTTCGTTCATCTTAGAAGAGGGATCAATCAGTAGTCGGACGTTTTACAGAGATCGTCTTGTCCTAGCTTCGAGGATCAAGTGCTCATGTTCACGAAGTGCTTGGTTTAAGCGGTCAAAGATCAGTAAAGGAATATTTAAATAAAATAACTGGACGCTCGGATTTTCGGTCGCCCAAAATAAACATGCACAACCGGCAGAGAATATCAAGCGGTAGTCGGAGCTGTCAAGCCACGGTAGGCGCCGAGCGTCGAAGCTGGGACGGGCACCCGAAAGCAGGAGCTAAAATAGATTTTCTTTCCGAAACTGAGCACGTTCTATTGAGGACAGCGACAAACGTGCAAAAGTGAGCAGAATTAACAGAAATGGATATCCCATTTGGATCTCAGCCCGGTGGTAAAGGCTCAACCTACACTCCATTTTTTAATTATTATTTTTTCTCCTAGGGCAGGCCTCGCTGCTTTTTCGTTAGCGGCAAAGCAGGAAATATACGAAGTATTTCGCTTTACCGACGCATCGTGCACGTTGCACGAAAGTTACGGAGACTAAGTGCAGCAAAACGGTAGGCAATTGGAGATCGGGTGAAACACAGGCGGCTTACCTTCGCGAATCAAAGGAGAGATCAGAGCGATCAACACGCAAACACACAAAAACAAACACTAAATCGAGTGGCTTTGGATCGACTCGGCTTTGGCGAGCTCACACCTAAGCTTTCAGAGCAAACTTGGCGAGATTTGTTTTGAATCGCAAGCAATTAGTTTTTGATGGTGTAATTTTAGTGTATTTTATGTGTGAACCCGACTTGTTTTCACTTTAATTACGTGGCCATCAGACGTAAACACCAAAGCTATAAAACAAATTTTTCATCATCATCATCATTATTAGCTGCGACGCCCCTCTTTATGTTTACATCACGTGCGTAAGTTCATGGGAGAGGGCGGTTTTTTGGTGCCGTCTCTTTTATGAATTATGAGCCTAAGAGCGATCGCTGTGATCAGCATACCTCACAAAGATGCAGCAACTACAGTCTACTACAGGTAATGAGTCGACTTTAAGTTTCACTGCATCACAATTCTTAGTTTGTACGTGATCTGTCGAGTCGCTCCTTGTCAGATTTCGGCACGGAAACCGACTTTGGGATGGCATACATTCTACGAAGCGAATGATTTGCTCACCCCCTACAAAAACTTCGTCAACCGAAGTCAAGTTAGAAAACGAATCGGTAGGAACGTTATAGTGCCGATACGGTATCTTTTCATGTAGTGGTTTGGCTGAAACGACAGTGTCTTTCCCTATTATATCACTAAATCCCGTTCGTAACACCCTGGATAAAAAGAAGGAATATAAAACAGAATTTTGAGATGTTATGAATTGAATCGAGGGATTCAGAAAGTAACCAAACAAACAACAAGGCGCGATTTAGTTTAGAGTCCTGGGGTGCTATGTTGCGCTTTTTGCACTCCCAGGAGACTTGGAAGAGGGAAGTGGCGTCAACGACACAGCAAACGCAGATTGGATGTTGACAGAAGAAAACGAAATCAACACCCAATCTGCGTTTGCTGTGTCGTTGACGTCACTTCCCTCTCCCTAGTCTCCTGGAAGTGCAAAAAGCGCAACATAGCCCCCCTGGCTGACACAAGGGATGTTTAAATTGTGTCCCAAAATGGCGTAAAAGTTGTTATTCTTTACATATTTTGTCCTGATGCGAATTAATCTGAAAACTGACCAAACAAGAAGGAACGAGAACAAAAAAGTATCTTACGAATGTCACAGCACACGTTTCTTGTGGACGTACAAACATATATGTCAAACTAGAAAAACAAAAACTCGTTTTACTTTTTTTGTTTGTTTGTTAGTCACACAGATTGAAGCAGTGAATTTGCCTGTTTGTGTGCAGGCAATTTCCGACGTGTGAAAAGCGGGCCAGGCTAAAGCACAAGCAGGGCTACACCCCGATGCCATCCCACAAAGCTCTGGCCAGTGCCCTGGCTGACGTCGTCTGCTTCGATGAGAACGAGGCAAGGGAAAGTGTCGCAGCATTCCACAACTTTGTCAACCGGCAGTTTGTCCAAAATACAGCATCTGTTATCTCTGTTTCTCTTCCCGTAAACTGGTGTTTCGTGGGTATACCTATGGCTATACTTTGCCCCATCGTTTGCAAGCAGCTGCTTGTTTACAGTCAGCGTCGAGTTGGTGCAACCAAGCCTGAATTATTTTTGGCACACAGGAATAATTTGAGCATATAAACTGTCTGTGCAGCAAACTTCGAAGATGAAGGATATGTATGCGTAGCACGCGAAACGAAAGGAAGATAATAATAATCCTTTATTTCTTTAGTGCCCCAGAATAACCGTGAGGTTTTGATATGGTGGCAGATAATGTAACAAAAACACGAGAAGTGCACTTGAGCTGAAGAACACTACTGAGGCTATGGTTATCAAAAGGGGCAGTTCAGGGTGTAGGAGGTTCCCCATTAAATCAATAAACATGCAGTCTCCTCAATGAAATTTTATTTTACCCAAAAAAAGGACGTCTCCAGGCTGTCCCAGCTAGGTATGTTTCAAAAGTGTATCTTATGCTTTTTATAGCCTCCTCTGACTATTTCTACAAGCTAGTCTTTGGTTAGTGGATGGGACATTTATTTTTGCTTGCAGAGCTTGTTTTTGCTACAATTTCATTAGTTGGGGTTCTTATGAATGGCCTATAAAATATAACATTCATCATGACCATGTAAATTCTTGCCCAAAAGCAAATATATATAGGTATTAGTTTTAGTTACTGCCACAGTAGCTGTGAAAAGTTGAAAAGCACAGCGCAATCTACTGGCTGGCTTTGACTGCTCTTTAACAAGGTTGCAAGAGTGAATTGTGAGAATTTTTTTTGTTGTAATGCAGTTCAAGGAGTGGCGAGACAGGGTAGATGTACCCCTTCAGCTTCCGGCCATTGAGATACGGACTTTGCAGGGATCTCTGTGGCCCTTCGTTTTTACCAAAGAGGTGAGGACACTCTTGAGCATGCACATTTGATCAGCTCTTGCTGGAAAACTAATGGTTAGTCGCTGGTATTAAAAGCTGCGTGACAAGAAGCATGCCTCTTTGAGGTCTCAAGATGGGTACCGACGGTTTTGCTAAGATAGTTTTTCCAGTGCTGAGAAAGCTGTCTCTTAGCAAAACCGTTGGCTCCCACTTTGAGGCTTCCAGGCTGGTTCTTCAATTTATTCCACCAGCTCTGACCGCCTAACATTGTGTGTGTAATTTGTTTGAACTGTGAATCTATGACAATCACTTTATTGAATTTCATGGGATTTAGCGGGCCTTTTTGCGAGTCTATCGCTGACACTCAAATGCTTCAATGGTTGTTGTAAGAGTTTAGATGTGCTACAATCACTAGGAGTCTAAGAATATTGGTACTTCACAGCTTCATGCAATCAAGTTAACTGCTGTAGCCAGGACTGTGTGCATTGATAGTGCAAAGATGGTTAAAATAGAGTCTTCGAGAGAAGAACAGTAATTACAATGGCACTTAGTTACAGTTCCATTCTTTTTTGTGCAGCTTATGTGTGTTGGCTTATACACTTAAGATTCTATAGCTTGTCACAAGAGCCAGCTATACAATTCTGAAGGCCACTTGACCTGCCACATTCATTTATGAAATTGAGCTGAATGAAATTTTTTCTTTCCGCTAAATGACACTGTCAAGCTAATCCATGTGGTCATTATTGCCCAGTGTTCTTATGACCTTCTGTGACTTCTACACTGAGGCCTCCATCTATGGTGCGTTCGTCGTTATAGGACTAACAAAAAGACACATTACATATTTACAACTCGAGTCTAAAGACAGATGGGCATGGTTTGTATCTGTGCGAATCCAGTTATGGCAAGTTAAAGAAAAAAAACCTTCTATAGCCCATGACAAGTCAAGAACGGAAGCGACAGGTGGAAAGGAGGCGACCTCCTCTCTAGCGTTCACACTATTAAAGTGGAAAGAGGTGGGAGGAGCTTCCACTTTGTTCTTGACCTGTCACCGACTATAGTTAAAGTCCTCAAGGTAAAATCGGTGTCTTCACTAGAATACCGCGGCATTCTCTTTCCATGTACTGACTGCTAAGAGATTGTCGGTGCTCTGTTTCGTTCCAGCAAGGCATGTACGTCTGCAGTATGCCCCTGACCGACGCAACGTACGAGCCGACGGAGAGGCCAGAGCTCATTGACCTGTACGTTGGTTGTGGCAGGAGTGAGTGCTCCTATTGGCTGATAGTTAGTGAGGACAGGGTGTGCTCAAGCGTCCATGGTGGGGACGTTGGACCATTTGTGGTGGCCCCTTTCTCTTTTGCTTTGGAGTGTGGAAAAAACAAGATTTCTTGACTCAAGCTTTGGCCGGTGCCTCATTTCCATCTCAAATGATTCTTTGTATTTTCCCTGCGATCACGTGCCATTAACACTGACTATTAAAAAAGAATGGCACCATCCTAAAAAAAAAAGAGAGAAAGGAATGCTGAGGTAGCTTGAGATTGTCTATGTATGGTGATAACTTACCCTATGGAATGTAAGCGTCCTAAGAAAACAGAAATTACTCTCATGGATGGCAAACTTCTCCACGAAAAATCTAATAAAAGATTTTGACATGCCCCTCTTTCTGCGTCTTGAAGCAGACACAAGGGGGCATTGTCGAACGGTGTTTTTAAACAATAATTGTTGTCTTATGCCTTCTACAGCCAAAGATTTGATGTTTTTGTCAAAATATAATGCACAATGCATTTAACAAGAGCAGTAATATTAATGTTCGGAATCTCCACGCAATTAACTATTTTCATTGGTCAAATCTTATGGAGGTAGTGGGAACCCGAGTACTTTTATTGCTGCGAGTTTACTAGAGTGTCTTGCCATGTAGAACTGGTCATTCTTATTGACTAAAGCCCAACAAACATGTCCCTTTAACAGACTTCCTGTAATCTAATTATACTGTATATAATAATGTACAATGTCACATTACACTAGGGGCGTAGCCATGGGGTGGGGAGGCTTATGGGGCTTCAGCCCCCCCCCCTCTCTCCCCGAAAACCATTCCTGGCTACGCCACTGGATTACACTATATTATGTTGCACTTTAATCAGGAAGGCCACCTTGTAATGAGGGCAGAAGATGAAAGGGGATTTTGTTGCAGAAGGAGCATGGAATCTAGAGTAAAACATTTAAGTGGGACTCTGATAAATAGAAGCTCTGCTAAGTGGCACAGTTTTGCCAGTTTCATTGTATTTCTACTTGAAACAATTTTACAATGTGTGCTTTTGAGAAAAGGACCATTGGGCCTAAAATAAAAGTGGTTATTATATCAAAGGCACATTACTTATGAGCAAGGCAAAAGCTTTTTTCATTTTCTGATCGTTTTAAGTAGCATAGATGCCGATGAACGAAACTGTTAATCAAGCATTGTTTCAGTGAATCTGCCTAAAGCAGACTCGCTGAAACATTGTTTGATTTAAAGTCTCGCTGATCGGCATGTGGCCACCCAAAACGATCGGCATGCAGGGGAGTGTAGAACATTAAAGCGCATTTCACTATATCAATCTAAAGAACAACCATTCTTTCCCTATTCAGACCAGAAGTTACCTCAGCGTTTTCCGCAGTGATGACAGTTGTGAAATTCCTGGGCCCTAGCCTCTCCAACCTGACGCCGGTAGGTTTGCCACACCGTAAGGTTTGTGCAGCCCCGCTTCGTTGAATAGATAAACCTGTAGTCGGGATTCTGTTGTTTACTTAAGTTTCAATGCAGTCAACCTGGTTTGGTAAACTTCTTTAATTAATTTTTGTCGCACACATTGCGTGCATTTTCGAATTGGTACACAGTTCAAGATAGAAAAATGACAGAAAACCGTTTCTTTCCGTGTAGACCTGCACAAAGTTGATGGAGCTGGACAACTTCCTGTCCGTCGCCGCTCCATTTGGGTTCCTTCAGATCACCGAGCCGAGTGTTGTCGAGGCCATGCTCGGGGACAAGGAGGTGGTTCCTCTGGATGAAACTCTCAAGGTCGGTTGGTCTGTCTTTCTCTTCTTTAGCCTGGCTGACAGCACTTTTAGATATATTTATTTATCACACACCGCGGGTCGTGTATTGGTCTGCACTTCTGGACGTTTTTTTTACTAGAGATGTCTTCAGTTGTCTGTGTTATAACCTGAAGGTAAAACGACATTGCAGCACTTTTCTTTAATCATGCGGTACTATTTGCATTGCCTTCGAAACACCTACGTGTCTGTGATAGGTAAGAAACGTCGTGCCACAGCTTTTGAGCTTTCTGGACAATGCAGCTTAATAATGGCTAAGTTGTCTGCTTTGCCTGCAAAGAAAATCTGTATAAAGTTTCTAGAATAGTAAAAGCTTGGAAAGGAATGTGCAAGAAAAACAGGGAAGCCAATAGAAGTGCTACAGCTGGCCATTAGTATGTTTAGCTTAATAAGTGGTGCAGGAGTGTCTTGCATGTTGAGAAGGTTCGTCCCATTGAAGTATGTGATTTCTCCATGGACCAGGTCCCGGCTTGGCGCCCAGTGGCCTTCAAGGGCAAGCCATCCCTAAGCGTGAGCATCAAGGAGACGGTTCATGCCACGCAGGTGACCATGATTTTCTGCTTGTTTTGTGTATTATTTCAGTATTCCAGGAGTGTCTTAAACTGGGCCAGTTGGTAGCTACTGATTCATTATAAAACAGAGTGTGCACAAGAAACAGAGACGAAAGAAGACACATATAAAACACGGTGCTCATCTACTGTGTGTGCCTTGTTTTGTCCTTTCTTTGTGCACTGTTTTAGAATGTTTGAGTGCTTTGTAAAACCGAGTGTACCAAGCAGTGTGCTTCAGAAGCTACAAAAACACAAAAAACAATTCCAACATTTTTTTTTTAGGAAATGTTGTTTTGCATTTTGTAGGAGGCTGAATGAACTGCCCAATTACAGTTCGCTGAGTTTTAAGACAAATATTTCTTTACAAAATGAGCATACAAAAACAGGTGCAAGCTGCCAGACCCAAAACGTCTCTGATCGAAGTTGAGTTGTCACTTTCTTTTGGTACCTTGGCATTTTCGGAGCCCATCCCTAGCAAATATTATATGTCTATTGGCATATAGGTCTATCGGCATGTGTATTGGTTTTTTGGCGTACCTATTGGTTTGTCGGTTTGTTAGTTTATCTGCATATTGGTCTATCGGTATATGAGTAATTTTTCTCCCACGATACATACTTACCGAGAAAAAAAAAGGTTGTGTTTTTAACAGTAATGCAAAACTCCCCACCCGAAAATAGTAACAAATGTGCGCTATGTGTACGTTGCTCTCAGTGCGAACGTCCCGACATGGACCCCGTGGTGGAGATCACGGGCGAAGTGAGGGTGCGGTGCGAGCTCGAGGGTCACGGCGCGGAGGTGACTCTGCTCCTGGTCGGTGCCGGGGACGGTGGCCCCAAGGGCTGGCCCCCCCTGCCCCTGGAGGCCCTCTCAGTGCACTCCTGTGTCCAAGCGGCGTCCAATCTTCAGCTGGCTACCCCAGGCGGGGCGGCACCCAGGGAGGCCTCGAGTGCGTCGCCAGTCCCCGATTCGCGAGCCAACTAACGCGCTCGCTCCACATTCGGAAGCTTTCTTTGATTGTACAAGTATAGTGCGTATCCCCAACCGAACAGGTCAAGGCGGGAAAAGTTACAAAACATGAAAGGGAATCAAGTGGCAAGGAAATGCCGCCAATTGTAACATGTTTGCGCATACACTCAGTTTTATGGATGAAAATTGAAATAGGGAATTTTTCCTAACTAACTCTTTTTCGATTGGCTTATTTAACAATGTCTCCCTTAAAAAAAAAAGAAAAAGAATTGGTGTTCTTGTTTATACAGCGCAAGTTTGGTCTGCCTTTCAGATGTGGTGACATTGGTTTACACTTTAGATAAGATATTTGGCCAGTGGAGTACAACCGGCTAGCCTGGGGTCAACGTGCACCACGCAGTAGTGATACACGACCGCAAACCGGTACGATGCTCATCTAGATCGAAACGGGCTGGGGTGGGAATTGAACCCAGGATCCTGTGGGTTCAATGCTTCGAGCAGACACGTGATGTTGGCTTAATTGAGTTGCAGCGAGATTGATTGGATCGACGGCGTCTCCTTATTACGTGTGCTACCTTTTGTTGGCTTCCTCGATTTGCAGCGAGATTGAGCTGCTGAAACGCCACATTTGTTCCTTGTTGGCAGGGGTGAGGCACCCTGTGTACCGCCTGCGGTTCTCGCCGCCTCTTCACCCGTTTTCCCTCTGCTACTATGGGACGGCACCCGCTCCCATGCCCCCCATTGCTGGCGTCTACTCCATGCGCGTGAGTAACCCTTTCCATTCTAACCCTTTGAAAGGACTCTGCATCGAAATGAGTTAGTAGCGGAAGTGACCATTGGCAGAGCCGCGTCGTCATTGAAAGAAATCTTTACCGTGTAATGCTCGTTCGATTCTGGCCAGGTGCCACTGGCCGCCACCCAATTGAAATTGTTCAGCGTTATGCATCCATCCACTAAAATATTACACAGACGATGGGCATTTCATAGGCTGCTTAAAAGACATGTGACTTGCCTTTTGTGTGGGGCAAACATTTTTTGGTGTCAGTATGCTCCATCTCATTGTAGTGCTTTGTGCCTGTTTATCGAGAACCATGTGAAGCAGTGGAAAAGGCATGGCCTACGACATTTCTTGGCGCAACTGAACGGTTAACACGATTTCGCTACCGGCATTCCTTTCATAAAAAGCCACTCTATATAAACGAAGCAAGTGGCTTAAGAGGTCCTCGTCATTTCTCTCCGTGCAAGGGGGACAAGCACGTGGACTTCCTGATCCAGCTGAAACTCCAGGAAGGCATCCGCAACATGTTCCAGTCCTGCGAAGTTAGGATTCCCTTCTTTAACAGGTGGGAGAGGCACTCTTCAGCGGGGCTGGGAAGCGTGTCAAACCACCTAGATAAGAAGTCCGTAGTGCTGAATTTTCAACGTCCCAATAAGGAGCTGAGAGTTCAGCAGTATGACTTTCTTTACTAGCGAGGATTATAAACTCTGCTTCCACAAAACCTGGCAAAGAGCAAATGCTATAAGCCCTTCGCACCAGTGAGCAATGGAGCAAAGCCCATGACAGCTTTTCACAAATTTGCTGACCCACCACGCTGATTGGCTTGCTGGGGCTATGGCTTTTGCTGTTTGCCAAGTTGTGCTGAAACAGAGTATGGCGAGATGCTGTGCCGAGGGGGTCTTTATGCGCTGAACAAACACCCTAGACAGGGGCTAGCTTGGTTCGGAAACAGTGTTTGTCCGACATCATTCGAGCTTGTCTCGTGCTTTGGGGGTCAGGCAGGACGTGCGAAACGGACACTGGCGTGCATTTAAATTACATATTTGTGGTTTAAACAGTAGTCGAACGAAACACATGGTTGGGCATGGTACATGGAATGGAAGCGTGCATGCGACATATTCGTTGCATGCACGGTTCATGAACATTTACTTGTCTGAATTGATGGCAGCTGCAATTTCACAGAGGCTGTCAATAGGTACTCTTCACAGGTCCTTTTTAGTGAATAAATATATTTGTGCAAAATATTTGCATAAATTGTGCAGCAAGCGAGGTAGTGACAAGCACAATTTTTTATAAGGGCTTTGGAGTTGCCGAGTCCCTTCAATTGTCGCGATGCCCCCAACAACGGCCGGACATACGCAGGGGCAAGATGAAGAAGTCGAGCCTGACGCCTAGCTGCGGCAGCGTGTCCACAGCCAAAGACAAGTTCGGTCTCGTCTGGTCCATCGGTAAGCGAGGTCTACACAGGCTTCACTCTCCAAAGCCTTATTAATTGACACAGAATCTGTTTTATCAGCTGTAATGACTGCCTGTAACGGCCGGCTGTAACGGCCAGATGTAACAGCCGACTGCGACGACACTGAAAAGTATCACGCCCATAGGGAACCATATGTAGAAAGACTGCAGTTCCCCGGCAAGATTTGAACTAACCACCTTGAGATCGTGAGTCAAATGCTTTGTCGACTAAGCTATTCAGGGTCGGGGATTGGATCATTCGAAAGCAAAGTCGCGCGCCTTGCGGTCTTTCCTTGAGTAAGTGTATAGGCTTCGTATATGCTCGCAAGCGGAGCATGTAGTTTCCCTAGCCTTTCCTAGGGCGCCTACATGTCTGTCTGTTCCAGGGTGAAGTCATCCTTTGTTCTACTGAGTAGGCCAACGTGTGACGCGCTTGCGCACTCAGTGCGTGGCTTATGTGGTAAAATGGCATCTAAGCATTAGCCAAGGCTATGCACCCGAGCTGAGTCACACTGGATTGGGTGCACTTCGAGAGACACAATAAAAACAATGATTGGGTGGAGAGATGGCCGAGATGTCGCGACTCAAGCAAAAGTGTGTGTGTGTGTATGAAGGCACCCTTTCCTCCCGTGATGCGCCATCTCACGGCGTACATCAGAAATGAAAGCGGTAGGCGGTGCCATCCAGATGTCCTTTTCTTCTTCCTGGGGATGCCTGTTGCACATTCTGTGCTTGCCGGCCTTTGTCAGCATGATGAAGCTCGTATATTTTTTTTCCTTCGCAAATGTGTTTAAGGGTTGGGATTCCAGAGGGAGGTGTGACGAAGTGCCACAAACATTGTCACGAAATTTTTAACATATACTTCAGAGGACGATCTATACAAAAGAGTGATAAACTTGCAAGGACTACCTTTTAAATGCGTCCCAACGGGAATTTGTCCCATCACCCCATGATTCTGAGCTCAACATTGTACCACTGCGCCAATCGGTGGGTAGACGCAAATCTAGCCAACTTTGTGTTTATTCTTTTTACACACTGTTGAAATGCGAACGCCGATCGCCATCATTTGGCATTACAGCGTTCGCAGTCGATGTTAGGCATTTGTATTCAAAAACTTTATGGGAAGAAACAAGGAATTCAAGACGTGCCCACCATCAGTTAAAGAAAAACAAATTTTGGAATAACACAAAATGCTATAACCAAAGTAAAAAAGAAAAAAATACTTGCAGTGTTTATTACAAGCCCCGAAGAATGCCGCAGAAACACATTCTGCGTATACCAATTTTTTCTTTGTTTTTTAAATGAAGGAAAACATTTTTTTTAACTGCGTTCAATACTCAGAAAAATTCGGCATGGCACCAGCGTGCTGCAGTTATATTATGGCAAAATATAATTCACGCACACACACACACAAAAAAAAAAGCCCTAAACTAACAGTAGTAGTCCTCTTCTGTTAATGTTCACCAATCACCAGTACTGGCATCAGGAGCTTCTGTGCAACGTCGCTTATAGTACAAGAAATGCAAAAACAAATTGTAGTAAATCGTGCTGGTGCAAAAAATTGAGGATCGAATTCAAGGGAAACTGATGCAGTCATGTAGTATCGCTAACACCAATACCTCCATTCCCCCCAAAAAATTGTCCATGCGAGTTGTCTATAATGACGAGACAAAGGTGCATGTATTTGCAAAAATATGTCTATGTAGCAAGGCATGCATATCAACATATTAATGGGGTCCGTGTTAAAAAAGACAGGTAAACTATATTAGTCAAGTTTAGAACCTAATACTACTACTTTTTTTTGTGAACATGTTTTAGAGATTAGTGGCATTTTCTTTCATTCAAAGGTCACAAGTTCACCCAGGGTTCACTGGAAGCATCACTGACCGGCACCGCATCCTTTGAGGATAATCCGCCGGAGGGAGAGCGCAACGCATCACCCATGCTCACCGGACTCACCTCCTACATCCAGGTGAGTGGCAGGAATGGACGGCATCGCTGGGCTGGAATCACACTTTCCCCCTCTGTCCTCTCTGTAAGCTTCTTAGTCATGCCGCGAGAGGTCTATGCTTGGGGACAAAGCGAACCTTTCAGATGTGGGTTTTTGGAGCTCAAAATAAATTGTCATAATGAAACGTCCTCAGATCATGACCCCGAGGCTAGGCGACGATTATTGTCTGTGCTAAAGCCACTGAATGAACTAAGCTTAATGATAATGTCACTTCACATCACTTCACATCGTTGCGGGGGTTCAATTTTGTCAGTTGTCGCCAGCTTTCAGCGACGTGTATCGCGGAAAACGCGGGAATCGCTTTTCGTCGTCCCATTTGTTTAGACAGTCTGTGATGGAGAAAAATGATGTTGTCAGGGTTGCCTAACAAAGTTGCCCGTCGCCAACAGCTCTAGGCAACAAAAGCTGCTGTCGCACGACGCATCACGATTGCGTCCCTACTCGGCCGGTTAGATATTCTATCAGAATCGTGGATTTCATGAGTCAAACCATAATCAATACCAACCTAAAAAAAATATTTGCTGTTTTGTTTTGTTTTTCCTTCGTTCGTTTTTGTTAGTTCAGGCTGAACCTTCATCAGTATGTACCAACTAGCTCGACTAAAGCCTGTCACCAAATTAAAAAGGCAGTTGGGGAAAAAACAAAGTTTTTTCCCCAACTGCCCGCACGACGACTCAACATTTTTGCACTCTTCTAACCGCTCGCAATGCAGCGATGCTCCGGGTCCGACTTTATCTAGGGGTTGGCCACGCCGAAATCGTGTTTTGATGCAGCGAACGGCCGCGCATGGGCGAATTAGGCCACGACGACTCGACATTTATGCACTCCTTTAATCGCTCGCAATGCAGCAATGCTCCCGGTCCGACTTTGTATAAGGGTTGGCCACACCGAAATCGTCTTTCGGTGCAGCAAACGACCGCGCATAGGCAAAGTAGAGTAAAGCTCCCGTGTCTCCGCAGCTCCAGTTCAGGATGGTCGACTGCACCTTGACGGGTTGCCAGGTCGATCCCAAGTCCATCCAAATCTCACCACCATGCAAGCTGAAGATCTCGTTGGGTGAGCGATGGTTCCGTGCCTGCCTCGTCTGACGAGGCTGGCATGAAAAGCTTACATTTCTTGTCGAACTAGCTTTCCGAACTGGAAGCTCATCATGTCCGTAGAAGTGTGCTCGTTACATCACGGTCCCTAATGGAACTTGTACAGGTACTGGGGTCGTCGACAGCCTATAAATCGCGGGTTGTGGCATATCTCATGCTCACTTTTCTTGCTTTATGATTGGTTCTTTTTGCATTCTTATTAACTAATTCTGCGATCCCATTGGCTGCGGAGCAATAGTAGGACACTCCGGACTCACTACGTCCCGCGTTTTCTGAGCTGTCGGCAACCATGGTGCTAGGCGTAAAGATCCTGCAGTTTGTGTTCTGTACTCCTGGACATCTTTTTGTGGCATTTTCTGACAAGAGGAACAGTGCACGTGCAAAGCTTTAGGTAGATGGATAGAAAGTTTATTTAGTGCTTGTCAACAGGCCTGCACAACAATACATTTTGTCTTGTAAAAAAAAAAAAAAAAATACTACAACAGTATTATTGTTGAAAGGCACTGTCAAGGAATACATGTTACAACAGACATAAATGGATAACATGGTCAAGTAAATACTATGTCATTCTATTAATCAGTGCTCAAGGACGCGTTCCCGCTCCTTTGACCGCACGGCCACAGAAGCTTGTTCGCTAGTATATTTACATATAGAATGGACAATATGAAAATGTGTGGAAGAGTCACAGATATCTGCGTACGTACCTCTTCCTGGTTAGTAGTATGAGAATTTCAAAAGAATGGATAATAATTCCCAAACATAACCTTTAACCACGACTGCTGCTTAAATTTGACAAGCATCGGTTGCGTGTGGAGTGACTAACCTTCTAAAGGCCAGGGACGGCGCCAATCTTTCCAGATTGGGGGGGGGCAGTGGGGAGGCGTATTACATTTTCGGGGGGGGGGGGGGGGGGGGTTCATGAGAAACCGGGAGGTCGGTTCTGACAGCTAAAATAAGCGTTGGCGGCCAGTAAACCTGGAAGTGAGCTGGAGGTTGTTAATGTTGTGCAGCTACCCGAGAATTGTGTAAACAAAAAGGCAAATCGCTTTGCCGCCGTCTCCTTTCACGACATGTTTAAAAGGCGGATTATAAAAAAAGTAATGGTCGATGGCTGCGTAGAATAGTCACTGCCGACGACGTAAAACTGGAAGAACCAAGCACTTTGAAATATTTTATAACATTTTTATCACCTCAGTTTATTTCTTTGGTTGACGGTGTACTTACAACCTGAATTACATTGCACATGTTCGTTATTTACAAATATTTACATTCTGAAATTTCACATTAAGGCACGTTCGCACTCGTCCCCCAAAGTTCAGTGAAGTCGAATCCGTCTGTTGTGATGGGCGGCATCGAAGGCGTTGACAACGTCATCTAGTTCCAGGCTTTTCGCGGTGGACTTCTCCACGGCGAGAACCGCCAAGTTCGCGAGCCTCTTGTCAGACATTCTGTTTCAGAGATACGTCTTCAGCCGACGAACGCACGAGAATGTGCGTTCGCAGGCGGCGCTGGAGGCAGGGATAGTCAACGCTATAACACAAAGACGGTACGATTCCTGAAAGGCAATTTTAAATTTGCCTAAAAATTCGGCAAACAATATTGTGGTGGTCACGCTGCACCCATTCTCTTTTCCGTATCGCTATAAAACCCTGGGAAGCAGTTTCATCTCGGCCACAAGTGCATCCCAGTCGGACGAGCAGTGCTTTGCTAGCGGTTCGACCAGCGAGATGTCCATGAAGCGATCGTGTTGACGTTGAAAACAGTTCAAGCCCTTCAGGATGAGATCACTGTCGCTAAATCTTCGCTTAGGTTCTTCGCACATTCTATCCAGGATGGGAAGGAACACATGCACACGGCAGTCGTTTTCAGTGGAGTAGCTGGGGTCCTCTCCGGGCAGCTGGGCTTCTGTTAGATATTTTGCAAGGTGCGCCGGCAGACGGTTGGTTCTTCGCTCTTCTACGAGACGAATTCCGTTTGTCTCTGCAACGCTTAAGCACTGGCTCCAAATGCTTGAGAAACCCTCCGACGTCCTTAGGTATCTAAATCGCTCAAGTACCGCACTGACCATCATGGAGGCATGAGTAAGGTCGCAGTTCTTGTTCTGCAGGTAATCTGAAAGAATCTGCAGCTCAATCAAAACCTCGCTAAAGATACACAGATGTGAAACAAACGTGAAGTTCAGCTGGTGCAAAATTCCGCGTGCTTCTGCTGATCTTGATCTTCCACCTTCGGCGATCTTTGTGAGTGTGACAATTATTGCAGGAAGCGCGTGTAGGACGGCTTTGCATGCGTTAATTTGGCATGTCCATCTTGTCTCGCTGATTCCTTTCAGTTCGATCGTTGCGCCGCACACCTGCTTCTGAACTGTGATGAACAGCGCATGTGTGGCAGACCCTCCCAAGAAGACATACAACATCTCTATGAAAGAGAAAAAGGTCCTCGTGGAATCAAAGCTCTTGCAGGCATAGACAATAACCAAATTCAGCCGGTGGTTGAAGCAGTGGACATACAGGGCTTGAGGTACTTCTAACTTAAGAAGGGCTTGAACACCTTTGCTCTTGCCACTCATTACGCTTGCACTGTCATAGGTTTGTGCGATGCAGTTCTCAAGATGAATTCCACATCTGGAGGGCGTTTCCTTAACGTAGCTCAGGAGAGAGGCAGCGTCTAGCGTTTTGGCACTCCTAAACCCAAGAAATCTTTCGTAGACGGATCCGTTCAGGAAATACCGGACTACCACAGAGAGCTGTTCCGTTTTGCTGATATTTCTGGATTCGTCCACTATAAGCGCAAAGCACCGAGCGCTGTCCACCTCGGTCTTGAAACGACGCAAAACCATATCTGACATTGCTGAGAGTATCTCATCCTGAACGGAATGGTGAGTATATTTCACGTTGGCAGGGCCATTTTCCAGCTTTTTTAGTACAATGGAATCGCATTTCGCTACAAGCTGAAGGAGCTCGAGAAAGTTTCCTTTGTTTTCACTTGAGGCTGACTCATCGTCCGCTCTCTGGGCAATCCCCTGTGTTGCAGAAAACCTCAGCACGTCAGCTATCACAGAGATATAGTGGCGGTTTTCTCTTACCTCTTTCAAATGCGCCTCGCTGAGGTGCACGGCGACTGAATTTTCGGCGCCCTTTTCCTTCATCTGCTTGAAGGATGCCCATGAGGCCTGGCACAACTTGTGCGCCGCACTGTTCGAATGGAGTCGCAGTCCGCCGTCCTTTTGAAGCGCTTTCTTCCAGTTCCGATAGCCCTCGGTCACAAACACAGCACTTCCACTCCTCTGTCCATTGCTAGTTGAAAACATCCGGCAGGCGAAACAGAATGCCGAGTTTGAAGTCACGCTGTATTCCAACCATGGGAAGCTGGTGTACCATTCGGACTTGAAGGTCCTGCCGTCGTTCCCGTATTTAGTAACAGGAAAGGATTGTAGCACAGGCTGTACCGGCGAATCATGGGCTGTCCTGGCTACATCAGGAGCTCTCGTTCGGAGTTCTTCGATCTGGAACTCGTCATCCGGGCCATCCCCATCGCTGTCACCAAAAGTTGATTCGCATTCTTGTTCCCCGGCGCTTGCGTTGAGCACACACTCTTCATCAAGTGAAAGCTTTTCTTTGGCGGGTTCAGGTTCGGTGACATTCTCTTGAACTTTTCGCTTGGTCCCCTTCCGTTGAAAAAAGTCACTTATGGGATGACTGGATGCCATGGCGTACCCAAGAGTATAGCTCTCCACAATGCTTCCAGCTTCGGCGTCCTTTTTCTCCCCTCGTGGGTGAGGGAGAAAGCGAAGGTTTCTTTCTCGCCACGGCGATGTCACCAGCAGTGTCGCTCTCTTGGAAAGGGTGGGCTCCCCGGCTCAGCCAGCTCAGCGTTCAGCCAAGGTCCTTGGCCGCCAAGCAGCTAATCCCCCGGGCACCGCGCTTGCGGGTGAGCCGTCTCTGGCAACGGCCAGAGACGGCTCACCTGTGATTGACCGGTCGCGGCCTTGCTGTTTTGAGGGAACCGGGATAGCACCGAAGGTCAGCTTATCCCGCTGGCGATGCGGAGAAACCTGTGGGAATGTGGGACAGGGTGTTATCTCAGGGACTCGTGGGCGCCGTTATTAGGAAGTCGGGGCCGCGTTACAACAAGTAGAAACCGCGAGGGGCGAACGGCTGAGCTCCTTCCCCTCGGCTTCGACGAGAGGCAAGAAAGCTTTCATTTTTCGTGGGCTACGGAAAGGTAATAAAGCAGGTCGGTCGCACAAAGAAGTGTTTGTTACCGTAACGCGTTCCTCTTTTATCCAAGCATCGAGTTACGTATTTCGTCACTTTTTTTCGGTAATGCCTACAACCCTGAGCGTAGAGTTTTATAGCCACAGAATGGCGCCGAATACTCTCTGTATGTAGGCGTCGAAATCTTTTGGGGCGGAAATTAGGAAAACGACGGGCGGCTGGTTACTGCTTGGGGGGGGGGGGGGTTGGGGTTATTTTATTTTGGGGTGGCAAGACAAATTGGAGGGGAGGCGGTCGCCACCCCTTGCCTCCCTTTGGCGCCGTCCCTGCTAAAGACTCTTCAACCTTTATTTTAATTCTTTCTTTTCTTGAGAAGCGACAGCCCTTGGAAACAAGAGTGGCTCATTTAGCGGTGAAGGATCGCTCACCGAAGAATGCCGACCAAATTTTTTAATGCCGTTCCAGAGCGCGAAGTGGAGTCCCGGGAGTACAGGATCTGGAACAAGTTTGGCGAGCTACCGTTTGCCATCCCAAAGAGCTGCACCTAGCTGGGTGCCAAGTCCAGCTGTCACATGTACAACGGGCTCCAGTGTAAATAAAACAATGTTATAGTTTTGACATGTCCCCCTCTTTACATTACTTTCTCAACAAGGAGTGGTGTGCGGAACACATGTTCTGGCTTCGGTGGAAAGTACTAATCCTCGAAGGCAGCCAGCATCCTTTAAAGTGTATTTATTAACAATAAACTAAGTTCATCCTTTGAAATTCCCATATGTACATATGATTCTAAGCTACATGTAGTGGCAAATTATAGCGCAGTAGCTCTAGAAACAAAATAATGAAATCCATACACGTGCCGAACAATTTATTTGGTGCAGACCACTTTTACGAAGGGGAAAAATTCCCAATTTCAGATCACCTTTGTTTCTGCAAGTGAAAAGCCTTGTCTAGTTGGAATGGCTTCACATATATTGCACAATTTGCCAAAAAGAATACATGCAATCTCGTTATTTTTTTTATATATTTTGCTTGATTCAATCGGCCGACTGACAATTCCATAATTGTTCTGTATTTTTGTCTCCACATATCATGAATAATATGTTATTTCTTATGTACAGTCTGAATTTGATCGACATGTTGCCCAACTGTCCTTCACCTTCCTAACAAACAGGATGACACGAAACCGAGCTTGGAGCTTGCTTTCCCCATAATGTTTTCCCCTAGAAGTCGTCTCTCTTGGCATCTAAAATTAGGGATGCACCTCAGCAGCAGGCTTGTACAACCTTTCTGTGCTGTGCATGCTGGACGTTTCGATGTAGACAGAAACAAAACGCTTTCCCCCCAAAAACACACACAACCATATCTACAGTTTGTCGTCCCCCAGCTAGAGCTGTTCCCTCTGCTCGGGAGGTCTGTAGCTGAGCCCCAAGTGCTCCAAGATGGAGGCCTCGGTGGGGGTTGACACCAGGCTGCCCAGGCTCCTTTTCTCGGCACCCTGAGAACAAATGCCAGGTGCAAACACATTGCGCTAAGGACTCCATGTGCAAGGACACCAATGAAAGGACATCATGTGCAAGAACACCATGTTAAAGGACGCAGGACCTCACATTCAAGGACAAAGGACACCCCTGTCATTGCACAGCATGTACTTTGTTCTTGAACATGATGTCCTTTGTCCTTGAACATGGTGTCCTTTGTCCTTGCACATGGTGTCCTTTAGCATGGTGTGCAAAAACCCGAACTAAGCAAGCACTTTACGCAGAAATGACGGAGAGGATTTGTGTGTTTGAGAAGCCCTTGGGGGCACTCTGGGGAACCCCGTGTGGGAACCGATGCCCACCTTGCGCCAGACTCCCTGGCGGAGGCCCCGGTCGCTCAGCGCCATCCCCATCCGCCGTGCCCTCAGCCTCAGGGACCGGTTGAAGTGGGCGGACCCCGTGTAGGCCAGGAGGGCACAGGCCAGCTCGTCCGGCGGGATCACAAACACGTCCAGGCGGCGGTGCTGCGCCCCGTTTTACGACTCAGTTCTGTTGGCTGCCTCATTAGCCGCTGGGTTACTCGCAGGAAGCCAGCGTTGGTCGAGAGTGCTGCTTATAGCTAGGGTTCTGCGTTTTCAGGTAAATCCGATAAACTCCGAAAAACGCTCGCTGGTAAAAAGATTCCGGATTCGGATTTATCCCAAAAGCTCAGAATTTGGGGACTTGCAGTTGTAAAAACCTGACCAGTCTTCATCTTTTCTTCAAACTCCAAAAACCTTTAAAATTTTTTTTCCCACTTTTTTTTTGTGTTTTAAGAAATTGTCTTTTGAACCCTCATTGAAAAAGGAGGCTACCTCTATACTACGATAGATAAACATAGTATCTGGCCTTCTTAGCCGTTTATCTTTGGACCTTTCTCTATTCTCAGACGATCGTTGGCCTTTTTCTGGCCTTCTAAACATCCGAAAAACTCAGAACTATAATGAACGACGAACGAAAGCTCCCAAAAACTCCAAATCCGAGGTGAAGAAATGAAGTCATAGAAACGGCCTTCGATTTCACCGCAAAACAAACTTTGAAAATGCAAAACCCCTACTTATCAAAAGGGTTTCATGCTTCTGGTTTTTTTTGGCTTTTTTTCTTCAAATTTCGGGGATTTATTTCTCTCTGCGGAGAGCAAGTCACCTGCTTCTTGCGCAGGACTTGCGGTGACGTCAAAACGATGCTGAGCTCTGATTAGCTTTGATTGAGAGGATAGTGATTAGACCTCAATGCTGGATGCCTCGAGGTCTGCCCATTATTTTTTTTTTCAATCGGCCAATAAGAGCTCGGCGTTCTGACATCACTGCAACCCCTGTGCAAGAAGCAGACAAACTTGCGCTCCGCATAGGTTTGCCGTCCTTCGGTGGTGTCGTAAAAAAATTGGCGTCTGTCGGAGATTATTTTTAAGAAAGCAAGACATGGGCTTCCTTAACCTCCACAGATCGAGACTAGGATCCTTGGGAAACATCTCTGCGCTGAAGAGAGGAGGCAGAATAAGGGGCGTGGCTCCCAAGGGCCGTAGACAGTTCAGTCAAGGCTGTGTTTCGGGTCAACACAGAAGCTAGATTTTTGGTTTCGTGAAGCTTGGCTTCTTTTTATTTGAGGACGGCTCCTAATTGTCGTTTTTTTGGTTTGCCCCGACTTTGATGAAACTGGCTTAGGGTCACTTTATATAGAGAAGTCAAAGGTGGAACTGAGGAAAAATTGCGGTCAAACTGTGCTCCCTGCACGAGGTATTATGGTTTACGTTTTCTACGGATGCAGTCCGTTAAAAATGAAAGTGGGCCTCAAGAGCTCTGTTTGTTGGACAGGTTCCTAACCTATCGGGTGAGGGACCCACGCTATTACGAGGCCCATTTTCGACATCCACCGCATCCCTCGAAGTATGGGCCGCAAAGTGCACTCACCTTGCTGCCAAGCTGGTCTAGTCTGCATACTCCCATGTACTTGCTGGGGACGCCAGTACCGTGGGGAACCGCGAGGTCGTCCGTTAGGAACCCTGGAATCGAGAAGGCTAGGTCGGACAGGTGGGCATATTTGTCCCCCGCCACCGGCAGAAATCGTGGGAGGGCAAAACGCATTGCGCAAGAAAGAAAAAAAAAAAAGATTTTGTCAACTGAACTTTGGTGTCTGTAATGTGTCCGTGACTGGCGCGTTTAGCGTCCTATTTCGTCCCGGCTTCGAAAGTGATCGTAGGTGCCAAGAAATGACATCGGAGAACCATATCCGAATTAAACGGGGAACCTCGCAGTGCTGTCTCTTGACGGACAAGCGGTACTCGTACGAGAAATATAAGGACTAAGTGTAGGGGGAAAGAATAAAAACTGAAAAGTACGAGGTGACTTGAAAAAATATTTACGGCGATTTTTTTTATTGTAAAAAATAAATTATCGGTAGCCAAACGCCCAATCTCTGCCCAAATGTAATGCTGGCAGTCAGGACCAGATCCCACTATGGAGTTGTAGCACAAACAACAAACAAGAAAGATCTGGCACTCCCTCCGTAACATTGTGATGTCGTGTCGGCTGCTCCTACTTTTATCCTCCTTACGGAAGCCAAGATCCGCGAAAGCTTCGCTTCGCCGCTCCGAGCAGTGCCCAAGGAACTGGAACTCACCCGACGAGCGCAGAAGCTGCAACAGCCTGTTGAGGAGTCCGTCGAGCGCGGAGAGTTCCGTGTGGCTAATGAGCACATCTACATCTCCGCACATGGACTTGCCCCTCCGGTAAGATCCGCACGGGACCACCGTGAGACCCGGCTGGAGCGACAGCGCTGCCTTGGCCACCTGCACCATCCAAAACGCTCCAAATGGTGCACAGCAAAATGGTGAGTTGGGCTAGCTGGGTCTTTAATATATTTTGGCTGGGAGTCGGTGCGTGTTTGTCCTTTGTTTCTTTCTTTTGTACTGTCCCTTTGGCTGCTGTTTTTCATAATGTTCGTAATGGTTCATTCACACAACAGATCGGAGAAAACCGAGTATGTCGTTGATCTGCACGGTGTAGGACTTCTAGGACGATCGCGCTCCTAAGTACTAGGACTTCTAGGACGACTCCACTCCTAAGTAAAGTCTAAGCTCGTTACAAGAGACCTTGATTTTGACCAAGATTTCGGTCTGTTGTAAGAGGAGCATGTTGTATGCATGCAGATATGAAGTTGAGTCAATGGTATGTAGAGGAAAACCAACTGAACTTCACAAATCTGTATGTTATATCCAAACGTCTGTTGTAACCAGGTCTGTTGTAATGAGCTTAGACTTAAATTGGTTTTCCAGTTTGAGCACTACTTTAGCAGATCTGAGCCACTTACTCATGCATAACTATGTACCAAACAACCCTGAGTGTTTACATTACTGTTTACAGGGCCTGTAGTTTTCTGAACTGCTTTACTGCGTTAAAGCCACGACCGGAGAGCTTCCTCGGCTGCC
Source organism: Ixodes scapularis (assembly GCF_016920785.2). NCBI lineage: Eukaryota > Metazoa > Arthropoda > Arachnida > Ixodida > Ixodidae > Ixodes > Ixodes scapularis. Next base: position 84,542,816 of record NW_024609836.1, on the reverse strand, counting down.
ATCCAAGGCAGATAGCGTTTCCTCAACATTGAAAAGTTTGAGAGTCCCTGCTCTAAAGAACTTCTGCAGGCCAGTGCGGCGCTTGAACGCCGTCGCCTGGTTGCGGCGTGTCTGCATCCTGCACGCACCTTGTCTGCAATCTCTCCCGCCTCCTCCCGGGGCATCTTCTCGAGGAAGTCGTGGAAGTGCTTCAGCCCAATCTTCTGCTGGCCTGTCAGCTGTCCGCTGCTTGCCAGCTCCTCCAGAGTGGTGAAGCCCTGCACTTGCAGCGTGAAAACTTCCATGTTAGTAGTCGTCTACACGCATGCATGCACAAACGAGGACGCAGCTACAAAGGCATTTGAGACTAGAATTTGAGATCACACTTTGTTTCAGCTGACGTCCAGAGTCAGCCAACGATACAAACTGATGGAACCGATCAAATAGTTTCAAAAGTGCGAGTCACTCGGCCTTCCATGTACACGGTGGATTCAAGGTGATAGAACACGTACAGAACATGACGAACAGCATGTTGGTACGCTTTTGACGTTGTACGATTAGTCCCATCAGCTTCTAGTGTCGAGGTAAAACTAAGTATAACTTCGAGCCTTAGCAATCTTGAGGAGAACCCATTTGCATTGAACGATGGCGGAGAAAGTCTCTCTCTCTCGGCATTGTCGCAGTTATCCTGTTTAGAAGCTTGCAGACTCTGTTAACGGTAATGCACACACTGGGAAGTGTGGCTTGTAGATATGCTAAAATAACGACGAGAAAAAACTTCACTTAGGGGTAAGGGCAGTCGAGAGAATTTAGTTACGCAAAACATCGCAAAGGGTACTCTGGGAAGCCCCGGGATTTCTAAGAACCCAGTTTGGGAAGTCGTGCATCTAGTGCAAAGACACTTTGCTCAGGCCTGTGGCACTGGTGCACCTTTCAACGAATTCGAAGTGATGCACATATGCACTCCGACTACTGAAAGGCCTCGAGACAGTTGTCACCCGCTGTAACTATAAGTAACAAGCTTGAAGCGACCAACGCACCCCATACTTGTCTTTCTGTAGAATATAAAGATAGTGGCTGAGATGTTAGCCTCAGACAGCGCGCCCGAGGGACGTGGAGAATCGAGAGTGCTCTCCGAGGAACGTGCAGATGCACAAGGCAGAAAGCTTGCAGCCACAAAAACGGCCGGATGTTCGATCTGCTTTCTTCGCTCAGTTTCTTGGGTTTGGACTCAGTCTTTCCCCATAATCTAGACCGTTTCCAAGAGACACCTAAGCTTCAAGAGCCCCCTCAAGAGTGTCCTTACCTGATGGACCCACCGCTCTGCCGTGGAGGGACCAGAGCCCCAGATCTTGGTGAAGAGCTGGAGTGCCGTCAGACGCTCTTGGCCCTGGAACTCCTCCAGCTTACGCAGCTTGCCCCGCTCCACAATCTCCCAGATCTTGTCCGCCAGCCGTTCACCCACCTTGGGCAGGGACCGGGCCTCCTGCGTGGGAGACGCGCAGCTCGTCCTCGTCTGGCGCGTCTATCGTCCTGCCCCGCCCACGCATAGAAAGCGGTCCCAAAGTGGCAACAAATTACATAGCAAGAGTGTCGAGGCTTGTTTACATCATAGTGTTAATATCATAATCTAGAAGGAAAGGTCCCATGCAGTTGCATGCACTCCGGCTGCTTTGGAATGGCGGGGCATACAAATGGACGCGAGTGGTTTCGCTGGGTGGTCTCAATGGGCCCACATCACTGGTGATGCCTTAATATACACGAAGCAGCAAAACATCACCTGTGAGGTCTGTATCTAGCTCGTTATGAAATGCTGGCATCGCACATCGTAAAAAAATAAATGAAGTTGACAAGCACTCGAGCAACTTCGACTCATCGGGGCAAAAAGAGCACGCCTAACTAACCTCTCGTGCGCTTTCTTTCTCCGCTCTTCCGTCACCTTCTTTCTAGTTTTATTCTAGGGACCACCGATATCAGCGTTTGGGATTTGCCGCGTTCTGTTCTCGTCTTTACCCCCTGGTTTAAACACTTGCGTTTGCTTACAACCAAGTTCTTGCGATCTCTTACAACGAGAGAACACGCTGGCATGCTGGCGCCATCTATGGGATGGCCCTGGAACTGCATTTCGGTAGAGCGAAGGTTTTGAAGTATTTGCGAGATGAAACATACATACTATACAGCTAAATGGTCCTTTATAATATTAAAAAGTGTTTCGAGCCAAAAAAGGAAATATATGAAAATGCTGAGTGTTCCACGGCGATTGCAAGCATGTGATTGAGCCTTTGTGCCGTCGGATCTTGCAATTTAGGCGGTCGGTCGTAGAAATATTGGCAAGAAACGTGAGCAGATGTGAGGTTCACTGTCGTCGCGGCGTCTCATCCCGCTGCAGAGCGACCCGCAGCAGAAGATGCGTCTGCCGCATTCATCTCCACTGTCGCGCGACTGCTAGGAGCGTGGCAGGCAACAGCGTGATGCCTCCGCGTCGTCATCAAACTGGTGATGATGATGATGACAATCATCATCATCACGAGGAGAAGGAGAAGGGGGATGAGTGGCTGGAAATACCTCCCAGGAGGTGATCTCTGTCGGATGGCGCTTGAGGGCCATGATAGCTCGCTCGTAGCTCAGGGCTCTCCAGTGGTCCTTGGTACTTTGGTATGTTTCCACCATGGCCTGAAAACAGTTGAACCAACAGGGTACATGATTCAAAATTACCGCTTATGCTAGGGGCATCCATAAGCTGTCGTACGTTAGAGTGCCATACATATTTAAAGAAAAAATGTAATCCCTCCAACGGCCCGATTTCACTGTACAAGAATTGTCGTGGGCGTACTTTCACTGATTATCAGTCAGGAATAACCCCCGAAGAGCTGTTGTGCTAGCTCGCTTTAGCACATTCAGCAGCAGTGTGGTCATGTAAATTTCAGGCAGTGAAGCTCTTCAATCAACTTTGTGCATGTGTTTTCTGCAAGCTCCTTCAGTGTACTTTTTTTTCCAGGTGTAAATAAACATTATCATTGTTAAGGAACAAGCAATAAGCCTCTCCTGCTTCAATTATCATTATCCACCAAACTATACTCCGTTTCACCTTACGATCTGGACCGCAGCTGACGCCAAGAGCCATAACAGCCAATCCAGCGCTGTGAACATATCACACATCACTATGTGCCCCGAGTTCACTGCCCACCTCTCGAAAGTCACATGACACTCATACGGCATAGGATTTGCTTCGATGGTTTGTATCATTCGCTGCGGTCCAATCGTATAAAGACAGTGAACCAGGTGGGTATACGTCCGTGTAAAAATGGCTGCAGAAACCACTATTGTCGGTTGTATATTAATGGCGAAAGCATTCGTCATGTTTCGTCATGAACGACGTCCTAGAGGACGACGTTAAGAACAACGTCTAGGACGACCTCTAGGACAACCTTTAGGGCCTAGAGCCATAGAGGTTGATGCGGGATCATGTGACATCAATTTTTCCACCAGATGTAGCGGGAAAACTGAATTGGCGAGTAGGTCATGTGACATCAATTTTTCTGCTAAATTTAGCGGGCAACCTGAATTTTTCTGTAGGTCCCGTGACCTCAGGTCACGTGACGCCAATTTTTCCGCTAAATTTTGCCAACATAACACCGACAACACCATCGGAAACTAAACAGAACAAAACCACAAAACAGCTACCGCTGCTACGGCTGCTGCATTTTACTGAAGTGACCTCACAGACGTCGAAATCAGATATTTTGACGGTGGACGTCGAAATAGTCACTGGCTAGGCGGCAGGTGTAGCTAAAGAATGATTAATAAATTGCCTGTACAGGCAGAATTGAGACGTGGAACCTAACGGTGCCTACCTGCAGTTGTTCGATTATGTGGACGTTTCGGTTCACAGGAACATCGGCACACTCTTTTCGCGCAGGCTCCTCGGGTTCTTTCCCGTGGCCGGCCGCCCCCACTTCTGCGCCGCTCGGACCCGCACAGTCGGAGTTCAACACCGTCTCACCGCACTCGTGCGGAAGATCGCACGTCAAGGCGTAAGGCATCGTCGAAGCTAGGGACGCGTTTTTGAGGGAATCGCTGATCCACGCACTCCGCACGATCCTGGTCGACGGAGACAGTTTCTCGGAGTCGATCAGTTTGGGTAGGCGCTCCCGATCTACGCACTCGGCGACCACGACGTGCGTGGCGTCCTTTTCGCTGTCGGCGATCTCGGCGCCGTGCTCGACTAACTTCTTTAGAAATAGCTGAACCCGGGGCTTTCCCATACCGGTTGGGACGACGTACACACGGCTGCCGACAAACATGCCGCTGATGCCGCCGTCATCTGCTGCTGCCGCCCAAGAACAGTGGATAAACAACCACTAAAAAACTAAAATATTTGTAATGGGCGAGCTCGCGCCACCTAGTTACAAAACTTTGCATAGCGACTCTATTGCCCTTCCCCCCCCCCCCTTTTTTTTTTTCACTTCAAGATTTTGGAAAAGCCGGATCGAGGATTAATTTTCGGGATTTATGTACTGCGAACAGGCAACTAGTCACCACTCAAACAAAGTGGAAAATAGGACGAAGGCTCAACACTCTATCAGAAAAGCACTGTTTCTTGCTCGGGTAGCCTGTTATAAATATTCCTTGCTTGATGGATTATTTGTATAGTCATGCTCAAATAGTGGATTTTGAGTTCGAAGCCAATTCTGACCGAATAGTAGACTTGGCCGAACTTTACAAACCCAGTTGAACTCATGAAGGTTGTTCCCATATTTATGGACTGTGGTCCCAGAAAGTTTCCTACATTGTGATACAAGGAAACGACAGATTTGACATAAAATTAGACGATCTACAAATCTTTTAGTTTAATTTTTATAATTTTACTGCAATGCAGGTATCAACATTCACAAAGCTTTCATACTGGAATGGGCACATGTAGTGGTGTGCGGGCGTGAAAAACCCATAGGAAAAACCCTTTCGCAGAGCGCCTGCCAGTCCGTTTTAATTATGAATAAACCAGACGAGCGCGTGCGCCATCCCACTTTGAAAGTGTGCTGATATCATATGCACGTGACTGTGATATTTGCACGGGTAGCTCCGTAACACTGTAGCTCCGTTGAGCGCGCCACCGAGCACGGTGCACTGCGGGGAAGCAACACCCGTGGAGCTCGTTTCCGCGAGTGTTGCTTCTCCGCAGAGCTCCCGTGCTCGGCAAGAAGCGCACTCAAGGGCTGGGGTTAACCCGCCGCGATCAACATCGAATTAATATACAAACATCGCAGTTCACCTCGAAGCGAACATTGAATAACGATCTACACCGATGCCGCTCGAAGATTTCCATCAGAACGGCCATCTTCGCGTGTGTCTCTGTTACTCTCTGATCGCCATAATTGTCCCGAGTCACCGCTTTTAGAGCGTACACGCGGTGTTCGCTTTGCCGCCAAAAGTCATTGTGTATCGCCAGCGTCGTGTCGCCTGCAGCGTCCTGGGTGATACGCCATGATGGCGTTACGAGGATATTTTTTCGCGGGGGGGGGGGGGGGGGGGGGGGGTGAAGACCCATAAGCCGCCTCCCTGGCTGTGCGCAGTTCTATCTGCGTGACGTATGACAAGCTGCTCTGTCACACGCGCCTTCCGGCCTTTGAAACGCCACATCAGAAAGCGAAGAGAGATAACGCGTCTGGAAAGGAAGAGATAGTCCTGTACACTCACTCAAATGGGGAAAGTGGGGGAAAGGGATGTGAAGGATCAGTTTCAGCGGTCGCGAGCCGTCTTATCTTCATCAACGAGCACGAAAAGTCACGATAGGTCAATCGCGTCCCCGGATTTTCTTTGTACGTTTACTCTGTGAACAATTCCCAATATGCAACCGGGTGAAGGTTTGAACTCTTCGGTTCAATTTGAACCTGGCGCGTTCTGCGCCATATTTTGCGTCTCGATATCGGATCCAAATCCGCTTTCGGTTTTCACTTCGAAGCCGTCTCGGCATCCAAGCCAAGCACTATCCAGTTGTGAAAATGGCTGCTGGCCTACTCCTCCGCTTGCCAGCGATCGTCCAAGTTCTCATCGCAGTGCGATAGTCAAGCTTCCTTTCGCTGATTTTTGCGCCTGATACAGGCGCTTCTACTCGCCATGGGGCTGAGGACGATTCTCAAGAAGGTGAAACGCAAGGAAAAGGAAGTCCGGGTGCTCATCCTGTATCCTTTGACACTTGTCAAACTCGACTTTGATTGGAGCTACTAGGATCGATATGTGCCCCCTCGGCTCCGTCGGCTGCTTCGCTCCATTTTCTTCTCATCTGTCTTGGCCCCCGCACGCCCGGCTTTTGGGTAGTCAGAGTTACGCGCTCGCTAGTTCCGTAGCGAGTGATTTGCAAACGCCGCTCCCACGTTCTTAGCGTGATTGCGTGGGAAGTGGCGACTGTGTTCCTGACGTGCAGTTCAAGGTTTCTCCTAATCAACTAACAAAAAGGGAAGCGGCAACGCATGAAAATACGCCAGGGAGTAAAGCACACGATGGCTGTGCCACCTGCTTAGTCCTGGATTTTTCAGCAGCCCTGTTAAAGAAGCGTTTTCGAGCGCAATGAGGTTCAGTAAGGGCACGTTCAAGAAGAAAGGGAACTGGATTGCTTCTTTTAGTAGGATATTGTTTCGGTGTCGGCTGTTTTTGTTTGTGGCTCTAATCTGTCTCGGTCATTACAGACTTATTCATGCTTTGCGAGACAATCACCTTACAATCCTACTAACCACCACTGACCTACGGATTGTTACTGTACGCGGCGTTTATTAATATTTTTTTTATTTTGTTTCAAAGTGCCATATTATATTCAGCCAGAAACACACCCCCTTATACAATACCCCTTTGAGCCTTGACGTAAAAATAAATTAAGTGAAACAAAATCTTTGCATTGGCATTGTGGAATTGATGGGAACACGGGGTACCGATTCGGAAAAAAACAGTGCCTGGAGTTTGGCCCGCAGAAAACACAAGACCATGCTTACTTTTTTGGTACTGCGCTCCTCCCCGGTGCTTCCTTGTTACGAGGGCACCGTTGAACTTGACGCACCCTGCCAGGGGCCTCGACAACGCTGGCAAGACGACGCTTCTCAAAAAGTTCAACGGCGAGGACACCAGCACCATTTCGCCGACGCTGGGCTTCAACATCAAGACCCTCGAACACCGCGGGTAACGGCCAGATTAGTGACACTTATGCATGTAATTTAGTTATTTATTTTTTATAATTTCTGTGCGTATAATTCCTTTCACCTTATGTTCGTGTAATAGACTCTTTTTGAAATCCCATCAAGAAAGTCTGGCAGTCGCCATTTCTTGAGTGCGAAGCGTGTAATTGTATCCAAGTCTCCGCCGAACGTTGACACAGCACTTAATATCAATGCGAGTCGAGCCGAGTTCCGCATGCTGACGAAGCCCTTGGGACAAACAGATGGCCACAGTAGGTGTCCAAGCTATGGTGGGCTTGGTTAATTGGCTCATTGCACAATTGCACTCGTGAGCTAGTAGTGCACCAACATACTAAAACACCGAAACTGACTTCAGATGGTGTTGTGGCAGCCTCGGTTTAAAGCCCTGAACATTCCTTTTTTTGTGACCTTCATTTTGACTCCTCTAGCATCTTGAAAATTAGTTTCCTCCCTGATGTTGTTGTGGTGCACCACTGATGTGACATATTAACATTCAATAAATGTTAAATTGGTTATCTTTTAATTAAGCAATTGTATAAATTTTTTATTTTTTTTGTAAACATAAATTTGTTTTAAGCAGGTCTTGTGTATGAAGGAGATTCTAGATTGCACTTTATTCATTGTGCTCTGCAACACTTTCAAAAAGCTAAGAAATTGGTGGTATCAACTCGGTGCAGGACAAAGAGAACTGGCTACGTCTGAGACGGGCGTTTCGTAGCACACCAAGGGTGACCTCGCATCTGGCATCACATGCTGTCTGTCTCGACGTAATTAGATCTATCGGTTGACAAGTTCTACGGAAGAGCGTCGTTCGAAAACAGTCTTCCATTGCCTGCACGCAAGCAAATACAGGTGAATAGCATGCCTAGCGCCAACAGCGGCGCTGCTCCCACGGGCAACGGTGAACCGCTCTTGAACGATGCTCTTTTTGCACAAATTTTACGTATGTTGACCATAAAAACTATGATACAATCGCTTTCCACCGCAGGCAGTGTTCATCCAATGTTTTACCAGTTCTGCCGCTTCTGTCCATGGGGCGAGCAGACAGGGCGGCAAGCGCCACCGAGCACATGCACCACAAAAAGGCGCTGAGCATTCTGGGAAGTTTGTGAACTGACTTTGATCTAGTAACGCTGGTCTGTCTCTCCGTGTTCTCCAGGTTCCAGATGAACATGTGGGACGTCGGAGGCCAGAAGTCTCTGCGCACGTACTGGCGCAACTACTTCGAGAGCACCGACGCCATTGTGTGGGTGGTGGACAGTGCCGACAGGCGTCGCATGCAGGACTGCCACGACGAGCTGCACTCGCTTATTTGCGAAGAGGTAGGCGTCGTGCCCGTGCCAGCTTGTTGGCTACGTGTGGCCACATAGTCGAGTGTCTCAAGAAAATGCGAACCTGCTGTGAACGTTGCCCTAATGAGGACGTTTATGGCAGTGTGGGGTAAAGTGCATCTAAAAGTAAAGTATACAAAGTAAATGAAGGTTGTGTACTTCAAGTAAAGTCGTAAATACACTGGGTGCAATGTACTTAAGTAAAGTACCATAAGCACAATGAACTTTTGAAGTAAAGTACAAGTACTTTTTAATGCAACCTTTCTCGATGCACTTTCATTCCCCTGAACAGTATTTTTAAAATTTTTTTTATTGGTATGCCTTGGTTTTAGGGTAATCAGGGGTGCATAATTTATTTTCGAAAATGGTGGCAAATATTGACGCCAAATTCTGAAGTCCCTCCGACTTGCGCATTTGGTGCCAGCTGCACTGGTTTGCACCCAGGGGGTCTAAATATACTAGGAGAGAGCATGACGTTATCTCCATAGCTTCCACAAGCAATGCTCTATGGGAGAGGTGTCCCTTTCCAATTATTTTTAACCTCCTCGCTCGCATTGACAAAGCGAGAAGTAGCGAGAGTTTGAAATGGCCACAGGAAAGCCGCCCCCCAGTACAAACGGAGCGACGCGTCGTCTGCTCACGTTTCTGGAAAGTAGAATATCCCTCCCAGTCTGTCTTGAGAGTTGACGTTGTTTTGTGGTACAAATTTAACAAGATCAAATTTGGGGAATGTACCTTGAAGTCGGGAGTTGTACTTTCCTCGGAAAGCACCAGAAAAAAATGCTTCCAGTAAAGTACAAGTACTTATTTGGAAGAATGTACTTCAAGTAAAGTGCAAGTTCTTTAAACCTCCTTGAAGTAGTGGTTTAAGTATGATGTACTTAAAGTACCTCCCAACACTGGTCTATGGTCGCCGACAAACTGAGAAGGGCGGGTGGCATCTTTTGAATCTCCGATTTCCAGCACGTGCACTCTTCAGGTGCACAAGACGCCAAAATGTGGTTGAATGTAGGGAGCTTGCACCGAAGCAGGACAACTGAAGCTCCTCCCCGTCTTTTTCACCTTGTCAGCGACTACAGTACGGGGCAGCCTTTTTTTGCAAGAGTACCCGTGCACTTGCAAAGAAAGGCCGTGCTTATTGCCAGTTTGCGAAATATTCAGCAACGCGGTTGAATGTCTGTGTCGTAAACTCCATTTGCAAAGATGGAATCTTCACTACTTACATTTGTACTTATTTCCCACATATAATGGCATTTTAAATGCTTTTCTTTTTTTTTCTAAAGCAAAGTTGCGGTAAGCTTGCAATGTCCTAACATAGGGGGTTGAGGTATTGATATGATACACGGATTTAGTAAAGACAAAGAAAAAGAACTGCCTTTACTGTAGAAAGGTTCTATTGGTATAATAACCAGGTGTAGTAAAAAGTTCCGTTAAAGCATGTAATGCTGCCACTAGATACTCGAGGTATTCATGTAGTGAACATACTCTCTTAGCAATACTTGTTTCTCGTGGGAAATGTGCTTGGGAAGTCATGCCTATATAGACCCAAGCTTACTACCGACAAGTCAAACGGCGGAAGCAAAGTGTTTGCACCAATGGTATCCCTCTTTTTAAAGCATTGCCCAACCCTCTTTGGCAAGTGCCCCAAATGACCAGATTTGAAATGTGTGGATTCTTGTCTGCTACTCGCCGACGAGATGAGAACAATGGGGAGGTCTTTCAGTTGCCTCTCCCCCGGCGCAAGCTCCCTACCTTCGACAATGCTTTGGTGTCTCGCGAGCGTCTGCACGCGCGGCCAAAGCATGGCAGAAGGCAACGAGGTAGACGCCTCGCCGTTCTCACCCTGCCGGTGACTGTAATGAACTGTGTTTCCTGAAACTGTGCCGCTTTCCCCGGTCCTGCGAGCAGAAGCTGCTGGGGGCCACGCTGCTCGTGTTTGCCAACAAGCAGGACCTTCCCGGTGCCCTGACTCCGGCAGAAATCAAAGAGGTGACCGTTTCCTTGGAGACTTGGGCTAGAGCCGGTGCAGCCCAATTCACCCCAACTCGACATAAGCTAACCTAGCCTATTCTAACCTAATTCAAGGGGAAAGGGAAGTGGGTAGTCTTTTGAGCAGTGGGTACGTGTTCAAAAGACTAATGCCAGGGGTAATTGTTACTGCAACTTGGTTATGTCTTTGAAGTAACCTACTGTAGTTTAGTCAGCTACCATGGTCCTTAGATAAACTACTTACTGTTCCGGAAACTACGGCTGTTAATGCCTTAGTAAATTTTTTTTACCACAAACGGCACTGAAACGAGTAGATGTAAAAAAGATTTAAAAAAAAATATTTTTAAAAGTTTTGGCAATTTTCTTTTAAAGCAGATGTGGCACCCTTTTTTTATGTGGCATTTGTTATTCCAAAATAATATGACCCCTAGATTTCTCAACTATGGAGGGTGGTGTTTCCAATCATCCAATCTTTTCGGTAGGTTTGCACGGTTTTATGAAAAAGGCGACACATCCAGCGACTTCCTCCACGGCGACTTCTCTAAACCCACGTCCATCCGTTAGCTTCTCCGAGCAATCTGATGGACCGACTCCTAATGTCGGCAGCGTACCTCTGGTGCTTCTTTTCGTCTCCAGGAAAAACTTCCCCGTAGCGCAACAACAAAAAAATCTAGACCAGATAATATAGACCGTTTCATTAGGGTCATAGCAGAGAGGGTAAAAAGAGAAAAAAATGCCCTCCCCCTCTCACCCGCACGTCATCTGCTCCGCCGAGTGGGCAGTACCTAGCATCTGGCTGGCGTACAAACTCTTTAAAATCGCGTCATTTTGGGAATTTCAAGCGCAAATGCGCAGATTTTGGTATGCCAGTTATCGTGTATTACTATGCTAGATAAAAAAGACTGACAGAGTCCTATTGCGCTGTTATCTGCGTGCAAATAAAAAAAAAAAATAGGGAAAACTGTGTCAGACTAGCCGGTCTCCCCTGCGAAAAGTGAATCCGGTGGCTGTACCTTTTTTACTATACAAAATTCGTACAGGTGTAGGCCTCTAGCGACCATAAGTGGATGTCTGAAATAATAAATAAGAACGTGCTCTACTGCCGCAATACACGCGGTAGTTGAGGGTAGTACTGCCGGCTGACTCAACTGCTATTTAAGTAACGGAAAAAAGATATGTCAGTTGATCATTTACCAAAGTAGATCAACAGAGAGCTCTAGGCTGATTTTGGAGTAGCCATAACTATTCTAAGAATGCGAACCACTTCACAACGGCAGCCATGAGCGAGAGTTCGATGTTTGTACAGCCCGCCGATACAGCCCAAAGATGGAGAATGGCAACCTCCCGTTTTGTCATCTGCTAGCGGAGTCGGGCGCGTGTCCTCTCTCTCGTTTTACCCCGCCAAACCCGCTGAATTTCCCGGATGTATGGAGAGGGCGCTGCTGTCGAACAAAATGGTGCCGCCCAGAGAGCGCTAAATAGAATGGTCTATATAAACCGTGATACTACGCTGGCTTCTGCCCACTGCAACCGGCGGCACGCAAGCAAGCAGTGCGAGCTTTTGCAGCTTGTGCGCTACCGAACCTGTCCTGCGTTGCATGCTTTTTAACTCCATAGATATTGAATTTAGCGGTCTACACTAGACACGATAGCACTTAACGGCAAAGTATCGTTAAAAACTGATCCACCGCCAAATGTGGATTCCTTGTACTGTTAGAGAATTCTGCCCTTTCTCCACCGCGGAGCCAATGTCGCAGTGCTCCGCATCGAAAAAGCTCGACGTTTTCGTCACGATGTGTGCGCCGCTTGAAAAGCAACTTTTGCGGCTTTGCACGTCTCCCAATGCCCAGTGCATCTTGTCTGCAGGCGCTGCAGCTGAATGAGATCCACAGTCTGCACTGGTGGATTGTGCCATGCAGCGCATACACGGGCAGCAACCTCCTCGACGGCATCGACTGGATGCTCAACGACATCTCCGCACGGCTCTTCATGCTCGACTGAGTCTTCCTCATTTGCATTAAGTTATATCCGGTCCCAGTTACTCCGGTTGGGCGTAACACGACAGCTCAGTACCACATTGTAATAAACTCACCTTGTCAGAGTGTTGTTGTCGTCGAAGGAAATGAACGGTGTCCCGTTGCGATTTTGCTGTTGTAGTATGACGGAGTTGTGACAAATAAATCTTTCACGAGTTGTTACCCCTTCATTGCCTCGCGTTGAAATCTCTTGGGATCTGTATTGAACTTTGCACTGTCCGAAAGTGCCTTGTTCATTCGCTTAACTGGATGGTTTATTTTGGTTGAAAAGTTGCATGCCTGCAAACAGACTTGGAATCATAATTTCAAACGACACCTATGGTTTCAGGAACAATGATTTGCAGTTAACAACAGTACTTCCATGGTTTCATATAATGCCAACTATCTAAAACGCCGCTTTTTGAAAATTTCCACATATGAAATTTTGTGATCTGCATTCAACGTATACATTTCAGCTTTGTGCAATTTATTTGAATTGCAAGTTTTCTGGAATTTGAATAGAGTTAAGTTGTCTGTCGAATTATCTGGACAGATTTTGGCGAATTTACGAGGGATACAGGTTGCGAAATTTTCGATGGGTGATGTATTCTCCTTCGGCTAGGCATGGGAGGTTGGAAAAAACGATGCAAATGAAGCACGATAGCATTTTTACATTCATAGATGGACAAAGATAAAAGTAACCATACTTTATTCACAACAGAAACGGGCCCAATAATTGCACAAACGCATACAAGTTTCAGGCTACCGTCGTGAACACGCACAAAGGAAGCAATAGAATAAGGAAGCCTTAGGAACTCAAATACATATACTACGGTACCCCTGTGGAAGCCCACCATTATACTCGAAATCCCAGAAGTTTGATGAAGGCCGTAATGATGTGCATTTGAAAATCTGACGGTCGTTCTCTTGGTCGTACTCTTGTAGTGCCTCATTCCATTGGACATTAAACAATATTTGGTACGCAACAAACCATGAGCAGGAACTGTATGGGAGGAGCCTTCAACGTTTACATAGGGATTCAATCTCTACCACAAATGCAAAGTGTTGAGATGTGTTGGTGGTTTAATCTGGTTTTTAGCACCAAGCCCGATACCTCATTTTCAAAATAGAAACCCATAAAATATTTATAAGAGTGAGGAAATATATTTTGTTCAGCCTTTTGATTCTCTTATGAAGAGAAGTTTGTGCAACTTGCTGTGCGAATTTGGCTTTGAAATTCTAACTATACTAAGAACAGCCTTCTACCAATGCCAAAATAAGCTTAATCGTTTCACTTATCTTTGTTTCTGGCCATTCTTACATCCTGTACTGCCTCAAACTAGAAGGGAAAGGCACATCAATACATGCATGTAAAAATAAAAGCAGATCCAACTCGGCTTGCACATTAGAGTGAGTACGCACAAAGCACTCTTTTCAAACTCTCATGCGGATGAAAATCTTAGTTCGAAGTAAGAACCATTTCTATAGTTCCAATTGTAAGCATGGGCAATACGGGCAGCATTACGTTAACCATAAATCCTAACGAAAGTCAAGGTAACTGACATGTTCATTGATATTCAAGGTGAAATCAAAGGAGAGCAATTGGCGGCAGGAGGGGCCAAATCGTCGCATACGGCAGTGTGGTGTCGCAAACATGGGTGGTAACCCAGCCGGAATGTCGGCAGCTTACACCTTGCGCTTTGCAAAGCTGTTTCACTATTGCAGCACACTTCCATTCACCTTTTTGTCTGCTGGACAATCACTCCCTCACACCGATCCCTCTCGATTTCAATTTTGTGCTCACTAGTATTTGTGGAAAACGCACAACATCAAAGACCGCTTTCGACGGCAGACTCGCCGAGGAACGTCGCTAAAGTAATTAACTACCGAGATACCCAGAAGACGTCTCTCAGTACTTATTAGGAGAGGCTACAATAACCCTAAAAAAAGGTCCATTGCAATAATAATAATAATAATAATAATAATAATAATAAAAAAAAAATACAGTGCACAAGACAAAACAAGCAACACACCCCATTGTATAGCAGTATGGCGACCGCAGGACGACAAACAGACACCTTTAACTTTGTGTACATCGGGCAAGGATATGTAATCTATAACGGCAGCAAGAAGACAACGGACAACTTTCAGTTCTTATTGCACGACACTTTGAGAGGTAGGCTACTCGTATTCGAGACCGGCAAAGAGATTGTCGAAACGGGGTTTTTTCCACTAACGTTTTGGGTTTACTACTATACAAGAGAGCCCGACATGGACTGCAGCACACGTTAACATTGGTTGCTCTCTACGATTACCACCGCAGCAAGCCAAGACCGTTTTCCCAATTGCGGAAGCAACGACGCCTCACACCCTGATATGTTGCAATAGCGGGGAGAGAAAGAAGCTAGCACTCTTAAACTGTTTGTCATCAAGTCGTACACGCAGGCAACCTGCAAGTTCTATTGAGGGATTGAAGGGACTTCGTTGTAGTTCCAACTGTGCATGCGATGCGGGTTCTGCGTTACAGTATGCATTTCACCGCGCTGGTCACTGACAAATGCTTATGTTGTCCGAGCGCTCGCAGGTTACCGCAGTTTCTTTGTAGGATGCTGGGTTACGATGGCTGCATTTTTAACTTTGTGGTATGGTCCTCGGTCATAAAGGCTGCAGCTTGACAGGGGAATGTGTGTGGCTTACAGATACGACTGCCGAAACAAAGCATTACAGTGAGACTGTAGCAACCAGCATGCCTTGGAAGACAAAAAAAAAAAAAAAAAAGAATGCCTATTGGCACAGTGTTTCATCTCAAAACGATCGATGGAGTGCCGAAATGCGTGAGGCAATCTAAGACGCACACAGAAGTGGAAGCGGCCCCATACTGTCAACACAAGGAAAAAAAGTTTTAAAAAATCTGGGGATTCGATTTACTGCTTCTTGGTCATCAGGGGCAAGAACTTCAGCTGTCTTCTGAAGTGCTGCTGGTGATGCAGGATGTCTGGCCATGAAACAAAATTTCGACACTTGTGCCATTACCGGTGACAAGAACACAGATGTGTGAACAATCCAGACTGTAGGGTAGGTTTTTAGTATCTTTGATATTAACTCTGGAAGACACTTGGATAAGGCACTTTTTTTTTTCTCCAATTTTCAAGTCAAATTAAATCTCATCAAAATTTTACTTGGGCAACGAATGAGTAGGCAGTAGTTGTCTGGGGGGGCTGTCGGATAAGGCAATGACATGCCTGACGAGCCATGTCACTGCCATTAAGCCCTTTTATTACCTGCAAATTAGTTTTTTGTGTTTACATGTACATTTAGAAAGATACTTGTTCAAAATAGCAGGGGAGACCTCGCTTATGGAACTGGCTTGTAAAGCGACATGCTGTAGTTGAGCTTGTTGGTGCATAATACTATAAAAGGCCAGCTGAACTTGGGGAAAACTTGGGAAACTCGTTAAAACACTGTTCGATGATCGAGTTTCTTTGAAACTGCACATTTAAGGCATGTTAAAAAATGTTGCATTTCCCCAAATAAATTAATGCAGTGGGTGCCACACCAGGTTGGCACCATGACAGATCCCCATTGGACAAGCAAGACTGTGTACCTGCAGGGGTTCGTCTGAAGGGTACAGCAGGCACTGAGACTTCATTCTCATGGCTTGCTGGGAGCTGAGGATGGATAGAAAAATAAAAAGGGGGGGGGGGGGGGGGAGGGGGGGCAGTCCCAAATGGAAGAGGGAAAAACAAAGCACTGCATCAGAACTGTACTTCAAATTGTGATGAATGTCAATGGCTTCACAAGAATAAACCTACAAGAACCTATGTGACTCATGAGAACCTATGTGGCCCATGTGAAGGAAAACATAAGCTTGCCAAGAAATACAACCAGGGTGTAAACATTGCACCACTTCAATAATTTTATTGGGAGCTACTCTTAATGCACGAGAGCTTGTGCCGCCGAGATGTGCCCTGAGCAAGGAGCTTGCGCTTGTAGCCCTTCCTGCGGTACATTATGAGGTGAAACAGAGTATAACAGCATTCCTTTCCTTCACCTTTGAAAACTTGCCCAGAAATACAACCAGGGTGTAAACATTGCACCATTCATATAATTTTAAATGGAATCAAATAAATATTATGCAGGAGTCTGCCTAAAACAGCTGTATAAAAGCAATCACATTGGGTGCGATTTCACCGCACAGCACATGTGCCAGCAGGAAAAACTAACTCAACGGCCTTTAGCACTCAATGTATGCTGTCTTCGTTATGTGTTATTCCTTGTTACGTGTATATTGGTGTAACAATGAGCGCGTTTCTCTGCGTTACATTTTCGCAGGGCTGGTTTCATGTTGTTCTATGCCTTGCTGCAGGCTGCGAGTGCTTTTACTTAATGTTCTGTGACGCCCTTTGTTTTTCTTCTTTTTGCCCCTCCCCCACTATAATGCCTTCACGGGCACTGTGGGGTACATGTAATAAATAAATAAATAAATAAATAAATAATAAACGGAGCTAAACAACTGGTTTGTCACACAGAATCCTGAAAACATTAGAAAATATACCAAGCGCACTAATAACACTACTTATTCAATTCCAAGGTAACATTGAGCGCACAAATCATTTAAAACTTCCAATATATCCGTATGTCAAGGGTAAAAACTTAAGTGGTTCGTTGACACAATCCGGGCTAGAAAGTAGCCGCGTTCATTCGAAACGAAGCCGCACGCAGTTTATTGTCGCCTCCAGCGTGAAAACAAGCCGAGGAGCTTCGGCTTGAAACGGGTGGTCATCACTTCGGGCGAAGAGCCCTGGCTTCCGGCTTTGTCTTTGGCCCGCTGGGAAGGCTTACCTGCCACAGCTTTCTTTTCAGATTCCTCTTCGTGTTTCTGCTGCTGTTGCTTCTGAAGCTGTTGCTTTACAGCAGCCGTAGCCGCAGCCGTGGCTTCTTCTGCAGCCAATTTGGCGGCCGCAGTGGCTTCCACCAGTGCTATTCGTGCAGCTTCCTCCTTTTCGATGAGCCGACTCAAGTCGTCCTGTCAAGAGTGACGTCGTAAAAACGGTTACATTCTGCCTATGATGGAGGGTATTAGGGTCGTTCGATTTGCCTGCACCGGTGCAGAGAAGTGTAGGGCTGTGTACCTTCATGTCTACTGTATCTCGATACAGATACCGGAAGTATAACGCCCTACACTCTTCTGCACCAGTGCAGGAAGTGAATCGAACAAACCTATTAGAGCCCAAGTCAGTTGCCTACCTACAGGGTTGTCAACACTTTCTTCCTCTTACATTCTAAGTTAGCCAGAGTAAATCTGATAAGTGCTCACACCGAATTCGGCGCAACTAGTACGGTGTCCAATTTTAGTTGGATACTTCAGTAGCCAGTAAAGTGTTCTTGGCATCAGGTTCACGAACCTAACTCCCTTCCTTGCATTAATTTTGAAAAACATAAGGAAGCAGCCTGCATAAAGAGATCAAAATAACTTTGAACGAGTTGTTGTCGCAAGAGCCGAAACAAGGTCTTCGACACATCCCACTCGAGCGACAAGGAGTGAAGACGACTTGTAGACGTTTCAAACGCACCACAAAACATGCGAAAACGAAACACATTTGCGAATAAGCGGCACGGTGCAAGATTTCGTGGGTCATGAAGAAACCGATTTAGTCTCCTCCGTTGACGAAAACCGGCATCCGATGCACTATGAACAGTATCCCATTATTAAAATTCGTTATAATTATTCTAACCTACGCAGCACATTCAGTCAGCTGCCTTCTTTATGTATTTATCTCATCCTGATCATTGGCGCAACGTTAGCATTCCAACTGTAGTTTCTATCGCGACGCTTCATTCACTTTTGGTGCACCGAAACCGTAAGTGGCACACCCACCTTCCAGCCCAGACGATCGGCCACCAGGCGGCAGCCCGAGTCGCACGTTCCCAGCAATGCCACGTCCCTGAAATCGATTGCCGACTTTACCCAAACCCGAGTGCCCGGGCATGGCAAGACAAATAGTTTAAGGCACGACACTGCACCAACCATAACCGGTGTATGGTAATGCAGGGAAACTACCGGGGCAAGGAACAAGTCTGGCAAAATTCACCGAGAGAAGATTGCTGAGACTGACGAAGGGTGGGAAGAGAAACTAACACAAAAACATTAGGGAACAAAAAAAAAAATCTTTAACAGATGGCATTTTATATACCTATTCTGGACAATAGTCAGTGAGAGCGAATTTCGGTTAAAAAAAAAACGTTTTTCCTTAGATACAAAAAAAAATAGCCCTCATACAAAGCACATTTTGACAAAAGTTTGCATCCGTTGCGTCTTGTCAAAGTCCGCACCTTTAGATGGTTCGCATAAAATTCCAACTTTTAAACATGTATAGTCTACAGACTACCGTTCTGAAAACACAGAACTCCATTTCAGCTCAACTTTGTAAACAGTGAAGGCTACGGCGCCAACGAGCCAATCATAGCGCGGGAGCAAAGTGTGCTACAGCGAACCGTCAAAAGTGCGCTTTCCCAGTGGAGAGGTGTTATGTGCTTTGCTCCATTTGTCTGCTGGGATCATGGGGGCCACAGCATTTGCTTTATGCCAGCATATATTATATTTGGCAGCGATACCCTATCTCAATAAAACGTAAAACACATTGCATTGTCAAAAAAAAAAAATGCATGAAGCTTTTGTTTTTAGTGCTGTTAGGTGTTTTGCATTATCTGCTTATATCCATATATTCAATCATTCCTCTATTTTGTGAATTTTTCCACTTTCTTTGCTTTCTTGCTACTTAATATTTATGTATTTCTATGTTATCACTATGTTTAAGTTTCAATCTTTCAGCTGAATGCATTTTTTGCTTTTATTTATGCAACTACCCTACTCGTAAGAATTGCGAGGGACCAGTGCCTTGTCAGGCTTCTTAGCCTTTTGCACTGGCCCCGCTTTTGGACCCTGTCTGAAAGGAAACGAAACCAAAGCCCCGTTCGCACACTTGCGTTACGACCGACTGAGACGAAACCGGTTTTCAAGCCTCTCGGGACGGCTTACGACTGGATGAGCAGCAATGCAGCCGGTCGTGAGCCGCTACGAAAGTTTTAAAAACCGGCCTTGTCTCAGTCGGTTGGAGTCAAGCGCAAGTGTGTGAACGAGCCTCAACTACAGAAAATATGACGAAACATCACAAGCCGTTCCCCCTAAACGGGACAAACGGAGAGTATGTGCCTAAAGGGCGGGCCAACCTGTAGTTTGCCTCCGAGTCGAAGTCGAGGCCGCAGCCCAGGCCCAGGATCTTGCTCATGAGGTTCCCTTGACCGCATTTCTCGAGGTTGATCAGCAGACGAGGGATCGAGTTGTGGACCCTGTGGGAGGATGTAACGCTACGTCAACTCGCTCTCCTTTGTCTACGCTCGCAGACGAAAGGAACGGCGGGACGTCGGACGAGCACAGACGGCGCAAAAGAGATGGTTTACTTTTTCTCGCCTGACACACAGAGTCTGCCGGCATGCCGAATGAATGTGTGCGGTGGGAAACCTTCAGACCCTTCTTTAGGCTTAGCTAGCAAAGGGTGGCTCACTTGTCAACCAGTCCCGCAAAGGGCTGCACTTGCAGTGAGGTGCCAATGATGATCAGGAGGTCGCACCTGGCAAAGTCCTGAAGAATTCGTGCCGTTCGAACAAGATGGAGGGTGTGTTAGAAACAAAATCCGCGCTGCACAAATGTTTTTGAGCAAAATAAGAGTGAATATAAAACTTTCTTTTCACTGTATGGGAATTCCCATGGAACCCAACTTTGGAAAAACAAACAGGCATGTGGTAGGATAGGGATATTTCAGTTTTAACGACAGTGACAATACTTCACTGCACATGCCAGTACATGTTTTCCCCCAAACGTTGTATAGATGGAACATTATTTTTACGCAACACCACAGGTCGGTACTAAAATTCTTATTTGAAAACAAACGTTAGTAACTGCTGGTTCACGGCTCATCGAAGCTGCCATGCTGCATCTTTAAGCGTTGCATTTACACAAAATATCAGAAACATAAAGTAAAAAAAAGTTAGGTCACCTCTTCGGACAGCTCAAAGAAACGCTCGGGCAGTCGTTCTCCAAAAAACACAATATCTGAAAAGTGAGAAGAGAAAAAAACAACAAAAAACAAAAAGTCAGGGATTCTGAGTTTCTGTCGAAACAGCGCAACAAAAAGCCATTAGGAAAAGTATTCAGTTTTTTGCATGGAAAAAATAAGCTACGTGCCATTGGGCCGCATTCACTCACCTGGCTTGATGACGCTCGAACACACGGGGCAGAACGGGACAATGTCTTTAGCAATTTTGTCTGCCAGGGAAAGAAAACAGCCCGGTTTCTAAAAGGAAATTGACCCACTCAAACCCAACTTTGCAGCTCAGTGCACCCATGCCACTGTGCCGATGTGAGGGAGTATGCGCAGCAACATTAATGAAACAACATGCTGTAGCACAAGCAAGGTCTGCCAAACCATGCAAGGAGAACCAACAATTCATGCCAGTACAAGCTTGTGTGCAAGGATCTCTGCCCAGACTTGGAGTCAAGTACTTCAGACCTGGCCAACACATTGTTGATTCCCAACAAACTTGCGGTAATTACGGCAGTTTTGTTGTGCAGCAACAAACAATGAAGTGCCAATCCTCGGGGACAACTTTCCTTGGCAATGCAGTCGAAGGTATGGGCACACGTGCCCTCTCCCATGTTGAGAGCCCGTCAAAGCTGGGTGCGCTACGTTCTCTCCTCGAAAATGCCAAGAAACGTTGTCCCCAAGTATAGTAGTTTCATTTAGGTATGAACAATCACAAGACAAAGAAGACATGATTAAATTTTCATCACGCAAAACCGAACGGCGGCAGTTGCTGGAAACGAGCGAAAGGGGCCCCAAATAGATCAGTAGGGCTACGTTTGGGTGGAGAATGAGTGTTCGGAAGGTGCCTACTAGTTTGTTTTTTGCGGCGAAAAATAGACTAATTTTTTGGGGGGGACATGCCGGGATGCATTGCGAATGCCAGTGTAATAGAGATAGATGTCTCTTGAAAAAAGATTTTTAATGAACCGACTTTGCCTATTATGCAGTTCGATTCTGCTGCATTGTGTGTCACCACCCAGGACTACGCTGTTCCCCGTTCCTCGATTTTCTTGCGAGTGCTGCCATTATGGTGCTTAGTGCAGGGTGGGCGCAGTTGGCGTCTGTTACGATTAAAAAAATGCAACTTTCAGAGCTATGAGCACGACGACGGGGAGTTCCGGCGATGTTATGCTCTATCCCAGACCGTTCCAAGATTCCTAGAAGATGGATACCTCTTTCCCGCAATTTCGGACAAAGCTTCGAAGAAACGGAAATGAAGATTTCAAAGTTTGTCGAGCGTGTGTGTTTGTGTTTAGACGGCAGGGCGTTAGTCGGCCCCATGAACGTCCAATGTCAACACCGTAGACGAGGAACTTTGCTAGTGCAGTACCGTACTTAATGTGCGATATGTGACCGCACGCCGGTACGACGCTCGTCCAGATCGAAACGGGCAGGGGTGGGGCTGGACCCGGAATCCCCGGGTTCTGCGGCGCGAGCAGCCACTTCGCGTGCTCCGAGCTGCGGTGCGCCGACACGCTCGGCCAATGGTGCGCCCCCCGCGATTTTAAGCGACGAGATTCCTGAAACTCCGAATTTTCATCGACGGATCGAAGCAAAACTCATTAGCGTCTCTACCCCATTCCAGTTTGGCAGCTTACTTTCTGGAAGGCAGTCACCAACCCCAAAGGGCCTCACCTCGTAGCCAGTCGAGGGTAAATATCCGGTTGCACGCCGGGTTGATGCAGTGCGAGGTGTGGAAGGTGCCGTGAGCCTCCACTATCTTCTCTACGGGGACGCCCGCCACTCGTTCCAGGCCGTCAATGTTCTGCAGCAGATGCACAGTGAGTCCCGCCCTGCTTGTACCAGTTTTAGAGCGCTCGATCCACCTGTTCCTTCAGCTCTAACATATTTTTCGGATTACAGTTCGCAAACTATGCACGTCTATAAGCTTAAAGGGGCCGTGCAATCATATTTAAGCGTCTACCTTTTTTGCGGTTTCCACGTCTCTTGGGGTTCGGGCAACCCAGCGGGCACGGAGAGAGTAACTAAATATCAGTGCGTCAAATTTTAACCGGACGCCGCGGAAGTCTCCTTTACCTACGAGGGCGGTCCGTGGCACCGAACGCGTGCGGCATGTGATGACATCATGACGTTGTCGGTCCTAGCCTTACGACTGGGCAGAACCGCTGAAAGCTTTTTTTATTTAGTCGAAATATAAAATATAAGTGGCGCGAACCACTCGATTAGTTATGAAAGTAGCTTTTGTTCGGTATTTTAGATGAGAAAGAATCAAATGCAGCTTAGAAAGTATGGTAACCAGGAATGACCCGTCGACATACCCGCCACCAAGAGGTGGGAAAGGCGGCGCATACTAGAAAAGATAGTGGGACCAGGCACCGACGAGCGGCGAGCGTGGAAAGGCCCCGGACGTATGCGGCGACGCTGCGGTCGTAAGGGCCGAAAATTCGTCCGGTTCCGAGCGTTCCGGAGTCCCTTGGAGAGCAGGTTTCGCTTGCGATTCGGCAGTTTGGCAGTGCAAAGTGGCTCCTGCTCTGAACTGATTGTTATCCCGCGTTTCCTGTCGTTTATGGCCAATGAAGTGTCATGCTGAATTAGTGCTTAGTCGCCCAGCAAATGCAATGCTAGCCGCCCTGGCCGCCCGCTTCATCCAGCCTATCCAGCCCAGGCTTTAATGGCGCCCTCTCGAGCTGTCGACACTAAGTGTGGCAGCCGTGAGCGCTCGCTGAGCTCACTACCCCTCCTGTAGTTCACGGCCACCCAAGCCAGGACCTCGGACGTCATGAAGGAGATTATTTTTTGCTTTCTTTTTGTATATTTAATTTGCCTGTAACTTTTAAAATAAAGCGAAATTCGAAAAAAGTTTCACCAAGTCACTACGTTCAGTGTGCTCAGGTTCGGTGCAAATTAAAAACCAGTGAAAAAGTCGTTGCAGGGCCCCTTTAAATTTTTTGTGGTGCAGACCACCTACCGTCATCGTCTGCCATTGACCGTGGCAAGTTTGTTGACCCCATTTTTCGCGAGGAGGGAGCTATACCTCGAAATTTCACGAGGTTTAAGACGAAGAAAAGCTCACCTGGGTGTACAGCCTGAGCAGGAGCCCCTTCTCGTGAACGAGGCGAAGGAAGTAGTGGCTCAGCGTCGGCTGCAAGAGAAAACGAGCAGACACAAACTGGCTTCAGGCACACATTCGCGCAGGGAAAGGGCAACATTCTGTCGACTAGGAGGTGTGCTCCTCGGATGCCCCGGCCGACTGTGTTGCGGTTGGGTGGGAAATGGCAGCACAATTCCTTTGCGTTTGTTTCGGACTACCACGGTCGTTGCTTCTGATGCTACTGAGCAAGTGCGCATTCCGCCCACTTGGCGGCAGCACTACTACATAGACAGCCTCGGAAAACCTTTTAATTTATGTAACACTTTTGCACCATTTGCATCTATCTCCACAGTTGTTTTAGCTTTCTCCATAGCACCATCTGAACCAGCAAGTACCAAAATAAATACATGAATAAATAAATCCAGCCTATCTTAGGTCTGTATCAGACACTGATCTGAGCTCTCAATGCACGCAGAACCCATCTTGAGATCACTTTTCAATTAAAAAAAACTGTAGTCGTTCTGTATTTGAAAAAAAAAACTTAAATCGCCTTTATTTGACCTCTAGGGTCACGAATATCAAAATTATATTTCAGATTGATGCGCCAAGTAGCCACGACAGCGTTTACAAAATGGCACCGAAGCCCCTCGTTTCCATTGCGTTCGGCACGAGGAGGTATTCACGACATAGTATACGGAGATCTCAACATTTCCGCACTTTCCGCAAGCCGGAGCATCTAAAAGCACCGCACACACTCTTTCACAAGTGGCACACGCGAGACAGCTGAAACCTCCGAGTATGACGTCACACCCAGTGGTTCGTTTTTTGGTTTTTCTCGCGCCTATTGATACATTCCGGTTGAATGCTCGTGATGTTCAAATTCACGGGACAAAAATACGCAAGAATTCACTTCTAACTCGTTTTTTTCAAGAACCTCTTCAGCTTCCTTTTAAGCGGGCCTTGGGAGAAAACATAACCAAGCATGAAAAAGAGAATCGACAATGGCTTTGTTTGTGCGACTCGGCAGTAACGAACACACGACGGATGAATAAAGCAGGCTACAGAAACAAAGAGTTATTTTCAACTGAAGCAAAGGGAAATGTACTTACCGTAATATCCCGAGTCATCGCCCACCCCATTTTTTGGGCCAATATCGATTTCCGAAAAAATACCGAGTGATCGCCCACCCCTTCAAATACCCCAGCGCGGACTCTGCGATCCGCGAACACTCATCCTACCCGAATGACGCGGCCGGGGACCTTACAGTTGGAGGGCGTCCGTGACAAAGTAAAACGAAGGAGGGAAAGACACTTCTTTTTGTTTACGCATTTCCTCCGTAAGCGACACCAAAGTGGTCGTGTATACGTGCGAAAAGAAAACGATGGAGATAACAAAATAAGAGTTTGTTAACCTAACCGCGGAGTGTTAGGTCGAAGTCTGTCTCCGCCCAAGTAAGGTCACCGCGAACCCGCTCCTTCTTCCCGCCCGTCGCGACCTCGGTTGTGCAATATTTTAGGCAAAGCCAAAGCGTAAATAAAGCTTTGCTGGAACGTCCTACACAGACGTTTGCAGAGCGTCCCAACCGTGCATTGATAGCCTGCCGTGCACGGATGCACGTATGTACGTATGTACGCACCAAACAAGAAAGTTGCGCAAGAGCTTGCAATTGACAAGGCGCCCGACTTGGCCCGACGCCAAAGTATTTGCCAATGCGACCGCCGGCTTTCCCGCTTTCCCAGCATTGCTCTTGGTCGCTTCTTTGGTCCGCTCGCTCGCTCGCTCGTTGTGCCTGGTCGGTTTTTCTATTTTCTTGTAGACTTTTCTTTTTTTACTAACTAGGAGAACATAATGGTGACATTCTTTCACGGAACAAACGTTCGTGCTATATGCAGGTCGGCGGTGTTTCTAGCGCGTATGCAAGCATCGGACTTCGCTATAGTAAAATATTCTTTCGTGAGCATTTTTTTCTATAAAACAATGAAACTAAATCGAGTGTTGAGTTTGAGGTATCTCTTGTGCATCAGCGCTAGATACGCAGAGAAAAATAGGCGGTTTTTTCCGCTTTTTTTCAACTGTTTGTGCTCACCCACCGAGACATGGCCCACCCCACTTTTTTAAAGAATTTCAGGCGGTTGGGGGGTGGGCGATGACTCGGGATATTACGGTATGTAGACATACACTGCCATTCGTTATACATAACACACAGATTCAGGAGACTGTAGTCTAGAAAAGGTCCCACGTGGAGACTGAAGATGATAGAGAGTCAGGAAATATGTGCAGCCTACCTTCAGGTCCTGGGGAAAGAGCTGCCTAGCCAATGAGTAGAAGGGGGCGGGGTTCCGCTGGAAAGCAAAAACAAAGCTTACCTTAAATTCGCGACAGTCAGCAGATAAAGAATGAATTACACTCCGGCAGTCCTCTGGCCAACTCAAAGATGAAGAATGTGCAGAAACCGTCCAAACACAAACATACAAATTATTTTTTTGCGCCAACAAATTAGGGAGACACTGAAGAGAAAGTTGAGCTTGCAGTTGAAGATGAATTTTCATTGACGATGAACTCCCAAAGCTGTTGAGGCTGTTCCGTAACTGAGGTAGGCTTTGTAGCATCACGGACCACCGAAGCAGGATCAATAGGCACTTTTCAAAATTCAGTACCATCTGGTGGCTCAAAAGGCAGTTTCACTTTTGACAAAGTAACAGCGGTTGTGAAACTGTATTTTATCGGACACCGTCACTTTCGCACGTCAATGGCAGATAAAAATTGGTTCTTCGATCGCGTCATAAGTCTTCCTCGATTTGTTTCGGTGTTGACGGTGTAAACACAAGAACTGACCAGAGCAAAGTGGTGTCCCATAAAAGCCCATTCACACACTTTTCGTCATCAAAAGTCTTTAGAGACAAACTTGTGCCGAGAGATCGATGGGAACACGATCCGAAACAAACGCTCAAGCAGCCGTCGTAGACACGCGTCTTGTACCGACGTCTCAAACGTGCCGGGCCTCACATATTCTCCCCTCCAGTGCTGCCTTCAACTTCTTCCTTTGTAGACTCAAGAAGGCCGCCGTCAGTTCAGCACAGGTGCCACACGCCAGGACAACGTTAGTGACACAAAGTTGCCAGATTGAATTTGGAGTGGGGTCTATAAGTGTGGCACCGGTGGCAAAGCCGCTTTTCGAGAGTTTGGACGTGTGCCAAACTGGACCGGATGCACACCAATGTACTACCGTGGTCCGTTGCGGGTTAAGAATGGCGAGACGGGTCCCTCCTCCCAAAAGCTCCCTGCTCATCGCGATTGGCGGTTTCCTCCTCTCCGCTCGCCTCCTCTCCTGCAACTTATCTGCTAAAGTGGAAAAAACCTCGTGGGATGGGCCCGTCCCACTATTCTTTACCCGCCATGGACTATACAACCAAAGTGACGGAAAATGCCGGGTACCCTGAAGTAGCCGATTTCGAAGATGGCCTCCGGGGAGGGCAGGTTGTATTTGCCGAGCTTGGAGTAGATGCCGCTCGTGGGGCTCCTGAAGTCTGGAATGCCAGCCGCTGCGGGGAGACGGAAAGCCGAGGAAAGTGGAACCGTTGCGGCCACCCGCACTGTCTGTGGTTCGGGCTCTGCGTCTTCAGGGTCTATTTTTCTTAAAATTAGGACGTGTTCTTGAGGGGTTTATCTATTCTTGAAGATTCTGTGTTCTTCAATGTCTTATCTTTGGTGCCAAACAAAAAATCTGTGTTTTGTTGGGACTTATTTCGAGGGACAAGAGTCCCCTAACCTCCAGGGAGCATGACCCAAATACATGGAAAGCGTTTTGATAACGGAAGGAAAAGGGAAAAGGCTTCCTGAAGAATGCAGCAGTTCGGCGCAGGCCGAGTTTTGCGTCAACACGAAATAAAGCTGTAGATAAAGATTTCTGTTCCCCGTAGCTTCCCTTTTACTCATTCAAGGGCAACTCAAATTCTAGGTTTTTTGGTTTTCCCCGATTGTAAGGAAAGGAAAGGGGACAAGGGTTCCTGAAGAAGGCAGTAGTTCGGCGCAGGCAGAGTTTTGCATCAACACGAAATAAAGCTGTAGATAAAGATTTCTGTTCCCCGTAGCTTCCCTTTTACTCATTCAAGGGCAACTCAAATTTTAGGTTTTTTGGTTTTCCCCGATTGTAAGGGAAGGAAAGGGGACAAGGGTTCCTGAAGAAGGCAGTAGTTCGGCGCAGGCAGAGTTTTGCATCAACACGAAATAAAGCTGTAGATAAAGATTTCTGTTCCCCGTAGCTTCCCTTTTACTCATTCAAGGGCAACTCAAATTTTAGGTTTTTTGGTTTTCCCCGATTGTAAGGGAAGGAAAGGGGACAAGGGTTCCTGAAGAAGGCAGTAGTTCGGCGCAGGCAGAGTTTTGCATCAACACGAAATAAAGCTGTAGATAAAGATTTCTGTTCCCCGTAGCTTCCCTTTTACTCATTCAAGGGCAACTCAAATTCTAGGTTTTTTGGTTTTCCCCGATTGTAAGGGAAGGAAAGGGGACAAGGGTTCCTGAAGAAGGCAGTAGTTCGGCGCAGGCAGAGTTTTGCATCAACACGAAATAAAGCTGTAGATAAAGATTTCTGTTCCCCGTAGCTTCCCTTTTACTCATTCAAGGGCAACTCAAATTCTAGGTTTTTTGGTTTTCCCCGATTGTAAGGAAAGGAAAGGGGACAAGGGTTCCTGAAGAAGGCAGTAGTTCGGCGCAGGCAGAGTTTTGCATCAACACGAAATAAAGCTGTAGATAAAGATTTCTGTTCCCCGTAGCTTCCCTTTTACTCATTCAAGGGCAACTCAAATTCTAGGTTTTTTGGTTTTCCCCGATTGTAAGGAAAGGAAAGGGGACAAGGGTTCCTGAAGAAGGCAGTAGTTCGGCGCAGGCAGAGTTTTGCATCAACACGAAATAAAGCTGTAGATAAAGATTTCTGTTCCCCGTAGCTTCCCTTTTACTCATTCAAGGGCAACTCAAATTTTAGGTTTTTTGGTTTTCCCCGATTGTAAGGGAAGGAAAGGGGACAAGGGTTCCTGAAGAAGGCAGTAGTTCGGCGCAGGCAGAGTTTTGCATCAACACGAAATAAAGCTGTAGATAAAGATTTCTGTTCCCCGTAGCTTCCCTTTTACTCATTCAAGGGCAACTCAAATTCTAGGTTTTTTGGTTTTCCCCGATTGTAAGGGAAGGAAAGGGGACAAGGGTTCCTGAAGAAGGCAGTAGTTCGGCGCAGGCAGAGTTTTGCGTCAACACGAAATAAAGCTGTAGATAAAGATTTCTGTTCCCCGTAGCTTCCCTTTTACTCATTCAAGGGCAACTCAAATTCTAGGTTTTTTGGTTTTCCCCGATTGTAAGGAAAGGAAAGGGGACAAGGGTTCCTGAAGAAGGCAGTAGTTCGGCGCAGGCAGAGTTTTGCATCAACACGAAATAAAGCTGTAGATAAAGATTTCTGTTCCCCGTAGCTTCCCTTTTACTCATTCAAGGGCAACTCAAATTCTAGGTTTTTTGGTTTTCCCCGATTGTAAGGGAAGGAAAGGGGACAAGGGTTCCTGAAGAAGGCAGTAGTTCGGCGCGGGCAGAGTTTTGCATCAACACGAAATAAAGCTGTAGATAAAGATTTCTGTTCCCCGTAGCTTCCCTTTTACTCATTCAAGGGCAACTCAAATTCTAGGTTTTTTGGTTTTCCCCGATTGTAAGGGAAGGAAAGGGGACAAGGGTTCCTGAAGAAGGCAGTAGTTCGGCGCGGGCAGAGTTTTGCATCAACACGAAATAAAGCTGTAGATAAAGATTTCTGTTCCCCGTAGCTTCCCTTTTACTCATTCAAGGGCAACTCAAATTCTAGGTTTTTTGGTTTTCCCCGATTGTAAGGGAAGGAAAGGGGACAAGGGTTCCTGAAGAAGGCAGTAGTTCGGCGCGGGCAGAGTTTTGCATCAACACGAAATAAAGCTGTAGATAAAGATTTCTGTTCCCCGTAGCTTCCCTTTTACTCATTCAAGGGCAACTCAAATTCTAGGTTTTTTGGTTTTCCCCGATTGTAAGGGAAGGAAAGGGGACAAGGGTTCCTGAAGAAGGCAGTAGTTCGGCGCAGGCAGAGTTTTGCATCAACACGAAATAAAGCTGTAAATAAAGATTTCTGTTCCCCGTAGCTTCCCTTTTACTCATTCAAGGGCAACTCAAATTCTAGGTTTTTTGGTTTTCCCCGATTGTAAGGGAAGGAAAGGGGGGGGACAAGGGTTCCTGAAGAAGGCAGCAGTTCGACGCAGGCAGAGTTTTGCGTCAACACGAAATAAAGCTGTAGATAAAGATTTCTGTTCCCCGTAGCTTCCCTTTTAATCATTCAAGGGCAACTCAAATTCTAGGTTTTTTTGTTTTCCCCGATTGTAAGGGAAGGAAAGGGGACAAGGGTTCCTGAAGAAGGCAGTAGTTCGGCGCAGGCAGAGTTTTGCGTCAACACGAAATAAAGCTGTAGATCAAGATTTCTGTTCCCCATAGCTTCCCTTTTACTCATTCAAGGACAACTCAAATGCTAGGTTTTTCGGTTTTCTCCGATTTCAATCAAACCTGCACAAAGGGTTAATTTGAGATATTATCGGTTATGTCGAAAACACAAAACCCTAATCTATAAAAGAAAAAGCAAAGAAGAAAAAAAGAAAGAATCGCAGCATTACTTTGGTGATATCCGACGAAATTGTCGTAGAACAAGTTTCCAAATCTGTAAAGCTCAATGCTATTATATATGCTTCGAGACCCCCCAAGTGGGCAGTATCGTGATATAAATGTATCGCAAAACAAATGTATAGCGATACTATCTTGGAGACGCTTTCGAGCGACTGTATTGCTGTATCAAGATACATTCGAGAAATGTATTTGTATTTCAGCAGTGAGACACTTTTATGATGCATTGATTGTGTCGCGATCCTTTTGTCAGGCTTTGGTATCTCGATACATTTGCTGTAAAAAATTCATAGGTGCAAGAGGTCCCAAAACACATATGAGACCGCCTCTACAAAAAAAAAGGGGGGTGGGGGAAGGGGGTAATTTGTTTCGCATATTGCACAAAGAAGTTACAGAAATTGAATAAAAGATGTGGTTCAAAGATTGGCCAGTTCAGTCCAGTCGCCTTTCTCTGGTCTCTCATTTCCATATCGGTTCATATCACCTCACCTGTGGAGATTCCGGCCCCGATCATGGCGATGACGTTCTTGCCTGGGAAAAAGAGGGGATTTGCAATGAACGCCAGCCCCAATCACAGCGAGGCAGTTGCCTCTCCAGTCTGGAGTCGCTCGACCGCACAATTAATTGTGCAACGCACCTACGAACACACCCGCTGCATCACTCAGTCGACAGAAGCTCAAATAACAGTTCAAAGGCTTCTCGAGGGCACAACGAAAGTGGACGATGGCGAGTCAAATGATGATGAAACTAATTGCACGCCTTTAGAATCACACTATCCGTTTAACAGAAACAAGAACGCCACAGATTATCACGAAATAACAACATTTTCGTACAACACGCCCAGCAAAGGTATGCGATTATGCAGTAACAAAGTTGTCATTTGACGATTCCAGTGAAGTTGTGTAGATATTTTTTGTTTTGAAAATTTTCTACCTCTTGTTAACGCGTCAGCGTCCGGTAAGACTAGAGTGTGCATGCACAACCAAAGCTTGAGCAGCGTCGCCGTCAGCGTAATTGCGCACATTGCATTATAAAAATGCAGTTGAACCTCAATTTTAGGAAACCAGATTTTACGGATTCCCCGTGCAGCCTATGCCCAAAGAATGACTTTCTCGATTTTACGAAGTTCCCGATTTAACGAAATAATTAGGTTCAACTGTAATGCAACCAGGTGTGACCGTGCGTCGCATTATGGGAAAATTTCCCCGCTATATTTAGCGGGGGAATTTTTCCGCCAAATTAAGCGAGGAATTCTTTTTGCTAATTTTAGAGCGAAAGTTTTTCTGCTAAATCAAGCGGAAACGTTTCCCCACTAAATATACAGTAAACTTTCGTTAATTCGACCTCGACGGGACCTTGAAATTTGGTCGAATTATCAGAATGATCAAATTAAAAAGGACAAAAAAAAAAAAACGGCTAAAATTAAACTTCTTTTTATTGTCCAAAGTACTCACGGATGGTCTGCCGCCGTCTGCGCTTAAAACGCGTGTCCAAAAGCATGCTCCGGAGAGCAGCATAACTAAACGTCACGTCCCCGAAAAATTGTGCACAAAATAAATAAATAAATAAATAAAGAAGAAACAGAAAAACAAAGATGTTTAGCCGACTTTGGCGCCGGGCAGCCAGGCCGTCGGAGACAGAGAAATAACAACAAAAATAAAAGGAAAAAGAACACGACGCTACAGAAAAGCTCTTTGAGAAAGCGTGCGCTGAGAAAGCTTTATGAACCAACTTTGATGCCAAGTGGCCAAACCGTCGGCGCCAGAAAAAGAAAATACACAAAAAAAAAGGAAAAGAGAACTTGCGTTTTCCGTAGCGCGCAAGATGAACTGCACACGATGCCACAGAAAAGTGCTTTGAGAGCGCGTGCCGCGCGCGGTGTCTCCGCGTTCGACCACGTGCTATGTTCTCCGCACTACTTCACGCCAGATTGGTTGCGCTGACTCGTGTCATTCGCTAAGGTCCATCTCAACGGCGTAGAGGAGCAGGCGCATATTTACGCATGTTCGGCATTGCAGCAAAGGGCCCGTGTTTCGCGGTACGTTGGTGGCTTTTCTGCCGTGGTGCCATGCAATGTGAGCCCGCACACTCTCGCTTGGGACGAATTATCCGATGCGGAGTCTTCCGTTCTAACTATCAAACTTTTCCTCCCATAGAAATGTATGGGCACTCGCCGGGACTTTTGAACACCATTGAATTAAACGAAAAGTCGAATTAACCAAAGTTCGAACCAACAAAAGTTTACTAGAGGAAAAATATTCCCCGCTAAACTTAGCGGAACGATTTCCCCGCTAAATATAGCGGGGAAATTTTCCTGATAAATTTAGCAGAAAAATTTTACCGCTGAGCAAAAAAATTCTTCTCTAAATTTAGTGGAAAAATTCTCTGCTATATCTAGCAAAAAAATTTCCCCACTAGATGTAGCAGAAACATTTCTCCACTAAATATAGAGGAAAAATTTTCCCCTGAATTTAGCGGAAAAATTTCCCCACTAGATGTAGCAAAAAAATTTCCCCACTAAATTTAATGGAAAAATTTCTCCGCTAAATTTAGTGGAAAAATTTTCCCGCTAAATTTAGCGAAACAATTTCCACGCTAGATGTAGCAAAAAATTTCCCCGTTAAATTTATTTTAAAAAATTTCCCCACTAAAGTTAGTAGAAAAATTTCCCCGCTAAATGAGCGGAAAAATTTTCCCGCTAGATATGTAGCAAACAAATTCCCCCTCTAAACTTAGCGGAAAAATTTCCACTTTAGATGTAGCAAAAAAATTTCCCTGCATAAATTTAGTAGAAAAATTTCCCCGCTAGATGCAGCGGAAAGATTTACCCGCTAGATGTAGCGGAATCCCCGCTACATTTAGTGGAGAAATTTCAACGGTATAATTAGTTGAAAAATTTCCCCGCTAGATGCCGCGAAATCCCCGCTAAATTTGGGGGAGAAATTTCCACGGTAAATTTAGTAGAAAAATTTCCCCGCTAAATTTAGTGGAAAAATTTCCCCATTAAAATATAGTGGAAAAATTTCCCCGCTAGATGTAGCAAAAAATTTCCCCGCTAAATTTAGTGGAAAAATTTCCCCGCTAAAGTTTGTAGAAAAATAGGGAGTTTTCGTAGATCGTTTTCGCCGTCCTGCAAGGCCCTCCCGCAACCCGCTACGATAGCGGGAACTCCACAGAGAAGGCTATCGGCGCACAGGTGCAGTAGCAACTTCTTCGTTGCGGAACGCTTAGCGTAGGGGGCAGAGCGGTCTATGAACACTCCCCAATTTCCCTGCTAAATGTAGCGGAAAAAATTACCCGCTAGACGTAGCAAACGAATTCCCCCTCTGAACTTAGCGGAAAACGTTCCACGCTAGATTTAGCAAAAAGATTCCCCCGCTAAATTTAGTAGAAACATTTCCCCACTAGATGTAGCAGAATCCCCGCTAAATTTAGTGGAAAATTTCCCCACTAAATTTAGTGTAAAAAATTTCCCGCTTAATTTTGCGGAAAAATTTTCCCGCAAAATTTAATGAAAAAATTCCCCGCTAGATTTAGAGTAAAAAATTTCTCAGCTAGCTGTAGCGGAAAAATTTACCCGCTAAATTTAATGAAAACATTTCCCATTTAAATTTAGTAGAAAAATTTCTCTGCTAGATGTAGCCGGAAAATTTCCTCGCTAGATGTAGCGGAAAAAATTTCTCCGCTAGATGTAGCGAAAAAATTTCCCCGGTAAATTTAGTAAGAAAAATTTCCCCGCTACGTTTAGAAAAAAAAATTCCTCGCTAAATATAGCGTGAAAATTTTCACCCCAAGTTTAGTTGAAAAATTCTTCACTAAATTTAGTGTAAACATTTCCCTGTGAAACTGGAAAAATTCCCTGCTAAATTAAGTGGAAAAATCCCCTGCCAAATTTAGCGGAAAAATTCACCACTAAATTTAGTGGAAAAATTTCCTCGCTAAATTTAGTGAAAAATGTCCCCGCTAAATTTAGCAGAAAAACTTCCCTGCTAAATTTCGTGAAACAATTTCCAGCTAAATTTATCAACAGAAATTCCCCGCTAAATTGAGTGGAAAAATTCCCCGCTAAATCTAGAGGAAAAATTCCCCGCTAAATTTAGTGGAAAAATTCCCCACTAAATTTAGCGGAAAAATTTCCTTGCTAAATTTAGTGGAAAAATTCCCCGCTAAATTCAGAGGAAAAATGTACCCGCTAAATTTAGTGAAAAAATTCCCCAGTAAATTTAGCGGAAAAATTTCCCCGCAGATTTAGTGGGAAAATTCCCCGCTAAATTTAGTGTAAAAATTCCCTGCTAAATTTAGAGGAAAAATTTCTCTGCTAAATTCAGTGGAAAAATTTCCTTGCTAAATTTAGTGGAAAAATTCCCCACTAAATTTAGAGGAAAAATTTACCCCACTAAATTTACTGGAAAAATTCCCCACTAAATTTAGCGGAAAAATTTCCCCGCAGATTTAGTGGAAAAATTCCCTGCTATATTTAGCGGAAAACTTTCCCCGCTAGATGCAGCGAAAAAATTTCCCCGCTAAATATAGTGGAAAATATTCCCCGCTAAATATAGTGGAAAAAATTCCCCGCTAAATATTTAGCAGACAAATTCGCCACTAAATTTAGCGGAAAACATTTTCCTGCCAAATTTAGTGTAAAAATTACCCGCTAAATTTAGAGGAAAAATATCCTCGCTAAATTTAGGTAAAAAATTCCCCACTAAATTTAACGGGAAAATTTCCCCGCTAAATTTAGTGGAAAACTTTCCCCACTAAATTTAGCAGAAAAAGTGCCCCACTAAATTTAGCAGAAAAACTTTTTTTGGTAAATTTAGTGGAAAAATTTCCCCACTAAATATTTAGCAGACAAATTCCCCACTAAATTTAGCAGAAAAATTTCCCCGCTAAATTCAGTGTAAAATTTCCTTGCTAAATTTAAAGGAAAAATTTCCCCGCTAAATTCAGTGCAAAAATTCCACACTAAATTTAGCGGAAAAATTTCCCTGCTAAATTTAGTGGAAAACTTTCCCCGCTAAATTTAGCAGAAAAAGTGCCCCACTAAATTTAGCAGAAATTGTTTTTGGTAAATATAGTGGAAAAAGTTTCCCGCCAAATTTAGTGGAACATTTTTCTGCTAAAGTTGGCAGAAACATTTCCCGGCTAAATTTAGTGGAAAAAATTCCCCGCTAAATTTAGTGGAAAATGTCCCCGCTAAATTTAGCAGAAAAATTTCCATGCTAAATTTAGTGGAAAAATTCCCAGCTAAATTTATCAAATGAAATTCCCCGCTAAATTGAGTGGAAAAATTTCCCCGCTAAATATAGTGCAAAAATTCCCCACAAAACTAAACGGAAAAATTTCCCCGCTAACTTTGGCGGAAAAAGTTCCCCGCTAAATTTAGCAGAAAATTTTTTTTGGTGAATTTAGTGGAAAAATTTCCCCACTAAATTTAGTGGAAAAATTCCCCACTAAAGTGGGCAGAAAAATTTCCCCGCCAAATTTAGTGGAAAAAATTCTCCGCTAAATTTAGCAGAAAAATTTCCCCACTAAATTTAGCAGAAAAATTTCCCCACTAAATTTAGCAGACAAATTTCCCTGCTAAATTTCCTTGCTAAATTTAGCGGGAGGAGGGGAGGCTACGAAGGGGGAGGAGGGGCATACCCCCACCCCTATTCCTCTAGATCTGCACTCTAATTCGGCATTACAGAGAATTGTAAACTCCTTTCATGTTTTGCAGGCTTAAGATTTTGTGAATTTTGCAAGGTTCGGGTTATGGAAATATTTTGCAGGCACAAGTTTTCGCAAGTTGGAGTGCATGCTACGCCTTTGTTACCATGGGGCGACATATTCGCGAGGTAAATTTTTGAAAACATTCTTCAAACTGCAAAATTCGCAAAAAAGTAAGTTGGTGATAGTATATCATCCCACCTGCTTTCACAAGGCCTCCCGCAATCTTAAATGCGTACTCGGTACCACATGACGGACCACAGTGTTTTCAGGGGTAACAAACAGGTTACCTCTGTGCATTGACGTAAAAGCATGTTTCCCAGCAGGATATAGATGGATGCGGGGCCCAGCTACCCGAGCGTGGACTCACACTTTTTGCCGTGGATGTACCTCACGATGCCATCGAGCGTGGGTTCCTCCAACACATGGACTGCCTCTTCGTCGGTGTCAAAGCCAAGCTTCTGGTAGAAGTAGTGGCTCAAGTTGCTCACTGGAAAAGGAAAGGGCCATCGGAAGGGTGCCGGAAAACAGAAGAAACTACTTATTCTAAGCAAAAGTTTCTGGATAAGAGAAACCTGCCAAAAGGTTAAATGGGTTTCCCGTGTCTTCGAGTAGACCTTGTGTCCTCGCAAGCCGAATATAATTTCCGTTGATTTTTTAAGCCCCACTTACAAGATCTGATACTGTAGTGTGAAAGTATAAACAGTGTTTTGAGCTAGGAGTCTAAAGGTGCGAAAAGTTCCTGCCTAGCAAGTATTCGCTGGCTTGCCCATCTGCCTTGAACTTTGCATTTTAAGCGATTGCTTCAGGGCAGTTATGTCCGGCTAATAAACCCGTCTTTATGGCAAGCAGCTTGTTTCTTTTGCATACGGCACTTAGGGACCTGCCCAAAAGGCTGTGGAACAGGCTGGGTCTAAGAACTAAGTTGCGTGACCTCAATCAACACTTTTTCAGCTGTTTTTCCAAAAGGTGGAGGTCCTTCCTCTATGTCCTTGCAATCACCAGGAGATGTTCGAGGCTACTGCAAATGTATGGGCAATCCATCTGACACCCAGTCTAAGTAAGGGCAAGAAGCCGTACTGAAACTGTAGTCACCCAAGATTACGAGGAGAGGATCCACGTTGATGTGAAACTACTCACACAGGTCTCCCCCTTCTTCTGTATCTTCACCCTGGAGCAAAAGACACAGAACAGCACAAAACAGTCACACTGTAATCGGAGCACAATCTGAAAATCTGTATTAAGCGATCAAAACTACAGAAACAAAGCTTTCTTTCTCGCATGTGCTTCAGCATCAGCTCACCAGGAGAAACATTGCAATGAACATTGTTCTCCCAGCTTGGAGGCCAAATGCCTTTAACACTTTGAGTGCCACAGCTGAGTACACTCGTTCCCGTGTGGTTTAAGTTTCGGTCTGCTCCTTGCCCCTCCCAACTGAGCTGTCATTTGTTTTTTACGTGTAGCGGCATGTATGAGCAAGCCATGAAAGCCATGTTTAATCTTGACTGGTCAATTTTTGATGGCATGTAATTCTTTTGTGCTCAGGCAACTTGTTTTAGTATATGCTCTTTTGTTTTTACAGAATGGCAAATCTATGTCGTTCAACCTCGTGCTTCTGGCGAACACCGAGATATAGAAATGACTACCGTAAAATACCGGGCAAGCGCCCACTCAAACTTTGGAGATAATCGAGAAAAAAATGGAGAATGGGCGCTTGTCCGGTCATCAATTTTACATATAAATGTACTGCGCTTATTTTCTCAGATTTCACAAATTTGGTAATGGGCGCTTAATGTGGAATGGGCGGATGCGCGGTATTCTACGGTAATGAACTCGGTATTTGACGGTTCTGAAAACAAGGCAGAGTAAGGCCGCACAAAAGAGTAACATCAAGGTGGAAGGTCGAGGTGCCACTGCATAGTACAGTGCCTTAAAAAGTACAATTAACTTTTTGCCCATGAAATAGTGTGCCTTTTATAAATAAATATTCTTCACAGAGCATGCTACATACAGTGTTACTGAGACCAACCTTTGCGTTCG
Source organism: Ixodes scapularis (assembly GCF_016920785.2). NCBI lineage: Eukaryota > Metazoa > Arthropoda > Arachnida > Ixodida > Ixodidae > Ixodes > Ixodes scapularis. The sequence continues at coordinate 84,504,695 of NW_024609836.1, read as the reverse complement.
GCAGGCAGGAAGAGAAAACCCAACCCTCAAAAGGTTAATGAATAAAATAAATTTTTTAAAACAAAGGTTCCCCGCAAACTTAGTCTAAATCGATTTTTTAAAACAAAGGTTTCCTGCAAACTTAGTGTTGGAATCTGCAAACAAAGAAGGACTTGTGCATGCCTACCTGGCCGCATGTGCACTGTTGAGTAGGGAGAGAGATTGCATGAATCTATGACCGTGATGGAGCCATCAACACACCATATATAGCAGATAACAGCACACCAAAAACTTCTGCAGAATACATACATATATACTATTATGTGCACCCATTCCCAGTTAACAGCTCGGGATCAAAACTGCCGCGTTACTTGCGACCTCTTTCTATCAACTATGCTGCAGGGCGAACTGTGGGGCTAAGGAGGGAGGCACTCACTTGATCGAATGACGTTTTGGCGAACGCCCAAGTTTCACCGAACGACACTTTAGCGAATAGCCGGACGCCGCAAAGCGGCGTTTTCGGGTGGGCCAAGTGGGTTCATATTTTTGTAATGAGCTGCCGCAGACTGTCGCCGCAAAGCGGCGTAAAGCGCAGCGCAGCGGATGGGTTAATGCGCGCCTCCGTTATTCGCTAAAACGTCCATTCGCTCAAATGTCGCTGTTCGCTAAAATGTACTTCACTCTTGTGATATGGACCCGGCTAAGGACTATGTGGAGCACAAATTCGTCTGCTATTTTCGCAGGGGTTGTGGTGAAAACCGAAGGCCGAGCTGCGATTGGCTCCGATTGAAGTATAGCAGGTAGACTTCAAGGCAGCTTGCTTTGAGGTCTACCCGCTATCCTTTAATCAGAACGAATCAGAGCTGGGTGTTCTGACGTCACCACAACCCACCGTGCAAAAAGAAGCAGATGAACATACGCGGTTCACAGCCTAACCCCTGCTTATCCCCCCTTCGCACAGAAAAGTTCCCCCGAGTCCCAAAAACACAGTCAACCGCTTATAGAGGGCAAAAACAGGAGGCGGTATTGGAATGGTTAACTGTAACCTTTCCATCTAGCTGCTGTGATGAGGCCATCGCCGACTCTTTCTGTGCGCCATCAGGCTGCGAAACTTGATGTCTGGTGCACATCACTATGTATTTCCCACTGGGTGAGACTGGAGGTGCATCAAGCTTTGCACATAAAAAGCACCTCCTTATAATCATAATTAGCTCACCTTGATATTGGGAGAGACAAAATAATGGACAGCACAACAATTTTATTGTTTTATTTTATTTCTCTGTACATCAAGGCTCTAGAGTATGATGTTTCTGTCAGCAGCTGGCCTGCATATTTCCACTTACAATTCACCCTGTTCTTTTTTTTTTTTTTTTTGTGTGTGTGTGTGTGTGCTTATGCTGACAGTGTTCGTTTACGTGGACAACGCACACGTCCCACTGGCTGACGACAATCGGACAAGCGTGCCATCAGTCGAGGGAACGTGCAATCCACCTGTTTACTGACGCAAACAGGTGGATTTTCACGAAAATAATCCCTGGAGAAGGGGAACAAGAGGGACAAACACAAATCTCCAAACTGCAGCTAGGTGACATGGTGCGCGACCGAAAATTTTCACGTTTGTTTCGCAAAGCCCCAAAACGAGGTACCTATACGAGCTTGGAGAATGAGCTAGGTTGCACTGTCTACGCCCTGAAGGGCGGCTTACCCGTGGCTCCTTCGAGGTCGCGGAACCGGTTTCTGACCCCTGCGTGGTAGACGCTGAAGCCGACGACGTAACATTGGTCGACACTTGAGAAGGTTGCGTCGATGTAGCCGTCGCTTGGGTGTTCTCTTCGCTGCCGGACGACGACGGCTCCGGCAGCAATTTTGCCAACTCAGGAGGCGTTGACGATTTGGTAGCTGCGGCATGCGTAAAATCGCGTAAAAATTACGTCGAAACATACTGCTCGTCTCCCACTGTTCCAAAACCTGCCAGCTAAGAAGAGCTCGCACTCCGCAATGCGAATTACGCGCAAAGTTTTTTGTTTAATGTTCTCAACGTAGTAGGAAGGTACGAATTCTCACCTTCTTCCATGGCGAAGCCGGATATCAGTCGAAGAGCATCACGCTAATTTAATTTCGTTCGCGACACACGGTGCATGCATCGTCCAAATCGAGGAAGAAAAATAAACCACCACTACAAAACCAAGAGTGCGCGCAACTGCTCGATCAATGGCAGGTGGCCAATTACTATCACGTGATCATTAAATGTCAAAGATTATGAAGTTCACTTAAAGTTTTACTGGCAAATTATAGAAATAAAAATCGGTTTTTAAATTCATAAATATAAAAACTCTTCACATAAAAATAAAACTAACGAAGAGCCCGGAGAGTTAAGGTTTGTGACGTCATATACATTGTGAAAGCAGCAGCGCGGATGAATGGAAGGCATTAACCGGAAGTTCCTCAAGTTGTCTGTTTCCTTGGTCTTTTTCTTGTTTTCTCTGCGGCTTTTCCCCTGTGCTCCTTTGCGTGCCTCGTCGTGAAAGCACTGGACCCAAGAACAGAGTAGGTGTATTCAATTGTCTCTTGACGAGCTCAAAGATGCTCGTTTCTTCACTTCCAAATGGAAGTTTCCAGCGAGCTCCACAGTCCTGTGAACTCGAGTAAGCGTTGTCGTCCGTTGGTGTCGGAGGTGTCTTGGTTCATAGTAACTCCCAGCTGTCCGAGGGAAGAAAAAAAAAAAAAAAAAATGGTTGTACACGTCGGCTGAATGCGGGAGCTTGTTTTGTCGTTGGACGCTTCACGCCCGTCGCCTTTCACATGCCTCGGGGTATCTCAGTTGGTCGGTGTCGTTCATAAGGTGTTCCCAGCGAAGCGGTGTCACTCCTCAGCCCCGAAATGGATTTCGACGACTGGCGTCTTGATGACAAATGGGCGACCTAACAAACTCGTCGAAAAAAGTAACCGCGACGACTAGCTGCTACCAAACACCGTCCGGATAACTCAGCAGGTTGAGTTTTGGGAGCGTGTTGTTTTGAAAGTATTCTCGTAGCAGGGTGTATACCTGTTCACTACACGTTTTACGACAGTGTCGGTGTAAGAAGGAGGGATTGTTATCGCGATTTGACCTTATTGCTCTTTTCGGCCACTTTTGGGATCTCGTGAACGAATGTTGAAATGCACAGTTGCAGTGTGGCGAGCTTTAAGCTGAGAGAAATGTCTCAAAGAAAAAAAAAAGTCGAGACTATGATGGATGTATTCGTGTGAGCCGACCAACAGCCGTACGATAAGCCTTCAATTTTGTCGCATTTAATGGGCAAATGCTGATTTCGTGTATGTCAAACAAGGTTGAAACTACCAACTCCAAGAATTTATCTGCAAGGTTAGTCATGAATGAGGACCATATAATCTTGCCTAAAGAACAGCCGGTGAATGCTCGGAGTAAAAACTACTTTGTAGACCTGCTGTGTTTTGGCTGTGCTGTCGGAGTTCTTTGTTCGTGATTGTGTTAATAACCCCATGAATTCTTTGGACAAATCAGTGTGTCATACAAAGGGAGGTCAGAAAGAGTTGAGTGAGAGTTGCCATATCATTCAAAGATCCGTTGTAACAAGCTGTTACCAGCACAGCTTACTCAATTGAAAATGCAAGAAAGAGCACCACTCCTGCTAGATCACTCCGGCATAATCACATTTGTTCTTACGGGCCTAGACCTTAATTCATGAGGCCAGCGTTCCATCACGCTGCTGCCAGCTGCAGTAGGTAGTGGGTAGAGCTCTGCATATCCGCAGATAAGATAAAAATGAACGAGATTTAGGGATCGGATGTGGATATCTGCAGGTCCAGATCTACATTTTTGCCGAGGGGCCATAGACGTGTTCGACTGCGTGGTGTAGAGGGAATAAGTGAGTGATACCATGAAGTGCATCACTCTTAGATGAAAGGTGCCAATTGGTGAGAAAATTGTTGTTTACGTCAAAAGAGATTTGATTCTCACCAAAGATTGCTTTAGAATATGTTCTGTCTCTCTAGAAATGTTGTTTATAGAAAAAGTAAAGAACTCGGGAGCATAAGTCGACCCAGGAAAGCGTGCTCTTGTTTGACAGGGAAAGAGTGGAAAACGTTTCTTGGGGAAAAAAAAACAACAAAACGTACAAGCCAGAAGAAAGCAGAAGTAGCCTGTAAAGTGGCTTCCTCGCCTACAAGTGGATCGAGGAGTCCGATTTCGATCCTCTGAAGTGGTGGAACTTGGGCCAGCACGAGTTTCCGCACCTCATTCTTGTAGCGCAGTTTGTGAATGCCACCCCAGCATCAAGGGAGAGAAGCTTCTCGTTAGGGGGTATTTTTTAAGAAAGGCGAAACAGTCTGAATCCATCCATGATATCAATATTTTGTTTCTTCTAACAGAAACCTCGACAAGTAAAACGTTGCTTGTGTGTGCGTTTTCTTTTTTTTTCGACAGTTGGCATCGAGTTGTTTTTAAGTATATGGTTTCGAGCACACAGCTGAGTGTTTGTGTTGTACACCCTCAGCATGCAGCTGAAGGTGTACCAGCGTCTTACCATATATACACAACTATAATTTGCTGCGGTGAGTCGTCTACCACTTTTTTATTGCTTGGCCTAAATAAAATGACACAATGTTATTAGTCTGTCCTTCGTTAATTTTCACACTTATAAAATATGCATCTGCTTGAAGTTGGTTTTTGAAAGCAAAAAGGAAAATATGTATTAAAATTTTCTTCCTTTAAAGCACACCTTCTGGACAGAGTGTCAGTGTCACGGACTCCCAGGACGATCTCATAACTCAAATCATTATTCCAGCGATGCGAAGTGTCTAGCTGGAAGAATGATTGCTTATTTTATTAATACGATAAAATGGCTTTTACTGTATTCTGACACAAAGAGTTCTTTGTACAAAAGTAAGCAGACAGCTTACAAGATACCATCCAGATGCTTCCTTAAATTTTTATTATTGCTTGATTTCATGACGTCTGCGGATGCGTATCGGATGAAGATACAAACATTTAAGAACAATGCAGTTCGGATGCAGATACAAAGTCTTGCATGCGGATGATCAAACTCTTATCCGCGCAGGGCTCAAGTAGTGTGCACATTAAAAAGCCTTTGGCACTAACCTTTTTGGGGACAAAAGGCAACATAGTCAAGGGTTGAAGTCACTTAGCATCTATAGGTCATCTTCAAGGCCTGAGGACACTTTGCTCTTTCAGGACCTGAAGCTTCTTTTTTTTTTTAAGACATTAGGACACTTACCTACTTCAGGGCCTGAGGACGGCTTCTTCAGGCCTTGAAGATACTAAGTCTCTTAGTGAAACATTGTTAGTCACTTTGAGGCTTTGTGGTGATTTCTTTTAAAAGTTCTTGCTTCCAGCTTTGACTGTCTTCGGCTGTCGTGTGACATTGTGCGACGTTGCAACACGTCCCCTTGCAGGTAGTTCCCTGGCGATGCCTTGTGGCCGGAGGCGGTCCCATGATAGCTCGCCGTAGACGCACCGCCTCGGGGTCGGAACAGGAATACAGTTCTGTGGTCGTGCCTTCGACGACCTCCCGCTCTGCCGGGACCCACTACAGCCCGCAACCGGCGTTTGCGGTCAATGCCGGTGACGCCATGACCAGTCGTGACCGCACCTCCGAGTTCAAGTCGGCCGCAAAGCTGCTCCAGGGCAGACCCGTGAGTGCTCGTCGGTTGGCGTGGCGGTGGCCGCCACAACAATGCCATGCCAACCTGGCTGTCCTTTCAGGGCAATGGCTATTTGCAAAGGAAGCAAGGACACAGCGAGAGGGCCGTTCAGGAGTGGGCAGAATTCATGCATGTCGCCAGGTGAGCCTGTTTGTACACAATCCGTGCTGGCGTCTTGGTCTTATATATTCTTTCCAGGTTGGACTGAGGAAAGAAAGTCCACGGGATGTTTCGACCTGCGTAAATAAATTAGATTATGGAGAGCTACAATTCAGTCTCAAAAATAAATTTCGCGGTGATGGCAGATTCAAGGCTTGAGAAGCGCCGGCCTACGGATCCCCAGGTGGCGGGTTCGAATCCCGACCGAGGTGCCCGCAATATGACGGAGGCTTATTGCGGAGGAGGCGCCGTGTAACCGAGCTTTCGGTTGCACGTCAAAAGATCCCCAGGTGGTCGAAATTAATCCTCAGTCCTCCGCGGGGCGTGCCAGATGCCCGTCGTAGGTTTGGCACGTAAAACCCCCAAATTTGACTTTTTCAAGGCTTGAGACCCTATGTTAACTAAATAAAGAAAACAAGAGCAATTCTTGGAAATGTATTGTGAGATTCATGGGGCCACGGATAAATTGTGTTCTACAGCACCTGCAGCCAACAAATGTCCTCCTATTGACAATTTTTGAAGTCATTTCTTTTATCTTGAATTTAGGTAATGAAATATGTAGCTGGAATTTTTGTTTCTCATCATCACTGCTATAGATACATTCTGACAAGGTTTGTAAGCTTTCCATTGATGCTTAGTTTGTCTATGCGATTCAAAGTGACCAGAACATTTTTCTTGACAAGTGTATTTGATGAGAGTTACCAATTACTCATATAGGCAAAACAACTAAATTGCCCTAATTTGTTACTCTAGAAAAGTTTTCCACTCCATAAATCAATGTTTCCAACAGAGTTCATTGCTTCCGACATGTTTGGTTGTATTTTATGTCCCGTTTCTAGGGCGTTTATAGTTGAACGTTTCTGAAAGAGCTTTTTTTCCCCCTTATTTCACTTTTTTTTTTTGCATTGATTTAGTTGAAATAAAGGGCACTCATTCTGTACCAATAGCAAGACCCAGTAAATCAAGGCAATCACTTCTGTCCACCGCATCCCACTTTTTTCTCTTCCAGGCAAATTGGGAAGGACATTGCAAACACATTCTCTAAGCTGGAGAAATTGACATTGTGTGAGTTTTTATGTCTTCTGATATTCTGCCATTTATCTCTGAAATTTATACGGCTTTTTCTCCTACTGTTGAGCTTAGAAACAGCTTTGAAGTTCTACCGTAAATTCCTGAGAGATAGCCCACCTAAAATCGAAAGCAAATTGGGTGAATATATGGAATAAGCTAACTTTTGGTGTGCCATCAAAAAAAGTTGAAAAGGAAGTTTCTGCCTTGGCTAACTAAGTAACACCATTTCTACTGAAGTCACCGTTTTTTGGTGTTTTTAAAGAAATGGCATATCGTGCCAAAAAATAGGGGTGCGTTATCTTTAGAAGGTGGGGGCATCTCTCAAAAACTTTACAATAATTTTTTTTTTATACAGAAATGAGAAGTGTGGTATGAGAGAAAGTGCACATTTGTAACACTAAACTGGCGGTCTTTTGGACATTCATCTTTTTGCGACAGTACGGTGTTATTGTTTACACAATTTCCAAGGTGAAACAGATAGATACGTTATTCACATGTGTTGCATTATGTAATATAGAATATGATGCTCCTAAAAACAAACTTGGGCACTGAAGCTTCGACATGCATGTCGAAGTTGGTGTGCTCAAAGGTTACAGCTTTGAACCCTCTTCAAGAAAACACTAGCACAGTACTATGCATCCTTCGTACCATAAAATCAAGAGAGATGCCCCAGCCCCGAAAGATAGCCCACTTCCTATTTTTGGCTTGATTTGCTATATGTTTTTAAAACCGAAAGATAGCCCTCTCCTATGCTGGAATCAATGATGGCCTCGGCGTAAATGTGGCTAGTTCGCTATGGTGGGATACAAGCGAACGTCGCTGACTGGGAAGTGCAGTCATCTTTGCTTCCTTGCCCCTCGCCACCATTACAAGCTTGAAAGGGACACGACCTGGGTTTTTAAGACGGGCGCTCAAAAATACAACGCCTGAAGTTAAATCATTTGCGTATAAAACTCTAGTTCGATCATCTCTTGAATACGCGCACGTGATTTGGGATCCATATGTCAAATATCAAGTAGAACAACTTGAGCGTATCCAGCGGCGGGCAGTAAGATTTGTTTATTCAGAGTATCGCCGCACGGAATCGGTAACAGAACTATTAAAAAAAGCGGGGCTGCCAACTCTGGGTCAGCGGAGAAAAATTGGATGGTTAAAATTTTCCTATCAACTCTACAATGGGCATTATAACATCAGTTCGAGTGACTATATACAGCTTCCTGGTAGAAGGTCCCCGAGAGTTAATAATCAGTTTGGAGTCAAGCCGTATTTACCAAATCTCGATGTTTTTAAGTACTCTTTTCTTGTAAGAACAATTGAGGAGTGGAATAGTTTGGATGGCGACCTCTTTGTTGGGATTGGCAGTGCCGATAAGTTTGAAGCTGTGTTATTTGATTTATATGCAGAGCCATACTAGTATTCCTTGGTGGTGGTGACTTTCGGTGGTGTGGTTCAACCGAAATTGTACTCAAATGATTGTATTGCGGTGATTGTTCTTGATCTTTGGTTCTGTATTTCTGTTGTTTTGTTGCTGTACACTCCTGAAACAGCCCGAAAGGGCTTTCAGTATTGCAAATAAATAAATAAATAAATAAAGACCTAAAAATAGCAATTCTTCAAACTTTTCTTGATTGCACACCGAAAGTTAGCCCACTCCATATTTTCAGCCGATTTGCTCTTGATGTTAGGTGGGCCATCTCTCGGCATTTTACAATAGTCGGGTACTTAGTTATTGAATCAGATTCAAGGGATTTACTGTTATTGACAGCAACCAATATCTTTTTTGTGGTTCAAATTTCGCAAGATCGGCAGACCATAGGGCGTCCCATATCTGCCATTTGGAGTGCGCTCATTAATTGAGGGTCGTTAATTTGTTATGCATCTATTCTAAAAAAAAAAAAAAAAACCTGGCATCACTTCCAAGCTTGCAGGCATAGGTCATCGTCACAGTCATCTTCTGTAGGTCTGGCTAGCGCGTATTGTCCTGCAACGAGTATGCTCGCTTTGAACGGGTGCAGTTGCAATTTGATCCACTGGACCACGACAAAAGTGTCCCGACAACGTCTTTCTTCTCGCGATTCCGTTTCAGTGGCAAAACGAAAGACCATCTTTGACGACAGGCCGATCGAAATCCAGGAACTGACGTACATCATCAAGCAGGACATTGGCAGCCTCAACAAGCAGATTGCCCAGCTGCAAGATGTACGTAGACACTCTGCTATTAAGGGATTCCATCGCTCTTTAGAGAACTGCATCACAGTTGGAGGGCTTTTAGGCACATTAAGACAAAACGTGTGTAAGGGCTCGGATCCCCCAAAGAAGTGTGACAGAATGCCGCGAAAACCTTTAAGAAATCTGTGACACATACTTCAGAGAACACTCTGTACAAAAAGAATGGCAAAACGAGAAAAAAGAACAATCGTAGGGTCGTGGGAATCGAACCCACGACCCTATGATTGTGGGTTCGGCATTCCACGACTGCGCCAATTGGTGGCCAGACGCAAAGCCGGTCAGCTTTGTCTCTACCACAATGGCATCTCCTAACTGGAACGTGACCTTCAGACTTCAGCAATCAGCGTTCACGTTCAAAGAGTTTATAGAAAGAAACGAGAAATCCAGGACATGCCCGCCATTGCATAAAAAAAAGAGAGAGTTTGGAATAAACTAACGTGCTATGGCCAAAGAAAAATAAGAAAACTTCAGTGTTCGCCACAAACCCTGAACAATGCCGCTGAAGCACAACGTAAATCATTTTTCCACACATGGGCTTGTATTCAGGGGGGAAGCCCCCATGGGCTTCCCCCCTGGGTACAAGCCTGGTTAAAGGATTGCGGGGCCTCCTTTCGCAGCTGCGAAAGGAGGCCCCTGGTGCCGAAACGGGGTCTGCCACGGCTGCTCCGATCTCCCATGCCTAATGCAAACCCTGGTTGTCTATCGTGCGTGGCACCGTACTAGTCGTTCTATCATTTATGTAGTGTGCTGCAACCAGTTTCCCATTACGAATCTTTTGTAGGATGGTTATATCCTGATTTAAAGAAGCGTTTTAGTGGGAATCGCTACTATAATTAAAAGCACCATGTTACTATGTTGTCGCTGAATTTAAAAAAAAAAAAATTCAACCTGTTTGTTTTTGGTGTTTTTTTTTTCAGGCTGCGCGGTCCAGTAAAAACCGTGGCACAAAGCACATGCAGTCACATTCCAACTCTGTGGTCGTCTCTCTGCAGGTGAGAGTGCTGCGATGGTTTCGTGTCTTCAAAGCAGTCTTGTCTTCTGCGAAGTGCAACTTCTGCCGTGTAGGACTGTTTGACCTTGTCCCTTGTAGTTGCTGTTCAAGGGATTCAACTGTAAACATCTAGTAAATATGACTAACTTGAAAGACAAGTCTCTGAAGCTATGTTGCAATAATACAAGTTCTTTCCCTTGCAGTCGAAATTGGCCTCCATGTCCAACGACTTCAAGAGTGTCCTCGAGGTGCGAACTGAGGTAAGGTCACACGCATGAGACTCGTGCCGTTCGTCTTACCCTGTAGCCTTTTTGTAAGGGCCGTGACTCCAAATTTCGAGAAGTGCTCGAGTTCTTTTTTGTTAGCTTAGCATTGAATGAATTGTACGTCGTGCGTGAAGATATAATTCCACACGGCGCAATTTATTTTATTTTCTAGAATCATGCATGTGCAACGCTGTTCAAGCATCACCATCATTATTGCCGTTGCACAAAAAAAGATGGGGACAATACCATTTTTTTAAAGCATCGTGGGAACGAGTCCTAAAACATTAAACTTCAACATTGTCACGCGGCAGCCAGATGTGAGTATGTCGCAAGTTGAGGAACCGGTTGTTATGTCTGGAACTGGCTATATTCCACTACAATTGGCTCTACACATGCTTACAAAGCACTAGGTTTTAAAAACTAGTCTAGCAAATGTGCCAAGAAAAACCTCCACACATGCAAACTTGGCAAGTGCACAGATCTCTTGTCTGTGCATGAAGATCGAGTGAGAGTGAAGATTTATCGCAGGCAAGAAAACATTGTGACACAATGTAACAACTCGTGACATGTGAGAAAACAAAACAAGTGGCAAGGAAACGACTTTTGACACGAGAGAAACGAGATCGTGACTCTCAAGAAAACAGTCTGCGACACGTGAGAGAAGTTTTCATACCACGCAAGGGAACAGCTCGTGACGAACGTGTTCCGGTATTACCACGCAGAACCTGAAGCACCAGAAAAATCGTCGTGAGCAGTTCTCCCAGAGCGGTCACGTGAGCACAGCCATGCCGCCCTCGGCGCTCTCGGGCCATGCGGGGTCGGTGCTGCTCGCCGACGAGTATGCGCGGTCTACCGGAGGCAGCGCGGGGGACTACTCCATCAACATGGAAGGCGGCGGAGCCCGGCAGAGGCAACTCCAGAGCCAGCAGCAGATGCTGCTACTTGACGAACAGGCAAGCCGACGCTACCCTTATTCGCGGACCCTTTAACTACGTGTGCGTTCTGGATTTGCTATGGAGGTTAGACTAGGGCGACCGTAATCCCCGTAGTAGTCGGAAAGCACACATGCATCGCGGTGCATGCGCCTTGTAAAACGTTTTCGAGGAAGAGGTTTACACCAGCGAATCTACCGTAAGCACCAGGTTTGCCGGGGCAACAGAGGTGGTGGTCTCGGCCGGTGCTCAGGAAGTTCACAACGATAGATGGCGCTACCCACCTCTTTCAATTCAAAGAGGGAAACCCTGAAGCTGTGGTGTATCCAGCCGTTTAAAGTACTCAATGCCTTGTGTTTTCCTGAAATGAGGTGTATTCTCCAAGAAGGGATTTGACATTGCCCAATGAATGATGCCAAATTAAATAATAAAGAGTCTTCCACACAGACATCTATGCAAACAAAACATATTGGCAGATGTAACCGCAGAAAGAGCCCAAAAGTTTACTTTAAGGGAAATAGAATTTTCAAGGTACTTGTTTTATTTTCTTATATCATTACCTCCCTAACAATTAAACATTTTTTCTGCTTATCTTTTACTCGCTTGGTACTGACTTTGCAAATGCACACTTTTGTGTCTTTGGTCCCTCTCACAGAGGTCAAATGTTTGACCTGCGCTGTTCTTTGTGCAACTTGCGAGTCTTTCTATACAAACATCATGGATGCTAAGCGGCGTTGCACTTTGTATGTTTCACGTTCCTGTAGGAGTCGTACATCCAGAGCCGTGCGGACACAATGCAAAACATTGAGAGCACGATTGTGGAGCTGGGTTCCATCTTCCAGCAGTTGGCCCACATGGTCAAGGAACAGGAGGAGATGGTGCAGCGGTATGGCGACACCCTCTCTTTTCTTTTTATGCAGATGACTTTTATCTTTGTTTGCTCGAAGTTGTTAACAGGCGTGCATCCATCCATCTCTTAGAATGTGAAAGGTGCACGTCCCACACTTGCAGGGTGTTTCAGCTAATTTGTGTCAAGACTTTAAGAAGAGCTGGTGCGCGCTATGCACGTCGAACCAGCTTACTCGTACGGCGTGAACGGAGCCTTGTTATGCGTTCGCTTTGCAGAATCGACGCCAACGTCGAAGACACGTCGTTGAACGTCGAGGCGGCGCACTCAGAGATTCTCAAGTACTTCCAGTCGGTGACGTCCAACCGGTGGCTGATGATCAAGGTGTTTGCGGTGCTCATAGTGTTCTTCATCATCTTTGTCGTCTTTGTGGCCTGACCGCACCGCAAGACCGTTGACAAGACCTTTCTGGGCTGTATTTATGCTGGGCAACGAGTTTCTTTTTACCTCGTTAATAAATTGTTTTTGCTTTCCTCGCTTCGCCGACATCCTCTCGGCCGTGCACCTTGTAGAGGACAGTGTCGGTACGGTGTCAGGTACGCGTCTGCAACCGGTGTGTTTAGCGTCTTATTCCGCCCCTGCATCGAAAGTGGTGCCCAAGTAGTAACAGTCCAGACGGTCGCAAAGCTGGAGTGCCGTGCTGTCTCCGATGTCGCGATCCTGGCGGTTGGACTTGGAAGTTCTTTAAAAAAGAACAGAGAATGCAATTGGTCGGCGCCGCTCCGCTGACCAATCACGGCAGACGACGTTGTTTCGTTCCCTCGGTCCCGCCGTGTAGCATAGGGCCCCAGGTTGAAATCGAAGGACAACTTTTTAGGATCTGGTAAACACACCAGTCTGAAATGCATTTTAGGCACCATAGTGACGCAGCATATCTGCATTTTGCATAACAAGGGCACACGGTATGGGCGCGAACTGTGACGAGGCTTACGCAAAGCGTGATGCCCGACTGGTAAGTTGATATTTAGTCTAAATATGTGAGAGTCCTTGGTGTATGCAGGGATGGGATTGTTGCACTATTTGCGCCAAACGCCACCAAAGTGCTTACCGTTCTACGTCCTGCTACATTTGACCAAAATGTGAGGAATTTGCGCCAACATTGTGTTAGAATTTAACTTAACTTTGATAATACCGAAAATATACAGGCCTCGCAACCTGGCCGGATCGTTACGATAGGCTCGTGCAAATTTTTGGAGCTTTTGATTATCGCCTCTAATAACATCTATTCGATCTGATTTCGCATCAAACACAGACAGTACTCGGAAGTTCCACAATAATTCTACAGCAGCTGTGCAGTTCCCAGAGTGGACGCTGCGGGAGATATGGCGGCGTGGCGATGGCCATTAGCTTGGTTCTCAAGTACGGATCCGAGCCACTTTTTTTAAAGCAGGCTCTATGGCAGTTTCCCAACTGCGGGGTTCAAGTAACGTTGACCGCTGTGAAGCGACAACCGCGGAGTAGGCATCGCCATTTTGCGTGTTCGCTGCAGTGCACGCGCGTGCTAAGGGGAAACCACTCCTCCAGAGCGAGACGTTACGCCGAGATCTGAATAAAACTCTTTCCAGGTCGAAATTTAGCAGAGATACCTAGGTATTGCCAGAATACTTTTACGGACACTTTTGTAGGTTTATGTTTTATGCCAACTCTTTTGTTTAGTTATCACTTTGATAGAGGTGTGAGTAAATTAGAACTAAATTATGAGTGGTGGATGGCCGATTGTTTTCTAGAAGACTTATTAATTGCTAGCGTGCCAATTTTTGTTCTGAAATTGAAATCAAATTACAATAACTTTGTTTTTATCTGAATTAAGAGTTGCAGTTTTATCAGAACATCTAGAACTTGAGAGAACAAATTTAGGTGCTTGAAATTATTGTATTTCTAACATTATTTCAGTGGGATTCCGTACCTAAAATAACCGTTTCACAGCGGTTTGTGCTGTCCTTCATTAGTCATCTTGTTGCCGTGTCTGGTGCTTTTACGTGCAACTAAACGGCAAGTTCTGTATGTTTCAATGAATCGCTCTTACTGTACGATCGATGCTAACAAAAGGTTGCAGATAAGTAGAAAGGCAAAGTATACACTGTTTTCTAGTTAAACAAGCCAACACGTGAATCTTAACATAATATTTGGTGTGATAAGAATGAAAATGAAGTCTGCACTCGTGCTCCAAAAGTTCCTTTTGCTGCTCCAAGAGCTGCTCCAAAATGACTGGAACCAATCGCATCACTGTGTAAGATGAACCTTCTTTTTCGTGGGAGCCCGCTGTCGGCTCTAGTTTTCTTTCTGCGCCACGCAGAATATGGCGCTGGTGACAGTTTCCACTCGTCACCAGCGCGTCCGAAGCACTAGTGGCATCAATTTCCTGTCGGCTTCTTCAAAGGCTTTTTCCTCTGCCGGGTCATTTTACTTTTGCCAGCGCCGACCATACTTCGTTTCATCTCGTGTTGAAGCACAGCCAATCAAGCGCCAGTCTAGAGGTGTCATCACGCACTAACACACGCACGAGGAGCCAGGCGACGTCACTTCTAAACTTGCACTTGATTGGCTGTGGAGGCCCCTCGTCTTCCGCTGCGGTTCGACACAGGATAAAACCAAGTAGGCAACAACAGTTTTCTTTCTTTTTTTGCGGGTCGTTAGAAACCGAGATTTCGAAGGGGGGACCTTGTGTTGTACCGCAGGAAAGGCTACAAGCGCGAGCTCCTTGCTCTAGGGCACATCTCTGCGGCATAAGCTCTCGTGCACCAAGGGCAGCTACCAACGCTATGAGCTCGCGCTTCTAGCCTTCGCTGCGGTACAACATAAGGTGAAACGGAGCATAGCGGCACGTTGACAATAGCCTAATTCACGTTTTCTTTTTCTTTTTTTTAGTTACAACCAGACACGGACTTTACAACCGCTCGATTTACGACTGCTGCCAAAATGTGTGTCCCACTTGGCGCACGTGCATGCATCATTTGTTTCACTTAAAATTGTCTGTTTCGAGAAAGCATTGCACGCATCCTATCCCAGAGCACGGCCTGCCTAGAGGGAACACATATGGCAATCATTCTCAAGAGCCACTTGCTGCGTGGAAAGTCTATGGTGGGAGGAGCCACAAACAGGGATTCCCGCGCATGCGCATTGCCTCTTGATTGGTTCTGCTGGGTTGAACTTCACCGTTGAAGGCGTGCACATACGCGCGGATAACGCAGTGACGTAGCGTGTTTTTTTTTTTACCAACATTATCATAATCATCATCATCATCATTATCGCTGATTTTAGGGCCCTGGCCAGCATTAGCCCAGGGCTCCGAACTCTCTTAATCCGGCCCTGTTCGCGGCATCTGAATTTCAACTTCCGCTGTCTTGGTCATTTTAATGGCGGCTTAGAATAGTGTTTGTGGGTGGACGCTTGCTCTGATTTATCAACGTCGCGAATTTTTTTTTTCTTGTTTTTGCTTTGTTGTCTTTTAATTTTTTTTTTGTGACAGTACAGCTATTTGTTTGGTCTGGCCGGCACGCGTTGGTAACGCATTAAAACCTAAAGAACAAACAAAAAAAAAAAAAAAACGGGTGGAGCTGTTTGCTGTGAGGCAGATCTTAAAGTTGGTGGGCCACGGCCGCAACTACGACGACAGTAGAGCAGTGAGCCACCACGACCGTATTCCTGTAAATGAGGCCGGCTCCATTTTTAAAAATGCCAATGCAGCTGACTCGTCTTAACAGCACCTCCCTAATCCTTGCGTGAGCGTCCGTACCGCCGAGTTTACCCTGCTTCGTCATTTGGTGTTTGTGTGTGTGTGTGTGTGTGTGTGTGGGGGGGGGGGGGGGGGGGGGGGGGGGTAACAATGCCGTTGAAACCCTGCCTCGAAATAAAATCCTGGCTACGCCATGCACTAAGTTACAACCGAATAGGACTAGGTAAGGGCGACATCGGCTGCATAGAAGTAGAATGAGGTAGGAAATTTTATTTCTTCAAGTTCCTTTCTGTAAAGAGGGGGGAGTAGTGTTACCAAAGAAGGAAGAATGTGTGGTTGGACGATTATCAAAAAATACCTCGTGGTCTACCCATGTTTTTTTCGGCCAATCTTCTCTTATACTCCGTTTCACCATGCGTCCAGACGCAGCGGGCGCTACGAGCTATCCCAGCCTAGAGTGCCTTGATGTTCGGGGCATGAAAGGCACCTTATCCCAGCCAATCCCGCTCTGTATACGTAGTCCGTGATACGGTTTCCGCTCGTCGCTGTTGCTCCGCCTCAGCGGTGCTTTCAGGTAGCGCGTCCTGACCTAGGTGCATTTTAACTTCGGTAGTAAGCCGCGGCGCGTCCGCTGGGGAGCCGGGGGTGGCACCCATGAAACCCCTTCCCCGGTGTCTGTTTCGGCGCCAAAATGGCCGATTGAAGCCAAAATAGACGTCACGTGCAGTTCCTCGAGTGGCCGCTGCGGGAGAAATGGCGGCGTTGTGTTCGCCATTAGCTCGGTTCTCGAGGACAGATCGGGGCCACTTTTTCGGAGCAGTCTCTATGTCAGTTTCCCAACTGAGTGGTTTAGTAACGTTGCGCTGTGCGAATGCCTCATCGTAGCAGACGAACTCCCGTCGTCTGCTCTCGCTTCTCGTCTGAGCGAGGCATGACGGGATCGAATTTCGGCCCAACGGCGCTACAGAGCCCAGACAACGCGCAGGAAGGAGGAAACTTTGCGGAGTTCTTTTGGTCACTCCCCCCCCACTACGTCAAAAAGCAAAAAATGTTTTGTCCCACGAGTTTAGCGACCCTGGGGTCGCTAA